>NC_138068.1:19076171-19788439 GCF_964194185.1 Rhinolophus hipposideros
TGATCTTTTGGATTATCACACTCCTGCTTCACTCCTTTCCTCCCTCTGCAGCCTCCTCTCGGTGGCCCTGCACCCGCCTGGATGGCCATGTAAGGTGTCGTGGCTGCTTAAACCTAAGCCTCTTCCCACTTGTCTCTCTGCAGTGATGGCCTCACCAGTAGCAGCATGTGACACAGTTGAGTCTCTCTTCCTGAAACCCTTATTCCGTTGGGTTCCAGCAGACTTTTTTCATCTCACCAGTCACTCCTCCCTTCCCACCATGAAGTATTAGTGTTTTGGAGCTCAGTCCTTGCATTATGTCTCTTCTCTACTCATTTTCACCTCATTTTTGGCCTTATCTATACTCTGACGACTCCCAAATATAATCTTCAACCTGGACCTCTCCCCAGACTCCTATATATCCAACTGCCTGCTTGGCATCTCCAATCTAGATGCCTAATGATGCCGACAAATTTAAAATATTCAAAACGCATCTCCTGACTTTCCTCCTGACATCTATCTACTCTGGTCTTCCCTTTCTCAGTGGCAACTTCATCCTTTTCGTCACTCAGAATCCAAGCCATTTTTTGACTCCTGTCACTCTTACTTCATACCCAATCCATCAGGAAATCCTGCTCTACCTTCCAAATATATCCAGAATCTGACCCCTCCCTTAAATGCTCCATGGCCACCAACTTCTCTGACCCAGATTATGGTTATAGCCTTCTGACTCATCTCCCAACTTCCACTTGTGTCTCTCCCTCTACTCTCCTTTGAGAAATCAGATTGATCCTTTTGAAAAGAATGTCAAGTTGCAGCCTTCCCAGTTCTTCTGGGAGTAAAAGCCAAGGCTTTCGTAACACCTCTGAGGTTTCTGTGATCTGGAGTGCCATTCTGATGTCCTCTGTCCTCCTGCTCACTCACTGCTGCAGCCACACCGGCCACCTTCCCCAGGCCTGGAACACGCCAAACACTTGCCCACCACAGGAGTTCTCTGCTCCTGCCCTTACCTTTGATCTCCAGATCTCTAAGACCTCTCTCCGTTTCTTCAGGTTTCTGCTCCAGGATCACCTGATCAGGGAGACCTTCCCTGACTCCCTACATGGGCCAACGACACTGCGTCCACCCCTGCAGCACTCATTATCCGGCTCTTACTGTGCTTTAGTTGATCTGTTGCACATTGAACCGTCTTACATATTATATGTTTACTTGTTTATTTGGTTATTTTCTGTCTCTCCCCATGAGAATGTAAGCTCCACGCAGGCAGGGACTTTGTTTTGTTCACTGCTGAACCCGAGAAGCTAGCACAGGGCCTGGCATCTGGTGGGTATCCAGTAACCGTTCATTGCATGGATGGTCCAGCAGCAGGGGAGGGACGCTGCTTTCTCCCTACTATTCCACGATGCTCTGTAGCTCTTGCAGTTAGACAAGATATGCATGAGACACAGTAAGATTAGAAAGAGACACCCAAGTGCCATTTTAGCAGGCAGTATGATCATTTATGATACTGGATTTATGAATCCAAGAGAACTGAATTATACAGGTTGTCGGACACAAGATCAACATACAAGGATCAAACATCTACTAGCAATAACTAATTGGAATAGACAAATATTAAAAAATTCATTTTAGTATCAAAACAAAAACTATAAAGTACCAAGGAATAAACCTAGTAAAAAATATGTAGGACCTTCACACAGAAATTAATCAAACTTGAATAGAAGGATATAAAAGGAGATGTGAATAAATGGAGATATAATATAAACTTTATTCATAAGTAAGAAGATGCAATATTTATAGGTATGAGTTCTTCCCAAATTAATCTATAATCTATTTCCAGTCAATGTCCCAGAAAATTTGTTTTGAGGAACTTGATATACTAATTCTAAAGTTAGTCATGGAAGAATAAAGATATAAGTAGAGTTTTCTTTTTTAGACAAAAAGAATAAGGAAGAAGGATTCACTCTATTCAATACCAAAGCATGTTATAAAGCTATTATAATTAAAAGTTGTATTAAACACAGAAATAGACAAAAAGCGCTAGGGCAGAATAGAACCCAGAAACACACCCCTGTGTACGTGGAAATCTGGCAGAGGTTATGACTGACTAGCATTACTAATCAGTGAGGAAAGTAGAGACTGCAATAACTGGCTTTCCATATAAAAAGACATCTGGCTTTCCATATAAACAAAATAAAATGAGATCCTACAATGTACAAATATAAACTGCAGATGGATTAAACATGTACATATGATAAAACACACAAAACTTGGAAACCATGGAAAAATCTCTATGCCACTGGAATACAGAAGGTGTTCTTAAGAATCAGTGGTACTTTCAATACAGCAAGAAGACACAAGCATAAACATACACACCTAATGACAGACCATCCAAATATATGAAGCAAGAGCTGACAGAACTGAAGGGAGAAATAGCTCTACAATAACAGTTGGAGACTTCAACACCCCACTCACATAATGGACTTAAGCAACACAATAAACTAACCAGATTTAACAGACACATACAGAACACTCTACTCAGCAATAACAGAATACACATTCTTCTCAAGTATTCATAGGACGTTTTGCAGGACAGATGATACAGTAGGCAACAAATTAAGTCTCAATAGATTTTTTAAAAGCTAGATATATAAAGTATCTTCTCTGACCACATGGGATGAAGTTAGAAATCAATAACAAAAGGATAACTGGAAAATTCACAAAATTGTGGAAATTAACACACTTTTAAACAACCAGTGGATCAAAGAAGAAATCACAAGGGAAAACAGAAAATACTTAGAGATGAGTGAAAACAAAAGCACTACATACCAAACCTATGAGATACAGCAAAAGCAGTGCTAAGGGGGTAAAACTTAGAGCTATAAATACTTACATTAAAAAACAAGAAAGACATCGCTTGTCAGCTTTTTGGTTAAAATCAAGTAAAAAATAAGAAAGGTTTCAAATCAACAACCTAAATAACCTTACTACTACTTAAGGGACTATAAAAAGAAGAACAGGGCCAGCCCGGTGGCTCAGGTGGTTGGAGCACGGTGCTCCTCACGCTGAGGTCGCCAGTTTGATTCCCACATGGGCCAGTGAGCTGCGCCCTCTACAGCTAAGATTGTGAACAACAGCTCTCCCTGGAGCTGGGCTGCAGTGAGCAGCCTGAGTTTGGCGTGAGCTGTTGCCATGGGCTACCGTGTGCTCGGCAGCCAGTGTGAGTGGACGGCAGCCAGGAAGAGCTTCTGTGAGTGGCCCACCAGAGAGTCAGGGCAGAGCGCAAGGCTCATAATACCAGCATGGGCCAGGGAGCTGTGTCCTACACAACTAGACTGAAAAACAACAGCTTGAACCGGAGGTGGGGCGGGGAGGTGGAAGAAGGGGGAAAAAATTACAAAAGAAAAACAAACTAAACCTAAAGCTAGCAGAAGAAATAATAATAAAGATTAGAGCAGAGATAAATGAAATAGAAACTAGAAAAACAATAGGAAAAAAAAAAATCAACGCAACCAAAAGTTGCTTCTTCAAAAAGCTCAACAAAATGGACAAACTTTAGCTAGCCAGACTAAGGATAAAAAAAGATTCAAATTACTAAAATCAGAAGTGCAAGTGAGGACTTTACTACCAATTCTATAGAAATTAAAAAGGATTATCAGAGTACTATGAACCACTGTATGGCAACAAATTGGAAAACTTAAATGAAATGGACAAATTCCTAGAAACACAAACCCTACCAAGACTAATTCACAAGGAAATAGAAAATCTGAATAAATCTATAACTGGTAAGGAGACTGAATTAGTAGTCAAAAATCTCCTAACAAAGAAAAGCCCTGCATCTGATAGCATCACTAGTGAATTCTGCCAAACATTTAAAGTACTAATAACCTTCTCAAACTTTTCCAAAAACTTGAAGAAAAGGGAATACTTCATAACTCATTCTTTTTTTTTTACTTTAAAAAATTTAAGTGTGTTTTTCCAGGACCCATCAGCTCCAAGTCAAGTAGTTGTTTCAATCTAGTTGTGGAGGGTGCAGCTCACAGTGGCCCATGTGGTAATGGAACCAGCAACTTTGTTGTTGAGAGCACCACACTCTAACCAATTGAGCTAACCAGCCATCCCAACTCATTCTTATGAACCAGTATTACCCTGATACCAAAGCCAGACAGAGACACTATTAGAAAACTACAGACCAATATCCCTTATGAATACTGATGCAAAAAACCTCAACAAAATACTAGCAAGCAGAATTCAGTAGCATGCACAATCCCATGACAAAGTGGGATTTATTCCTGGAACGCAAGGATGGTTCAACATATAAAAATTGATCAATATAATACACGACGTCAACAAAATGAAGGAAAAACTCACATGATCATCTAAACCAGGGGTGTCCAAACTTTTTTTAACATTTTTCACCAAGGGCCATATGTGGTAAAATACACAAACAGCCGGGACACTCACTCGAGGTAAAGTACGTATTGCCTCACCTGGTTTATTTAAGTAAACTAAATATATTTTTGGAATTTGCTGTGGGACAATTAAAAATGGATTGCGGGCCGCAGTTGGCCCATGGGTCACAGTCTGGACACCCCTGATCTAAACTGATGCAGAGAAAGCATTTGACAAACACGTTTCTATGATATAAAGACACAAAAACTATGAATAGAAGGAAACTACCTGAAGATAATAAAAAAGCCATATATGAAAAACTCACAGTGAACACCACATTCAATGGTGAAAGACAGTGTTTTCACTAAGATCAGGAACGTGGCAAGGATGCCTGCTTTCACCACTTTTATTCAGCATAGTGGTGGAAATTTCAGCCAGAGCAACTAGGCAAGAAAACAAATAAATGCCATCTAAATTGGAAAAGGAAGAAGTGAAATGATCTCTGTTTGGAGATGACATGATTTTATATGTAGAAAACCCTAAAGATTCCACAAAAATATTTAGAGCTAATAAATGAATTCAGCAAATTAGCAGGACATTAAGTCAACACAAAAACCAGCTACATTTCTATATACAAACAATTAAAGCAAAATTTCATTTACAATAGTACCAAAAAGAATAAAATATTTAGGAATTAACTTACCAAGAAGGAGAAAGACTTGTACAACGAAAACTACAAAATACTGTTAAAACTAATTAAAATAAATGGAATAAATGGAAACTATGTTCATGGACAGGGAGACAATATTGTTAAAATGTCAATACCACCCAAAGTGACCTACAGAGACAGTGTGATCCTATCAAAATCCCAATGACTTTTTTGTAGAAAAGAGAAAAAATCCATCCCTACAATTCATATTGTATTCTCAAGGGATCTCGAATAGCTGAAACAATCTTGAAAAAGAATAAAGTAGGATTTGCACTTCCTGATTTCAATACTTATTACAAAGCTACAGTCATCAAAACAGTGTGGTACTGGCATAAAGACAGACAAATAGGCCAATGGAATAAAGAGTCCAGAAATTCACGTATGTGGCCAAATGACTTTGGACAAGGGTGCCAAGACCATTCAGTGGGGGAAAGGACAGGTCTTTTCAACAAATGATGCTGGGAAAACATGATACTCACATGTAAAAGAATGAAGCTGTGCCCTTATCTAAAACTACATACAAAAATTAACTCAATGGATCAAGGACCTAAATATAAGTCCTAAAACAATAGAAGAAAATATAGGAGAAAAAATAGGAGAAAAGCATCATTGGATTTGGCAACGATTTCTTGAATATGACATCAAATGCACAGGTAACAAAGAAAAAACAGACAAATTGGACTTTATGAAAATTTTAAACTCTTGTGCATCAAAAGACACAATCCACAGAGTAAAAAAGGCAACCCACACAACGAGAAGAAATATTTGCAAATCATACATCTGATAAGGAATTAATATTAATAATATATAGAGAACTAAAACTCAACAAAAAAAACAACCCGATTTAACATGGGCAAAATATGTGAATAGACATTTCTCCGAAGAAGATATACTAATGGCCAACAAGCCCATGAAAAGATGCTCAGCATCACTAATCATTAGGGAAATGCAAATCAAAACTATGAGATACCACCTCACACGCATTAGGATGGATATATAAAAAATAAAAACCAGAAAAGAATGTTGGTGAGGATGTGGAGGAAGCTTTGTTTACTGTTGGTGAGAATGTAAAATGGTACAGCTGCTATGGAAAACAGTACGGTGGTTTCTCAAAAAAATTAAAAATACTATACGATCCAGCAATTCCACTTCTGGGTATACACCCAAAAGAATTAAAAGCAGAGTCTCAAAGAGATATGTGTGCATTGCTATGTTCATAGCAACATTATTCATAATAGCTGACATGGAAGCAACCCAAGTGTCCACTGACAAATGAATGCGTAAGCAAAATGTGGTACATACATACATAAAATGGAATGTTATTTAGCCTTAAAAAGGAAGGAAATTCTATGCTATAATATGGAAGACACTTGAGGTCATTGGCCTAAATGAAATAAAACAATCACAAAAAGACAAATACTGTACAATTCCACTTACATGAGGTACTTAAGTCAAAATAAAAAAGACAAAGTATAATGGTGGTTGCCAGGGGCTGCAGGGGAGAATGGAGAGTCAGTGTTTAATGAGTCTACAGTTTCAGTTCTACAACATGAAAAGTATTAAGGGGATGGTGGCAATGGCTGCAGAGTATGAATGCACAGTATTTAATACCTCTAACTGTACACATAAAAATGGGTAAGGCGGGGATGGCCGGTTAATTCAGTTGGTTAGTACGTGGTGCTCATAACACCAAGGTTGCTGGTTCGATCCCCGCATGAGCCACTGTGAGCTGCGCCCTCTACAACTAGATTGAAACAACTTGGAGCTGATGTGTCATGGAAAAACACACTTAATAAAATAAAAGTTTAAAAAAAATTTTTTAAAAAATGGGTAAGATGGCAAATGTACATTTACAATAAAAAATTTAAAAAGGTGAAAAACAAAAGATCAACAGATATGAAACTATCAATTAAAATTATAGTGATAAAAACATTAATTTTTAAAAACCAAGCAATAAAATGAGAAAACACTGCCCTCTAGAGAAACTAGTGGATTGTTTCCTGAAGGATTCCAGAGAAGACAGTGACATTTCAAGGTCTTCTCTGGAAAGGGCCAGTTTGTCACCTTATCACCCTAGAGCAGGATATCTTTAAACTTAGGTTGGCAACAAACCACTTTAATGTTAGCAGTACCTGTCACTTTGTCACTGATAGAAATCACAGATTTCATGTCACATTACAGTTGTCATAGTTATCTTGAAATATTTACTGTCATCAATACTTTCAAATTGAAGCAATTAGACTGACTGCTAGACATTAATACCTTAATTTAATACCTTAACAAAGAAATGCACATTACTATATCACAAATTTATTTAATATTTTGATAACTGTACATTAATGTAATTGGTTTCCTTTGTTATCTTGATATAATTTTTACTTTAAAACCAATTTTTGAGGCGTCCATAGAAGCCTACCTTTCACCAAGTCCTTCCTACACAGAGCTACATATTAGCTTCTCGGTGACTCAATCTTTTTATCTTAATTTTAATTTTTAATATATGTTCATAACTTTAAAAATTAGTGGAAATACAGCAATAAAAGACAGAAAACTTGGACTTTATCAACATTAAAAACTTTTGTGCATCAAAGGATACTATCAAGAAAGTGCAAAGACAACCTACAGAATGGGAGAAAATATTTGCAAATCATACATCTGATGAGGGTCTATCATCCAGAATACATAAAGAACTCTTACAACTCAACAACAAAAAGACAAACCCAATTAAAAAGTGGGAAAAAGATCTGATTAGCTATTCCTAAAAAAGATATCCAAATGACCAATAAAAACATTAAAAATGCTCAACATCAGTCATTAGGGAAATGCAAATCAAAACGAGATACCACTTCATACTATGATGGCTATAATATTTTTAAAAAATGGAAAATAGTAATTGTTTGCTAGGATGTGGAAAAACTGGAACCCTTGTGCCTTGCTGGTGGAATGTAAAATGGTGCAACCACTGTGGAAAACAGTTTGGGGGTTCCTCAAAAAAGCTAGAGAGAAATTACCATATGACCCAGCAATTCTCCTCGCAGGTATATATATATTCCAAAGAATTGAGAACAGGGACTGAAACAGATACTTGTATGCCAATGTTCTTTGAAGCATTATTCATAATAGTCAAAGGTAGAAACAACCCAAGTGTCCATCAACAGATGAATGGGTAAGCAAAATATCTACATATAATAACTACATACAATGGAAGTATTATTCAGCCATAAAAGGAAAGTTCTGATATATGCTACAACATGGATGAACCTTGAAAACCTGCCAAACATAAAAGGACAAACTAACATCCCGCCTATGTGAAATATCTAGAATAGGCAAATTCATAGTGACAGAAAGTAGATTAGAGGTTACCAGGGGCTGGTGGAAGGGGGCGGGGAGTTATTGCTTGATGGATACATCATTTCTGTTTAGGGTGGTGCAAAAATTTTGGAAATAAATGTTGGTGATGTGCAACACTGTGAATGTAAGGAATGCCACTGATTTATGCATTTGTGATTAAAATGGCATTTTTTTTGTTATATATATTTTATCACAATAAAAAAAAATGAAAAAAGTTAAATATAAACCTACCATGTGGTCCAGAAATTCTGCCAGGTATATAGTCAGAAGAGTTGAACACAGCATTATTCATAATAGCTTTCATCCTGCTATTAAGCAGTTTGATCCTGATGCTTAAATAATGGTTTCTTCATCTTTGATGTTATTACCATGTATAACTAACATACCAGCATATTACCATGACTTTTGCTATTTTTATTGTTTTACATAGTTTTTGGAAACTCTAAAATTAACTTTTATTTTAACTTAAATCATAAAATTAAAAAACAAGTGGAACCACTAGGCTTAGAACAAAAACAGCAATCTCTTGCTTCACCCCTTCTTACTCCTGAGTCAGATCCTCACTTTTAAATATGAATACATCACCCCAATAAATGAAAAAAAATATGAATAAACAACCAAAGATCACTGGACATTACAGGAAAGCCTCCAACCCAAAAGACAAATAGAAAAAAGGAACCTAAAGGAAACAAGAGACAACACAGGGTCAAATGAAAAGTTAAAAAAATATATGTAAGTCTCAGAGAGGTAGGAGATTATCCATAAAACAAGAACAAAGTGTTATGAAAAAGGAACAATAAGAAAGAGCTCTTATATGGAGAGTCTGGAGATAAAGTCAAGAAAAACTGCAAATAGGTTTCCCCAACAAACACATGCAAGATGCTCAACATCATTAGCCATCAGGGAAATACAAATCAAACCCACAATGAGATATCACTTCATACTCACTAGGATGGCTGTAATCAGAAAGACCAATAAAAATTATAAGTGCTGATCAGGATGTAGAGAAATTATAACCCTCATATATTGATGGTGGGAATGTTAAATGTGCAGCCATTGTGGAAAACAGTTTAACAGGTTCCTCAAAAAGATTAAATATAGAGTTACCAAATGATCCAGCAATTCCACTCCTAGGTATATATCCAAAAGAAATGAACATATATCCACACAAAAACTTGCACACAAATGTTCACAGCAGCATTATTCATAGTAGCCCCCAAATGGAAACAACCTAAATGTCCAGCAACAGATGAAATGTATAAAGAAAATATTATTCAGCAATAAGAAATGAAATACTGATACATGCTACAACACAGATGAAACTTGAAAACATTATGTAAAGCAAAAGAAGCCAGATACACAATACCACGTTATCATATGATTCCATTTATATAAGGTCCAGAACAGGCAAATCCACAGAGACAGAATTAGTGGTTGCTAAGAGCTGGGGGGAGGAGGAGTGACTGCTTATGGGGTTTCTTTTTGGAGTGATGGCAATGTTCTGAAATTAGGTAGTAGTGATAGTTGCACCCTGTGAGTGGGCTAACTCCCACTGAAGTGTACACTTTCAAGGGGTGAATTTTAGGGCACGTGAGTTATATTTCAATAAAGTTGTTATAACGTGGGAAAAAAGAAAAAGCCTTCCAGAAAGAGACAACAAATAGATAACGAGGAAGAGAAGATCAGAGACTAAGGATCATTCAGCAGGTCCAACATCGGAGTGACAAGAATTTCAGAGAGAGAAGGCAAATGAAGTGAGGAGATTTTTTATTATTTTATGTTTTTTAAGTGTGTTTTTTCAGGACCCATCAGCGCCAAGTCAAGAAGTTGTTTCAATCTAGTTGTGGAGGGCACAGCTCACAGTGGGCCATGGGGGGATCGAACCAGCAACCTTGTTGTGAGAGCACCGTGTTCTGACCAACTGAGCTAACCGGCTGCCCCGAGGAGATTATTTTTAAAAAATTAATGCAAGTCTGTTCTCAGAAATGGAAGATCTGAGCCCTCCACACAGAAATGGCCTAGTCACTACTGGCACAATAAATGGACAAAGACTAATTTCACGGCACATCACAGAAATTTCACAAGAGAAGTGAAGTGAATATCCTCACAGCTTCCAAAGATAAACAAATACAAAGGACTGAGAATTGGAATGGCAAGAAACTTTTCAGTACAAGTAATGGAAACTAACACAATACAGCCTTTGAGAGTCTAAGGGAAAACTATTGTCAACTTTACTTATTTTCATATTTATATATAAATTATATATACATTTATGTACAGATATAAATAATTTACATAATTTATTACTTTCAACTTCACACCTAGCCAAACTATGTGAGGTCTGAATAAAGACACGGCAGGTTCCAACAGTTTATCTCCAGATGAAGATGTGCTCCAGTAAAATGAGGGAACCATTTTACTGGAACCAAGAAAGCAGAAGACCATGTGGTCTAAAAAGCAGGGTGTCCATCATGGGAAAGTGGCCAAGGGCAGTCCCAGGGGACGAAAAGGGAAGTCACTGGAAAGCAGCTAGGCAGGAGGCCCAGAAAGCAGCCTGGCCAGAGCAGAGGGCAGACAGAGGACACCAGGAAAAATACAAAATCATGAGATGTGATATGCTTGCACATCTGCAGGGTTGGCAGATCAGGTGGAGCATGTGAAAAAATTACTAATACGAGCTTAGAAAATAAAATGTATAAAAAAGATGAGGCAACTACTCATTCTTGGAAAACAAACTGTAAAAGAAAATGAAATCATAATATATTCTTAGGCTCTGCAGTGAATAATGTTTACATGTTCATAGTAAACAGAAATATCGGTTGTTACTTAACCCCAGACTGTGATGTAATAGATGGAGGGTGAGGCACAGGAGGTGGAGGTGACAGAGCTAAATAGTCATCTGTGACAGCAGGAAATCAGTGTATAATGACGATTAATTTTAGAGATGAAATAAAAGGTAATCACATTAAGAAAAAGAAATATGAAAGTAAATATAAGGACCAGAATATACAGCTGATGGAGCTGAAAGTGGGGGAGGCTAAGAAGGTAGGCAGTGGCCTGAATGGTTAGAAGCCTTTCAGTGTTTTCATTGATCCTTGCGTACATTCCAATTTTTAAATACTGTTATTATTAAAAGTTACTAGGTATAGACCTCATGACAGTTCCCTGCATACACAAACAGTGGGTGTGACATCAAAGCTGGGAACGGGCCGAGCAGGCAGTGAAAACAGTGACTCTGAAGCACTCACCGAATCAGCAAAGGGTGCTGCCTCCGGCCCTACCCCATCAGGGGTCAGTGGGATGCCGGCTCCGTCCCTTCTGGATACTCTGGACACCTGTCCTTCGCGGACGTTCTATGGAGGAGGCCTTTCTATGGGACTGGAGCTTTGGCTGGAGCAGGCCAGCACAGGCTGTGGCTCGTGGGCCGTGCCCTGGAGCCTCCCGGGGCCTGCCTCCAAGCCACCACTCCTCCTATACACATCAACCACCTGTAACTCTGGGCTCCGTACATACTTCTAGCTCTTTCTTCAACAAATTTCTCAGCGGGATTTTTCGAACTAGGCATGGTGTAGATGGGAACATAAGAGGAAAGGTAGATGAATTCTGCCCCACCCATTCATAGTTCCTCACACCCCGCTGAGGCCCCCAGTTAGATCCCGGTGCTTGGTACATAGGAGGTGCTCAGTACGGAGCACTGAAGGCATAACTACGATGCCACTTTCTCTGGGTCTGACACTTGGTTGGGTCCTTCACACGCACTGCCACGTGTAATCCTCCAATATGCTGCTGCAGTTAGCGGGTAGGATTAGCTCTACATTACGGTAAGGAAAGTGAGGCTCAGAGCAATCTGACCGAGCTCGCTTCATCAGCAAGGGAAGAGCTGGGGTTCAAACCCCGGTGTGGCTGACCCCTCAGCCTATACAACTAGCAGCTGCTGCCACAAAAATCCTTTCTGGAAAAACGTTTGGCTAAGTAGATGATGAATGGAAGAAAAGAAAGAATGAAAATAAGATGCAGGTTCACGGCTGATCCAAGAAGAGAACCTGAAACACCCTCCCTGCTTAGAGCCTCCTAGGCCATCTGGCCAGAAGCGGGAGAACTCACTGTGTACCCTTTCTCCCCTCACCCCGGGGGCCATCCGTGCAGCACCCACCTTCTTCAGAGAGGTTGTTCTCTTTGGTCTCCTTGTCCATCTGGCAGCACCAGCCTTCCAGCCGCTCTGTTTCTGCCTGCAGTAGCTTCAAGAACCAGTAGCCATCTCGGCGGCAGGCGCCTGGCTGCGCTGGCTCGGCCGGGGAGCTGGAGGACGTCTCCAGCCAGGGGTCGGGTGGGGGCAGCGAGGACGCCTCTAGGGCAGGGTCGCTGTTGTCTCCATAGGAGAGGTTGCGCTTGATCTGGGCAATCTTGGGGACCTGCCGAGGGCCGGCATCGATGCTGATGGAGTTAGGGTGTGGGGTACAGTCCGGGAGGCTCCTCTCAGATGACTTACAGCTCGAGTCATTGGCGTCCTGGGTATCTGAGTCGGTGTCCCGTCGGGAGGACATGCTGTGAGAGGGGGCGCTGCTTCTGTGGGTGGGGGTAGAATGGGGCGGGGACAGGAAGAGGTGAGGGTCACCAAGAGGGCCAGAGACCAGAGGCCACCCCGACCCGGACACACGGGAGACAGAGAAACGGATGCATCGTCTGCTCCCCATGCGCCTGAAGCGGGTCCCACAGCCCCCGTCTCATTCTCTGCTCAGCCCTGGCCTCGCCCCACCCACCCGCGCCCACACGCACGCGCGCGCGCGCGCACACACACACACACACACACAGACAAGGTCATAAGGTTGCCTGTTTACTGCAGTGGGGCCAGGGAGACCACCAACATCGGGGTAACTCATAGCTCAGCCCGGCTTGGCCCCCTGTGGCGGATTCAGCGCACAGAGCTAGTGCTCACAGGCCCGCCCGCCCGCCTGGCTGCCCAGCCTCCCATGCCTGGGCCGCAGCCCGCACCCCAAACCCAGCTTGGTTATTAGAAATCCAGCAAGGAGATGTGGGTTAGGGAGAGCGGGAGGAGAGGGCGCTGGGGAGGTGAGAGCAGAGGGAGGGAGAGGAGCGGGGAGAAGCAGCCACCACCTCCGTACGACTTACCGCCAGTCGTCCTCTACCTGAACCCCGATGGACTGGAATTTGGTAGCGGGACAGGGCTCCTCTTTTGGCACTGGCTGAGTGCAGTCAACCTTATTGAAGGACAACGACAGCAACGGCACGGAGACAAAGACAAAAATAAAAAACAAACACCACACTTGCTGCTGAAATTCACATTAGTGGAACGACGCAAACAGACGCGTGGACAGACGAACACGAGGCATGCGGACACTGCACGTGGGCCCAAGGCTGGACCAGGTGAAGCCGGGCACTGCTCATTCACGCAGAGGCAGGTGGGAAGGTGGGCAGGAGGTGGCATGGGGTGGAGATGACTGGCTTTCCCTACTCTGAGGAGGGTGCCATCACATCGATCGCTTTGGGTCCGTTGTCCTCCGAGAGGTGGGAACCGTTCCTTCTAGTCCTCTCCTTTACACGCATCAGAGGGAAGAAAAAGAAAGGACAACGAAAGAGAAAGAAAACACACACACACAAAGCCACAGCCGTTATCTGGTGTAGTTGAAGGTGGGGCTCTCTCGAGGCAAAGATCACTCCCCCAACCCTGCAGCTGAAAGGCAGGCTGGAGGCGCCTGTACTAGGGGCAGATATTGAACTGCAGTTCTGGATTTGAAACTGCCACCAAAGTCCCTGGACACTATGGGATGCCATCCCTGGGCCTTGATCACACTTGGCTGAGGTTACCTTCAGCACTGGCTGGGCCCAGGGAGCAGTCAGAAGGATCAGTGCAAGGGCCAAGTGCAAAGTCAGCCCTTTCTCTGTACTCCTGCGAAGTGGAAGGAAACATGGCAACAGTGATGCCCTGGGCCTGCCTTTCTTTTCTGGGACAAAGGTGCTTGACTGGAATAATCAGGCCAGCTGTTCCACCATCGCTCATAAGTGAGGAAGAACCCACACTTGTCCTAGGGCTTGAGGTACAAGGGTAGGACAAGGTTGTTGGGTTATCCTTGGAAATTGGGGACTCCCCAGTCTCTTGGCTTCACGGAAGCAGCAGGGGGTCAGGGAGGCTTTCGGGGCAGGGGTCTGAGCACCAGACTCCTAGCCATGGGAATGCATTTCTCCTTCAGCAAGAGCCAGCTCAGGAAATACAGCATCACTGGGTGAGAGCATGGAATGGGGTTGTGGGGTGAATCCAGGGAAGGGGAAGTCCAGGATGGGCCCTAGAGCTAGAGCCCTTATCCCTGTGTGAACTTCTGGGTGAAAGCACTCAAGGCTGAGCCCAACTTTCAGGCCTGGAAAGAGCATCTGGTTTGGCCAAGGAGAGGGTCGGGTTGCCCAAAGACAGACCTTGGGTGGTCAGGACCAAGGGCCACAGACGAGGCTACTTTCTGTGCTCTTAAGAATCCTTCCTGGAGTGCTGTACAGGACAGGGGCTGGACCCTTGAGGAAGGAGCCCAGAAAACAGAGAGAGAGTCTACTAACAAACTCTCTGCTTATATACGTGCGGAAACTGAAATCCAGAGCGGCCTCTTGGGGGGAAAATGTTCAGGCAAGTACAAGAAATTGTCTGGGCCATTCGGTTTCCCTTTGTGCCCCATGTTCCTCTGCATTCAAGTGCTTTGTCATCTACTTGCCCAAGTCCAGCTGCTCAGGGGTGGCTGGGGAAATGGAGATACCTTCCATCCTAAGCCACAATGCACACCACCGATGCCCATGATGCCCGCAAGCTCTCGGCCCACTGCAGCTGCCCTCCCTCCCTGTCCTGAGTGTGCTCCACATGAGTCTGGAGGTCCAGCTAGGGCAGGGAGAGTCTTCTCTCTCTGGATTTCGAGTAACTCTTGAAAACTGCAGGGCAGGGCCCAAGTCTGCCCAGCTCTGCTAATGGAAGACAGATTACCGATGCTGGGTGCAGCCTGCCATGGCCATGGGTGCACGGTGAACTGGGCTTCCAGGAGAGGGTCTGCGGGCTTTGGTCACGTGCTCCTAGAGAGCTATTTGCCCTGGATCCTTTCCCAGGGAGGGAGGCCTCTGGCTGGCATCACACTTCTCAATTTGACACAGGCCTGGTGCCTTGAACCACCTACCTGTCGGCAAGGCCTGAGAGGGCTCTGGGCAAAGTTCCCCTCGAGCAACCCCTATGGCTCAAGGGCCCTGGGTCCTGGGCCCCTGGCCCATCCGCGTCTATGCTCCACGCTGCTCCCTCTGCCAAGCGGGGCTGTGGCCTCCGCACCCGAACTGACCTTGGATTAGAGAACTGTTAGGCCAGTCCCGCCTCCCATACGTCGGCTGGCAGGGCAAAAGGTGGAGTGGACAGACAGACAGTGGACAAACAGCGGACAGGAGATGGCTGGCTGAGTGTAACTACATTCACTGGGACGACCCATCGGAGGAGCAGGGACAGGTGCCCACGGTTGCAGATTTTGCAGCACACGTGGGTGAACTCAAGGAAGGTGTGATTAGGGGTGGAACTTGGTATGGTCACTTGGGATGATCCCCAAAAACACACAAACCACTTTTGCCCAGGAGACCTAGTGGGCGTCCACCAGATGTAATTACACGCAGGCAGGTGCACAGAGCGGGCTGAGACACAGTGCAAAAGGGGCCCCTACTTGTATTCCTATAGATGACAGTTTCCTTTTGGGGATGGCCTCAGAGTGGGATTCGGAGCTGGTCAGCGTCCCCTGTTCACTCTTCAGAGCTGCATGTTTTGGGAGTGGTTCTGGGGCCTCTGAGGCTGGGGTGACTCTGCCCCGTGTCACGCTGGGGGGTCGGGTACTGCTGTCCAGGCTGTCTGACGAGTTGCTCAGGCCTGACTGGCTCGTCACCTCACTCTTGTGGTCTTGGCTGTCCAGGTAGGTGTCCTGGGCAGACTCAGTACTGCTCTGGACCGTGACTGAGATGAATGGCTTGGACGTGGTGCGTGGAGGGACCGGTGGTGGGGTCTTCTTATACGCCACTAGGCATGACGAACCTGCAGATGGGTGAGAGGAGGGCAGGGGAGAAGGTGAGGCCCCCAACTCCCTTAAGCCCCTTTCAAGTCTGAGGCCCTACCTGACCTGGCCCTCACTCTGGTCTCAGCTGTTCCCTCAGCAAGGATTTCTGGAGTAGGAGACAGAGGGTCAGACACAGAGATGACCAAGACAGACACAGGCCCTGGACACCCTCACACTAGGCCAAGGCCAAGTCTAGAGGGGACACCAGCATGGACCAAAGACACCCTCCTCCTCACAGTCACACACAGGTATTACCCAGTGAGGGCATGGGCTACACAGTGAAGTTATGCTGCTCCAGGCTGTGACAGCCTGTCCCACGCCCGGGGAGGCAGGGACAGGAGAGTGGAGGTCAGGGCAGCTAAGGAATAGTTGACCTCGTTTCCTTCAGGCTCACTGAGACCTACTACCCTCCCCCTACTGCTCCTTTCCTGCCGCTCTACCTTCCCTCTACCCCTGTTCCCTCTACTTGGATGCCCCCTCTCTATCTGGTCAAAGACCAACACACCTTTCAGGGCCCAGCTAATCCTTTCCCCCCCTCACTGTGTGAAAACTCTGTCTGCCTTCCCCAAGACTCCATCATACCTGGTCTGACTTCCTATTCTCCACCAAGGTTCAGGAAACCAGGTCCTGCCATGACTGGGAGCTGGGGTCATCTCTAAATCCCTTTCCCAGCCTGGCCTGGGGCTGTCCCACAGCAGGGCACAGAACACCAAAGGCCCAAAGCCAGCTTCTTAATGCTGAACTTTTTGTCTGAAATAGACGGTGCTTTTCAAATAGCTGTGGCTACTTGCTGTCAGGGGCTGGGTCAGATCCAGTGGCTTTTTTCAGCATCTTAACTCCAACGGCCCTTTTCCCAGTGAGGACTGAAAGAAGCCTCTTCCAGGGTCGGGGCCCAGGGCAGGAGCAGGAGCCAAGAGTGAGGTT
Source organism: Rhinolophus hipposideros (assembly GCF_964194185.1). Lineage (NCBI taxonomy): Eukaryota > Metazoa > Chordata > Mammalia > Chiroptera > Rhinolophidae > Rhinolophus > Rhinolophus hipposideros. The sequence continues at coordinate 19,093,602 of NC_138068.1, forward strand.
AAAGCCCTGCCTTCAAGGGGCTACCAATCATGGAGACGTGACAGCCTAATGGAAACCCAAAACGAGGCCCAGTGCCACAGGGGCTGTGGAGAAGGCACAGAATCCATCCGTCACTAAGAGTTATCACTAAACAAACCTAACAGAATGGCTAAACTTAAACACAGCAACACCACTAAATGCTGGCAACGATGTGGAGAAACAGAATCACTCATATACTGCTAGTGGAAATGTAAAATGATATAACCACCCTGGAAAAAGTTTGGCAGCTTCTTTTAAAATTAAACATGCGATTACCATACAACCTAGCAATGTACTCTTGGGCATTTATCCCACAGAAATGGTGACATGTTCACAAAAACTTATACATGAAAGTTCACTGCAGCTTTATTTGCAATCACCAAAAACTGGAAATAGCCCAGATGTTCTTCTGTGGGTGAATGGTGAAACAAACTGTAGTACATCCGGACTATGGAGTACTACTCAGCAATCAAAAGAAATGAACTACTGATATAAGCAACAATTTGGATGAATCTCATGCAAATTATGCCGAGTGAAAAAAGAAATCTCAAAAAGTTATGTACTGTATGATCCCACTTATAAAACATTCTTGAAATCACCTAAATATAGAGATGGGGAACAGATGGTGGTTGGTGGGGAGGGTAGGGGGATAGGGTGACAGGAAGGCCAGGAGGGATGTGGTGTGGTTATAAGAGGGTGACAAGAAGAATACTTCTGTGCTAATTGAGGGAACTGTTTGTATCTTTACTGTGGTGGTGGATACATGAATCTACACGTGATTAAACTGCAAAAGACTGAATACATGCACACCGGAGTGATTACACAGGCTGTATCACAGAGGTGAAGGCTCAGATAGGCCCATGGCTGGCATTTCTCCTATTGGTTTCTGGTACAGAAGGAGCTAGGCCTGGAGGGGGAGGGGTGAGCCAAAATTCTACCACTCCCCAGCCACTGGTGGGGAGGACGGGCTGGTTCTCTGATTAGTCTAGGGGTAGTTTCCCCCAAGAGCTGGGCATTTAGAGCAGCCTGACGAAGCCAGTGGCCACCGGCATCCAGCAAAGACAGGAATGCACTGGGGATTTCAGGTATTGATTTGTTTGGCCTAAATATCCCCCAAGAAAGCAGGGCTTCACTGGTGTTTTCTGCCTTAGATCAGAAGAGTGAAGCCCCAATCTGTTCCAAATGTTGATGGGGGAATACCCCCCAAAAGGAGCAGCAGTGAGTCGCAGGAACCAGAATTAGGCTGTAAGGCTGGCTGAGGCGGTATGACCTGTCACATCCTCCTCCCCATCTGTGGGGGGCTGACACTGGCCTGGAGGAGGGATCTGTGTGGAAGGGGCACCCCTCCACCACCACCGCCCCTCGCTGCCCAGGAGGCAATGAGGTTGCTGCTGCCAGGGGTCTGACAAAGGATTAACCCTCCAATCTCTCTGTCGGGGTTGTGTAGGCCCACAATCCTGCGGACGCACACTCAGAGGCCCTGGCCCTGGCTGAGGCAGCCACTCATTAGAGGGAAAGTGAACTAGTTAGAGGCCAGGCCAGATGGCCAGATATGATAAGAGGAAGAGTGAACTTATCTTGAATTCTCTATGTCTCCCGGGGCACAGGTCACAGGCAGATAAGTGGTGTGACTAACAGAGAAGATTTTGGGGCCTCATGGGCTCCCTGGGTGGCAGGCATCCCACAGCTCTGAGTGCTGCCCCTCACCCACGCTGGGCAAGGGGTTGGGACCCGACTGCATAGGACAGCTCTCTTTTCATAAGTGTGAAATGCCAGGAAACGTAGGTCATCACCTCCCCGACCCCTTTCAACATTCCGCTCCAGGCCCTCTGGGTTTTTCATTCCCATCGCACTTCTTCCCACCGTCGGGCCTTTATACACGGTCCTCCCTGGAAAGCTTCTCTTAGCGCCTCACTTTTCAAATGTCATTTCCTCAGAGAGTCCTTCCGACTGCCTTCGACTCTTGTATCACCCGGGATCTCCGTCAGACCACCTATCACATCTGTCACTCGCTCATTTAAGGATTTACTTGATGGTTATAGGCCCGGGAGGTTGGGGGAACTCTGTCTGTCTTGGCACAGCAGGTCATAGCCTTGGCCCAGGGTAGTATCTCACGCACAGAAAGCGCTCAATACATGTTTGTTGAATGAGACAACGGACCTCATCATCGCTACAGAAACCCTAGTTGCCAAAAATCATGCTCCTTTAGCCACAGTGAAGGCTCCCACCACTTTAGTGTCCGAGGTTCTCGTCCCCTCCCCGCAGCCTCTCTCCTGCCCTCCCACCCACTAGTAGGCCCCTTGCAGCTTTAGAGAACCAGACGCACGTTCCCAAACACCACACTTCATGCACCAAAGCCTCTGCACATGCACTTGTTTCTGCCAGCGTCCCTTTCATGTGCTCCATGCTTCTCACCCTTCACGAGTCCCTTCACCCCCAGCTCCTTCTGGCCCAGGCAGCGCCTGCCTGTCTTTTCTCCGTGGATCAGATGTTGGACCTGGATCCTCCAGGATTGGCCCTCCCTGCCCTGCGGAGATGTTCTGCATGCCACAATTTACAATGTAAGACATTTGGGTCCAACTCTGTCCATTCTCTCTGGATAACTCCCAGGTTTTCCCGGGAAGCTTGGAGGCCAGCATCGCTCCAGGGTGACTGTCTCTTCCAGTTGGTCCTTGTGCGTATTTTCAAAGATCCTGAGCGCAGCACTGCTGACACACAGCAGCACACACACACTGAACCACCACCCACCCTCAGAGCCACATGCTTCCCTGCCCCCTTCTTGGCCATGCCAGTCCGTCATGCCAAGGCTCAGGCAGAAGCAGTGGTACGATGCCTCCTCCACGAAGCCTGCCCCAGCCCCAGACATCCAGCCCAACCTCCCTGCCCTGTAATGAGCAAGTGCTTGCTTCTTCTGAGAGAAGCTCTCTTTGTCTCATTTCTGCCTTCCGCCCCAAGACTTTATCCAGCAAACTCTATTTACCAGGTCAGAATGAACGTGTTTCTGCATTTTGTTTTTTAATGTCAAGGTGTGTAAGATGGCCAAACAGAGCTTCAGATGCTCTGAGTAGTGGCTGGGACTCCATCTCTTGAGAGATCTGGAGGACACAGCAACCCCAGGAAGCCCCATCCTCTGCCAGTGCCTTGGAGGCCGAGATGGACCCGGTCCTTGCCGGCTCCCAGGGGCCTGCGCTTGGCGGGGGGCTGAAGAAGAGGCCGAGACTACTGAACAGGAATGAACACGGGACCACAGAGTGTGGGTGTCATGGTAGCAGCCGTTACAGAAGAGGCAGTGGAGTCCACTCAGACTCCACGTGAAGCGACGGAGGTGGCCTCGGAGCCAGAACCCACTGAACTCTCTTTGCTGGCTCTGCCACGCTTAGGAAAAGGCTTGTCAGAGGCAGGGCTGTGATCCTATTCCCTCTCTCACCTGAGTAATCTGTCAAACATGCAACTAAATTGAGCTGCTCATTTGTGTATGGTGAAAACAGAGCTCAAAGCTCGCCCCACACCCAGCCTCCAATTCCTCCTTCCGACCCTGTTTCTGCCCCCAAAGCAGGGGAAGCTGGGAGGGAATTCTAAGCAGCTGGGTCAGGATCAGGGACCGACCGCACGCTCACAGCCACTTTCCTGTTGGCAGTCCATGTGACCCCCCCCCTTTCCTACTACGTCAGTCTGGAAGTCACCCCCTCGCTGTGCCTCAGGAGTTAGCTTCGAGTTGGCAAACTTTAATTTCAAACTCAGGCAACAGGGGCTGGCAGCACCACTCACCCCAACATCCTCCCCGGGATCCTCCGGCGTTCCCCACGTCAGGTGCTCCTTAACTGCCTCTCTCTCTGAGCTAGAGCCAGCCTCCCCTAGACCACCCACACCACGACTCCCTTGCCCCCCAACCTTCCGTCCTGCCCTTCCTGTCCCACCACCACGGCTGCGGCTGTTGGAGAAACCCAGCATCACTGCTCTGTTTGAAAACCTTCAATGGTGCCACAACCATCCGGTGGCCGTGGAACCAACCCCTCAGTGGGGGCCTCCAGAATCTGCTCCTGCCTCAGACCCCAAAGTCCACAGGAGCCCGTCAGAAAGGCGGCAGGCTGCTGAAGACAAAGCCACGGCCCTCAGGCCGCCCGGCCCCCCCCCAGAGCCTCAGCTGAAGCCAGGATGCCTCCTGTGGGCAACGGCTCCAGTGCTGACAGTGGACCTTCCTGAGCACTGACGGGGCGAGCACTTCACACACAGTCACCCTTGTTCTTCACGATTCGGTACCTGCAAATTCACCTCCTCGCTCACATTTATTTGTAACCCCCAAATCAGTACTACTCACGGGGCTTGCACAGTCACCCCGACATGTGTAAGGCCTGCAAATTTGAGTCGCCCAACACACAGGTCCCCAGAGGAGGCTGAGCAGTGATGGTCTGCTTTCTTGCTGCAGCTCCCGTGCAGTAAACAAGTGTCCTTTCCCTGGCTCCTCAGTGCTACGAGTTTCACATTTTTGTGCTTTTTGTTGGTGATTTCCCTGTTTAAAATGGCTCCAAGTGTAGGACTGAAGTGCTGGCTAGTGTACCTAAGGGGAAGAAGGCTGTGATGCGCCTTACGGAGGAAATACGGGTGTTAGATAAGCTTTGTTCAGGCGTGAGTTACAGTGCTGTTGGCCAGGTCCAAAGTTAATAAATCAACAATACAGTAAACACCGTGTCTTTACACAGAAGCACACATAAAACAAGGCTGACTGGCTGGTGGAGATGTTGTGAGCAGAGGCGCGTAGGGACCCTGTAGTTCCCATAGGAGCAAAGGTTCAGTATTTGCTAACTCAGTGCTTGTGAGACTTTACGTACATAACTACCGCAAATAATGAGAATTGACTATACTTTGGCCAATGGAATCCTCAAAATGGGTACATGTGAGGTAGGTGAGCCATCGCCCCACTTTACAGTGAGGCTCAGAGAGGTGGAGTGACTCACCCTGGCTCACCCCCAGCGAGCCCATGCTGGGGCCAGGGCTTGAACCCAGGCTGCCTGAAGGCTGACCACCACCCTATCCCTCGTCCACTGCACTAACTCGGTGAGAGTCACGTGGACGCAGCAGGCTCAGGCACGTTTTACTCGGAACATGGAGTGTGACACCCAGTGTGCTGAGTCTGAGTAGGAGCCAAGGAGATGACAGACAAGACGATGCTTTGCAATCACGGGGTGGGCCCCTGTACCTCCTGTTACCAGGATTTCTGGATGCAGGAGAGAGGGATCAGCCCCTGGGGGACAGCCTGGGGCAGCCTTTCTGGAAGACATGAAGGCTGTTGACTGGGTCTGGAAGGATGGACCAGAGTGCTGAGCGGCAAGGAAAGGCAGGGCTTTCAGGTGAAGGGATCCTCCGTGAGCAAAGCAACAGGGCAGGCCAGCCCGAGGCATGGGAAGACAGATGAGAGCAGGGCACGACTTGGCAAAGTGCAATTTAGGCAAGTTAGCTGGTGGAGGGAAAACAGACGGGGCAACGAGGCCTGAGAGAGGGCTGCCTCCTCTCAGACGGGGTCCTTGCCTTCCTGGGGATACCTGGGGAGTGGAAACGGAGACATCTTCCTGCATGCAGTATCCCTCACAAAGTCCCTCCCAAATGGCCTGCAGTCGGAGGAATTGACAGCACGCAGGCCTGACAGCAGCTGGGAGGGCGGACCGCCTTGCACCCCAGGAGCCCAGGGCACTCGGCAGCTGCAAGGGGAGCATCTACTGCGTGAATCTGAACCCTCCGCTCCCGCACACTGGCCTTGCCCTCCCAGGGGGGACCCCTTGCACTCAGGTACACACTCCAGAGGCCTGAGAATTCCCACCCCTCTTCCCACCCTCCCGCACAAAAGCACATCTTACAGAGACCTGCTTCTCTTATCCCCACCAGCCCGGTCTAGGTTTCCATGTTCTATCCCCTGGTCTCCCTACTTTGTTCAATTCACACACAATCGCTCTCCAAACAGCAGCCTGAGGAATTTTTTTAAAAGTACAAACTGGGTTACTTCCTCCCCTTTCTAAAGCTTTTCAAAGGCTCCCCACTCCATAAAGAATCAAATCCACATTGCCCATCTTGGCCTAGTAGGAACTGGCCCCGGGCCCCCCTTTCTCCAGCCTCAGTTCCTGCACTTTCCCCTTGCTCATCCCACTGCAGCCTTACCAGCTTCTGAGCTTTTCCTCAGACACTCCAAGCACGCCCCGCTAGGGCCTCTGAGCCTGTTCCTGTCGGATTCCTACCCCGTACCCCTGAAGCTACTCCTCCTCCCACAGATTTCAAGTCTCAGGTCTGGTGTCACATCCTCAGTGAGCGCCTCCCCGACCACCCTCTCTAAAGCTGCTCTTCTTTCTCTGAGAACCCTGTTTGCTTTTATTCAAGCATTGATCAACTTATTGTTTCACTGGTCTTTTGTTTCTCTCCCCTACCAGATAGGGATCCTGAGTATTTTAATACAGGTCCCCAAGGGTGGGGACCCTGACTATCTCACAAAATTCTGACACCTTCCCAGCATCATGCTGAATCTCAGTAAATACTGAATGAATGAACAACTCCCTATTTGACACCAGGGTAAAATGAGGCTTAGGGAAACAATGATTTACTTCCAACTGAGTTGGAATCTAATGCCCAAGGCCACTGAACTCCCTTGGGTCAGCCTCCAACACAGAGACACACGCACAGTCTGGTGGGAGGCAGAGCCCTTAGCAACTCTGCTTGAAGTTGGGGAGGAGACCATGGGAATGAGAGCTCAACAAACCCTAAGCACTGAGCATCAGACATTATTTGAAAACCAATCATTTTTGAAAGGTGGTAGTGAAAGAAAGTAAGAAGTGCTTCCAGCAACATTTTCCAAGCAATGCATATCAAATGTGCAGATTTAAAAGAATTGTTGCTGAGTGAGTGGGGGCCAGGTGAAGCTACTTCACTCCAGACACACGCCTGGAGGAGAGACTATTACCGCTGCCGACTTACAGATGAGAGGCCAGGCCTTTTCCGGTTAAGAGCGGCAGTGTACAGAAGCTCTGCTCTGTGAGGCCACGGGGCCAGATTCTAAACTCAGCACTAGCCATGGTGGGCTGTGTACCCGGCACAGGGCCTGATGCTTTCTGAGCTTTAGTTTCCTCAGCTATCAACTAAGTGGGTTGGCCTTAAATGGAGGTCACAAGTTCAAATGTTTACGGGAGACCAGGCATCTAAACACCTGTGGCCCAAACCTGCCATGTGGAGACCTGGGCCCAGCATTGTTAGCGACGACGAATGTGTGTGAAAAGCCAGAAATGTGGACTTATTTTAAATGGAGCTGGTTAATTCAAAGTTTAAAAAAACACTGTACAGACACATGCTTAACTGCCAGCTACTGTGGCCTGTGGCTACAATGTGTGACTGCTGGAACAGCTGTCCTTAAGACTTCCTTGCTCCTTCTGGAGCTCCAGCTCCTCTCTCCCTGCTTCTAGGTAGTCTTTCCATAAGAGCCTCCCGCTTGGAAAGGCAGGAGACCCTTGAAAACCTTGAAATTGAGGCAGCTGGGAGGCCCTTCTGGTGGTGTCTTAAGTCCAGCTGGGCAAAAGCAGAGCAAGCCACTTCTGGTGAGCAGGCCAGGTCTGGTTTCAGGCTCTTGGCACCAGAGCACAGGTGGCAGGAGAGCCCCATCCAGAGTGCAGATGGCCATCGCCCTTCATGGTCTGGGGGCAGCTGCCTGAGAGGGACTTGCTTGATTGCCAGGGCAACGTTCTCTGCCCCTCCAGAGGCAGCTGTTCCTTAAAAGCGCTGTTCACACCCCATTTGGGGTCCAGGGTGTGAGGGGGGTTTTGTCCTGATATGTTCAGGCCAGAGGGGCTAGAGGAAGGGGGTAAGCGATGCCTTTCAGATGGACCCCACAGTTCAGGTCAGGGGGTTCTCAGAGGATGCGGAGCTGTACGTCACCAGACTTCACAAGCTGCAGGGCTCTGCCCATGAACGGGCCTTGCATGTATCAGCTCACCAACTCTTCACTAGGCGGATCCTTTCCATTTCAAAGAGGAGAAAAGTACGGCTCAGAGAAGGGACTAGCCTAAGGTCACAAGCCAGTATCTGAGCTCAGCCTTTCTGACTGGAGCCAGCCTCTTAGCAACTGCTTCACCACAGGGCCCGAGGCTAGAATTGGGTGCCACCTAGCCGGGCCTGGTTGAGATCTTGGCCAGTCCAGTTCTCTAGTTGGAGCTACATGGGCCCCTATTTTGGGGGTCCTCACGCAGGGACTATTTCCTGAGTAGGTTAGATGATGGCAGCCTCAGGCTCTGCTGGCCATGAGGGCAGAGACCTGGTGCCCCTTGGACCTGAACCCCAGCACATTGAAGAGAAAGGTGCCCGGCCCTGCCTGTGACCCCTGCTGCCCACTGCCCTTCCTCAGACCCTTCTCCTCCAGAAGTGTGACCCCAGATACTCTTATCCACTTATCACAAACACCAGAACCCTTGACATGGGTTTACCAGTCTCCTAGGACTTCCCAAGCTTGGCTAAGTCTCACTACAACCTCTAAGTAAAGCCCAGAGAGGTGAAGCCACCTGTCCCAGGTCACACAGCTAGCTGGTTGATGGGCACTGAGATTGGAACAAGTATGTGGAGCTTCCAAATTCCAGGGATAGAAGGGGTGGTTTAGCAGATAACAATTCCAGTGACTTTCAAAACGGGTTTTAGGGACCCTTGAAGGGATCCTGGGGAAGGCTTTTTCATTCCAACCCATTCCAGGTCCCTCAGAGCAGCTCCATTTTCCTTTTTTTCTCCATCCAGAACTCCCACATGGTATTCTGAGACCCAGTAGACTAACAAATGAGAAGCCCAAGCATCAGAAAGGCAAATGCATTCCCTGAGGATTAGGTGGCAGAGCAGGGGCGCTTGTCTGGGGCTCTGAGTGTGGGTGTGGTCCCTGTTCCCCCAACACTGAGGAAGGAAGATGCCTCCAGGTTCCCCAGCCTGGGGCTCCAGCATTTAGGGAGGCACCCACCTGTGGCTGAGCCCCACTTCCTCCAGCCCCTGATCAGAGGTCTCCAAATAGCATGCTGTTTCTCAAAAGCCATTTCCACCACCACTGCAACCATATACATTAAGTGACCTGTTAGGCAACATTCAGCCCTCACCCATTCTGTGTTGGAATCTGCCACAGACACCATTGTATTTGTCCTTAGAAAACTGCCTGCAAAGTTGGCTCTGCCAGCAGCTCTGCTCAGGGGTCCCTGCCCTATGCCCCACGATGCCTTATTACCACCATCCCCAGGAGTCCAAGCTTTAAATAGATGCCAGCTTCCAAGCTGTGGCTACTGAAGCATGCTTTTCTCATATATTAAAGCTATAACCACCAGTAGGGGGTGCTGATGAGTAGAAGAAAGCTAGAGTTAACTGGCTGCAACAGCTCCAGTCCAATGAAAAAATGACGCGTACGGCCCGTCTGGCCTAGTGGGCAGTGGGAGGGGAGTGGAGAATTCAGGATTTGGCTTTTAAAATACTACTTGACTTTTCAAATACTGGTTCTAACATGTGGACCTCGTTGCTGTCTTTCAAAAGCTCTAAGGTCCCAGGAGCCCCACCTGGGAGGTACTACTTATAAGAGCCTCAAAAACACCCCCGCACTTCTGGAGGGTTGACGTCAAACCCTGGTGATGGGTCGCAAAAGCCTGGCTCTTTACAAGCTGTCACAGGACCGTGTCCAGTGTGCAAAGCCAGACACTGCCAAGTCTGCACACCTCGATTGCTGGCCTCTTTCATCACTTTGAATGACCAAGCGGATCCCAGAATAGAAAGACAGTGTTAACGGGCTCATTCACTATGCCTGGAGTGACAGGTGGTATATTGGGTGACAGAATCAGGAGCCAAGAACCCTGGGCAGCCGAGAGATAGGATGAAATGAACAGTGCAGAACTGAATGGGGAAAACCATGAGTTCAGTTCAGGTCGACACAGGAAGTGCTGCTGCCTCAATGCCAGGGCTAGGGACAGAGACGTAGCAAGGGGGAGGGCCCTGTCCTCAGTGCTTATCGTAAGATCCTGGGTTTGGGATCCCAAGTAAGACAATTACACAAGAAAGTAGCACATGTAGAGAAGTGCCTTAGTGACTTCAGCCGATCACAGAAGACTCAGTCTGAAGCCGCACTAGCAGAGAAAGATGCAGGCCAGGGAGGGGGAGCCTCTCCGACCTCTGCGTAATGTCGTGGGTGCTGTTGGCGATTCTGGACAAGAGATATGGCCAAACATGAGCCTGACAAGAAGAGGGCAATCTGTACGGGAAGAAGTCTCCAATCCATCACATCACAACAAGTGCTTATTTAACAGAGGGGAAGACATGCATCGGGCCGTGGGTGGGCACTAGGGACCCAGGGAGAGTAGTCCTTATCCTCGAGAAACTCACGATGAAGTGCAGAAGCCACAGTGAAATGCCTCCTCTACTGCCTGCGTGAAGCCACACAGAGCAGCACTGCATGAGAAAGCCCGGGACTCACTGAACAAGAGAGCTGTGACTGAGCTGAGAGCTAGTAGTGTCTGTCACAGGTTTGCTACAAATGGAGTATGACACATGTGTACCATGAGTCACAGGGTGGGCTGAGAGGGGCTGCGACAGTGGCCTGGAAGAGACTGGCAGTTCAGAAAGGCATGGCTACTGTCCTCAAATACCTAGGATCCTGTCACACATACACGTAGTCCAGTTGTCACACAACCAGAGCGGGGACAGGAAGGTGGGAGTTAAGGAGCAGCAGAGCCGCCTAGGAGGTGGCCAGCGAGGCCGGACACAGGCCTGATGGATGCCAGGGAGGAGGGACTCGAGCGCCCATGGGTGTGACCTGTAAGATTTCTTCCAGGCCAGAGATGTCTGTTCGTCCTTTGCCCTCCTCCTTCACGTCTAGTTCTGGATGTGACAGTCAACATCATGTGTGTGTGTGACATTCATAGTTCAAACTTTGTTTGCCTCCAGAGAATTGTTATCAACAAGCAGAAAAGACAGAGAAGAACGTTCATGCAGCCTAGCTACACAGAAAATGAGAGGACAAATGCCAGGGCTGGGAACGCCTTCGTCTGCGAAGCCTGGCAGCACGGGGCCCACCTGAGCTGATAAAGCCATCCTCAGAGTATGAGCTCCGTCGGCACTTGCTTCCCCTTTTCCCCCATGTACCCACCTGCTGCTGAGCTACAGCCGCGGCCTGTAAGAGCCCCTGAGCGGGCGCACTGGTTCCCCCACTCACTCACTGTACCACGGACCTCAGCTTCTCTCAGCTATAAAATGTGAACAACGCTGGCTTGCCCTGCCCACCGCCCTAGGGCTGCTGTGAGAGTCTCTTGAGAACACAGGTGGGAAAGGGCTTGGCAGGTGAGGAACTGCCATTACGATCGCTTGAGAGGCCCACACATTTCCTGAGCAAGGGGCCCACAGAGCTGCCTCCCAATCCCAGGTTCTCCAGGGACTCCACAGACCAGAGGCTGGGGCAGAAGTGAGGGGTCACGTCCCTCCAGGGGGCCTGGCCTGAGGACCCACAGCTGTTACCCACTCCATGCTGTGCTTGCACCACCCTTCTGGTATTTTAGGGTGGTGACTACTGGCATGCATGTCTTGCCAAGCACCCCTCTACCTTCCCTCCACCACCCTCTTCATGCCGCACACCATGCTCTCAGCTTCCAGGCCTCTGTACCGGCCGCGCCCTGCCTACACCACCTCCCTAATCCCCCCTCCTCCTTCAGGTCTCAGGTGCAGCATTACTGTCTCCAAGAAGCCCTCTCTGACTGTCCCGCAGGCCCTGCCCTGGCTCCCCTCACTGGGGCAATACCCCATGTTCTGACGTGCCACAGGCCCTTGCCACCAGACAGTTTTACAGGCCTCTCCCTTTAGACCTAAGCCGCTGAAGGAAAGGACCATGTGGTTCCCATCCCTGTGGCCCTATCCTGGCCCAGAAGAGGTACCCAGGCAAATGCCTACTGACACTTACAAAACAGGACCCCATTTCTGACTCTGCCTAAAAAGTGGTACAGGACTGCCGGGCCATCCCGGGGAAGGCTCTACGAATACAGCCAGCAGAGCAGTCTGTAAGAAGCGCCTTGGCTAGCAGAACACAGGCGCCGGGACAAGTCGTGACTACAGGCCTCCCCCTTATGCCCCTGTACCTCTCCCTACTTTTCTCCTAACCACCTCTGAAAACACAACATGGTGACATCTGGGACAGTCTTTTTGAAAGAAGGTCACCAACCCCCCGCGTCGGTCTACAGAACCGTGCCTCCACAATGGCAGTGCTAGGCACACGGTAAGAACTGGCTGAAAAGTCGCGGCTAAGAGTCAGAGTCACCGGTATAACGTCTGCTCAGCAATCGGTGGCTGCTGCGGCGGCCCAGTCACTGTCCAAGGTCCTTATACGTGAGTCTTATATTTGATCCCCACAAGATGTTTTCATCATCTCCACTCATGCTGCTGAGGAAATGGAGGCTCAGAGAGGCTGACAGATCTGCTCAGCATCACACAGCCAGTCATGATCTGTCTGCTAAGTGAGCGCAAACCCTACTGGCTTCCATCTCCAGAAGCCAACCTCACAGCATCCCGTCTCACACCTAATATAAATACAAGCTCACCGACCAGACTATCAAGCTTAGAAGCCTCTGTGAAAGACAGTTGGTCTCTCCTTTCTGCTGGAGGAGTCTGACTAGAATGCACTCTCACACTGACGTCCAGCCCAAGTCGGCCTCCCAAAGAGCCCCTGGAGAAAGCAGACTTTACCTTGACAACCTCTGCCCCTCTGGCCGATGCTCTGCCCTGATGTTTCTGCAAGCACACTCATCACCTCCCCAAGCTATGAACTGTCCTGCGACACTCTCTTCCACTCTCACAAAGACACCTGTGACATCACGTACCCTCCTACAGTTGCTTCCCCTCCCAGGACTGCCACCCATTTGTAAAAGCTGGGGACTGCACTGGGTTGGGGATGGCACAGGTCCCACTGGCTGTGCTACGTCTGGATGGTAGTGCCCACGTCTGTTGAGAAGGATCCTAAAACTGTGTCTGGGCTCAGGGGGAGTGCTGTGATTGATTGGTGCTGTCTGCCACGGGCCTAGTAGGGGAAGTAACTCTCGAGTGCAAGGTGTTGGTTGTCCTTGGGCAAGGTGAGTACTAGAGAAATGCCTGAGGACTCTATTTCCATAATGCAGAATCACTATCCTGATCCCCACCAAAACCTTTACCCCCTGTCCTCCCTTGCATGCCCACTGACACCAGAGCTTTTTGGGCAATGTTTTAAACCCAGTAAGATGGGAAAGTAACCATCTGTTTCATAGTCTACTGTCCTTAGAAAGACTGACCACAAGGAACACTAAGTAGCTGCAACTTGTAGAATGAGGGAGGCTGGCTTTCAGCCAATTTTGTCACTGAAGTGCTGAACGACCTTGGGCAAATCACTTCTAAGTCTCTGCTACTTCTGTAAAATGGGCATCAGGAGCCCTATTTTCCTTGCATTTAACCACATTTGAACAGTGTGCTAAGGTTCTCAAGGTTGCAAAGGGAAGTTCATTATCTGTCTCACTGATTTGGGGAGGTCCACATGACAGGGAGTATTATCCCATTTCTCAGAGGAGAAAGCCGAGGCTGACAGAGGTAGAGGGACTTGGCCCAAATCCCATAGAAAGCAAGCAGCTAATTGAGGAATTCTGCCTAGGTCCTGTGATAAAATTCACAGTCCCCCCCATTCCGTCACCCACCTCCATGGTGGGGCAGCCAGGCTCTACGCAGCCACCCTCCAAAACCACCCTGGGCTTTGGAACCAAGGCTGCCTCTTTGGAGAAATCCCTCTCAGGATGTGTCTTTTAACAACTTTGCAGGAACGTTGCCACATAAAGCTTAGATTTACAGTGTGTAGTAACTTGGAGAATGAATTTATCACCACCAAAGGAGTTAATTATTCAGAGATATCACCTCCTCCTCCTTTCAAATATACCTCCTTCAAGTGAGCTGGTGAATGAGATACCCAGAATGGTCAAATTCCTACAGACAGAAAGCAGAATGGTGGTTGCCAGGGGCTGGGGAAAGAATGGGGAGGAGTTGTTTAATGGGTACAGAGTTTCAGTTTTGCAAGACAAATAGCGTTCTAGAGATGGATGGTGGTGACAGCTGTAAAACAATTTTGAGTGTGCTTAATGGCACTGAACTGTACACTTAAAAAGAGTTAAAATGGTATTATTTTTGTTATGTCTATTTTATAATACCACAATTTTAAAAAAATGGGAGTCCACTGGAGTCCACTAAAATTCTCTACAAATGAACCCGTTATCAAATTGTTTTGATTCTTTTCACCCCAAATCCAAGTCACAAAATACAATCTTTGAAACTACTTTAAACATGGAGTTTTAAAATTTTCTGATTTGAGTTAAATGTATTTGTGAGCAGAGGCTGATTTATGACCTGCCTACAATCTCTTTCCTGAGATTCAAGCAATAGAAATAAAAGAAAAATAATTCAGATAGAAAATAAAAAAGATTGAAGGTCTGCAAGGGTAGTGATGAATGTGTTAGTATCACCGAACCTTGAAAAGGAGCTAGATGGGAGATTGTGTGGAGATAAAAAAAATTAATACTTAAGAAAAAGAATCAACTATAAATATATTGTATAACTTACAGAAAATAGATAAAAAGTCATTTTAATTTCATTACCCTAATGCAACTACTACTGTATCATTCTATAACAAAACTTTTTTCAATTTTCTTCTTTATTTTTCAATTATAGTTGACAGTGAATATTATTTTATATTAGTTTCAGGTATACAGCACAGCAGTTAGACAGTTATATAAGTATAATTTATGAAGTGATTCCCCACATATGTCTAGTACCCACCCAGTACACTAGTTATTACAATATCATTGACTATATTTCCTACGCTGTACTTTACATCCTTGTGACTATTTTGTGACTACCAATTTGTACTTCTTAATCCCTTCATCTTTTTCAGCCGGCTCCCTAACCCCCTCCCATCTGGAAACCATCAGTTTGTTCTCTGTACCTATAAGTCTGATTCTGTTTTTTTTCTGTAACTAAACTTTTTAACTGTGATCATTTTGGAATGGCAACCTTGTTAAAAAGAAATAGAAACTTCTCCTTCGGCCTTCTTAAACAGAGGCAGTGTGGTAGAAGAGAAAAAACCAGTGAACCAGGACTTCAAATTTTGATTAAGCTGTGTTACTTTGGGCTTCATCTCTCTGTTCTATCACCTCTAAAAACATCAATAACAACTGCAACCCACATCCCTCAGCAGCAAAACCAACAGGGCTTTGTAGTAGTAGCAGAAGCACTACGTGAAAGAAACAATACATGGGAAGTGCAGAAGAAGCCTTTCCTTCAATTTACCAAGCACTTTCCACCTCAGGGTCCTGACCCCTACTGTTCCCTGTCTCCCCTCCCTGCCTCCTTCCCATCTTCCCCCTCAGCTTCCCTGTGATGCCTTCCCCATCCTGTCTGAATACGTCCCGCACTGATTTGTTTCCTTCAAGGCTCTTATCTCAATTAGACAGTATCTTGTATATCTGTTACCTGCTTGGATGGGGACTCCAAGCTCGATGGAAGCTCCAAGAGGAAAGAGACCTAGTCCTCTTTTTCCCTACTCTCCCAGTGGCTGGGCACCTGGCACTCTGAGAACATGAATGGCTGTTTGAAGAAGTGGAGGTGTGGTGGAGGGGAGGGAGGAGCTGCTGGGATGAACCAAACCCTCCTTCACGGGGCTGCTCCCACATACTGCTTCCCGAGCCCCTGTGAAGAAAGTTCCAGGGCAGCAGTAGCCCTGTTAGCCCTACTTTTACAGCTGCTGTCAGACAAGCCAGGCTCCTCCTATCCCACCCTGGCCCACACTGTCTGTGGGCAGGCAGGCACCTCCTGACTGCTACCACACCCCTGCGCTGGGCAACAGCCTTGTCATAAAGCGTGGGAAGTTTGGGAAAGCAAGAAAGTTCCAGGAGAGGTTGGAACGATCAAGTCTATTCACAGCACACTCAATAATGGGCTCCTCATTGAGGCCCCCAGCCGGAAACTGCCCTATGGAGTGACGACCCTACAGAGACAAACCCAGCTGAGTGCCTGGCTGACTGAGGCCCTGGGAAGGCCTCTCCAGCTTGATCTCGGCTCTCCTGGCTGCTGGATAGCCAACTTCTGCCATCCCCTCCCCCACTCAGGCATCACTCTCCTACCCAGGGTGTCTGCCCCTCAAAATCTCTGTTCACCGGGAGCCTCTCCAGATTTTAAAGTTCTGAAGATCACCTCCTCTTTAAAGCCTATCTAGATTCACCCCATATTTGCCATCAGAACACTGCACTCAGCAAATGGCCATCAAATGACCGACTCCCCTCCAGACAGCTACCCAAGCCCACCTACACTTGTCCAGCCGTGGGACATGGACAGTCTTTACTTATTTCAAGTTCTTTCTCCCCCTGGATATCAATAATAGCAGCAGCTCACATTTCTTAAGTGATTTCTCTGTACCAGGCACTGTGCTTAGTGCTTTACACACATTCTCTCTCGTCTTCATGCTGAGCCCGTCAGGTAATAGTATAGTCTCTATTTTGCAGGTGAAGAAACTGAGGCCCAGAGAGGTTAAGCAACTTGCCCCAAATCTCACAGCTCTAGGTGGCAGCTCAGGATCGGAACCCCAACAGTATGACTCTAGAGCTAGGCTCTTAACTACAAGCCTGCGTGACCTTTGGAGTGCGGGCTTCTCCGCGCTATGCCTGGCTCAGCCATACCCAGGGGGGGCTTTACACATGCCAGCTTTCTGCATTCCCAGGGCACAGCCTGGCCAGACGTGGATCAGTGCAGTCATTCCACAACTTTCAGATCACCTACTGTGAGCCCTCAGGGAGTAGACTTGAACCAAACCAGCTCTGTGCCTGGGGACACTGTAATTGTGACCTGTAATAGGGGACCTTGTGATTGTGCAGAGAAGTACACAGAAATCATATTTGTTGAAGCAACAATATTGATACCATATCTGCTTTGGCAAGTCTGAGAATTTCCTTAGAAAAAGCAGAGAAACAGGAACTTAAGACACCAATTTGTTAGATAACAGCTAATCTCTGAATACAGAAGCCAACTAAACCAGGTGTTATGACTCTCTCACTAGCTTACGAGGGACCACGATTGATTGAACTGAACAGCACGGCTGGGAGAAACACTCTCCTAACAAAAAGCAACTGAGGAATCTGAGGTTCAGAGTCAAAAGATTTCTTGCCTGAGGGCACCTGTCAGGGGAAGAAGCCGTGGCTCCTGCTCTCCCATCCCGTACTCTCCAAGGCCCTGGGACTGGCGCTGGAACAGGGCAAAAAGGCTTGCAAGCCATCGGGTCCTTAAGAAGAAACCGACCAGCAAGGGTGGAGGTCCGTGCCCACAGTGACTGCAAGTTTTAAAGTCTTCACAGTGGAGACAGGCTCCAGCTCTTACCTTCAGGGAGAGTGGCACTGTCCTGGGAAGGCTGGACTCAGGAGGCCAGGACTTCTTTCCCAGGACGACACAGGCCCAGCTCCAGCTCAGCCCTGCCCCGGAAGGACCGGGATTTAAAAGGCAGCAGCTCTCCACCTGGGGCCACACCCCGGGAGGCTGACTTCACCAGGGAACCCGTTGGACGGGCCCGTCTGCAGCCTGGCGCCTCGCCCGCAGGGCCCCACCCAGCCCCCAGAGTGAGGGTGGGAGCCGGGGGAAGAGGCTAGCTCATCTCCTGCTGAGGCCAGCTAGGCCCGGGGCCCCCAGGGCCCGCCCCGGCCTGGGCTGGGTCTGAAGCAGCTGCTTCCTGCTTTGCCTTTTTCTTTCACTTTGGTTTTTAACCCCCAAGTGAAACTACAGACTGGGACGCTGCAGGAAAGACGGTGAGAGTTAAGACCCCGGAGGGTTGAAAACCTGGCTTCTAATCCCGGTAAGGCTGCTGACAAACTGGGAAACTTGGTATGAGGCCCTCAACTCTAGGCCTCAGTTTCCCCATTGATAACATGAGCTGAAGGAACTAGGCTAGTGATTTAAAATGTCATTTTAAACTTGAAAAACAACAGAACTTCCCTTTCCTCATCCCTACTACCACTGAGGACTGAAAAAGGAGCTGGAGAAAGACCCACAGAGGAACACAAAGGGCCTTCCTGGTGGCTGGGAGAAGGAGGCAAAACTCTGGTTGCAGTGTGGAGACCCCCCTGCTCTCCCTGACACCTCTCCTAACCTCTCCTCTCCTCCACCTGTCATCTGAACACCTCTTATCACCAGCGGCCCAGGAGTCCCAGAAACCTGGGGCAGAGACAATTCAGGAAGCCCCCAGGCACCAGCCTGAGCAAGAGGAGATACTGCCAGCCGGAGGGCTGACCAGACCGTCTGCTAAGAGTGACAGCAGCCCATCAAGGATTGGTCCAAACTTTAGACTCTGCTGACCCCAAGGTGCTAGCACAGTGTCCACCAGCTAAGACCACTCGAATCTGTTTTATGGTATTTTATGGTGTTTTCCCACTGGCTGGTTTAGCAAATCTTCTCACCAGCTTGGTGACACGAGAAAGGCAGGGACGAACTTCCCTACCTTTCAGATGAGTAAAACTGAAGCTCAGAGAAGGGCAGGGATATAGTGGCCAAGCCAGCCCTGGGATTCAGGAGCTCAGTAAATATTTGCTGGATAAAAGAGCTCACCAGCCCAGCCGTTGCCAAGCAGGTGCAGCAAATGCCAACTTCAGGAAGGATACAGGTGGGAGGAGGGACGCCTCTCCCTGGAGACCGAGTCACAAACAGCTCCGAAGGTACCAGGGGCAGAGTCTCCTTCTCCTCAATCCTGGCTCCACTCCTTCAGCCCATTTCTTCCCTTCATTCCTTGCTTCCTCCAACTGTACTGTCTGGAGACACTGCAGTGATTGAGGACTGCTGAGTGACACTAGCCAACCCCTTTCCCTTCTCTGGGCTGGGTGAGAATAGGGATTCTTCACCATGGAAATGAATTTGAATTCAGGGGTGGGGACAGGGTGCTTTTAAAAATATACATTGTCAGAAAGAAAAAGGGGAAATTTGAAAATACTCAACAAAATGTGAGGTGCACAGACTCCTCGAAACAGCAATTCCACTTGCAGGAATGGCTCCTACAACTGCACACACATATGGACAGGTGGGGAAGGGCGCTCGCTGACACTGTACACAGCAGCAAGACTGGGAACAACCTAAATACACTTGACTAGAGGGCTAGACAAACAACTGGTGCTCCATCCATTTGATGGACTGTCACACAGTTAAGGAAAAAGAGACCATGGATCTGTGTGCATCCACAGGGAACAACCTACAACAGAGACAGACTTGTGTGAAGAAGACACAGAAGTGTAGGCAGTAGGCAGAGACTATGCCACCGTTTGTGTAATAAAAAGGGATGTTAGGGACATAGCTGCCTGCGTATACAGAGTATTTCTGGAAGGAAACATCAAGACTGTTCACAGGGTTATCTAGGAGCCTAGGTGAGAGACACTCATTTTTCACTGGGCACTTTTTTTCTACAAAGTCTGAAATATTTAACCACATACATGTATTGCTTGTTCAATAAAAATACAATTTTTACACACAAAAATAACTTCAGCAAAATGTACCCCGAGAAGCCTCCCTCTAGGTCTCAGGCATCAGACTCTCTGGGGGCAGGGCCCAGGTAGTGGCTTTTGGAGGCTCCTCAAAGGCTGCTGGTCTAGCCTTGTAGAACAGGTGGTCAGCCTCTGCGAGTAGACGGGGGCCAGCCTGGGCACTGTGGGGCTCTGGGCAAGGGAGCAAATATCAGGGAAGACTCAGGAAAAACTCGGCCTTAAGGCATAGGAAGGATTTGAAGAGGGTTCTGAATGTGGAACAGGTACAACTGGGAGGAGGGGGTTCCTACCGGAAGGGCTGGGGAAAGATAGTCAAACTGGCAAGATAGAGAAAAAGGAAGGAATGTCTCTCAATATGAGATCCTGGCAAATTCCTTCCCCTCCCATGTTTGGCTCCCACTCATGGAAGTGAGGAGGCTGGGCCAGAGTCCTCTGCAGACCCGATATCCTAGGATCTGCCTTTATTTTAACTCATTTAATATTAAAGTAGGCAGGGAGGGTCCCCAGCTCTGCACATGGCCACAGGGCTCCACATCTGTGTAGTCTGTAATCAAATATTTGGAGGCTGTAGGAAATTCAGGCCAGGATCTGCGGTATAGCAGCCCTTGGGCGACTTCCCCTGGGGGAGAGGGAGCAGATGGCCTTCTGTTGAGATGCCCTTCCTCACCTTCTTGTTAATAATTAAGTCATTGCTGAAGACTTCTTTTGTCACTTTTGAAGTTCAGTTTGCAGAGACCTGCTGTCTTGGCAAGTTTTCGCCTGCTCTAGGCTGAGGGCTGGCACGCTACTACACCCCAAGTATAGGCCGGTGTCTGGGATGGGAAGAGCGCCGGAGGGGATCCTGGCCAGCGATGATACTGTGGGCTCTGGGAGGTCAGAGCTGTCTCTAAGACAGCTCTGCTTGCCGCTGTACCCCCAGGACCAGCTCACTGCCGGGTACACAGCAGGCACTTAATAAATATTTGCTGAATAAATGAGCAGCTCAGCCAGTGAATTCCAGAGTGACCTTGGTCAAGACATTCACTGGAAAATAAGGATGACAAGAATAGTAATGACTTCCCAGGGTTGTATAAGGATCCACTGAGATAAGGTGCATAAAAGTGCTTTGCAAATTAAAAATAAGCTAAACGAATTTGAAGGATCCAGAACCCATGTACTGAAAACAAAATAAAATGAATATACAGGAGAAGGATCACATTTATGAGAAAGCATTTGGTAAATGGCAAAGCGTTAATCAAATGAATTACTACAATTGAAAAGGTCAGCAGGGGTTGCTCTAGTCCACTGTTCCAAAGAAGCACAAAAATCCCCCATCAAAACCTTTGTCCAGATTTTGGTATGAAAATCATGGGTGCCGTTACAACAGCACCGGCATACAGCTGGGCTCAGAGAGTATTCGCCAAGGTCGACTGGCATGTGGATCCTGGGGGTGATGACTGGAGGCAAAGGAGGAATGGGGTGAGATGAGCATGGAGGCCACGCCTACCGTGTGGTTGCTCTGCCTCACAACCCGAGGCTGAGCCCCTGCTGGGGGGGGGGGCACAGAGAATGGCCATACCTTCAGTTTCCTAGCTGCCCACTGGACCAACCATTGCTGCCTCCTATGGTAGCTGCTCGGTAAGTACCCTTGCCCTCCCCTTCCCTGTCCAATGGGTGTCCCTGGCTACAGTCTGGGAAATGGGAACTGGGCTCCATCACCTGGCTCTCCGGTGTGGAGGGCACCTTGGGACAAGTCCTTTCCTGCCTTTGTGGGTGACTAATCCTCTGGCTGGGCTAGGGAACACCTTCTCTGGTGGGGGTTGGCTAAAAATCCCAATGGGCCCACATGCCCCCTATTGGACCAGACACATATGAGGCTCAACTCTGGAGGCTGCTCACAGCCTGGCCAGTAAAATTGCTGATGTGAAGGCCCCTCACTTCCCTGACTCTCCACCTTGAAGGAATTCTAAGTTGGCACCCAGCCCTGGCTTTCCAGATCTTTAGAAAGCAGAGTTTGTGGGCTTTAGGGGATGTATTTGTGTGCCCCAATTCAAGGGACAAAAAGGCTCAGATTCCTGGGATGCTAACAGGAGTTTCCTTTTCAAGAAGCAGAGCCAGGGTTCGCAGACAGTCAGCCTTGGGTCTGAGCCACATTTTCCTTATCTGTAAAGTCCACCTGCCTCAGGCGTGTTGTAAGGATTTCGGGAGAGCACCTGTGGAGGCCCTGGCACAGAGCCTGGCATAGAGCAGGTGTACAAGCAATGTGCTTAGACTATTATTTCTTGCCCCAAATCAGCAACACCGGAACAACTTCTCTCCCCCCCCACCCCCCGTTGAGCTCTCCTCAGGGAGCACAACATCCTCTGTCATCCCGATTGGCCCTTCCCACCCCCATGGGCTCCACCCGAACCCCACCCTCTTCTGTCATCTGGATGCCTGGAAAGTTTCCTCCCTGCAGTCAAGTTCATTCATTACAATTCACCCAGCCTGATTCATCTTCTTGAAAAAAATCCTCTCGTTGTACTACCCCTCCTCTGAAACCTTCCATGACTCCCCAAAGCCTCTGTTTTCCAGCTGATGCTCATCCAGCGCTGCCTACAACCTCCCGGTCCCTCCCAGATTTTTTACTCAGAGCCCTGACGCATCAGCAAAACAAGTCTACTCACTGGTTTCCTAAATCTGTGTTTACCTTCCAGCCCCCTCACCTCTAACTGCACAACCATTCCCTGGGACGTCAGCCCCACCCTCTTTGAATCAGCCCCCCATCGAGAGGACTCTTGTTTCCTCTGGCTCAGCTCACGTCTTCCTTCTCAGACAATGCTTCTCCTCAGCACACGCTTAATTACAGACTGTCACACAGTCTCTCATTATTGTAGCTTTGTCTCTCGTCAGACTGTAAGTTCCCAGGGGCAGCGGCCCTGTCTGTTCTTTCCCATCCTCCGAGAGCCTGGCCAGGGCTAGGAGGGCAGACCCCTGGTCAGAAAGTGTTTTCCAAGCCCAGCTCGGCTCTAGGCTGGGCCGAGTCTAGCTCCGACCACTGGGACCACTTCTCTTGATCTCGTCCTGTAAGGAAACTGTTCACTGGCCACACCAGACCTTGGTGCTCTGCTCTCCACTGGGCCAGTGAGTTACAGAAATGAAGGAAACCTGGGTGATGAGGCAGGGCTATGGCTCTTGCCTGGCCCTGGCGTGGTCTTGCTCTGGGATCCTAGACACATCTCTGTCTGCCCCCAACCTGGGCCTGGTTCCTTATTGTGAAATAAGAAACAATAATCTTTTAGCCCTAGAATATGGCTTTTACTTGTCTTTAAGGTAGCCTTGTTTCCCAGGAGTGGGTGTGTGAGAAACCAGCTGATTCCAACACAGGCTGAGGAAGGGGAGGCAGCCACAGCCAGGACTGGGCAACCTGGAGCCTCAAGCGGCACCCACTCTGCACGCCTCATCAACCTCCTTCAATTGCTGCTGACAACTGGATTGCATCCCTGCTCAGGTGTTCAATTCCACAGACCTTACCCTGGCCAGGTCTGACTATCTGCTGCCAGGGCTAAGCAGGGGAAGGGTCACTTGCTTTTGGAAACAACCAATCCTGCCAAAACAAAGACAATAACCAGAGGCCAGTTTCCTCAGCTGTAAGCTGGGGCTCCTATTGGTACCGCATCTAAGGATTGCTGCAATAATGCAGAGAGGTGATGCCATCTACTGCTCTGCCCAGTCCCTCATACCCAGGGAACAGCAGTGTAGCAGACAGGTTCCCATTTCTTGAGGGGCCTTTACCACATGAGTTCTCATCCTCACAGCAACCTGTGAGGTAGGTATTTCCACCCCAATTTGACTAGGAAGAAAACCGAGGCACAGAAAGTTGACCACTCCAAGGTCACACAGCAGGCAAGCCAAGCTGGAATAGAAACACAGGCAACTCTCAGTTCAGCTTTTCCCAGACTGTGGCCCACAGGCTCTCTGCAGCAGACCCCTCAGGAGGACTGGTTTAAAAAGCTGATCCCTGCCCTCAGACCTGCCAAATGAGGATCTTTGGGGATGCAACTCAGGAACATGAACTTGATAAAGATGAGGAACCTAAATTGGATATATGAGGAAATGGATGCAGAGGTTAAGTGACCTGTGAAGGTCACACTTTCAGTAAGTGTGGACCTGGGACTGAACTCATAGTCTGACTCCAGAAGCAGCAGACACTTCCTGGGGGAGGTGGCATTTGACAATGTGGGCCTTGAAAGGGAGAGCACCATAGGGGGAGGGTACAGCACAGATAAAGGCTTAGAGCAAGAAAGGCCAGGCCAATAGCTGCTCAATGTGGCTTGTGCTTCCAGATCCTTGGGGAATGAAAAACTACGTAGGGGCCACGACTGTAGCCTCCTGGCTTCCCGGGAGCCCAGGGAGACATTCCTGAGCTCACCTGAGCTCTGGGAGGAAAGCCTGTGGTGTTTTCTACAACCAGCACGCTCTGGCAGTGGCCCTCTGGGTGTGTCTGGTTGGTTGCTGCTCAGGATGAGAAAGCCAGGGAAGGTGGTGACTCAGTCCCCATCCAGCCTCCAGCTAGTCCCGTTTAAATATGAGATGAGCTCAGAGGCTGGAGAAATGTCAAGCAAACCCTCCTTGCAGAACAGATGCCAGATCCAGAGAAGGTGCCCTGAGGGGTAGGCTACCAGGCAGAAACAATGTGGATCAATGCTGTGGGCTGTGGGTGAAGAAAAGAGGCCTGGACTCAAGCCTGCCTCCTTCCACACTGCCACGCCGTGGAACCCTGAGCAGAGGAACCCCGTTCCTCTCTGGGCCCCCTATTCTTCATTCACCTATGAAATGGAGAACTCCTCAGGCTTCTGACTTCCTCCTAGGACTGTTGTGAGGAACAATGGTCAGGAAAGAGCCTGGCAGATTATACAAAGCCTCACACAGCCAGTGAGAGATCAGAGGATTACTCCTATTTATTAGAACAGACAGAAGGTGCTTTCCAAGTTACCTGAACCCCAACCACAGGGGGCTGGGGGGAGAGGCTGGGCCCCATCTTGTTCCCACAAAAAGGGATGTGATCCAGATATTATTGGGAGGTGAAAGTTCATGTTTATTAAGTGCCTACTGTGTACTAGGTGCTTCATATATTCATATGTATAATCTCACTTAATCCTCACCACAATCCTACAGTGTAAATATGATAATCTAGAGTCCAGATAAGGAAACTGAAGCTCAAAGAAAGTAACTTGACCAAGATTACACAGGCAGCGAGTGATGGAGACTGATTAAAACCACGTGTTTGTGGCTCTAAACTCGACACTATTTCTACTCTCTGGAAAATTGTGTACAGGTACACCTCATTTTATTGCACTTCACAGATATTATGTTTTTTACAATTGATTGCAAGACCCTCCACCAACAAAAAGATTATGACTGTCTTTACTGCAATGGTCTGCAATTGAACCCACAATATCCAAGGTAGCTTGGATAAGAGGCAGAAGCACATGCCTGGTATAGAGGCCCAGCTCAAGTACTGCCTTCTCTTGGTTTCCTTTCTGATCCAGACAGAACCTCTCTCCTATGAAACCCACAGCACATCCTCAGCACCCATCTGGGAGCAGTCGGCCCATTCTCCTCACTCTGTGATCAAGCACATTTGTAACAGGTAAGATGAGATGCAGGTACAAATAGGTGACTTTTGAGTTATCTTAGAATCCTTAAATGTCAGAGCTGGAAGCAACTAAGGGACTGTGTCCAACTCCCTCATTTTTAAGAAGGAAAAATACAGAGAGGAGAACTGTTGTCTAAAGTCACACAGCATCTTAGCAGTAGAGCCAGGAACGGAGCTTTGGCATTCTGCCTCACGGAATTTCTTTCGGAATTCCATGATTTCAGAACCAGTCTTAGGACAAGGATTATTATCCCTGTTTTACAGGCAGGGAAGCTGAAGGCCAGAGGAAAGTGGCCTTCCTGAGAGTGCGTGAGATATGGATGGGGAGCAGAACTCTCATCCCTCACGTCTAGGCCAGGAACCAAGCCCCCTCTCCTCCCCGCTGCAAGTAGTTTGTGTAGTATGCCGAGCACAGGCCCACAGTGAAAGGTCAATGGGTGTTACCAATTGTCATTACACAACTGTGGGCAGGTGGCACCAGCCTGACAGTGACCTCTTCAGAGGCAGTGCTATGGAACAGGACCCAGGAGTCCTGGCTTGATCCTCTAGAGGTCCCTGGCCCTTCTGGGCCTCGTCCATAAGACAAGGGTGCTACAAGAGCTGACCTCATTTTCTGCTCCAAAGTTCTGGGACATCCCAGGCTTCCTGACAACAAACCCCAGCTGTCTACAGAGCCTCTCTCGAGGTCTTTGTTTCCCCACTCTATAGGGAAGCAGGAAAAACAGCCAGGGCTTACAGCTACAAAATGACTATTCCCAAATGCCACTGGCCAAGCAGGGCCCACCCATAAATAAAGGGACAGAACATGGAAAATCCAGTTGTCTCCCAGCACAGACATCCAGCTGGGCACACCTGCCTATCTTTACAAACGAACAAAGAGCAACCAGGAATCAGGGTATAAATAAGGGACAGCCTATCTCCTGTCCTATCAGCAGGGCAGGTGTATTCTTGAATAAGATGGCAATGGAGTGGATGGTAAAGAACTCTGGATGGGCATTCCTGGGTCTGCTCTCTGTCCCAGCTCTGCCACAAACTAGCTGTGTTCTCTGGGGAAGCTGCTTTTTCTTTGTGGGGCTCAGTTTAGACAGGGTGACAGTTCACAAGGCATATCTGCAGATGTTTCGTTTGATCAAGACCACCTTAGGAGGCTGGCACAATTATCCCCTTTTTACAGATAGGGAAAATGAGGCTTGGAGAGGTCGAGTCTCACTCAAGGTCACACAGCTTGAAGCTGGCAGAACCAAGGCCCCAGAGTTCCTGAACTACCAAACCCAATATTCAAGGGTGGTTAGATGACGACCGCCTTTCCCCTCCTCCTCACGGAGAGGGCAGCACAGATCCTTGTTCACCTGCCCAGTCTGGTGGCCTGCAAAGTTCTGGTCACAACCCCCCACTGCCCAGCTGCCTAGGAGGCCACAGCTCCTTACAAAATTTCATTACTCAAGTTGGCAAGAACGCAGCCCCCACCCTCAGCCGGGTCTAAATAAGCGCCCAAGTGATATCACATCCTGCCGGCTCCAAAATAGCCCAGGCCTGCCCACCAGCATCACAAAGTGCCAGGCCATGCAGGGCCAAGCGGGCAGGGAGGCCCAGCCCGAGGCACCCTCCACACACTCAAGCAACCAAAGCAGAAGCCTCAGAGCAGGAAGGCCCCCCACGCCCACCGCCGCCAGACGGCCTGGCCCCTCCCTCCTTGCCCCCTCGTTGGGGGGCCCAGAGCCCCCTGCCCCAGTGCCAGCCCTGCCCCAGCGCCAACCCCACGGAGCCTTGGCCGCGGCCAGCCTGCGGGCGGACTCCGGCCCGACCCGGACACCCCACCACTCACATTGCTTCAAGAGCTCCAGACACAAAGCCATGAGGGCCGGATGGGGGGTCAGAGACCCAGAGACCGGCAAAGACAGAAAGGGGGAAAGGGAGAGACACGGGTGCAGAAAGCAGGGGAGACAGGGGGCTGGGGCAGAGAAAGCGAGGGGATCAAGAGCTCGGGGCCAAGGAGCAGGTTCAAAGGGGGCTTTCAGCGCAAGAGACAGCGAGTGGTGACACCACCGAGACAGTGTGGGGCACACAGGAGCAGGGAGGGCCGAGCAGGGGACCCGACCCAGAGAGAGGGGAGCGGGGTGCGCGGAGGCCGAGGGAGAACAAGGAGAGGCAGCGACAGGGGACAAACCCAGGGAAGGGAGGGCGGGGAAGTCGGGGACCCGGGCAGCTTCTGGGGGTCCCAAGGAGAGACCCCAAGGATCTGGGAGGTCCCAGCGTACAGGGGACACACCAAAACAGGGAAAATCCTGAGGAAATGAGGGCTAAGAGGAGGCAAGACTCCAGGGGCTTGGGGGTGCAGATGGAAGGCCAAGCACCCAAAGGATGTGCGGGAAGCTCCCAGGGGCGCCCTGGGGTGTGGAGGCTGTTCTGAAGGAAAAGCCCCGAAGACGTGGGGACGCTCTGCGGGGAGTGCTGACCAACGGGGGCGCTCAGACAGGGCGGCTCCGAGGGACGCGGGGAGAGCGCTGGGGGCCCCGCGACCCGGGAGGGAGGGAGGGGCTGCGAGGCAGCGCGAGGGCAGAGACAAAGAGACAGCGAGCCAGGGAGAGACAAAGCGAGCAGAGCGGGGAGACGCGCCCGAGGGCTGGCGGCCGGAGAGAGGGACGGAAATGCGAGCGGGCGGGCGGACGGACGGACGGACGGACGGGGAGGAGGGCGGGGGCAGGGCCGGGCGGGGGCGGCGCCCGTCTCCTCGCGGGGCCGCGGCTGCTCCGGGCGGCGCTGGGCGGGCCCCGGGCGTCCGGGCTGAGGAGGCGGCGGCGACGACGTGGACCGGACAGACGGACGGAGTGACGGACGGGCTGGCGGCAGCTGCGGCCAGCGGCGGGCACTCACCCTCCTCCCTCACGCGGCCCGGCCCGAGGCTCCGGTTTTGTACGCCCGAGGGGCGGGGCCTCTGAGTTAAAGCCCCGCGTCGGCCCCGCCTCGCCCCGCCCCCCGCGTCAGCCGCGCTCGCGCGTCGCCCAGGACTTTGGGGGCTAGCGGGGGCGCGCGCAGACCGCTCGGCACGTGGCCCGTCGCGCGCCCGGGGCTGGGCTGCTACGCACGCGCGCGGGGCGCTCAGCCCAAGTCCACGGACCGTGAGAGGGAGCGCGCCCCCACGTCGGCACAGGGAGCTCCGCCCCTCACGCTGTCCCGCCAAACCAGTTCCAGCTGGAATGGGACGCATGCTCAGTGCGGGAGGCGGATCGGGAGAGTTCGGATCGGGAGCGTTTGCCCCGGTTTACCACTGCGACATGTCGCCGCCACTGGGGGAAACCGAGGCTCAGAGCAAGCAGCCTGAGGTGGTCTTTCCACCCCTGTACGGCAAAGTTAGACCTCCAGTACTACCGATTCTGTGTCCTAAGTGTTTTTCGTTGTCCCCGCTGCTCCATCCTCACTTTGCCTTTCTCATCCGTAGTCCTCCAGCTTGGGTTCGAATGGCAGCTCAGCCTCTGGAGGGCTGTGTGACCTTGGATGCTCATTTAACCTCCCTGAGCCTTCGTTTCCTCCTTGGCAAAATAAACCCAGCACACCCACGGTGCCCTGGAGGGCAAGTGCAGTGGTAGGGCTGCCTAACTTCATAAGTCATTTTCTTCTAGCCTCATGGCCCTACCAGTGCCCTGCTTCTCCCCTGCGAGTTACCGCCTCCTCACAGCCCCGGCCCAGAGTTGTTTCCTTGCGGGCCTCGTCCCCCAGGCCGCACGACAGTAGGTCTGCCATCCACGGACCGGGCTCCTGTACCCCAACCTGCCTTGCTGGGTGGCCTAGGCACCTCCCTTCCCTTCTCTCTGCATCTCTTTTCCAAATGGAAGATGGAAAAAAGAAATCTTACTGAAGATGATAGTGTTTCTGAGACCACTCGTGAGTTTTGCATAAAGGCCTAATAATAATAACAAAAACAACCGAGGGTTATTGGGCCAATTTGATGCCCCGCGCAGCCCTAAGACCGAAAATATTAGCTTACTTCGTCCTAGTCCCAGTCACTATGCTACACCTGTACTAGTCACTTAGCGTTTATCTTTAAATTGATGTACTTAGAAAAATTCATGAAGCCCATACACTTGAGCCTGAGTCTGGCTTGCTCTGCCCCAGCCCCACTGGCCCCTGCTCCTCCTCCGACACACCAGGCACCCGCCTACTTCAGGCCTTTGTACCAGTTCTCCCCCCGCTTGGCATACGTCCCCAGCACAACTGGTTCCCTCACTTCTAGTCTTCTCAAACATCTTTCTCAACGTTCTACCCTAGTTACCCGTTTATGCTACAATAACCCTCCCCTCACCCTACCAGCGCTCCCAGGACTCCTTACCCTACATGCTACTTCCCAAGAAACTACATACTTACTTGTGTTACTTATGCTTATGGTTTGGTCTGCCTCTCCCCTCATCCCCATGTACTTTGAGGCAGGGGTTTGTGTTTCGTTCACCTACGTGTCTGGTGCCTAGAGCTCAGCGTGGCCCGTTGTGGGTGATCAATAATCATCTATTTAGTAAATGGTCTGTCTGATTGCAAGGCTCATGTCCTTAATGACCACACCGTAGGGCCTCCAAGGTTGGATTTAAACACTTGAGTTTCTCCTCGTTTGCTGTGATTTCTCTACCCCTCAAGTAGTGTAAGGAATGCCTGTGTCTTGTCCAAGAATTTCAAACCTGGGGGTCCTGGCCTACCCATCAGTCCTCAAATCCAATCACTATTTCTGCCAGAAGGCTCAATGGGTCTGAAAATGGGATTTAGAAGAGTGACATCCATGCAGTAAGCATACAGTCGATACCCAATTAACCAGGACTGTCCTAGTCCGAGGCCCAATGAAGCCTGGAGAGGAAATTGCTTTCTGCCCAGTGCCCTCTGTGGAGAGTGCCGATTTCAGCATTAGGGGATTCCAGCTCCGTATCATGCACCCTGGGAAGACCTCCTAGATCTTCCCATTACTCTCAGACCTTGTGGCCTCTGCCCAGACCTCACTGTGTCTTGCCTGGACCACAACACCAGGCTCCAATCCCTCCTGCCCATGTTGCCACATAATTCTCCATGAAACTCTGTGACCATACTGCACCTCTTTACCAGGACCTTGGGTGGCTTCGCTGCACACACGATAATGGCGAACTCCGATCAGGCAGACCCAGGTGGAAAACAACTGCTTGACCTACTAACTGGGTGATCTTGACTGGACACTCAACCTTTTCTCGGCTGCAGTGTCTGTGTCAAGTCTTTGTAAACGTGTATGTGCACGTGTGAGGTTAATGGTTAAATCAGGAATGTCAGATATGCGCAACTATCCTGGCAGACATCACTAATCGATGGTGGCACACTTCTCTGATTAACTAAATCTCAGTCCTGAGCTCCATGGATCAGAGGTGACACATGAATTGAAGTCTATTTGCATCTTTGGACATGATGGTATTTGACACTGGGGATTGGAGTGTCCAATGTGACAGGAGGCTGTGGTGTAATAACCAGAGATTGCGGAGGGCCTGGCCTGGGAGAGGGTTTGAGGACAGGCTGACTGGTGGGTTGACTGCTTAACAGAATCTTGTCAGCCTCCCTTCTTGTGGCTATGGAGGCGGAGTGAATCAGAGGAGAAACTGGGAGAATTCTGGGGGAGTAGAAAGGGGACAAAGAAGGGAGGACAAAGCATTTTGTGACTCAGATAGGAGGTGTTCAAGGATCCCCAAACCCACGCCTCACAACATAGATGGAGAATTTGAGGCACAGGAAGGGGCCGGGACCCGCCCAGAGTGACACAACAGAGGTAAAACGAGAACACAGGGCCCCTCAGCAAGGGTGTTTCCCAGGCCAGGAATACCCAGCTCAGCCTAGAGCCGCCAGCACTGCCAGGGAGTGACCCCAAGTGTGTGGACCTCTGTGTGTATGTACACACGTGTACACAGGTGCAGAGACTGCAGCTGGCAAGAATGAGGGTGTCCTCGCAGCAGCACCACGCTTGAGGTGATGTCACAGCCTCCCTTGTGGCTCAGTGGGAGTGGGAGAGAGACAAGGAGGTGGGGAGGGAGGAGGGCTAGAAGCTGTGAGGAAAGAAATGGAGAAAGGATGAGGGGAGAAACGGCTTCGGGGCACAGCAGGCTAAGATGGTGGAGAGAGAGATGGGAGGGCGGAGACGGGCAGATGGAAGAAAGGGATGGAGAAAGGGAGGAGGGAGAGGAGAATGAGCACGACTGGGAGCCGGGCAGAGGAAGAGAAGGGACAGAGTGGGAGGGAGGATTTTCTCTGTTCTTTCTCAGGCAGAGAGGAGGCAGGATGAGGCCGCCTGAGGGGTGATGGCACCCCTGTAGCGCCTCCCAGGTAGGTCCTTTGACTGGGGAGGGGCATATATATGAGCAAAACTGCTGCTTCCCCCACTATCCCAGCTGGAGCTGACCCAGCCTGCCAGTCACCTGCCAGAGCTATTTCTGGAACGTGGAATCTGGGTCAGAAAGGGGGAGGGAAGGAGAGGGTGGCCGTGGCAGTACTGGCAGCTGGGAAGCTGGCCAGCTCTGAATGGGTGGGTGGGTGGGCACTCCATGCCCTGCCCATGGCCATTCCAGGGGGGCCCTCCCCTCCAGGCTCTCACTGCCTCATTACCATCCCCCTCCCTACCCACCTGCCTGCATATGTGCCCATGTGAGAATGACAAAGAGCTTCCATGCCCCTCAGCAACTTGGGGGCTCAGAACAGCCCTAGGTGGTGGTGGTGGCGGTGGTGGCCCAGACTGCTTACTCCTTGGGGACAGATGCTGAGGAGAGCAGGCGCTTTGAGCAGGGTGACCTCTGTGGGGAGACTGGTTGAGTGAGGGTGTGCCTGGGTGTTGTTGTGTATCCGTATGGAGGGAGGTGATTATGAGCGGACTGCCATGTATGGTTGTACAAGTTTTACACTGATTAAGGATGCCATATGGGAGGGGGTGTGTTGTTCACAACGGAGACATAATTGAATTATATATTTATTATGACAAATCTCTGCAGATGGCAGTAAAGGACCTTACTCTAATGAAAATTGTACATCATGACAATTTTTCAAGAGATAGGAGTTAAGTGTTTGGGCAGGGGTCACCCTTTCCTAATCCAACACAAAGGTACCAGCTGCAGTTCTGGGTACAGTTTTGAAAATCTGGTGGCTTTGGTTTTCCCCGTGAGGTAGATGAGTAAAGGAGCATGAGGGGATCAGAGGGGGGAGGGGAGAGCAGCAAGTATGTGCGGTCACTGCGGAGACCTGGGGGGAGGGCTGACTGGGGAAACACTGGGGAAACTTTACGGTGGCTCCACTCTGCTAGAGGCATGATTTCCTCATAGGTGTGGAGATGGCGTGAGCTTTGAAGGGCGGACACATGTGTGAGTGCATGTGCAGGTGTATGTAGAGATGCTGTGTACCTATGAGAATATCTGTGCAGGCGTTTTTATGTATGTTATATATAGATCTAAGGGTGTAAAACTTTATATAGTCTAAGTAGGTGCGTGTATGCACACATGCCTGGGTGGTGTCCGATGTCACTATGATACTTTCTTGAGTGTTCTGGTTTGGGCTAAAGTCCCAGCTGAGAATCACTGGAGGCCCACATCCCTCCTACATTTATAGCCAGAGGCTGGATCGTCCATGTGGATGTTGAGGTGGGGTTTGGTGCAGGGGGTGTGTCTGTGAATGACTGACTTTTTGGCCTTAATTCCTAGTCTTTCCCTGAATTCATGCCCTTTGCCATGTAACTGTAGTTTCTCCCACAAAAGGTGGCATGTATTTCCTTGGACCTTGGCCTCATGTGAGTTCCTTTGACCAATCAAATGTGACACAGAGATTTGAAATGTGCTTGCCAAGTGGGGTTTGCCCTCTTATACTTCTGCACCTCCATGAGAAGAGCATGCCCTGGCTAGGCCAGTGATTCCAGGAGAATTCTTTGGTTCCAGGGGAGGATGTAGGACATGCAGAGCAGAACCAGCCGACGTAAACATTCATGAATGAGAACAAATGTGTTATCGTGTACCACTGAAATTATGTGCCTGTTTGTTACACAGCATGATTGCGATAATAGCTGATGGATACCAAAATTGGTACCAAGAGTGGGATGTGTTAGCAACCAAAATATGTAGCATTAGGACCAAGTGGTAAGCAGTACGTAAAATGTTACAGGAGGCTTGAAAAAAGGTGACCCATATTATGTAGAGATGAAATGCTTGGTCAAACTGTCAGTCTTCAACAGTAACTTGAAGAGAGCAAGTGGATCTGGGCAAGATAGTTTCCCAGCAAAATTCTGAAAGCCAAAGCTGGCTCTTATGGGCTGCATTTGATAAGGAGTACAAGAGAGTAAACTCATAAAACAAATAGGGATTGTCACAGGGCAGAGAGTGTTTAGAAGAAATACGGAGGGCCCAGAACCTGCTGAGTTGGAAAATATATGTCAACTCCAGCTTCTCCTGCCAGTAAATCATTCTCAAATTAAGACAGATCAAACCAAGGTCATGGCTAGTTAAGATGCAGCATGTGGACCAGATCAAATCAAGGGTGTGGCTGCAACATCTTTTATTAATATTCTAAAATAATAAGCTACCATCTAAGAGATGCTCTCAGCTGCTCAAAAGGGCTTCCAGAAAGCTTAAAGGGCTTGGCCCCATAGAAGCCTGATGTACCCAAAGTAGTCATAATTGAATCTAGAGAGACTGGTATGACAAAAATAATTGTGGGTGTGGTTTTTGGCATATGGAGTTAAGTGGAATCAAATACATAGAAAACCCATAAAGTGTTTGAGGTAGGTGTGTAGCCAAAACTGTGATCAACTTAGGCTAAAGGGACTGAGACCATTAGGGGTATAAAAAGATATCTGGGTCCCTAACTCTCTTCAGGGAGGAAGCAGGTTAAGAAAGCTGTTCAGCTGCCCAAAGGGCATATCCTTCACTGTTTTCTTCAGAAGTGGCCAAAAAGGCTACTAGAAAAGGAAGGGCTTCCAGAGAGAGCAGAGCCAAGAGCTCCAGAGAACAATGGATTAGGGGAGTCAGCTCCAGGGAATAGAGCATGGAGCTAATCAAGGAATATTCCCCATCCTAGAGTATTTGCCCAACATTTGCCCAGAAGGACTTCAGAATTACCATGGATCGGTGTCTGAATTCCTTCTCTCTTTCTGAACAGGAGTGTGAATTGCAGTTATCCTGTCCCTACTTCACCAATGTGTGCTGGATGTGTGTGGGGTGGGAGGTGGATAATTTTCTGTTTAGAATTTGGGTCACTCAGTCAGGAGGAGTCATACCCAGACCTGATATAAATCATCAGATCTTTATGTTATGATTAGATGAGACTTTGGGGGGTCTTGAGGATAAGCGTATTTTCTGAATAAATGTGGCCAAGAGAGTGGGCTATGGTAGATTGAATTACCCTGATTCTTCACTCCTCCTTATATCCACACCCCTTGCCATATAAATACAGTTTCTGACACAAAGATGGGAGGGTACTTCTCCATCCCTTGTCTTTGAGCTCAGTCACATGACTTGTGTTAGCCAATAGGATTTTAGCAGATATTATGCAAGCAGGGGCCTTGAAATGTGCTTGTGTTGTTAGGCTTGCTATCTTGTGCTTCTGCCATCACCATGAGAAGAACAATGCCCTGGCTAGGCCACCGATCCCAGGAGGACCCTTGAGTCCCAGGAGGAAGATGAGAGACAATATGGAACACAGCTGTCCCAGCTGATTCACAAACTTGGGAGCAAGAAATAAATGTTAACTGTTGTATTATGCCAATTTTGTGGTTGTTTGTTATGTGGCACTACTCTAGCAACAGCTGACCAATATAGGGACCTAAACAGTTCTGGGACACGTAGCCCATTCTCATCCTCAGCCCATTCATGAGTGATTGGGGTTGGGGGAGATCGGTGAATGAGGGTTTATTTGAAGAAAATTGCTGGAGTGCTATGCCCCCCCAGGCCCACTTCGTGCTTAGAGAACTTCTCATGGGCCTGATTATGTGGGAAATCTAATCCTTTAACCTGAGGCTCCTATGGGACATTAGAGGGCTGCCTGGGAGAACCTGGCAGGGATCCCCTAGATTTGGAGATCACAGAACCTGGGCCTCAACACCTACTTGGAGACATCAAAAATGGAGAGGCTGGCAGGGCGACCTATATGTGGCAGCAGGTCTAGAAGGAAGGCTGTAGCCGACCAGGCCATACTTTCAGAGAGCCACAAGGCAAAGGCCTCATTTCACACAGATTCGGTGGGAGCCAAGGAAGAAAGTAGGGCCGGAGTTGTCGTCAGGATTCTGCCCAAGACACCTACCTGCCTCGCAGGGCCAGGTTTCCCAGTAAAAAGAGGCTGCGTGGGGGGGAAGGGGAGGGACACCAGGTGGAGGAGAAGAGGGGGAATAAGAAACAGTGGGCCGGAGGGAGGCTGCCCATGATGCCAGGAAAGAAGGTACCATGCGGGCCCTGCAGGATAGGAAAAACTCCAAAAACACCACCAGATGCCAGCATGTGGCATCTGTCGTACAGAAAGTCCTGAGGCCAGACAACACCTGCACTAGCTACATTCCCCTCCCACCTGGAGGGACCTGAAACAGCCACTCGTGAACGGAACACAGAAGACACTGACCACCATGCCCAGCCTCAGTCAGGCCCTCGCTGCAGGTGCATGAGATTGGAGAAAGACCAGACTGGACTCTCAATACCTGAAAACAAGACTGTTCCTTACGGTCTAAAACTGACTGGAAAAGCTCAGGGATCTGCCCAGCTATCACCAAGGGTTTGAAGACAACAGTGAAACAAAGTGGTTTCTTGCTCTACCGCCTGTAAACATCAGTTCATTCAGTCAGTAAGCTGGTTTCCTGTGTGTAGACTACCACACGATTCAGGTTCATTTGTGAACAGCAAACACCAGTTGAGCACTTGAAACAGCTGTTTCTCTTCCTGCAATCCGACCCCAAGTGGCTTTGACAGTTAGGAAGCTCAGAGTCAAGTCTGAAACGAGTGTTAACAGCTACCACTTGTCAGCTTTTACCATGTGCAAGGCCCCGCTAAACACTTCTATGCTCAGTCTAATTTCACCTTCCTAAGAGCCTCCTGCGGTCTGGCTTATGCCCCAATTTATTTATAGATGGGGAAATTGAGGCTCAGGGAGGAGAACCAGCTAGCCAGAGTAAGCTCAAAACTCTCTCTACTAAACCAGAAATTATGCTATTTTTCCCGGTCTTGATTTTCTTGACTTTCATGGCTTGTTCTTGTGACATAGGGTCTTTTTACCCTCTGATCCCGCATGAGTTATCTTCAAAGGATTTAGAGCAAGTATCAGGAAGGGTAGTTTGTCCCTGATTGTGACTATGAGAGAAACCTGCAAACTCACTCCTTTGAGAAGGCTCAATGTAGATGCCATCTTCTCCCCGCCGGCTTTGCCTTCCCTGCCGGTTTCAGGCTTTCCCCACAGGTTTGCCTACATGAACTAATCCAAACAGGTATCGGTAGGTAGGGCTTTAGTGAGCTCCGCCTACCAGCAGGGGTCAGCTCTGAGCCAGTGTCTGGACTGTCAGGGGCCACCAAGTACTGTTCCACAAGCTGGAGTCTTTTCCATCCCCCTCACCTCGCCACCACTGCTGGCCTCTGCAGCTGTGTCCCCATTGGAGCTCCAGTTTGCCAACTGGTGGGAAGTTCAGACCCAAGGCCTCCTGCTGTTGCTCCTAACCATCCCTCCAGGCCTGGCCAGCCCCCCATGGATTCCTCCCCAGCATTTCCCACTGCCTATTCCCTCCACCCTCAACAAAACAAAGCAACACACCCTCCCCTCATCGCCGTACTCACTCGGAAGCGTGCGACTGTTGCTGAGGCTACTGGTGCTGGGCGGTGGGGAAAGGGACTGCAGGGACACACTGTCCTCCTCCTGCGAGCAGCCGGCCTGGATGGCGCGCAGGTAGCTGTGGCTGCGGGAGCGGAAGTAGCTCGGCAGAGGCAAGTCAAGTGCCTCCGCCGCGGCCGACTCTGCTTCGCTGCAGGCGGACTCGCAGGCCGCCTCATACTGGTCGCTCAGATCTGCCTCCCGTACCTGTCCAGGCCAACACAGGCGTCAGGGGCCAGCTTTGCCTCTTCTGGAGGGGCGGAGAACTTGGTGGTCGGTCCAGCTACAGGGCTGTTGAGTCTATGGGGCCGCAGCTCGGTCCACCCTCTCCCTCCCACCTCACTCAGAGTTTGGGATGGGCAAATGGAGTCCTTAGGAAATATACAGCTCCTCTCACCTCTCTGGGCTTCCCCTTTTCCATCTCTACAATGGAGAATCTATTAAGGACAGTTTATAGGATATTAACTAGATTACATGAACTAGAGTTCTCTTGTGTGTCCACATTGATGGACTGATAGATTTTGAGGTCATATTTGAAGTCAGCAGGAAAGAAGGCTAAAATCAGTAATGTCTGCCCTGAATGTTGGAATGGAGGGTGTCAGTAGATGTGCTAGATGTTTACTGTCTTATTTATAGATATTTACCATCTATAAAACGGGGGCTAGTTACAGACCAAATTTTACAGGACGGTTGTCAAGATTGAGATAATTCATACCACATGCAGTGAGGGGAAGACATGAGCCAAGGGTACCCAGTGAGTAAGTGGTAGAGTCAGCACTCAGGTGTGTGTTTAAGGAAGATGAACCTAGCCCTGGTATATAGAGTAGCTCTTGGGGAGGGAGTCTGGAATGGAGGCAGAGGCCAGAGGTGAAGCTGATGCAATAGTCTGGTGAGAGAAGATAAGACTGGAATGAGGATAGTGGCAGTGAGGATTGATTAGTGATGCCTGCCACGGGCAGTATGGTGAAAGTCAACATGCACGCTATTTGCCGTCTCACATCTAGTTCAACCTCATTTAGATGGCTTCTAAATGTCTCTCCAGAGATGATCGTCCCAGAACCTACAAATCTGTAGCTTGGGGGTGTGAGCATAGAGGGGCCTCACCATTCATACACTCTCTAAAGGTGCTGGAAGGGTCTGTCTGAGCCATGGCTCAGGCCATGTTTGTAAGTGGGGATCACAGAGTACAAGCTGAGGAGTCAGCTGGCCAAAGATGGACACTGGGTAGAGGTCCTGGGGGAGGTCTGGGCTACCGCGGAGGGGGCAGAAGTTGACTGAGCACCATGAGGAGGAAAAGATGGAGCTGGGCCTGGGGCCCGCTCTGCTCTGGACCAAGCTGTGTGACTGCAAGCCATCATCATCCTCTGGGGCAGTGTTTCCTCATCTAAATGACATGGAATGCCTGTGTACTTGTCTGACACTTTATCAGGTAAAATGATGAGATGGCTCATCATCCAATTTGGAGCATATGTTTGGAAAGGTTTAAATATGTGCTGTCCAATATGGTAGTAACTAACCATGTGTGGCTATTTGGGTTTAAATTAATTAAAATTTAGAAAGTCATTTCCTTCGTCACATTTCACCTGCTCATGCTACCTTATGGGACAGCGTGGATTACAAAACATTTCTATCATCGCAGAAAGTTTTACCGGATGTGCTGATAAATTAAAAGGCTGTGTGGCATATTCAAAATTCACGTGGAGGGGTTGTTAAAGAGATAGGTGTTTATCCTCCAAAGCTGCAACCTGAAGTATACTGAGGGGCTCTTGTAACTGCCAAGGGCAATGAGGTCTTGCTTTGGGATTACACAATCATGGCATAGCTCTGGCGCTCGACTGCCAGGATTTCAACCATTTCCTCGCAATAGGATGTGGGTGAGTCACTTAACTGCTCTGTGCCTCAGTTTCCCTACCTATAACATGAGGGCTAGATATAGACCACATTTTAGAGGATTGTTATCAAGATTAAATAATTCATATCACATGCTTAGAATAGTATCTGGGAGGGAAAGCACCTGCTAACCTGTACCTATTATTATGGGCAGTTCCCTGGCGGTGACTGCAGAGATTTGTAAATGTTAAGATGCTCCCAAGCTTGGTGTGTGTGTGTGTGTGTGTGTGTGTGTGTGCGGGGCAGCTGGCCAGTGCTGCTGGTATGTGTATCACTGAGGACACACTGTGTGCAGGGTACTGGCCTGGGGGTTTGGTATGTGAATACATCACATCCTTACCATAAGCCTGTTGAAGTTGGAGGAAAAAGAGGTCACTGGGCCCACTGTGCACTCTCCAAAAACCTTCTGGAATAACGTGTTCAAGGGGAACTATGATATGGGGCTGGGGGGCACATCAGGCACCCACATCTGGCATCAGGAAATGTGAGGCCAGTCCTAGTTAGTTTTGCCCCCGTAGGACATGTGGCTTTGGAAAAGTCCCTTGCCCACTCCTGGCCACAATGAGGGGTTGAACTTATAGCACCTTCCCTGCACCATTTTCTGGTCTTGGGGCTGGAACCTGGGAAAGAGGTGAGGGCGACTTCCAGAGGCAGGATGAGTGAGAGCTCCTTTAGGGCAGCCAAACAGTACCAGGACTGTCATTGCCTCCATCCGCTTTTGTAAAATTGAAAAGTCTCTGCATTCATTCCAACATCCTTAAAGGTCTTGTTGGAGACCCCAAAAAGAGAAAAGTCAGGGTATCTAGGGGTTGGAACGTACCTAGCCTGTCCAAATAAAACAGTTTCCCCAGGCCTTTCCCAGGCTTTGGGGGAGACGAGGAGCCAGAAGACTCTGAGGGAATGTCTTCCTTTATCCTGGGATTATTTCTTACCCCATCCATAAAACCTAGCTCATTCTTTCCCACTTTTGAGAAGAAACTGAGGCACAGGGAAATGAAGTGACAGGGCCAGGGAATGGAAAGTCAGGGCACCAACATGAGTTGGACTCCACCCTCACCGGTGATGGCTTTCCTACTGTGTGTACCTGCCCGGGCCGGGAGCTGGGGTCACTCAGACGTCAGGTCTAAGCCCCAGCCCTAGACTCTGGGATTGGGGGACCAGAGAATGGCAAACATACTGACCTGCTGCTCATGGCCAAACAACTGGGGGATCAGGGAGGCCTGTCCAAAAATCTGTAGGAAAGAGAGGGGGAGGGTTATGGGAGATCAAGGCTGGGGGCTGAGGTGGGGTACTCAAGCACGGCTGCAAGAGAACTTGTCACTGGCTGGTTTATTTAACCTCCTCCTCAGACTGGCTGAGGCCCAGGTGCTAGGCTTCACTTGGCTTCCTCCAGTGATGGGACGCTCACTCCTTCTGGGGCTGAGTGTCGTTGAGGACTTGTAATATGCTATATACAAGTCTTCCTCTTGGTCTGGTTCCTGGGACCATGGCCTCTCACCTGGGCAGACAGTCCCCTGGGATCTATAGGTCAGGGACAGAGCCCAGAGCTTTCTCTTCTCTGGCCAGGGCCTACACAGTCCAGTGCCTGGTGGGAAGGGAGTGGGAAGGAGTCAAGGCCTCAGAGACACAGCTAGAGCTGAGACATCTCTGAATCTGGGGCCACATATGTGGCTCAGGTTACTCAAGCTTCTGGGGTGAGGATTTGGGGGTTAAGAGGACCTTGGGCTAGGAGAGGGCCAGGCAGGGGGTCATAGGAGAGACCTATTAGTGTCCCTAGCCTTGCTGATACCTTGTGCATTTTTGTGTAGCCAAAGGACAAAAGTGTTCCAGGTGCCAGGCCAGGCAGGGGACAAAAATGGGCTGTGAGAGACAGACAGACCCAGAAAGAAACATGGAGATGAGACACACTAGAGCAGGAGTGTCCAAACTGCGGCCCGAGGGCCAACTGAGGCCCGCGATCCATTTTTTATTGGCCCGCAGCAAATTCCAAAAATATATTTGGTTTACTTAAATAAACCAGGTGAGGCAATATGTACTTCACCTCAAGTGAGTGGCCCAGCTGTTTGTGTATTTTACCGTATATGGCCCTTGGTGAAAAACATTGAAAAAAGTCTGGACACCCCTGCACTAGAGAGTCAGAGAAAAATATCAATCAGGGGAAAGAAAAAACAGGGAGATAGATGTAGATGGATGCAATTAAGACTGAGAGATGAGAGAACGTGGCAGCATGGGAGAGACAGGAAGGGAAGCCGTCCATTCAGCAAACACCTACGTGTCCTGCGCCATGTGCTGGGGACACTGTGGGGAGCCAGACAGCAAGGTCCCCACCACAGGAAGCTCCCAGTTTAAGAACAAGACAGACATCAAGTAAATAAACAAACAAACGTAATTCCAGATAGTGGTAAGTGCTGTCAAGACAATTAAGCAGAGTAGGGGAGCAGGCCCTGGGGGCTCCTTTAGAAAGACTGAAAGAGCAGTCCCTCTGAGGAGGTGACATTTGAGCCAAGACCTGAAACGCAGGGAAGAGCTAGCT
This sequence comes from Rhinolophus hipposideros, assembly GCF_964194185.1. Lineage (NCBI taxonomy): Eukaryota > Metazoa > Chordata > Mammalia > Chiroptera > Rhinolophidae > Rhinolophus > Rhinolophus hipposideros. The sequence goes on from NC_138068.1 coordinate 19,135,015, forward strand.
GTGCAAAGACTGTAGAGAAGAGTGATCCTGGGAGAGTGAGCAGCAAATGCAGTGACCTATGGCAGGAATAAAGTTTGACGAGCCGAGAGGAGGCCAGCGTGGTTGGAGCAGGGTGAGTGACAGCAAGTCCAGATCATGGCCCCGAGGGAGGCAGGGCCTCACGGGGTCTGCGTAAGAACTCTGGCTCTCACCTGGGTGAGGTGGGAACCATGGGAAGGTTTGGAGCAGGGGTGTGATGATCTCTGATTTAAGTCTTTTATAAGCTCCCTCCCGCCACCAAGAACAGATTGCAGGTGGCAGTCATGCAGGCCAGGACACCTGTTCAGATGAAACTTAGCGGGGCCTGGATGAGGGTGGCAGGGGCAGAGGATCCCACGGCTGGGGTGGTCTACCCCTCCGCACACCTGAGGTCAGTCTCCTTGGAGTCTGGGAATGACAGTGCTGGGGAGGGCTCGGCCAGGCTAGGAATAATGGACTGGGGAGGAGTTGGGGTCCCAAAGCCTCCGGGCTCTAAGCAATCCATCAGCCTGGGCCGTGGGGCTGCACACAGTAGGACCCAGGATGTGTTCCTGCCCAGACAGAAGGCTGGGTTTGCACCTGGCTGCCTACACTGCCTCACTGTGCAACTACTGGCAGATGTCTGCCTCTCTGGGCCTTGTCTCTAAATCCACACCATGGGGGGAACATTCAAGCCTTGGCTGGTCCTTCCTTTCCAAACTCTAAAGCACCATGTACATGGCAGGGGCTGGGGTCCAGGTCTGGGTCTGACAGCCCTGGATCTCCGCCCAGCTCTGCCTCCTCCTAGCTGTGTGACCTTGCCTCTCTGAGCCTCAGTGTCCTCATCTGTGAAATGGGGATATGAATAATAAGGCCCCCTCTGGGGTAGCTGTGAGGGTTCAAGGAGTTGATGGTTGAGAGAATTAAAAGTGCAGCACAGTGTGCTTATTTGCTGTTAGTGGTCCAGAATGGAGAAGCAACATACGTGAGGTCGGTCACACAGCAATAAGAACCATAAAGGTAGCTAACCTTTGCTGAGCACTTTATATTCATTATCTCATTGATTCCTCACAACCCTTTGAAACAGAAATTATTATCATCTTGTGGTAAATCAGGAAACTGAGGCTCAGGGAGGGGGGTGATGTGTTTTGGGTTTCTGCTGTCAGTGACAAAATTGGGACTCAAGCCTCGGTTTCCAGTTCCCAATTCCCAGGGCTCCTGGGTCTACAGCAGTGATGTGGCCCCTCCCTCAGGATCCTCAGCTTAGGCTACGCAATGTCGCAGTGTCAGGCCCTGTGACTACTCTCCAGCTACAAGACAGTCAGTGAGGCAGAGAGACACACATAGGCAGCTTCGAGAACAAAGAGAACAGAAACACAGTACAGACCACTTAACAGGGGTTGGGTCTGGACATCTGTCTGTCTCCTGGGTGGGAGCTGGGGCTCTCCCAAGCCCACTGACCTAGCTACCCACCACCCTCACCTGGCTGATGCAGCTGGAGTCGTTGAGGCTGTCGCTGATGGGGTTGTAGTCTTCCTCCCAGCTTGGACACTTGGAGGGCAGCAGCATGTCCACAGAATCCAGGCGGTCCAGACTCCTGGTAGGGGTGGGGAGCAGACAGGGCTTAGCCCACCCATTATTCAGCCTGGGAAACTGAGGACCAGAGGGGAAAAGACTGGCCAAGGTTATCCAGTGGCAGAGGGAAAAATGGCAACCACTGCCAGCCCAGGTGGTGGTGGTGGTGGTGGTGGTCATGGTGGTGTGCCATGACCACCAAGGGGTGAGCTCCCAGCTTTTGGAAGCTTTGTGAATCTGGAGGACACAGGCAACTCTTGCCTGTTATGCCGGCTACAGCCACCAGGTGGCAGCACAAGCTTGCTTTTGACCCTTTCAAACTTGAGGTGGCCCAAACCAGCTCAGTTCTACAACCCATTTTCCTGCAGGTCTGGGGCAATTCCAGGGGAAGGACAGAAAAGATGGTTCAAGACCCATAGCACTAACCTCAGACTAAAGCTGCCCAAAGGGCATCAGTTTCAACATAATGTCCAGGTGGCCTCCACCAAGCCCCTGAAGACTCACCACTTGTTCCCAAGGCCCCTGATCTTCAATCTTTCCTCACATTTACCCTGGGCCTCCTCCCACCTCTGGAAGGGGGATAAGGTCCAAGCAGACAACAGCTCAGGCTCTTCATATAAAGGGGCTTGGAGTGAAATCCAGCTTCCTTGCTGGGAGACCCTGAGCAAGTCACCACCCTTTGCTTAAGTGTCAGTTTCCTCACTTATTAAGTGGGAATGACGCTATGCCTACCTGCTGGGGCTGGGGCCAGATGGATTCAGTGGTGCAGATTAAAGTGCACTGGGGCAGTAGAACCCGGAGTACAGCAAGAGCTAACAGATGGTGGTGCCCATAACTATTGCTACTACATTATTATTGATTCCCTCTCATGCAAAGCCTGTGCCCTGGGCCTAACCACCTCTCCCACTTCAATGCCCACTGGTCACTCACAGAACTGTAGGATTTCAGGCTTAAAAGGGGTCTTAGAGATCATTCAGCTCAGGCTCCTCAATTAAAGATCGGGAAACAGGCTGAGAGAGACAGACCTGGGACTGGTTGGTGGGGTCCAGGATTCCCATCTGTCGGCCATTCCCTGCCTTCTGTCCCAGCCAGTGACTCCGGGCTTCCTCCTCCCTGCCTCGGCCCTACTGCTCTCTTTCCTCTGTCTCAGTCCTCCCAAACTCTGTCCTCCAGGAAGCCTTGGTTCATGCCCCCAGGAGCTGGAGAATGAGGACTAAGCTTGTTTCCTTTAACTCTTCTAAGTCTTTTGGTTTGTTTCTGACTTGCTTTTGTTTCTCTTCCTCAGTGGACTTTGAATCCCCTATGCCAAGTTTCGTATGTTTTGTACTCATTTGATAGACTTTCTCTAACTTGCCTTTCATTTCTTTCTGTTCTACTTTCCACGGTGACTTCGGCATGTGGAAGTATCACCTCTTTTTCTTACATGTTAATTGTTGCTTTCTGTGCACATGCGTTTCATTCGTTCATACGTTCACTAACTCTTTTGAGTCTTAAAGCAAGGGAGTAAGGCTTGAATGGTGGAATTCCCGGCAGGGTGATGGGACAGGTGAAGGCTCTCTCTCTCTCTGACTTCTGGATCTTCCCTCCTCCCCAGTCTTGGAGCTCAGGGATCAATGACAGAAGCATGTGCAGAGGGGGCTCTGACCTTTCCTGGGCAGTGCTGGCAAAAGTGGTGGGCTTGGTTCTTCTAACCTGAAGTACTGGGTCCCCTGGGGCAGTTCCCCTGTGGGAATGGAACTCACCTGGGGACGTAGTTCCCATGGGCAGGGTTTACCTGTGCCACTTACTCTAGAGAGCCTCTCCTGCTTTACCAAAGGATGAGGCTCACCTGTGGTCAGAACTTTACTGTGGGGGACTTATGGGGTCGCATTCATCAAATGGCAGAGCTCTCCTTAGTCAATTCATCAAAGTGCAAGGGCCACCCTAAGGACGGGAGTCTCCGGAAGGCGGCTAACCAGAAGGCGGGGACTGGGGACTGGGGTCTCATTGTGGGCGCAGGTTCACCTGGATCTGGGGCAAGAGTCACCTGTGCGGCTGGGTTCTCCAGGGGCGGCCAAAGGGGAGGAAGACGAAATTCCCGGGAATGGGGCATACCTGTGAGGGGCTCACCTAGGGGGCTAGGCTTGCCTGTGGGCGGGGCTTGTATCCGCGTTAAGAGGCTTTCCGAGGGGAGCGCTCCGGTGCAGGCGGGGCTTACCTGATGGAGCGGAGCTCCAATGGAGCAGGGTTATTTGTGGGCGGGGCTCACCTCCTGGGGCAGGGCTTGGACGTCCGAGAGGTTCTCCCAAGGGCGGGATGCCCGGGGGCAGGGCTTGCCCGGGGGCCGGGGCTCTAGAGGGAGGGACTGCGTGCTAACCTGCGCGGGTTACTCTGCTCTCCCAGCGACTGCTGCGTGGCCCTCAGGTAGCTCTGGCGCCGAGCCGCAGTTTTGGGTGATGGCTTGGGACTGCCGCCAGACTCGTCACTGTCCTCGTCGCCCATAGCCTTGATGTAGCTGCCGCTGCGCATGCGCCGGCACGGGATGTGGCCTTCCGCTGTGGTGTCCGCCTCGCGCGGGGACAGCAGGGCGGTGCTCCACTCACCTCCGCCGCCGGGCACCTGGGGAAGGGAGGAAAGGCCTCAGCGAGGGTGGCGCGGGGGGCAGCGCGCACTGCCAGCAGACTGCAGCAGACCGTCCAGCCTCGGGTCAGACCTCCGGGCCCTGACAGTTCGGCCTTCCGTGTCGGGTACTGCCACTGAAGCCATCCAGCAGCCAGGCAGAGGCCTAGGCTGAGAAGGATGGCTGTGGCTCCGCCACAGCTTCACTATGTGGCCTCAAGCAAGTCCCTGCCCCTTTCCGACCTCAGATTTCTTCATGGATCCCAGGATAGGTGCCCCAGCAAAACCGCCCAGGCCATATAATCACAAAGGCCTCCAAAGCAGCTGCCTTTCTGAGCAGCCACCATGTTCCCATCACTTCCCCTGCTATCTCAGAGGATGGCTTATGATCCCTCTGCATAGATGAGAACAGCAGGCCTGAGGGAGGTCTCCAGACCTGACACCAAGAGCTTGGCCCTAGGAGGGGGAGGAGGACAGGTCAGAGAACTCTAGCACATCAGTATGGGGGCAGGGTCCTCCAAGCCAATCACAATTCTTCATCCCACAGGTGGGTAAACTGAGGTACAGAGAGCAGAGTGGCTTTCAGGGGCAGCCACACAGTGAGCTGGAAAAAGGTTTCGTTTTTCCATCTGAACCTCAGGGACCCCACTTGTGGAAGGGGGCTATGATAAGGGCAAGTGAGTCACAGCCTAGTCCCCAGTGCTTATGGTGGCAGAAACCAGCCAAGGGGACCTCCCCACCCTCCAAGGCCAGGATCTGCCAGCTGCTCCAGGGCAGCACGCGCAGCCTACATCCCTTGCTCACCTACTACCCACTGACATGGTGATGAATGAGTGTGCACATCTCGGCACTTAACGCACCTCAGCCTGAACACAGGGTGCACGCACCTTACCATGTACACACATCTCAGAGAACAAGCATACCTCCCCCCACACTCTCCTCACCAAGGACGCACACTGGCAGCCACTTCGTCATCTGCGCACCCCTCAATGTGTACACAATGTAAACACACAGCATCCTCACACACCTCCTTCCATACACGCTAGCCACCCCTGCACTGCGGACACATCTCGGCACGTCCCCAGCTCACTGTTTTCTCCTCCACACATACAGAGGGCACACCCTTACTCGGTCTATACTGCACCTTGGATGCCCAGGTACACACATTTCTCAGTGTACACAACATCCCCATTCTTCACTATGTGCACAGATGCACACTTCCCAAATCACCATGTCTACACAGATACCACACTCCTCTCAGTGCCCACCTTGCCAGCGGCCAATTCCCAGCTGAGGGAGAGTCCCTGTCTGGGATTCCCACCCCACGAGCTCCCCTCAGCCTTCCCATAACCCCCTTTCCCAGCTGACTGCCCAGCCAGTCACTCGGGCCTGCACATTCTAACCCCCAAACCATTTGCTAGTCCATCCTCCCTACCTCCACCTGTCCCTTGGGAAGGTGGCCTTGTATATCTCTGCTCAAAACCTGTTGCTACCCCAGCCCCCACCCACCTACTTCCTGTCACACAAGCACAACCACAGGGCCTGCAGGGCTACCCTTTCACGGTGTTTCTGAAGCATTTTCACATGATCGGACCAAAACGTACCATTTTGAGAGGAACCCAGGTCACACATCACTCTCACTGATATTTCTAAACGAGTAAGTGCATTGAGAGCCACAAAAGCCTTAAATATAAAAAATACTGCCTGGATTTAATTTTCTTCTATTGAAAAAAAAATAAGCCTTTTCCCCCCTAGTCTCACTGTCTTTGGAATTTTATACAGAATGACAAGAACTCAGGGCTTCGTCAGACTTTGATGCTCATCTGGTTCAAAATGCATCTAATGTGTTCCCAAAGGCTGGCCAGGCCTGCGCTGGCATTCCCCCCAGGATGAAGTGCTCACTACCTACAGAAGCAGCCCCTTCCATCTTGACGTGGACTGAAATTCGCTTCCTATAACTTCCACCCACAGCTTGGGCTCTGCCCCCGGGAGTAACCCAGTACATACACAGCCACTTTCTCTGCCCTTGAAAAACCTGGGGGATGTGTAGCAGCAGAGATGTCTGAGCCTTCTGTTACTTTCCTTGACTGTGGCCTCGGTGCATAATAGTGCTTCAATAAACACTAGCATTTGAAGGAAGCTAGGTAGTCCCCCAAACTGGGTTAGGGCCTCTGGACTCCGGCAGTCCTCCGCGCTCATCTCCAGCACATGCTGCTCAAACACTGACGTGACTGCTCGTGGGTCTTTTTCTCTCAGCATCCTGATAATTGGGGCTATGTCTTACTTACTTCCAGCTCTGTTCATTTAAGTGTCCATCTGTTCAGCCATCCCTCTCTCCTCTCACACTTCCTAAGCACTTCCTCTATACCAGACCCTGTCTTGGGTCTTGAGGACACACAACATTATATATGGTCCCTGTCCTCAAGGAGCCCCAGTCTGGTGGGAGTAGCAGGCAGGAGGCTGGCAACTAGAATGCCATGCAATTGGACCTATGAGGAGGGTGGATGGCACAGCTTCCAGATTTGTCATCTAAAGGGCAAGGACATGTTTTAGTCTCTACTCAGAAGACATTCTGGTCTCAGAATGGTCCTTCTCAATGTCTACTGAGAGCATGACCAATGGAAGGAATCCCTTTACTAGCAGGTACTATCAGCCACCCATTTCCTAGGCATGTAAACAGGGGCCAGAGTAAAGCAATTTTCCAAGGGAATCTGTGGTACATCTGGGCCTCACAACGGGTGTCTTCCCTACACCCCTCATGCCACCCTGACCCCGGCCAGAGACCCACCTGAAGGTAGTGGTAGGCTAGACCTTGGTGGCAGGATTTGGACTTTAGCATGCTCTTATCCAAAGTGGCAGAGGTCTTCTGGCAGACCTCGTGGGCATGGCTGAGGGTCAGAGTGGACCAGGAGCCCCGCTTGACGTAGTTGGTGTCGGTGCCCACCCCAAGGCTGGGGCAGGAGGCTGGGGGTGCGGGCGGGGGTGGCGGGGCAGTCAGCTCGTTGGTGTTGTTCTTGGCAGCCTTGAGCATGTGCCCGCTGATGGTGTTGTAGGCGTGCATGAAGTAACGTGGCTGGCTGCGTTCTGCCTGGCGGCCCAGCGTCATCAGCCCGGAGGCTGGCCCACTGCTGCGGAAGGCACCCCCCTCGCCGTCCAAGTTGTCATCAGAGCTCCACCACCCTGAGATGTTGGAGCGGCTCCGCCGTTTGGGCTCCCCAGCCTTGGCCCGCTCCTTGCTTTTGGCCCTCCGGCCCTTGCCGTCCTCCAGGCCACTTTTCTTGCTGCCATTGCCACCGACCTTGCCTGCTGTGCCCTCCAGTGAGGGTGCCTTGGTAAAGAAGAGCCTCTGGACGGAGTGGACCAGGTGGCGGATGCGGCCAGGACTCTCGCCACGGGCCTTAGCCTCACCGCGGGGGAACTGGAGCGTGCTGAAGCCATCGCGGTGGATGGGCAGCTGCTTCTCAAACTGGTCCAGGAGGTTGGCAGGCAGCCGGTTGATCTTGGTGGCCTGAGCATGGCTGGGGAAGGGGCTCTCCTCTGGCACCTCGAAGTGGGAGTTATAATGGATGCGGGGGAAGGTACTGCTGGGTGGGGGCAGCTGGTTGTTGAGCGGGAAGAGACCATCGCCGGGCAGAGCATTCTGCCCAGGGAAGCGAGCCTCGCGGGCGAAGGCCTCCGTGGGTGACAGCAGGTAGGGGTTACGGTCAGGCCCTGCAAACAGGGGCTCGTGTGGTGAGTCCAGGCTGTCGGAGAGATGGCGGGGGCGACTGTCACCGAGGCCTTTCATGATCCCGGCCCTGGGGGCAGGGGCCGTTGCCCTAGCGGGGCGCCCGGGTCACCTCTCCCGGGCAGCAGCTATCCTGGGGAGAGAAGACAGAGAGGGGTCAGCTGGATTTGGGGGCGACAGGGTGCCAGATCCTAGTGGTGGGAGGATTTTTGAAGAGTCCTGGCCTGTCCTTAACATGGTGGGGCAGAGGACAAGAGTCCAAACAAACAGAGCCACATACCATACGTATGAAGGAAAGTTACAACTCAGGCTAGCAAACTGTTAAACAAAATAGATTCTACTCTCCTACCCTGAGGAGTGTATCTTCAGAATAACCTGGAAAGGCAGGTTTGAACTCAGACTTCTTGGTCTCCTCTGAATTCCAGGGTGGAATGTGGTGGGGGGAGCTGTCTGCCCTCCATTTTCCTCCTATCTCACCATAAAGAGCTGCACACACACGTGCACCCCAAGCTCACTCCACACACTCCCCAAAACAACCACCCTTTGGGCCTACCACTGGCAGTGTAGGCCACCCATGGGAAGATCCCGTACTGGCCTTAGGAGCAGGCCTGCAGTCATCTGGGCAGAGAATTTCAGGGTCCCTACTATCCAGAGTGTAGTCTAAAGAGGGGATACAGGCTCCAGGTGGGTGTGTTCCCTTGGCCCCCAAACATTCCTTGCCTCATGGGGAAGAACACAGTTGAAAGAGGGCCAGAGAGGCCTTCTAGAGAGTGGGGCCCTTCTTACCCGGGTCTGAAGGCAGTACTTCCCAGCTCTTTATTTCAGCAAAGGAATCCTTACATCATGTAAAACCTCTGCAAAAACCTGCTCTGTCCTCAACAAGAGCCTATCAAGTGTGACCTTTGGGCTATCGCTGGGGACTATAGACCTCAGAGAGGCCAACAAACCCATTAGCCCATCACTTCCAACTGGGATAAATCAATGATGGCCAACCTGGAACCAAGTTCTCAGAGTCGATACAGGCGCACATCCGCAGGGCTGGGTGGTGAGGGCTAGGCCTGAGGAGAGGACAGCATTTAGGTGGAACCACTGGGCCTCAGTAAAATGGGGGCAGGCGGACTAGCTGCGTCTTCCAGCCAGGACCATCCTGGAAATACCAGTCTCACATTTAGGCAAGTCCCTTTCCTTTCTGGATCTCAATCCTCCCATCTCTAACATGGAGCAGAAGGGAGGTCAGTGAGGTTTCTAAGCCCTGCACCCCACTGGCCCTGCTCGGAGGAGTCCCAAGGCTTGGTCTGGCCTGGGTACCTGGTCTTCTGAGAATCTGTGTGGCTGGAACAGAGCAAGTGAGGGCAAGGGCAGTGGGGGAAGAGGTCTCGGTGGGGTGGGGCCAGGTCAGAGTGGACAGGCTCCGACTGAAGCCAGATGTGGTAGGTAGAATGATGCCTTTCAAAGTTGCCCATATCCTAATCCCCAGAACCTGTGATTATGTTACTTTGCATGATAAAAGGGACTTTGCAAACATGATTAAGGATCTTGAGATGGGGAGATTATCCTGGATTACCTGGATGGGTACAACCTAATCACATGGGTCCCTAAAAGAAGGAGACATGAGGGTCGGAGTCGAGAGGGAGATGTGATCACAGAAGCAGAGGTCAGACTGGTGCGGGGTCATGAGCCAAGGGCTGTGGGCAGGCCTTAGAAGCTGGAAGAGGAAAGGAGTCAGAGCCTCCCCTCGAGCCTCCAGGAGGAATGCAGCCCTGTGACCCATGTTGGACTTCTGACCTCTAAAATGTAAGATAATAAATCTGTGTTGCTTTAAGCCACTAAGTTTGTGGTAATTTGTTATAGTGGCAATATAACACACCAAGCATGAGTTTGGGTGTCCGAGACCTCTTTGCATCTTTCAGAAGAGCTCTTAAAGCAAATCCCAGACCCCAAAGAACACTGGATAAAAAGCACTGGCCTAGGTGAAACCCCCATCTTCTAGATGGGGAACCTGAGGCCCTCAAAGGGGAAGAACAGCCCCAAGACCATGCAGTGGGCCCAGTGTCAAGGCAGGACTGCGGCCCAGAGTTCTTCCTCTTCCTCCATGTAGCTATCTTGCAACTGTCACCCAGAGCGGCTGGCCCTGACGCTCAAGGATCTGGAATTATTTCTTTGGATCTAGCCAATTTCATGACCAACAGTGCCCTAAGCCTCTCTGAGACTGCTGCAGAGTGCCCCTGGCTCTAATTCTCCCCATTCTCTGCCAGAGCCTCTTCTTGCGTCTAGGAGTCTGATGGACCCCACTCCTGGAGTCCAGAGCACTTTAGTGACGGTCGTTGTGGCTGAGCAGCCCCCTCAGAAGCATTTCCGCTTCTACCAGGAGGCGTATCAGAGCATTTCTCCCCAGCCTGTAGAGGAAGTCTGCCGCCTAACATCTTGACCATGGCCTCACAACAGCCACATGAATTGGGAGACTATTATCACCGTTTTACAGATGGGAAAACTGAGGCTGGGAGAAGGAGTTCTAGCCAAGGTAAAATAGGTGACTCAGACTTCATCTACCCCACCAGTATCCTCGACAGTCAAGGATCCCCCTCCATTCCAGCCAGCAGCAGTACCCTCTGGGCAAACCTCTTCTTGAAGACAATTTCAGGCAAATGCAAGACCACGACCATAATCCTCTTTCTCCCCAGCCTTTTCTTGGCCTCCTTGCATTCCCTTGGGGCCATAGGGATCTCGGGGTCAAGGGCCAGCCTCTTGGTGCTCCTGCTGGAGAACTGTATGTGCAGTGATGCCCACTGAAGTAAAGTCAGTGAGACTGAAAACAGAACATTGTTTGCAAACACAGCCCCACTCGCTCAGCAGGGGCCTGACTCGCTAGAAATGCTGTAGGTGGAGAGGGCTGGTCGCCAGGAACAGAAGACAGCTGCAGGCCCTGCCCAAGAAGGGCACGCCTCACTCAGTTCTCCTAGCCAAGTCACCTTCTCCAGACCCCCCAGGGAGAAGCTGGCTTTAATTTGACATCATAGGTATTCCTGAGCTGTGGAGTCCAGGGTTGCTCCAGGAGAACTGCGTGAGCTGGGAGCTATGGCCCCCCGCTCTGAGTCTTAGGCTGAATGGAGCCAGGAGGAAGAAGCGAGGGAAGGTGTGGGAAAGTGCTCAATGAACTGTAAAATACTGGCACATGCTGTCCCCTGGGCAACAAACCCTGCCCTGAGTCCTGCTGGTCTTAACTGACGATGCCCCTTAACTGATAGGTCCCTGCCTTGGAGGTGCCTCTGGGATTACAGGAGGGAGAGTGGGGGCTGTCACCTTCAGGGAGTCCTCTAGAGATTGGTGAGACACTCTAATGACCACAGATGACTTCCTAACTGCTTTTCTTCCTGTGTCTGGGCCCTTCTTATTAAAAGAGTCTCTTCCTCTGACTTCTGGGGCTCTGAATAGCTATCCTTCTACCCCACCTTAAATGCTGGTGCATCCCAGAGTTGTGAGCAGGCCCACAGGATCCCCATATCAGTAAAATGCGTCACTAAGCACCCAGTTGGGGGCTCGAGCCAGACACCTGGGCATCTCCTTGAATTTTTCCTTCTCCTGGCCTTTCATGTCCTTCTACCAGTAACAGCCCCCACTGTGCCTGGAAAATGATTCTGCGCCCCCGTCTCAGTTCCTGTGTCTAGGTGGAGCCAGTCCTATCCCAGAAACCCAGGGGTGGACACACGACCCAGGCTTGGCCAATCGGAGCCCTGCATCCCGGAGGACTGACTGGCTCAGAGATGAAAACAGGATCCTTTCTAACCAACGAGAGTTGGCCTTGGGATAATGGCTGAACTCTTAGAGAAGAGGCACCTTCCTTTCTGTCAGGGCTGCTGTGCTTGACAGTGTCAGCCTGGAGTCCTTCATCAAGATCTTGTCTGATGTCTCAGATATGAGAGTTAAGAGACATTTTGCTTAGGTCTGAGTTAGGTTTCCGTGTTTTTCAACTGATACTGTCCAGCCTCCTGTCCAGTTGGTCACTACAGCAGTGGCTGTGGGTGCCCTGCCCACATCTCCTGTAGCCTCACCACTGTGGTGCCTAACGGGCTGACTTCCAGCTGTCAGCATCTTCACATCCCTTGGAGAAGGGGAGCTTTCTCTAGCTCACACCCGGCCTGGCTGGCAGAGACTGCCAGAGGATTAACAACCCCCCCGCCGCCCCCCCCCCCCGCCTGGAGTTGGTATATAAACACCCCAGCTCCTCCGCCCCTCAGGTGGGACTCCTGAGGGAGAGGCTCTACAGACTCCTGGAGAGCTGCCCAGTGGGACTGAGCTGAGTTGTCCAGTGGTTATTCTTGATAATGCTCCCTTCACTGGCTGCCTGACTTCCCTGCCTTACCTCCCCGCTCCCACACTGTGCTGTCTGTTCCCAAAGGAAGTACTTGTATTTGAATCCTTGTTCTGGACATGCTTCTGGGGAATCCCAGCTATGACAGTCACCAAGTCACAGTGATTCTGCCTTAATTATGTTTCCTGATGCCATTCTCTCTGTGTATGCTCTGCCTGTGTCACTCTGACCCCTTACCTGGACAACTGTGGCACCAGCCTCCTCCCTCTGCATCCACTCTAAGACTCCTATAATTCAGGTTCCACACTGCAGCTGAGGTGATATTTCTAACATGCCAAAGCAATAGAGCTCTTCCGCTGCCGTGGCTCCCCGTGGCTCTTGGGACAAATGTGCGACTTCTGAGCCTGGCATTCAATGCCATTGGAGAGCTAGTCTCTTCCGACCTCTAACCCTTGGCTCTAGTCACATGGCTTGCTGGAGCTAAAGGAACTGTGAGACAAAAGAGTATCAGCCTGGGGAAGGGACAGCATAAGGCCTTGCAGCAAGGCCCCTCTAGGCCTGGAACTCACGTCTCTTGACTCTTGCGCAGGCCCCAGCCCATCAGCCCTCCTGAACTGGAGGGTCTGCAAAGGAAGTGCTGGGGCTGCATCACCGGCTGAGGAGCAGAGGGTGAGGTGCGTGGGACAGCATAAGAAAGAGCCTCAGCAAAGAGTGGAGGTCCAGAAATCCCAGAAAATTGCCAGCTTCTCCAGCCTCATCCTCATCCACCAGACTTCTGCCAAGCAAACTCATTGCCCTGCTGGATTGTCTTTAGTTCTCATCACTCTTGGAAACTCTCCCATGTTATTTGCTTGCTAGTTTAGTGTCCATTGTCCCCTGCATCTGTGGTGTCCAATATGGTAGCCGCAAGCCACATATGGGTATGCAGCACTTGAAATGCAGCTAGTGCAACTGAAGAGCTCAATTTTTAATTTTAATTAACAAATTTAAATAGTCACATGTGGAAAGTGGCTACCATATTGGACAGTACAATTCTAGAACTTCACACCCACCTCCTGGAAGGAGCCTCCGCCATCACCCACTTCTCAAGCTGGGGTCCAGGATATTCTCTTTCCTCTAACATCTTGTCCACCTTTTTGAGTTGAAACCTAATTCATTTCTTTTCTGACTTTCTTATATCTAATAAATGTGTCATTGGAAAGGCTATATATTTCCCCCTGAGTACCTATTTGGCTGCATCTCATAGATTTCATTTCCCCAGAGGTCTGTTTTTCTCCCTTAAAAAAATTTGAGATGAAATTCACACGACATAAGATTAACAATTTTAAAGTGTACAGTTTGGTGACATTTAGTACATTCACAGTGCTGTGTAACCACTACCTCCATCTAGTTCCAAAACGTTTTCTTAACCCCATAAGAAAACCCTGTACCCAAAAAGCAGTCACTCCCTCTTCCTATTACCTTCCAGCCCCTGGCAACAATCAATCTGCTTTCTCTCTCTATGGATTGACCTATTTCCCACAGATTTTATTTTTATTGTGGTAAAAGATACATAAGATAAAATTCATCACTTCAACCATTTTTAAGTGTGCAGTCGGTTCAGTAGCTTCAATTACATTCACAATGTTGTACAACTACCACCATTATCTATGTCCAAAACTTTTCATCACCCCAAACAGAAACTCTGTAACCATAATGGTTATAGAATGGTTATGAAATAACTCCTTTTTTTCCCTCCTCCCCCAGTCCCTGGTACTCACTAATCTACTTTCTGTTTCTATGAATTTGTTTATTCTAGGTATTTCACATGAATGGAATCATATACAACATTTGTTCTTTTGTATCTGGCTTATTTCACTTAGCATCATGTTTTTAAGGTTCATCCATGTTGTAGCATGTGTCAGAACTCCATTCCATTTTATGACTGAATAAATATTCCATTATATGTATATGACATATTTTGTTTGTCCATCTATTGATGGACATTTGGGTTGTTTCTGCCTTTTGGCTGTTGTGAATAATGCTACAATGAACACTGGCATACAAGTATCTGTTTGAATCCGTGCTTTCAATTCTTGGGGGTACATATATCTAGAAGTGGAATTGCTGGATCACCTGGTAATTCTGTGTTTTACTTTTTGAGGAACTACCAAAGTGTTTTCGACAGTGGCCATACATTTTACATTCCCACCAGCAATGTATGGGGTTCCAATTTCCCCACATCCTCACCAACATTTATTATTTTCTTTTCTTACCAGATACGTGATTTGCAAATATTTTCTCCCACTCTGTCCCTACAGGTTTTTAATAGGTAGTGTTTTTCAACTTTTCCTGGACCAGCCACTCACTCTTTCCTTCCTCATTAGCCATGATGGTCTCCCCTCCCCCCAGCACCGCCTGGACTGTCAGCTCCATAAAGGAGTTGAGTCCATGTTCCCATAACCTCCTTGTGGCTCTTCTCATCTGAGGGGCAGAGGCATGAGAAAGAATCTGGAGATGGGCACGTATGGGATGATGTGGTGGCAGTTCAGGTCCCGACTTCAGGACTGTGGCTCTCATGTCCCCAGTTGCCACGAGCACCGGCTGCTGGCAGTGCACATCTGGGTACCTGCTAGGACTTGCTCTCAGCCAATAGGAGATGCGTCATCAGGTTTACGCACCTTCCCTAGGCCAGCCTGCACGCAGTAACTGGCTGATGTGCGGGCACCAAGGCTTGGCTCTCTTGCCCAATTCAGAACAACCCCAAGTGGTCGTCCCAGCTCCAGAGCTCCCCGTGGGATTAGCCGAGACCTTTGTTGTGATTGCATCCCCCTTCAGCTCCTTCTGCACAATCCTGCACCCCCCACCTGTCACAGGTGTTCCACACAGACTGCCCATGCCAACCTCAGTTTGTTTCCTGGGGAACCTGACTCTAAGACAGAACATAACTGGGTTCTACTTCTTTCTCTCCTTACCGTGGGACATTTGTTGATCTAATTACTCCTCCTAAACCTCAGTTTCCTTTTCTATAACATGGGGATGAGAACCGTTCCTTTTCAATTATGATGAGGATTAATTATGACGTCCTACAGAAAGCCTCTGGCACTTAGGCACTCGGTAAATATCAGTCACGTTCCCCACCTCACCTCACTGTGCTTCCTGGGGGACAGGCCAAGTCTTCCAGTGTAGGGGTGCCGCACAGCATAGTGGAAAGTGCATACAGCTGGACCTGGATTCCAATTCTGGCTCTGCTCTTTCCTTGCTGTGACCTTAGACTGGTCCATCTCTCGGGTCCTCAGTGTCCACCCCCAGGCAGTAGGGGGTTTGAGTGAGGGTGGTCTGGGCCCACGGTCACAGTGATTCCCTGTGAGTGCTCTTGGTCAGGTTCCTGGAACACTGGGTGTTAGCCCCTCAGCCACCCAACACCCAGGGGTGGCAGGAGCCTTCCTTTGGGGAGGTCTTAAAATAGGCAGGCCTTGGCCTGGCAGGGGAAGCAGCTGGCTGCCTCAGCTGCCTTTGTCTCTGAGCTACACTTAGGCCCATCCGGGTGCCCACAATTACCTCTCATTAATATAAGCCTCATTGCCCTCATGGAAACATGGAGGAACCAGGGGAGCTGCTGCCTCCCGGGAGCCCTCCCTGCTCCGTGGTGCCTGTCTGCAGCCATACCCCCATCTGCACAAAGTGGGGCCCCCTTGCCCTATCTCAGTTCCTCCTGGAATCAGAGTTGGCCTGTGAGCATGGGAGAGCCAATCAGGGACAAGGCCAAGACCAGAGCCCAGCATGGCTCTTCCTGAGGCAAAACTCACCTGACTGTGTCATTTCCCTAATCTAGAACCTTCTGTGGATCCTCTTCCATCCTCAGTCCATGAGGAGGGGTGGCAGTCAAGACCCTCACTGATCTAACCCTAAATACTTTATCAGACATTACTAATCCCATTTCCCTTCTCCACAGCCCCTCCCTTTAACCAGCCCAGATCCCTTACTATTTCCGACGTCTATCTTTTGTATTTGGTGCTATAAGAAAGGCTGGTTTTGTCTAAGGTTGCCTTAACAAAGATAGAGAGGTTAAATAAAAGGAGGGGACAGTCTTGTTTGATGCTGAGCCATTGTTGAGAGAAAGAGACGACTAGAATGGGGCATGGGAGGGTGAGTCGAATGAGGAAAGGCTGGAAATGATGTGGGTGGAATGGCTGAACGTTCTGGGGATGTTCAGAGCAGGCCATTGCTTCAGGCCTCTGAAGGGATGACGTGTGGAAGGGAAAGGATGGGACTCTGTGGGGCTTCCAGGGCTTTGGTGTTGCCTGGGATAGGGGTAGAGGCAGAGAGAGGCAGGCTGCATTACACTGTGACTTCGTCTCTGGGTACCCATCCCATTTTCCTTCCTCATTTCTTGCCATACCTGCTCCATCTCTTACTGGTCCCTCCTCCTCTGACCTATAAATGCTAGCAAAACTGGGTGCTCTTTGCTTCTCTCCTGCTGATCTCATTCAGACTTGTGGCTGAAACACCACCTACCTCTGACAACTCCTAAATTTACATCTTCCACTCAATCTCTCTCTCAAACACCAGACTCGTATCTCTGTGTCCTTGACATCTTGCCCTGGATGTCTGACAGGTCCAAAATCAAATGCCTGATTTCCCACCCACCCTGACCTGTTCCTCCCACAGTCTGCCCCGATTCCGCTCATGATGACGTTCTCCTCCTGCTTGCTCAGGTTAGAAACCTTGGTATCATCCTTGACTCCTTTTTCTCTCACCGGCTACATCCCATTCAACAGCACATCCTTCAAAAACAACTCTACCTTCAAGATATCTCAGAACCCCACCACTTCTCACCACGTCCACAGCCCTGCCCAGGGCCAGAACCCCCTCATCTCTCACCCAGATAACAAGACTCCCATGGCCTTTAGTCTAAAAGCTAATCTTGCTCCTCTTATTGCTTTCCTGACTTCATTTCCTGCCCCTGCTCCCCTGGGTCTCCATTCTGTTCCTTGAATTAACAGGCATTGTTAACTCCCATCTTGGAGCTTTTGCTCCTACTGGTGCATTTGTCTGAAATACTCTACCTGCCCCTCCCCTTCTGCCACATAAATGCTCCTTCACTTCATAGAGGTCTTGGCACACAGGCTACCTCTACAGAGAGACCGGCCAAAGCCGCCCCCTCACCTGCCAGCCTTCTCTGCTCTAGCACCTGGATTTATGTCCGGTGGAGCCTGGAACAGCAGGGTCAAGGGCTGTCTTTGTCACTGCTGTGTCACTAGCATCCAGCACAGGGCCCGGATGTGACGGAGACTCATAGGTTTTGCTAAATGAGGCAGTGGCAGAGGTCGGGGGGATGCCTAGAAATCATGCAGAAAACGAGGCAGCTACAGTGTGGTAAGTTTCCAGCTCAGGCTAATGATGGTGATCCTTTGTTGAGCACTTACTACACACGAGGCACTTTCCATATGTGTGATCATTTCACTCTCCCTGCAGCTCTTCCTGGTAGGGATGACGAGTCCACTGTGGTAGTCAGCCTCCAATATGCACCCTGGTGATCCCCACGTCCTGGCTCCCGGTATTCGTGTGCTTGTGAACAGCCCCCCTCCTCCATGTGAGCAGGGCAGACTGACCAATAAGATATTGTGGAGGGGCCGGCCCGGTGGCTCAGGCGGTTAGAGCTCCGTGCTCCTAACTCGGAAGGCTGCTGGTTCTATCCCCACGTGGGCCAGCGGGCTCTCAACCACAAGGTTGCCGGTTCGATTCCTCCACTCCTGCAAGGGTTGGTGGGCAGCTCCTCCTGTAACTAAGATTGAACACAGCACCTTGAGCTGAGCTGCCGCTGAGCTCTCGGATGGCTCAGTTGGTTGGAGCGCGTCCTCTCAACCACAAGGTTGCAGGTTCGACTCACACAAGGGATGGTGGGCTGCGCCCCTGCAACCAGCAACGACAACAGCAACTGAACTTCGAGCTGAGCTGCGCCCTCCACAATTAAGATTGAAAGGACAACAACTTGACTTGGAAAAAAGTCCTGGAAGTACACACTGTTCCCCAATAAAGTCCTGTTCCCCTTCCCCAATAAAATCTTAAAAATAATAATAATAAAAAAAAAGATATGTGGAAACGACCAAATGTGACTTGTGGGAGGTCAGAGAGGATATTGTTGCTTCTGCCTTCCACTCTTGGCTCACCGGCTCTGGGGGCAGTCAGCCGCCATGTGGTGAGGCCACTCAAGTAGCCCTAAGGAGAGGACCACGTGGGGAGGAGCTGAGGGCGCCTGCCGACAGCCGGCCCTAACTTGCTAGCCACGTGCGTGAGCCAGCTTGGAAGCAGCTCCTCCAGCCCCAGTGAGGACTTCAGATGGCTGAAGCTACAGCTGACCTCAACCTCCTGAGAGAGCCTGGGCCAAAAGCACCCACTGAGGTTGCTCCTGGGTTCCTGACTCTCAGAAAGTGTGTGAGATAATACATGTGTATTGTTTTAAGCTGCTTCTTAGTTTGGGTATAATTACTTTGTGCAAAAATAGGTAACTAACACACCCATGCTAGAGCACAAGAAAACAGCTCAGATGGCTAACGTCACCTGTCCTAGGCCCCACAGCCAGTAGTGGGTGGAGTCTGGGGTGAATCAACCTAAGCTCACATTCCATGGCCATGCCCACCAGGCCAGGGTTCCAGGATCCTTTTCATCTATGACAGCTCCGTTATATTGATGGATTCAAGGTCCAAAGTGTTTCCAGCCTAACTCTGTGTCCATAGCAACTATTTGAAAAGCATAACATTCAGTCAACTGGTTGTTTGGTCAACAAGATGGTAGGCAACGGCTCAAGCAGATACCCCTGGATCGGGCTGCTTGGATGTGTGGCCACCATTGTCCCCACCTCAGGCCCGCTCCTCCATTTGGAACCAACTCCTGTGTCACCCATCCTGAAAGTGAATTCTGAACACAGGGCCCAGGATGTGGGAGCTGCAGCTCCGCTGGGGTGAAGGGTACAGATTTGGGGCTGAGTGACTCAGTGGGCATAGGGCTGCTTACCAGGCCTCCCTGACACCATTAAACCTGCCTGGCCTCAGCTGAGGCTTCAGACGTCACAACCCTCCTGCCTTCCCGCTGCCCACACCCAGGCTCAGCATCCATCTTTGTGTTACAGACACGAAAAAGAGGAAAACACAGACCTCAGAACACGGGGGCTACGGAGGGATCCTTTAAAAAAGCCGAACAGAATCTCTTCACCCAGTTCCCTTAAATCCCTTCAAGGTCTTCCCTTAACCTCAGGCAAAATGCCAGCCTCTTGATTCGTTGTTTCTCCATCATCCTCCCTCCCACAGCTCTTTCCTGCCACAAGGCCTTTCACATGCTGTTCCCTCTGCCTGAACGTTCTTCCTTTCAACGCTTCACACATCCAGCTGTTTCTGTGGATTCTAGTCTCTCCTTAAACGTTACCTCCTCAGAGGCCTTCCCTCAGCCCTGTGTCTAAGATGCTTCCTCCGTCCCACCCTGCTCTCTCTTGACCCCCTTTTTTATTTCCTTTAAAGCACTTATCAGGTTCTCTAGTCGCCTGCTTGGTTTCTTGTGTACTTGATCAGTATCTGTCTCTCCATACTCTGTAGGCTCTGAGAGTGGGGGGTGGATCACATCTGTTTCATTTTCCACTGTGTCCCCAATACTAAGCACAGAGTGATCACATAGTAGGCGCACAATAAGCAGTTGTTAAATGAATGAGGTAGTCAGACAAACAGAGCCTCAGGAGGAGAGGAACTGGGGAGGGCTGGAGCGGCCCGACAAGGAGAAAAGGAGTTGGTTGTTGGGCTGTCCCAGTCCCCTTTTTGTTTCTTCTCCACGTTGGGTCCCAGATGGGCTCGGCTGGTGTTTCTGTTCCCCAGAACCTTCCCGAAAAGTACTATCCCTAGCCTCTTTCCTTGCTTAATACACTTGAAGCTCAGAAGAGATGGTCCCTCCTCCAGGGAGTTTTCCCTGACCTTGCAGGTAGGGGTAAGGCCTCCTGTGGTTCTCCGTGATGGGAGCTACCAACCTAAGGAATCACAGACAGCCCTGAGTGTCCCTCTGTCCCAGGAGCAAGGACCCTGCACAGAGCTGGCTCTCATAAATGTTCCTGCAGGAAAAGGGTGACATACATCTTGGTTTGCCCGGGCTCTACCTATTGTCCTAGGGTCCCTGATGGCTAGTGCCTGTTTCATCCTGAAACGTGTCATGGTTTAGATGATTAATTAGATGTTCACCCCATGCTAGAAGGAACATGGGGACACAGGGCAGAGAAAGAGGGGTCTATGGCTGAGACGGAGTAAATGAGGTCTGATTTGAGCTTCTTCCCCAGATTTCTAAGCCAGGTCTCCCTCAGTCCTCATCTAGGATGAGCCTGAGTTTGGGGCTCAGAGGGTGAGGATCATGACTGTCCCCTACCCCTCCACCACCAGGCCTCATCTCGGGGCCACAGGGACAGTGGATGACACAGCCCTGCCCTTGCAGGCAGTGCAGAATAGAGGCTGAGCATGTGGGCTCTGGAAGCAGCTTCCTCAAGTCTGAATCCTGGTGCTGTGTGACCTTGAGCCAGTTACTGAACTTCTCTGAATCCAGTGTTCTCAAGGGGTTGGTGGGAGATAGAAACTCATTAACACAGATGGTTTGGCCCAGCACTTGGCACACAGTGAACAAACACTCTGTGTCTGAAGTTGCTATCGTCACCAACGAGACCTAACCACAGGCAGGCAGTCCCTGTTTAGCCCCTTAGAAGTTCCGAGGAGGGAATGGGGTCTGGCCTGGATCACACAGCATGTTGCTGACAGCTGGGATTTGAACCCAGGCCTCTGGACTCCTAGGCCAGTACTCTCTGGAGGTCTTAAACCAACAAGGGCTTGGTGTGTGCTGGGCGGTGGGCACTTTCTGCGTGGTCCCTGCCCCTCCCCATTTCCCCAGAACCCAACTGCCTAGACCTGCTCTAGACATTTAATTAAACTTAAATAGAATTAATTGAAAATTACTATTCAGTTTCTCAGTTGCACTAGTTGCACTAGCTGTATTTCCAGCGCTCAAAGGCCACATTTGGCTGGTGGCTACCACATCCACAGTGCAATACAGACCATTTCCAGCAGCACAGACAGCTCTACGGGACAGAGCTGGCCTAGGACGTGATCACTGCATGTGGCTGTTGTCCATCATGCTCACATGGGACTGGAGGGGGATCGTGATGGGTTCTCCACCCTCTTCAATTTCCATACAAGCCTCTCTAACGCCTACGAATCACTGAATATTGTTCAGCACTGAAGCTGTCGTATGTCCAACCCTCTCCTGCTACGCTTTGCTGACTGGGTTCAGGCAGGGGCTGGGACTCGCCCAAGGTCACACAGCGGGCAGAAGCTGCAAGGGGCTCAGGTCTCCTGACTCTGCAGTTGCCGTTCCCCTGCAGCCCTTGCTGCCCAGACTGGACAGTCAGCAGGCAGCAGGCTCGGTGAAGGTCAACAGAAATCATTTGTTTGCTGATGAACAAAAGCCAAAAAAAACTGCCCTGGGGTGACGGCAGGGGGACAGCTGGCCACAGCTGCAGAGTGGGCTCCCATCAGTCCCTGGAACAGCTCCCTGGTCACCATTGGGATGACAACAGGGCTGGGAAGTTGGCAGAGGCAGGGCTCATCTCCCTGTCCCCTTCCAGCAGGGACTGGAGGGACCTCAGTAACCCACTGGGTACCATTTCTAAGCAATACTTGTGCTCATGGGGGTCGGGACCCTCAGCCTGGCTGACACACTGTGTGTCTTCAGGCAAGCCACCTCTCCCCCTCAGTTTCCCCATGTGCAAAATGGAGATGATTATCCCAACTGTGTGGGGCCCTTGTGAAGGGCCAACGGGACTAGTTGGAAGGAAGAGTGTTTGTCAACCAGGCAGCACTAAGGGAGGAAGAGAACAGGTATTGGAACCTGTCCAACTTGGGTTTGAATCCAGCTTCACCTCTTCCCAGTGTTGTGACTTTGGGCAGGACAGCGGGCCTCTCCAAGTCCAGGTTTCTTCACCTGGGAAGCGTGGATAAGGCACTTCACTCACTACACAGTGAAATATTATGCAGCCAGAGAAAAAAGTAAAGTTCACTAGGTGAAAGCCAGACACAAAAGCCCACATACTGTATGATTCCATTTACATGAAATGTCCAGAATAGGCAAATTAATAGAGACAGAAAGCAGATCTGTGGCTGCCAGGGGCTGGCAGGAGAGGGGGGAGAGGAGTGATTGTTCAATGGGTACAAGAGTTCTGCTAGGGGTGATGAAAGAGTTCCAGAAGGAGAGAGAAGTGATGGCTCCACAACTTTACAAATGCACTTAATGCCACTGAATTGTACACTTTTAAGGGTTAAGATGGTGAATTTTATGTGTATTCTACCACAATTTAAAAAAGTAACAGTTTTCACGTACAGAGCGCCTAGTCAAGTCTCTGGTAGGTGCTCAATAACGGACAGCGACGGTTGGTACGGAACCCCCCAAAACCCTTCAAGACCAGTCCAGGCTTACTTATCAAGTGCTTCCTACTTACACATAAACTCTATGTGGAATGTCTCACTGAATCCTCACATCGGCACTGTGAAGTGCATCCTGCCATTAGTCCCATTTCACAGAGGGAGAACTGAGGCGCCATGCCTCTAGCCAACTCCCTGAGCTACTCTCAGCTTTCATATAACAATGTTCCGTAGACCACCACCTCAGGAGGGCCCCGAGCTTGGCCTATGTCAGGGGACACAACCCCTAACTGCCTGCTCACCACGACCTTCCTGAGAGAGGACTATTACAGGAAGGTCATTCAGGGGACACACTGCCCCGCTCTCTGGTCTCAGAGCTCTGACTATGGGGCAGACAGGCCTCGGAGATCACCTGCCTCGGCCTGCTTCATTCTGACCTCCGCAGAGGGACCATCCTGGAAGGGTCTGTCGGCAAACGACAGAACAAAATGGTCAAGATGCATCAATTGCCGGCACATTTAATTCAATTCCTCCAACATTAATGGGAACTGCTCTGTGACTCAGACGGTTCCAGCCCTTAAAGAGCATGTGGCCAAGTGCGGGAGGCAGAAATACACATGCCAATTAGACAACACATAAAAATAAATTCCGGGAAGCGTCAAAGCCAGGGTGTGCAGTCCAGTGAAAGGAGGGATTAATACTCTCTGGGGTACCAGGAAGGCTCCCTGGAGGAAGTGGTATTTCAGCCAGCTCTCTGAGGACAAGTAAGATTTCAACAGGTAAAGGTATAGGGAAGAGCATTTCATAAAAGGGAAAGGCATAGACAAATCATGGTCAGAGGCGAGAGATGGAGGCAGTATTGGAAACAAGTTGTCCCTATGAGGGAGTGGGCTTTGAGGGGGTGGGGGAGAAGAATCATGGAGGTCCTTGGGGCCCCTCTAAATTGAAACTGTGGGTCATCCACCACAAAACGAGAGCAGGGCCCCAAAGACCACTGCGACCAGCAGTTCTGCTTCTGGGAATTTTCCAGCAGCCTTGCTTACACACATTAGCAAGGGGGGTGCCCAGAGTTCTAGGAACATTGTTCGTACTAGCGTTGCTTGGACAACCCAAATATCCATTAGGAAAATGGATAAGCAAACTGTGATCCAGCACACTATGGAGTACTATGCAGCTGTGAAAAAGATTAAGGAGGCTCTAAGTCCTGCCATGAAAAGCTCTACAACATACACTCTTAGGTGAAAATAACAAGGGGCACAACAGGATTATGGGATCTGCCTTAGTTTGGGTTCTCTCAGAAGCAGACCCCTAGCCAAAGATTTGAGTCTACTTGGGGGGTGATTCCAGGAAGCACAGTGAGGAAACAAGGAAAGGCAATAGAAGACACACTCATGAGCTGTGGGCAACTGAGCTCAGTCCTGCTGGGGATTGGGCCCCACACTGGCTGACGGCTGCCCTGGGGGGCGGGCACTAACTCCCCAGCACTTCTATCTGCTCATGCAGGCTGAGACTAAGTCCTCAGCTAGAGAATTGCAGGTGTTTCCAGAAGGAAGCAGTGGGCATGAACCAGACAGTGAGGTGATACTAGAGGGCAGGGCACCCCTGACATGTGCTCCAGGATGGTACCAATCGTCTAAAGAGGGGTGGGGGGAGGCAAAAGCATATTACTCATATTTGCTTATCTGTGGAAGGCTCTCTGAAAAACTAGGAACAGGGTGGATGGAAGAAAGGGTAGGAGGGGGACTTTTACCGTATTTTTTATATTTTAAAAAAAAGCCTTTTATTTTGGAATAATTTTAGATTATTCCAGGTTGCAAAGACAGTATAGAGTTCCCGTATAACCTTCACCCAGTTTCCTCTAATGTTGTTAACATTTTACATAACCATGGGATATGTGTCAAAACTAAGAACTTAAAAGAAGTGGAGTACAGCATTAGGAATAGAGACAGTGGAAATGTAATGGCTCTGTGCGATGTCAGAGGGATAGTGGATGGGGGAGGGGGTTCACACAGTGTGAGGGATATAAACGATAAATGTCTAAGTATTACTTTGTCTTGTGCACCTGAATCTAATTTAAAAAAAGAAAACAGGAGGGGGCAGGCCCGGTGGCTCAGGTGGTTAGAGCTCCGTGCTCCTAACTCCGAATGCTGCCAATTTGATTCCCACATAGGCCAGTGGGCTCTCAACCACAAGGTTGCTAGTTTAATTCCCCACAAGGGATGGTGGGCTGCACCCCCTGCAACTAGCAACTGGCAACTGGACCTGGAGCTGAGCTGCACCCTCCACAACTAAGACTGAAAGGACAACAACTTGAAGCTAAACAGCACCCTCCACAACTAAGATTGAAAGGACAACAACTTGACTTGGAAAAACATCCTGGAAATACACACTATTCCCCAGTAAAGTCCCGTTCCCCTTCCCCAATAAAAATCTTTAAAAAAAAACAAAAAAAAACAGGAGGAGAAAAAAAATTTATGTAGGCAGTTATTATCTTAGGGCTCAGTGCTTATATCTATCCACTGTATTCTGACTTCTATTAGATTCTGTAATGCTGACATCAGTTGTTCATTTAACTTTTGTTCTTTTAAAGACAATCTGTGTCTTTCTCCATCTGTTTTAAACATTTTTTTCTTTATATTTGCTTTTCAAAGTGCCTAATTATCTTTCTCATAATGCTTGACGCATGGAGCTTCCAGCGCTTCTTATATATATATATATGTCTTGAAGTCTTTTGTCTATGATAGGAAATTCTCAGTCACTATTAAAGTATTGCCTGTGACCCATTTCTTTCACTCCACTTTTACTAGGACTTTATACCCTTCTTCTTTTCTTTCCATCTATTTGTTCCTTTGTTTTTTATTCGGGGTAGTTTCTTTTCTCTTCTTTCTTCTGTGTCTAACCTGTTGTTAAACAGTATTCATTTGGTTCTTAATTTGGTGGTGGTATTTATTTCCTACAATTTTTTTTAAATCAAATAAGTCACTATTTTTTTTTTATCAATTCTTACTTTTTGACAATATTTCAACCTGTGTTTTACATGCTTGATTATAGAAAACAAGTTATTACATAGTCTATGTCTGGCATTTCCAATATTTGGGACTTTTTCAGTTTTCTGTTGTTTTTGCAGTTTTATGATTATGGTGTTGTATTTTATAAAGTTCCTTGATGTAAAAAAAAAACACAACTAAGAACTTAACATTCATACGTTACTATGGCTTAAACTCCAGACTGTATTTGGAGAGCACCAATTCCATTAATGTCCTTTCTTCTGTTTTAGGATCCCATCCAGGATACCACGTCCTTTAAAATTTTGATTCATGCAAATATATATTTTCTATTCCAAAACGTTATTAAAATATAATAAATGCAGGCTCCCAGGAGTTATCAAAGGCTTCTGGGCAGGCATGACCCGCCCTGGGGTAAGGGGACAGCTTCTCAGCACAGGATGTCCACAGAAAGGTGAACCTGGGCTATGCAAGCAGCACACCGGGGCTGGGGTCCCCAGCACTGATCCCTCTTCCCCAAAAGACAACAGAAAGATGAAATCTGCAGCAAATGCCGACGGAGCCCCGCCCATATCCCCTGGGCACTCACCTCTACCTGCCAAAGGCTGCCTCCTGGCAACACTTGTGACTCTGTTTATAGGAGCAAGCTCAGCCCGTGCACAGAGCAAGCAGGAAATATCAGGGAGCTGATGCCCCAAGAAGTAGCCCTCATCCCATGATGGATGGGGCACTGGTGGATAAAATCCCCACTTCCTCACCCCGGGAGTGCCAGTAACTCTGAGTTGTGTGTTCTACTCTATCTCTTGGGGTCTCCAATCATCCAGGAGGGTTCCTGCCTGGATAACAACCCTTTATCAACTCTCTCTCTTTTTAAAAAAATATTTATTTATTTTTTTTCAGTTACAGTTGACATTCAATATTAATTTATATTAGTTTCTGATGTACAGCATAGTGGTTAGTTACAAAATAGTGATGGGGATGTCAAGTAATATAGTCAATAATGTTGCAACAACTGTATATAATGCCAGGTGGGTACTAGACTAATCAGGAGGAATCACTGCATAAATTATATAAATGTCTGACCAACTCCCTTTTCTTCCCTTCCTCACATCTGTACCAGGCTTTCCTAGGATCACCCCCCAAAAAATCCCCCTACAATCCTTATCTCTGGGTCTCTAGGAAAACCCGAGCCGAGATAAAACCCAAGTCCTTTGGCCCGATTCCTATGCTATCGCCTATCGGTGCTCAGATCCCTGTCTCCCCCTACTCAGCAGCCTCCCACCCGGAAGCCACACACACAGAGGGCCCTTCAGGGCTCCGAGAACATAGCAGTTTCTGAAGTCCATGACTTCGCACGTGCCGTTCCCTCTGCCTGGAATGTCCTCCCTCTCCTTGACTGCCAGGGGCCCAGCCCGAATGCCATCTCCTCCGGGAGTATTTCTCTGACCCTCAGGAGTCACCCCTCCGGCCAATCTGGATTCCTTTCTCCCGTACTCTGTGAGCTCCTTGAGGGCAAAGATACTGAGTCTGATATACTTTCTAGAGCCTGGTAGATAGCAGGTGCTTCATAAAAGTCTGGTGAATTAATGGATGAATGAAACAAAGTGGGAAGAAGTGACAACCACTTAGGACCTCATTTTACAGGCAACACCACTTCCTGAGGGACTCCTTTAGGACATGGTATCATTGGACCTCCCCACAGCTCTAAGACTGAGGTATCCTTACTTTTGATTGAAAGATGAGGAAACTGAGGCTCAGAGTTGAGAGGACTTGTCTGATAAGTAGCAGATCTGGGATTCGAACCCTGGTCTGTTGAACTGTTGTAGGCTTTCCACTGTCCCCCACACCCCACTCTGGCAAGCTGGAGCACAGAGCCTGCTAACTGGTCCTGGCTGGGCCCCTAGCCCACAGTGTGAGCTCAGGCTAGCCCCTGCTGGCTTTTGGGTCTCAGTTTCCCCATTTGCACAATGTGGACTGGTTGGAAAAGGAAGTCTTAAGGTCTCTTCCATCTCACACAGTCTGGGATTCTAGGGGCTGCCAGCCAACTGCCCTAGGTGAAGGGGACTCAGCCGTGTCCCCTCCTCTCTCAGCCATGGGAAGGGGAAGGCATCAGGCACAGTACTCAGTAATGACAAAACTGTGTTCAAGGTCAAGAACCATCAGTGGTATCCCAACGTCCTGCTGTGAGCTACACTGCCCCCTGCAGGTCACCCCTTCCCAGCCCTGACCAAGCCAAGCAGGGTGTCTGCGCCTTGGAGTGGAGGTGACTCATCCAATGTGACTTCAAGGGTGAACGTTTCACCTCCACCCAACCCCTCGCCAAGGTGAGGGCCTGAATGGGTGGAACAAGGTTCCCGCTCCCCACAGCGACCTCCATGGTCAGGCCCATGTCCCCAGCCTCCCTGTGGACACCAATAATTTACCCTGATCGTTGTCTCAGAACCTTTGAGGAAGCATCCCTGGGCCCCATGGGCTGTTCCTACCTTGGATCCTCCTCTCCACGACACACTTTCTTGATCCCCTTCCATGGAGGCCCTGACTTAGTGTCCTTTGGGGCTTGGACGTCCCAATATGGGTGTGCCAACTTTGGGGTGCCCTCATTCCATCTTCTCCTCTCTCCCACATTTAATAGGTCAGTAGGCTGTTCTAAGGTGGCGGCATCCAACACCCTAATCAAATCCTCCCCACGTCCTCTGCACGACCCTCATCAGCTCTGGTCCCACCAGTCCCCAGCCCCCTGCAGCCTCCCTGTTTCATCCACCATCAGTAGTAAAACACATGTCCAGGACGTGTTAAAAAAACACAGCAGGTCTCCCTCCCGCCTAGGCCCCCGCCCTGGAATTTGTTGGGTGGTCTTTCAGAAATGGCCCATGCCTCCCTCACATATATGTACAGTACTTTACAACAACTAACATTTATACAGCCTCGCTATGGATCAGATTCTGTTCCAAGCACTTTAAGCACGAATATTAACTCATTTGAACAGCCCCATTGGGTAGTTACCTACTATGAGCACCCCCATTTTACAGATGAGGGATAATTTGCCCAAGGTCACAGAGGCTGCTGGTAGGAGAGCTGGGATTTGAACCCAGGCTGACTGACTCCAGAGTCCCTGCTCTTAACCATTCTACACGTCTCCTGACTCCACTCATGTCTTCTTTTACTGAAGACCCCTCCCTGGCTGCTCTGCTCCTCTCGGCATTCAAGGCCCTTTGCAATCCTGCCCCTGTCCACTTTACAATAGGAGCAGGGCAGGCCAGAGGAGCATGCATGGCAGCATCTCCACCCAGCGCTGTCCACTCTTCCCAGGACCCACTCCCTTCAGCCATTGTGTGTGCTGTTCCCTCTGCCTTGCATGCCTTTCTCCTCCCCTGGGTCTGGAGCAAGGCCTGACTCACGCACCTCCTTCTCTAGAGGTGCTCCCTGACCTGCTTACCAGCTGCCCCTCTTGCGTGCAGCCCAGACACCTGTCTTTCCCTCTAGGCGCTCCTGTACCTTTCAGAGGCTGCTAGAGCATCTTGCACACTGCGCTGGAATGAGTTATCAGGGTCCCTATTGACTGGGGACTCCCCACAAGCTGGGATGGCAGCTTACTCATTTTTGTATCTCATTCATTCATTCATCCAAAAAATATTTGTAAACACCTCCTATGAGGTAGCCTAGTGCTAACCAGAGTTGTCTTGTGGGGGAGACCAACATCACACACACAAGCCATCCATGGAATTGCTCGTGTGGTCTTCCAGACACGGCCCATGCCTCCCTCGCACGTGTATACAGTACTTAAAACAACTAATACTTACCCAGCTTCATTACGTGTCAGACTCTGTTCCAAGCACTTCAAGCACAGACAGTAACTCATTTCAACAGCCCAATCCCCTCTGCTCCCCTCACTCCACTCCGCCCCCTCACACACTGTCTCTCCAGAGAAGCCTTCCGAAAAAGCTCTCTGGAAGGGAAAATGGATGAAAGAGGATCCAATCTGTGTGGGTTTTTCTGGAGCGAGGGGATACGAAGGTTGCAGACCACCTGCCCGTGATGCCTCTTTGCCACATCAGAAGTGGCCTGGTGCTTGGACATGGCACCCTCAGGGGGGAATATCCTGCACCGACCTCAGTGCCCCTTGGGGGCCTTGGGGTGACCATGGGCCTCCGATGTCCCCTCTGGCATGCCCTCCTCCTCAGTTCTATCACTTGGGGCTCTGCAGCTGAGCTGACATACTGACCGTGTTCACCCTACCACAGATCTGCAGGAACTCTTACAAATCACCAAGTCCGCTGCCCACTGTACAGATGGAGAAACTGAGGCCTGCAGGGGACACCTGATGCTGGAGAGTATAGTCACCTACTGTTGAGGATTCATATCCAATCTGGGATAGGCGGCCTCCAAGATGGCCCCCAGTGAGCCTCATCTTCCTGTACTGATACCCTTGGACAGTCAGTCCCCTCCCATACTGACTAGGGTTGACCTGTCAGTAGGAAATCGTGGAAATGACGGTATGTGACTTTCAGAACAAGGTTATAAAAAACACTGCAGTTTCCATCTTGCCCTCTTGGATCTCTTGCTCTGGGGGGAGCCAGCCACCATGCCGTAAAAGCACTCACCCTATGGCATGGTCCCCGTGACAAGGACGTGAGGCCTACCAACAGCCCTGTAAGTGAGCTTAGCTTGGAAGCAAATTCTCCCGCCCCAGTCACGTGTTTAGATGACTGCAACCTCATAAGAGACCCCTGATCCAGAACCACCCAGCTCAGCTGCTCCCAAAACCTGACCCACAGAAACCATGTGGTAATAAACATTTATTGCTGTTTTAGGCTGTGCATTTGGGGGTACTTCATTATGTAGCAATAGATAACCAATACACATCTCCTCTGGAAACATGTTAATTTTGGCTTGCATACTTCCAGGGATGAGCAGCTCCACTAGCTCACAAAGCCATCTTCTCCACCACTGGGCAGCTCAGACATTCTGTCTCTCTGGGGTTTCTTCCTTGGTCCCAGTTTTGCCTGCTGGGATTACAGAAGATCCTAGCTCCCTCTGTCCTGGACTGGCCACGCAGGGATTGCATCTCCTTTGGCCTCTTCCCCTGCCAGCTGCACAACCAGCCCTCTTTCTGCCTTCCTTTCTCAGAGGATGAGACGCCAGCTTCCCACCCACTCTCTGCTCTCTCTCCAAGCCACAGTCCAGATGGTCACAGACCTGAATGGCCAAAAGGAAGCAATACCAGCTACGGAACCCGGCAGAGCCAGGTCTGAATCCCAGTTCCTCCATCTGTGTGACCTTGAATAAGTTGCTTCCCCTATCTGAGCCACTGTAAAAGGTAAGTCATAATAGAGGGTCACTGAGAGAAGTGAATGAGCTAATGTAATGGAGATGACAGCATAATAACAGCAACAATTTCATTCATTCGGCACGTATGATGCGCCAGACACTTGACACACATTAGCCCACTTCACAGTCCCGCAGTATAAGAAAGACTATGCCTCATTTTACAGAGGAGAAAAGTGAGCCCGGAGAGGTGAAGTGACTCGTCCAGCTGGCAAGTGGTGGAGCTGAGATTTGAAGCCCAAATAACTCTGCCCATGTCGAGAGATATCCTAGGTAAGGGGCGGTTCTTTTCTGCCAGCCTGTTTTTATCAACAGGGCTCCCGCAGGGAACCTGGACCCAAATGCACTGACTCGGTGCCCCTCCCACAGGGGTGACGCATGTCTTCCTGGCCCTGCTCAATTGCAGTGGTGAACAGTTTCACAATTCATCTGCTGAGCAGAGATGCGGCATGAACCCGGTCTCCTCCTTGGCCCCTGCTGCTCTTTCTAGCTTCCTCGTACACCTCTCTCCCCCTCAGTCACTCCCCTCCAGCCACACTGGTGTTCCTGACCCTCCAATTCACCTAGCACTTCCCCACCACAGAGCCTGTGCACCTGCTGAGCCCTCTGTCTGGAAACTTCCCCCAATTCAGATCCTGGCACAAGCCTCCAGGAGGCCTTCCCTGACCCTTCAATAGCAGGTGCTCCCTATCTTTGTTCCAATACAGCAACCTGACTGCGTCCTTTGCAAACCTCTTCTCTGTCAAAAATGGTCTTTGTTTACACATTTATTTCTGTCCCTCCCTCTGCGAGGGTGGCAACTGGCCTGCCATGTACACCAACCACTATGCTGGCCGCAGCAGCTTGTCAGATGAATGAACATGAGCTTCCGGTGTGCCCAGCACCATGGGGGGAGGAGAGAAGCAGGACGGGGGCGGGGGGGGGGGGGTTGTTGCAAACCCATTTGCAAGTGCAGCCATGCAATTCCCAGAAAGGAAGAGATATCTGCCCGAGGTCACAGGAGGCGTAAAGCAACACAAATTCAAGAGTCGGTGTTTCCACTCAGAACCCCTCCTCGGCCAGGACTGTCTGGACCCGCCAGGGAACGGCTGGATGCTGCTTGATATTCTGCCTGGAACTGCTTGGAATGGAATAAAATATTTATCTGTGGCTGGAGGTTTGCAGAGGACATTTGAGATGGATTGCGTTTTCATGCGCCTATGAAATCTAATTGGATTCATTGTAGGATATTTGGTTTCTCGGAACAGACACATCATTTTCCCAGGGAGCGGAAGCCTCTGCCACCCAGGATTAAGCAGGAGCTGGTACGGCCTCAAACTGCCCCATTAGCTGAGCCTAGTTTGGGTCTCTGGTTGCTCTGGGGGCAAGTAGCAGGAGGGGACCTGTCTCTTGTCTCTGTGGGGTGGCCTGATTTCCTCTGAGGTTCCCAGCCAGAGATGGCCAGCTCCTCTGGCAAAGGGAGGAATTCCTCAAGAAAGAACTACAGGCACATTGCCGCCCCAACCCCCAACCAGTGCCCTGTGACACACGCCTGCCTGGCCTCCAAATCATCTCTCAATGCTGTACTGTGTTCTTCATCCCCAATGCCACAGCCAACACCACCTCCCGCCCCCATTCTACTGCCCCAGGTACTTCACTGGTCTCCTGCCGCCATGTTCTCCGCCCCCCTCACTGCCCCAACTACAAAGGGAGACAAAGGTTCCTAAAATATAAGCTTCAAGTTCTGCCTCCCATATGAGTGGAGGCAAACCCCTCCCTGGACCTCAGTGTCCTCACCTGAAAGGACTGGGGTACAGCGATAGTTCTCAAGCCCATCCAAACCCATCCAAAGCCAAATCCTGTTTATATATCAAATATTTGGTAATGTCCCCTTTTATTATTCTGAAATGAAATTCAGATACTATTACCTACATACACATATAATTTAAAAAAATACAATGCCCTAACTGAAACATAAAGGAGCAGTGAAAAGAAACCAATTTATAATATAGTGTGTTGTAAAGCCTAAGTGCTGGGACCCAACTCCATCAGAAGGCATAATAAAGGAATCTGATGCTGGCACCTACACAGAGAATCAGTGACAGTGACGAATGCAGACAAAAATGTGCTGTTGAATCAGCTACTCAAATACCACCAATACCACCAGCTGGAGGGGGTGTGATTTTTCTAATAAGGCCACCGACTCTTGGTAAAAATCTGACCAGGCAAAGCATATTTTTCCTTGGTATACAGGATCGTTACCTTCCTGGGTAGATTAAGACTGCACAGAAATACTTCATATTTCATGTATATGAAATACAGAGAGGGGACAGTCTCAGGGAATTAGAAACAGATTGATTTGTTTTTGCCTGCTGGAATGGCTGGCAGAACATTGGCAAGTCATGTGAGATGCAGGTGGGATAATTCTTCATTGTGAGGGGCTGGCCAGAGCATTCCCAGTTCTCTGCCCTCTCAATGTTAGTAGTGCCTGCCCAATTACTGTGTGGTAGCAAAATGTAATTGGGGGACAGTGCTGTCCCCTTGAGAGCCTCTGGACGAAAGCCCGAATGGCAGACATACAACTTCCGACCACTGCTGTTTCCTGTACGTGTGCAGACATGGCTAATCAAAACCTCACTTTCTCACTGAATGGATAAGGCCCAGAATCCTCAAATCAGCACTCTACACAATCTACTGGAATTGGTTCATGAGATGAAACTTGGCTCAGTATCGAAACCCATTCAATCCTCACCAACATTTACTGAATTTGACAGAGCCGAATGAAGGATCTGCGAAGTTCTTTTCAGCTTCAGGCTCAGGATTCCCTGCCCCTCCACATCTCAAAGCCCACCCATGGCTCTCCACCGCTGATAGAAGGCAGCCCTGCTCCCTTGGCATGACGTTTTGAGCTCTCTCTGACTTGGCTCAACAATGACACACATGTGCAGAGCACTTCAGAGTCTGCAAAGCACTGTGAGGCAGGCAGGGCAGGGGAATCAGGCCCACTTTATAGGTGAGGAAACCAAGGCTCTTTGAATAGAAGTGACTTGCTCCAGGTCACAGAGCTGGGAAGCAGTCATCCGTGGAACCCGGTTCTCTTGAGTGTAAAACCTTCATTTTGTCAAGCTTGTGCTTTTCAGCCCCATTCTATCTCAAGTAATCCAAGCCCAGTCACAGTGGGCCACATGTCATTCCCCAGCAAGCCCCATCATACCTAGGAAACAGCAGTGTAATGCCTAAGAGCATGAGAGCTAGAGTCAGACTGTATCCAGCTGGCTTCGAATCTTGGCTCCACTGCTTAGAGCTGTGTCACCTGGGACAAGTTATTTCTCAGGCTTCCATTTCTCATCTGTAAAATGGAGATGATAATGGCATCAGAGTTGCTGAAGAGATTAAATGAGTCCATGCATGTAGAACATTTAGCACAGTGCCAGGCAAGAAGTAAGAACTCAATAGATGTTAGCTGGAATTTATATGATTACCCTCATAGTTCCTGCCACCTGACATGTCTTTCTGCACGGCTGTGTTAGTTAACACCGGCCACCATCCTAGGCTCTATATGTTCTCCAACAAACATCACTCCCTGACCCTGTCACCTCAGTCAGATTCATCTTATCTCCCTGGATTCCTAGCAAGTTCTATCAGTGTTTCCTTTTTTTCTGCAAATTATTCCCTACTTCCATGATTTTGCCAATGGTTTTCCCTCTGGGTGAAATGCTCTTCCTGTCTTGCTTACCAGGCTAACACATCTTTAAATATCACCTCTCCCAGGAAGTCTTCCCTGAGACACACAGTTGGGCCAGGAGTCTCCTCTTGACTTCTATGGCACTCGTTTCTTCTTTCTAATACATCAGATTTAACATTGAACATTAAGAATATATAGAAGGGCCAGCCAAGCGGTTCAGGTGGTTGGAGCTCCATGCTCCTAACTCTGAAGGCGGCCGGTTCGATTCCCACATGGGCCAGTGGGCTCTCAACCACAAGGTTGCCAGTTCAATTCCTCGAGTCCCGCAAGGGATGGTGGGCTCCGCCCCCTGCAACTAAGATTGAACACGGCACCTTGAGCTGAGCTGGCGCTGAGCTCCCGGATGGCTCAGTTGGTTGGAGCACGTCCTCTCAACCACAAGGTTGCCAGTTCCACTCCCGCAACAGATGGTGGGCTGCGCCCCCTGCTACTAGCGATGGCGGCTGGACCTGGAGCTGAGCTGCGCCCTCCACAACTAAGACTGAAAGGACAACAACTTGACTTGGAAAAAAGTCCTGGAAGTACACACTGTTCTCCAATAAAGTCCTGTTAAAAAAAAAAAAAAGAATATATAGAAAATCCTGAGGGTGGCCAGATGGCTCAGTTGGTTGGAGTGCAAGCTCTGGGCAGCAGGGCTGCCAGTTCGATTCCCACATGGGCCAGTGAGCTGTGCCCTCCTCAACTAGATTGAAGACAGCGAGCTGCCGCTGAGCTTCTGGAGGGGTGGCTGGATGGCTCAGTTGGTTAGAATGCGAGCTCTCAACAACAAGGTTGGTTGTCGGTTCAATTCCCGCATGGGATGATGGGCTGTGCCCCCTGCAACTAAAGACTGAAAACGGCCACTGGACTTGCAGCTGAGCTGCGCCCTCCGCAACTAGACTGAAGGACAACGACTTGGGGCTGATGGGCCCTGGAGAAACACACTGTTCCCCAATGTTCCCCCAAAAAATTTATTTAAAAAATATATAGAAAATCCTGACCCCAATAATTAGAAAATACATGTTCTTTGCAAACACGTGTGCAATGTTTACAAAGCTGGCCATGTTTTAGGCTACAAAGAAAGTCTTAAAAAATACCAAAGAAACAGTATCACACATACATTATTTTTAAAAACCCATAAAGCAGTAATGAAAGATAATAAAATCGCCCATAGGTTTGAAAATTTTAAAATACGTACTTCTAAATAACTCATGTGTTGAGAAAGACACCAAAAGGGAAATGAAAAAATATTTAGAACTCAATGATAATGAAAATAAAATATATCAAAATTTGTGGGATGCAGCTAAAGCAGTATCCAGACACATGGATAGCCTTAACGGCTTCTATTAGAAAAGACAAAAGTAATATAAGTACCCAACTCAAGAAATTAGAAAAAGAACATCAGGAAAAAAATCCAAAAAATGTAGAAGGGAGGTGTGCTGGGGGCATATCAGGATCCCCAGCACAGTCTGGCTCAGGGCTTGGCACTGGAGGGTCGTAGTAAGTGTCAGTTGAATAAATGCTATGGATAGAATGGTTTTGGTTTCTCACTGTTCCATTTTCTGTGTCAGGGTTTCTCAAGTTGGGTTCCCAGACCCACTTCATCAGATCACATGGGCACACCCGAGTCTAAATGGGATGAGATCCCATGACCTACATTTTCTAACACAATCCCGTGTGCACTGACTTGAGACCCCAAGTGAGGGAGGGCAGAGCAGCTTCAGGGAAAAGTGTGAGGTCAGGTTTGTCTGTCCATGGAACCCATCCTCACCTTAGTGACCCTCCTCTCCACTTATGTTTTAATAACCTGCTTCATACTACTTTAGAGAAATCATGTCCCAAATCCAAGCGTCAGTTTACTTGCCTGTAGTATGGGAATAAAGACAGTTATTCCCCTGTACCTCCAAGAGCCTCAGGATTTTTCTTTCCAGCAACTCCTCCCTGAGGCACACTTCCTATTACAGCTTCCTATTACAGGGGTATCACTGCTGGTAAGCTGTCCTTCCTCAAAAGGGCACAGCTCACCTCTTCTGAGTCATTTAAATACAACAGCCCTGGGACAGTGGGCAGGGCTTGTTAGGGTCTCTGTTTTATAGATGAAGAAACTGAGGCTGATTAAGGTTGCCTTCAGGGTGCAAGGTCTTCAATGGCCCCCGGAATTACCTCAGAAGTTCAAACCTCTTCATCCCTACCCCTCTGGATATCGTGGTGTGTGT
Source organism: Rhinolophus hipposideros (assembly GCF_964194185.1). Classification (NCBI taxonomy): domain Eukaryota; kingdom Metazoa; phylum Chordata; class Mammalia; order Chiroptera; family Rhinolophidae; genus Rhinolophus; species Rhinolophus hipposideros. Next base: position 19,171,891 of record NC_138068.1, read on the forward strand.
GTGTATGCGCCTGCATGCTGGGTGAGGGGCCTGGGAGGCCCCCGGCCCCATGCTCTCCAGTTGCTCTCTCTTAGACTTGGGAATATTAGACCTGGACAAGGTCTCAAGCTGGCTGAGTGAGCTCATTAACTGCACTCTTGGGGTACGGAGGGGCAGATGCTGGCCAGAGGTCACCCAACAAGGAGGTCTACCTGGGATTGGAATTCAGGGCTCCAGCCCCCGGGGCCTGGCCTCTTTCCTTGGCATGGAGCTGCCTCCTTCCTCAGTGGGCTGGAGTGCCCGCTGACATGATGCTATTTCAGTGGGGCTGCCAGGATTGCTGTGTTTGCAGGTGGTGACATAGGAGCTGGCAGCAAGCACTGGGCTTGAAGCCTGGGACAAGGCAGGCCTGGGCTCTAACCCCATCAGCCTAGCCAGCTTCAGGGACCCCAGGTACCTTGTGAAGCCTCATCTGGAAAGTGTGAATAATAATATTTGTGCCTGCTTCATGGAACTCACTGAGAGGGTCGCAAGTGATAAGATGTGTGAAGAGCCAGCTCAGAGCCGGGTAACATTCACCAAGCTCCTACTATGCACCAGGGTTAAGAACAGTGGCAATGTGGTCACCAAGGCCAGGCTCTGGGCTAAGGGCTTTAGGCTCATTCATGTAACAGGTATGTACTGAGCACCTACTATGTGTCAGGCAACCAAATCTCGGGGATAAAGCAGAACAGACCAGGTTCCTACGCGTATAGAGGTCACATTCTACAGGGAGACAGACAAAAGAGAAATTGAAGATAATGCAATGTCAGGTAACAATACCTTCTTAGAAACAAATCAGAATGAATTTGATGAATGGTGAAGCATGAGAGTGACGGGTGGCCAGGACAGGCTTTTTGGAAAAGCAGTATCTGGACAGAGGTGAGGGACGATTGACCCTTGGGGATACTTGGGGAAAGAACATTCCAGGCAGAGGAACAGCAGGTACAAAAGTGGGAGTGCAGTTGGTGTGTATGTGTGTGTGTGTGTCAGAGTATGAGAATATATGGGAGTGTGTCAGAGTGTGTGAGTGTGAGTGACTGTGAATGTGTGAATGTCAGTGTGTGTTGGGTGAGGGGCTAAGTGCAAGGGGGACAGTGTGGCAGGAGCAGAGGGAGTGAGGGGGAGTGTGTAAGAGGAGGCACTAATCACGTGGGGTCCTTTGGGCCACAGTAAAGACTGGATCCTCCAAATGAGCTGTCATTATCCTCAGGCCACACAACTAGGGTGGAGGAACCGTGTTCCAACCCAGGCATTCCCTGGCCAGTTCCCACTCTCTTTCCATGTGGCTCCAACAAGTGTCATTGGAACCTGGAGCTGATCTTGAATGAGAAGTATGTCTGTGAAGAGGTCTGTGGACCCTGAGCTTTCAGAAGCTAGAGCCCCATGGATGTGGGAGGTAAGGCAGGTCGAATATGGGTCAGGGAGAAGCCGGGAGGGAAGCCAGAAGGGGTGGCAGAGGCAAGCCACCTGGGGCTGGGGCGGGTGGGGGCGGCCTCTCCATGGAGACAGCATTTGGAAGCACCGCTGGAATTACTCACGGAGGCCCGTGTGCACATGTGTGGGCACCCAGGGCCACGTGCAGACACACAGACCACAGAGCCCACGCAATCATGGCTCATCTCAGAAGCCACTTAATAAAAGACGTCACACGCTAGAGGGGACGAGGGCCATGGAGCTTCTCCGGAGCACGGAGGGAGACAGGCATCCAGGAAGACCAGCAGGGCCCCTGTAGCCTCAGACCCCCGCAGGGCAGAGGCACAGAGCAGCACACCAATCAACCATCCTAGCAGTGTTTCCTATGGCCCTGTTCTGGGTTAGGCCCCATGGAAACCACAAGAAATATGGTCCCTGCTCTTATATTGTCCCTGGGCAACCAGTCAGACCAGTCAGTCTCTCAGGGGCGAGAGACCACAGATGGATAACCATATAGATACATGAAAATGACAGCAGTGATCAGTGCTTGGGAGATGGGGTAGGTGGGTCAAGGAGAGCACTTAAGGAGAGAAAGTCAAACAAGGCTTTCTGGAGAAAGTAAGCTTTGCTCTGAGGTCTGAAAGCTGAGTAGGAAGTGACAGGATGAGATGTGTGTGTGTGTGTGTGTGTGTGTGTGAGAGAGAGAGAGAGAGAGAGAGAGAGAGAGAGAGAGAGAGAGAGAGAGAGAGAGAGAGAATCTACACTGGGAACAACCAGTGCAAAGGCCCTGAGGCTGGACAAAGATTCACAGGTTCAGGGAAACAGAGACAAGGCCAGTGTAGCATGGGGGATGAAGTATGCCACCCAAGCCAGCCCTCCCTGTGTGTGCAGCAGGGCCCAGGGCAAGGCTGTGGGCCGGCGAGCGGGGAGTCCCTGAGCGCCCTCCACAGCTGCCGCAGGCCTGGCTGAGAGACGCACCAGGGTCGGGATGCACTCATTCACCACGTGACTTAGCAGGTCACCTCCCTTGGTTCCTTATCTGAACAATTTAAAGACAACACGTGTCACGTGCCGCAAAGGGAACAGGTTCATAGCAGCTACTGGATAAATGGAGCCTCCCTCCCTTTCCTTCTTCCATCACTAGCTTCTGCCTCAGTCTCTCCCTTTGCTCACCAGCTCCTTTAAGGGCCTGGGACTGCGTCTGTCTCCAGGCTGTGGCTGGAACAAGCTCTAGCCGGTCAGTGCTCCCAGCAGCCAGCCCACCCAGACTTGTCCCCCCAAGTCCCACTGGGCTCTGTCCGCAGTGCCCTCCAGGAGCTCCACCTTTGGAGACTTCCACGGACGGGAGGGGGCAGGGGGAACATGTCCAGAAATCCAGGCTCGCTCTGCCCTCCGAGCTCACCAAGAGGGGCTGGCCTTCCACATACCACAGCTGCCTCCCAAATGCACAACTCTTCCCGGTCCAGCAGCCCTTTCCCCGCCATCTTCACCCTCTGGGAGACGTTGTTATTATTATTTAACAGATGAGGAAGCTCATCGAAAGGAGACCTCTCCAGAGCACGTGGTGAGTAGAGAGATCGGGGTTCTCACTCACATCTCTGACCCCAGAGCCCAGGTGGCACTTTCAAGCCTCCTCAGGCCCTTGACCAGGCCACTGGTCCCCATTCAACACTCCCTCCCTGGTGTATACCCCCTCCCTGTTAGGATTTTAATCACCCTTTCTGCCCTGATGACTCAGCTCTCCAGTCCCACCCCAACTTCACCTCTGAGTTCTTGACCAAAACCAAGCTCCGCAGGAGGCCACACACTCCTTCCTGACCACCCCTGTGCCCTGTTCACAGCCCTCAGCCAGCCTGGCCTCCTCTTCCTTCCTGAGACATGGCGAGCTCTCTCCTGCCTCAGGGACTCTGCCCTCGCTGTTTCCTCCACCAGGAATGCTCTGGCCCAGACTCCCACGTGGCTGCTCCCTCCCTTCATTCAAGGCTCAGCCCCAATGTCACCTCCTCAGACAGGCCTCCCAGACTACCTCTCTATCTAGGTGGTGGCCCTCTCTCACTCCCATGTCACCCAGGTTGGTTTTCTTCAGAGTATCTGTTCATTTATTTTGCTTATTGTTTCTTCTTCCATAGACTGAGAACTTCATGAAAGCTGGGGCTGGGTCCTGTCCATTGCAATATTATGGCACCTGATACAGTGCCTGAAACATACTGTGTTTCCCCGAAAATAAGACCCAGCCGGACCATCAGCTCTAACGTGTCCTTTAGAGCAAAAATTAAAGTAAGACCCGGTCTTATTTTAATATAATATAAGACTGGGTCTTTATAACATAACATAACATAACATAACATAACATAACATAACATAACATAACATAAAACATATCATAATATAACACAATACCAGGTAACATAATATAATATAATATAATATAATATAATATAATATAATATAATATAATATAATATAATATAATACTGGGTATAATATAAGACTGGGTCTTATATTAATTTTTGTTCCAAAAGACGCATTAGAGCTGATGGTCCAGCTAGGTCTTATTTTCGGAGAAACACGGTAGGAGGTGCTTAATAAACATATATTGAATGAATAAACGCATGAATGAATGAGAAAATGAATGAATGAGTGACCAGTGACCCTGAGGATCCATTGCCACCTGGCTGCCTAGCCGGGCATGTGAACCAGGCATCTGAGACTCAACACATTTGAACTGAATTCCAGATCTCATCTGGCAGATTTGTTCCTTCCGTGTCCCACCCGAGTGGCAGCTCCTAGCACCTAAGCTGCATGCTGAGGTCCCCCGGCTCCCCTTCCTGCTCCAACAGCCCCCTTTCCCCTCCGACCCACTGCCAGTTCTAGCAGTTCTGCCTCTGGGCCTTTTCATCCCTGCTGCCTCAGCCCGGGACCTGTCAGGAGGGTCATACAGCCCAGCCCCTTCAGTCCACGCCACATGACCATGCCTCCTAACCCCTCACTGCCTCCACAGTGACCACAGCTGCAGCCCAAACTGCAGCCCAATAACAAGGGTCTTTTGTGACATGACCCAGGTTCCACATTTTCTCCAGCTTCCACTGCCACTGTAAACCCAGGCTTCTGCCACCACGACAGCCTGGGGGCGTCAAGCTTACGGTCCTCAGCAGTTCCCACTAGCAGGAGAGCCTTTCCCTCTCTGTCTGCCGGGCTGCCCACGTCCTGGCACCACGTCCTGGCTCTGCATCGCCTCCTGCGACATGCCCCTGCCTGAGCGTAGCCTCTCCCTTACTCGGCAGGTGTCCACTGCAGCCTAGGCCATCCTACCCTCAGCCTGCATCCTCCAACCAACCACTGATGAGGTTCCGAAGACGTGTCAGACTCTGTTCTACATGCCTTACCTACGTCCTCTCATATCCTCTGCTGGAATTACAGATGAAGGCACAGAGGTTAACTGACCTGCCCAAGGTCACACAGCAACGAGCAGTTAGGATTTGAACCCAGGTCCATCTGACTCTAAAACTGGATTGTGAACTCCTCAGCAGCAGGGATCCTGCCGGGCTTTCTTCCTGTGGGTCTTCCAAGCCCAATGCACAGGGGTGAGCTCAAGAGCAAATGTTCCAAGGGGAAGCATCTGGATAAGAGGGAGGAAATTACAGGAAAAAAGACTTTGGCACAATCTAAGAAAAATCCCAGAGGTGTCAGGAGCTGCCTGAGAGGATGAACTTGAATGCAAGCAGAGGGCAGAGGAGTGCTGGCAGAATGCGAGGAGGGGGTACTGCCCTGGGAAGGGGTGGCATGGAAGACCTCTGAGGTCTCTAACCTACTGGTGAAGGTGGTGTTGGTACAGGGGACCTCTCAGGGGCACAACCCTAAACCACTCCCTTCCTGTCACCCAGGCCCTGAGGCTCACCATGTGAAGTCAGAATGTTCCCAGGAGCCTTTGCAACTTCTCCAAAGGGCAGCCTCAAGCTGCCTCCCTTCCAGGGTGACCTATACTTGAATTGAGATTCTAGACAACCCAAACGGAGCCCCTACAGGCACTGTGACAGGCTGAGGTGAACTGAGAACAGGTCCGGCCCACGTGCTCACAGGGCACTGGTTACGGTGGGGACAGTGTAGCGGCTCCTCTCTGCTGGGGTGAAACTGGGGGCTTTGAACCTCACTGAACCCCATTTCCCAGCCCATGGACTTAGGGGCCACTGTTCATTTGCAAGACAAAGAGACTGGCACTTAGAGATGGGTAGTGACTCATGGGCAGGCAGGCAGGCAGGCACCAGTGGGAAGCTGAGCTTGCTGCCTGCCTCCAGCGCCCTGCCCCTTCCACTCAGCCAGGCTTGGAGGCTGTAGGGAACAGAGTTCCAAGTCTGGTAGGTGCAAGAGAGGGGGCAGCTCTGAAATGCAGGAGCTATGACTTCAATTGGTGACAGCAGACTGTGATGAGGGCTCTGTGGGGTGGATGTGGTTTGAAGTTTTGTGGGCTTCTGAGGATGAATAGAGCTGCTCTGGCCCAGGTCCCTGGGGTTGGTTTTATCATGAAGAACACAGATTTTATAAATATCTCAGCCCTCACCATGGATCACATGGCATGGGGAATTAGCTAGGAGGCAAATTAAGAGGAGGGGGAGGGAGGGTTTGAGCTGTGTTGGCAGCCCATTTGGGGACGCAGAGTTCATGGTCAGAGAAGGTAGGACGAAATGGCTTGTCTACTATCTGCGGCTACTCTCAGGTCACTGGGGCCAAAGCCAGGGCGTGGGGGCAGGTGTTTGAGACAGAACCTTCAGGGCACAATCTGAGTCAGAACCACTGGCCTTTAATTTCGGGAAGAGGTAGTCCTCGGCTGAGTTTCCAGCAGCTATGGGGGAGGGGCTGACCCCAACTATTCATGTCCCCGACTACCAACCGCCTGGGCCAAGATCAGAACTCAGTCTGGGGCCAGGGTCAGGGATTTAGGCCAGGATCAAAGCTGGGGCTCAGTGTGCCTAAAGGACTCCCCAGGTGCATACTTCACCTCTTATACCCGAGTCTAACTTAGGGACAAGCCAGCTCTCTTGCAATGACACACAGGTCTAGGACTCTGCTCTGTGTTGGGGAAGGAGCTGTGATCAGAGAAGTTCAGTGAGACTAAAGCAGAGAGCACAGGAGGCATGCCCCCCCTCCCCAGGGCTGCTATTCTGTGCCTCTGTAAGTCACACCGTGGGAATCAAATATAAGGGGCACCACGTGGAAGGTAGTAGGTGGGTAGTGACCCAACAGGAGGCGAATCAGAACCCAGAGCAGGAGCCACGGTGGGTGGGGGAGAACTAGCCTTGGTCAGGGAGGCAGAAGGCTTGGGTGTGAGGCCTGTTATGTCCCTGCCTCTCTGTGTGACTTCAGTTCATCCCTGCCTTCCCTGAGCCTCAGTTTTTCCGTCATGGGGAGAGCAGTTGATTAACTCAAATCTCTAAGTTCCCTTTATCTGTGAGAGGCCACGATCAGATGCTCCTTCTCCAGGAAGGACCTGGTGAGGATCTCATGACTTCTGCCTTCATCTCCAGGGGTCACGTTTTACTTGGCCTTTGAAGCCCAGGGCAAATACCACTTCCTCCATGAACCTTCTCCCAGCTGAAATTCACTGCCACTTGGTCCAGTTTGCACACACTTCCGAGCCCCCAGTGTGCCCTGCGGGAGGGTGGGTATGGTTCTGGCTGTCTCCCCCACCAGAAGGCCAGGAGCTCAGGCTCCACTACCCACCCCCTGGTGTCCTGGCCCCCAGGGCCCCACTACACCTCAGGTCCTTTGGAGACCAGAGTTGTCACAGCCCCACCATTCCTGTATTTAGTATGGAGTGGCACTGGAGACCTGGTGACTGCACACACGTGGATGATGAATTGCCCTCTTTTCCTTTCAGCAGCACATTGTGAGTCGTGCTACTGCTTATATTTTCCTTTTTCCTTTGTCTACTAGGAAGCTCCGAGGCAAATTTATAGCCTACATTTAGCAAAATATAACCTGAATTATCTCATTCCTGTCTTCATTTTTCTCTTCTCCTAATCCCCTACTTACTTCTTTTTCTTACTCATATAAGGGAATACAAAAAGTGAGGAAGAAAGGGAACAAAGGAATGAAATGAATGGGGGAATCTTCACAGCTTAGACTCACAGCTGTAACTCATAACGAGTAGAGTTCGTATCGAGAGAGGGCTTAGCCCTGACGGCCTCAGCTAAGCCCCTGACTTGGCATTCATTATCTCCTAATATCCCCACCACTCCTGTACAGAAGAGGTGGGTCTGTGTTTTGGATGGGAAAGCAGAGGCTTAGAGAATGGGAATCACTGCCCAGGACACAGGGTGAGAAACAGCCGGAGTTGGGACTTGAACCTCTGATTCCTAAACCAGCCTGCTTAACTAATGTGCTTTCTTACACCCCCACGCCACTCCCACCCCAGAATGCTGGGATCTCCAGTGTGTCCATGGTTGCAAACTTGGGCCCAGTTCCAGGCTTGATTCAGTAGATATTTGTTTTCAAACTTCCCAAAGGAACTTTTAAAACAAACCCTCAGGTAGTGGCCAAATACGTATTACAAATGAGTAAGCCTGGAGCTATCATCAGCAACTTCACAGCCCCAAGGCAAAGCCAGAGCAACTCTACCCACGTGCCCAAGGAGACCTGTCCAAGATTGCTCACAGTGCAGCGAGTGAGAGAGGAGGGCAAGAAATAACCAGTGTCCAACAGTGGGGAAATGGGGACATAATTTTCATCCATCTGTGCTGTGGAATATTATGCAGCCATGAAAAAGAGTGAAGTCTGTGTATGCACGGACCTGAAGAAAACAACAAAACTCCAAACCATAGGATACATGAAAAAAGCAGGCTGCAGATCAACTAAAGTAGGGTTCTATAATATTTATGAGAAAAGCACACAAGGTAAAACATGTTTGCAATTGTAGAGAAAAAGATCTGGGAAGGTCTGATGATTACCACATTTACATCTGTAACCTGGATCCCTCCCCTGAAATCCAGATTCACGCATTCAATTGCCCACTCACCATCTCCCCTTAGACATTTAACAGGCATCTCGGCTGTGATGTGGCCAAACCTGCACTCTGACCCTGCAAACCAGCTCTTATCAGTCTCCCCAACCGAGCAGCTCCACCCTCCTAACCGACCAGACCAAAACCTTGAGTTCAGCCTGCCTTCTCTTTGTCACCCCACAACCAGCCCAGCAGCAAACCCTGTCAACTCAGTTTCTCAGACAGGGGAGGCGATGGTGGTCTTTGCCCTGGCCAGAGCCCACTCGGGTGCTTCTTTCAACTCTGGGCACCTCTCTTGATGAGTTGGCATGGGACAGTGACCATCACGAGAGGCACGGAGAAGTAGTAATCACAGGAACAATGCTAAGAGCTCTCACTTCTTGAGCAACCCCTATGCCCAGGACTTGTCAAGCTCTGAATCATTTGCATCTCTCATGGACCCTGGGAGGCAAAGGACCTATTGTCTCCACTTGAAAAATGAAGCCCAGAGAAGTTGACTTTCTCAGAGTCACATGACTAATAAGTAGGAAAGCAGGTTTTCTAACCCAGTGTGTTCAGCTCAAGCTCAGACGTGCCCCGCTGCCTGTCACAGAAGCCAAGTGGGAACATTGGTGGGAACTAGAGCTTGGGCATTTGGGAGTCTGGGGAGAAGAGTTGAGGGGAAAGGGACATGTCTGCTCTCTGAGGTCAAGGAGGAGAGATTTGTGTTCTGTGGGCACAGGATCTGGGAAGGAAGTGTGTCACGGCGGGGGCAACTTCAGTTCAATGTAAGACAGTAATTTCTAATAATCAGAGCAACCCAAAGGAGTGGACTGTGTGGTCGAAGAGAGTCCCAGCTTCCTAGGTGCCTGACAAGGCGTCATGCGAGCATTCCATTCCTGGCAGCAAAGCAGAGTGGAAAGAGATATTTAAAAAAAAAAGGATTCTGGGTGGTGAACACACAATGGGATTTATAGATGATGTAATAAAGAATTGTACACCTGAAATCTATGTAATTTTACTAACAAATGTCACCCCAATAAATTAAAAAAAAGATAATATCAATTCAAAAAAAAAAGAAGAAGGTGAACAATTAAGAAGCAGGGGAGAGGCCTGTCCATCAGATATTAAACCACAGCAGACAGCTATTTGTGGTGGTTCTCAGTAGCCAGGCAGGACTGACCTCCTAGGGCGCCTTCGGAAATGATGGGGGCATTTTCAGTGTAACAATGACTGGGGTGGGGGAAGGGGAGTGCTTCTACTAGCATTGAATGCCAAGGATTGGATCAGGGCTACTAGAGATCGTACAATGAGAGGGACAGTCCAAGCCAAGACAGAAGCGTCCTACCCCTACTGCCAATACATCTCTGTTGAAAAAACAATGAGGTACAGTAATGAGTGTACAATTGGAATAGACAAAGAGATTAGTGAGACAGAACAGAGTTCCCAGAAATAGGTCCATCACTACATGGGCACTTATACATAAAACAAGGATGGTATTTCAAATCAGCAAGAAAAGGATAAAGTAGTCCATTAATGCTGTTGGGACAACGGGCTTTCTGTATAAAAATAAAACTAGATCCCTACTTCATACCACATGCAAAAATAAAATTTCAGGTAGATTAAAGACTTAATATGAAACATAAGAGAAAACAACCTTTTTAAAATTATTTGAAGGAAATATAGTGTATTTTTATAACCTTGGGTGGGAAAAGCCTTCTTAAACAAGTTGCAAAGAAGTAAAAGCAAATAAAAGGAAACATGAGGTGTTACTACACCCCCAAATTAAACTTCTGAATGAGAAAGACACAAAATGAAAACACAAGCAATGCACGTGGAGGAAATATTTGCAACGGACATAACAAGGACTAATATCCACACATAAAAACATATTTAACAAATTAATAAGAAAAAGATAAGTGACCGATAAAAAAATTGGGCAAATACGTGAAAGGGCATTTTGCAAAAGAGGCAATTCAGATGATCATTAAACATATAATGAAGCTCAGCCTTTCTAATAGTTGGGTTATGCTAATGAACATGAGATGCTTTCGCCCAGCAGATTGGCAAAATTAAAGAGGGATAAATCAACTAATGGTGAGGTACTGAGCTAATGGGAACTCAGATATATCACCAACAGGAGCGCAAAGTGGCATAACTGCCTTGGAGAGCAATTTGGCAATGTTTGTTAAAACAGAAAATCTTGCTTCTAGAGAAACACTAATGCACGTGCACGAGGAAGTTCATTGGAACACTGCTTATGGTGAAGAACTGGAACCATTAAAATGTCCGCAAGCAAGAGGATGGACAAAATGTGTTGTCAACATACAATGGAATACTGCTCAGCAGAGAAACGAATGAAGTACAGCTACACTTGTGCTTGGCTAGATATCAAACACATGATCTGTGAAAAAAGCAACATGCAAAGATAATTAATTTCTTATGATATAATTTATCTAAGAAAACCCTTCAAATGACTCTCCTGAGCCTGCGTGTGTGAAAGTTCCCTCTAGCTGAAAAACCTTGCAGCCAGCCCGCCTGCCCTCCCTCCCTCCTTTCCTTCATTCCCTCTCTTCTTCACACATGCTTGCTCCGTGAGGACGGCGCTGGAGATGAGGCCATGGCCCCAAGAGGTACCCCTGCCATGAACAGCACTCCCTATGATTCCGGCTCCAGAATGACCTCTGACCCTAGCCCCACACTAAGCCCTCACCTCAGACCCTGCGTTCCATCATCTCTCAGGGCGTGTGACATGGGTATGGTCCTGTGTCCTGGCTGCACAGGCTGCTGAAAGCTTCACAGGAGTGTGGATGAGGCAGGCTTATGCCTCGTAAAGTGCATGTGGGAGCGGGGGTTCTGTGGCTGAAGCAGCCTCAGCTTACGAGGCTGGCTGGTGGTGCTCAGTACCCTGCTTTCCTTCCCCCTGCTCTTCCCCATCAGCTGCCACCTTTCCCTCCTTTCCTCCTTCACTTTGCTTTAGTGCCAGGCCTTGGAGCCAGGGTAAGGGGTGTGTGTGTGTGGGGGGGGCGCGTGGTTGGTGCAGCCAAATCTCTGGGCCCAGGGGCTAAGGTCTCCTGGGCTGGGGAGTCAGCTCTCTAAGGTCACAGGTGACCACAAGAGCAGGTGGCTACCTCCTCCCCAAAGTCCAACAGCCGCCAAGGGGAGTAGTCATGATTACATCCAGGCCTCATGTGGTCACAACAGGGCCCTGGAGAGAGCGTGGCCCAGGACAGCCTAATTGGGCATGATGGCAGCCCTGTGAGGCACACTAAGCTTGGAGCTGTTAGGGTGGCTGGTGAAGGAACAGCCAGTGCTGGCCTGGCCCCCGACCCCCACAGGGACACTTGGCTCTGGGGCTTGAGTCTGCCTTCCTGAAGATATGTCTGTCAGCTGGGGCTGCCAGGTGCTGCCCCTGCCTGGCTGCCAGTCCCGCTGGGAAGTGGCACTGGTGGCTCAGGGTGGCAGTTCTAGGCTCTTCTCTGTATCTACTGATACTTGGTATGCCACCTTGGGGGGGGGGCTTCCCTCCATTCTCTGGGTCTTATTTCTACTAACAACAACGAACCTGTTGGCCCTTTCCCACCCACTATCTATTCTGATCCTCAAAACAACCCTGCAGGGCAGCGATTCCAATGTCTTTCCGCTCTGCTAGAGATGGGAAAACTGGTCCAGAGAGGGTAAGTGATTTCTATGAAGCCACACAGCTCACAGATGGCAGATCCAGGATTGGAATTTCAGGCCTCTTTGACACCTAGCCCCTGTTTGTGACACAACACCAATTTCTCATCTCCCTGAAGCCTAGCCAGTGGTGAGGGGAGAGTGGCAGTGCCACAGTCCTGGGAGAGGAAAGATGCTAATGATAGCCAAATCCAGTCTGAGTCCTGCTGTAGACACATCACACCCCTTCTCTGGGCTGTACCCAATGACACCCAGGATTCTTCCCAGCCTTGATGTCCACGTCTGTGGTTTCTGGTCTTTAAGGCTTTCTCAACTCCATCACTTTCTAGCTAAGTGATCTTGGGAAGCCTTGTCTCTCCTTCCATATCTACAGATATGGAACAAGGAACCAGTTACTCCTCTCACTGTGCTTGTGGAGGTCGACTGCTCAGGTTTTTCAAGTGGCCAGCACAGGGCCTGGCACACAGCACGTGCTCACTGAATGGGCATTCTCTTGTTTTCTGTACCACCCCTGAGCCCCATGCACCCTTTCAGGTCTGGCTCAAATCTCACACCTTTCCGGAAACCCCATGAGATCCTAGGAGCCTATGTGTAACAACTCCCGCATGCCTTCCTCTTTCTGTAAGACAGCCCATCCCTGCATCCGTTTACAAAGCTTGACTCCACCCATCGGTTTGTGTAATGCTTACCAACAACTTTCCTATTACGACTAAGGAAACTGAGAGATATAGAGTTCTCAGGTCACTCAAATTCTCTAAGCTTCAGTTTGCTCACATTTAAAACTAGTCCCATCCAGAGAAGAGGTGTGGCCTGCTGGGTGCATACATATCAGTACCATGCGTACAGGCTGATGTTTAGAAATAAATGGCATAATACATTAAAACTTCTTAAAAGGGTGTCTAGACAATAACATGGGCCCTCACTCTATCTCAGATATTGCTTGGATTTGCTCAATCCCAGGGCCAAAGCCTCTGACCTCCAAGCCGGGTTCCCCAAAACCCAAAGTCCTGGAAATGATTCATGAGAACTCTGAAGGCAGAACCATGGACAGCACCCCCAGAGGCTGGGACGAATCCAAGCCCTCTCTTCAGCACCACGGACAACGCCCCTGCAATCAACACCAGGGACAGGGCCACCGCTTGTGAGCACTCAAACCGCCCCATGCCAAGGTCGGTGTCAAAATCCCCTCCTCCCACGCTGGGGTGGCACTGAAAGTCTCTATTTCCAGCTAGTTACCTGCTCGCTATTTGTAACTCCCAGAATGGGCCACTTCCATTTCTATTTCCATTTGCAGTCTTTTATTTCGAAGGCTCATTTTCCTGTTTTTCACCCAGTGATTGGGGTACCTCAGGGAGGCTTTCTAGGGGTACTGGACTGGGAAAAGCCACCTCCTCAGACCAGGAGAGCCTCCCAAGCTCTCTCTTTTTTTCACTCCTGGCCTTATATCAGAAACAAGTAGTGATGGCCTCTGGGCAGAATGTCATGGCCAAGGTGGCAGCAAGGGACAGACCTGCTGCCACCTCATCTCAAGGGCTGGGCTGGTTGCCCTGTTCTCCAGACACTGAATAAAGAGGAAAAGCATTTTCAGCCTGTCCCATACCATCACTCATCCCTGAGACCATCTTTTTTTTTTTAAACTTTTTAGTTTATTTTAAGTGTGTTTTTCCAGGACCCATCAGCTCCAAGGCAAGTAGTTATTTCAATCTAGTTGTGGAGGGCGCAGCTCACAGTGGCCCATGTGGGGATCAAACAGGCAATCTTGTTAAGAGCACCGCGCTCTACCAACTGAGCTAACCAGCCGACCCGTCTGAGGCCATCTTTTAATGGCTCTTCGCTCATTTGATGAGGGCTAGATTCCTGCCCTGACTGCCTCCATCTACGACCTCACTGGCCACCTGTGTGGCCTCATAGCAAACATCTTGTGTTGCCTTCTTCAAGGACTCCCAGGGCTTTAGTTCAGCAGGAACCCCAGCAAAGCCAGCCACTTAGTCCTTCTGGGACAGAAGGAGAAGATGAAGCGCACAAGAATACCAGTGTCTCCCTCTGATAAATGAGAACAAGGCTACCGCCTCAGGATTGTCATAAAACAAGATGGTATGTCTAGCACCAAACCTGGGAATATAATAGGGGCTCAGTAAATGTCTGCCCCCTTCCCAACAAGGAAAATATAATGATGGCAATGATGATTACTACCAATGTTGAGGGCCTACTATGTGCCAGGTGCTGGGTCTAGGTTTGCAGGGTTAGAGAAGGCAAGCATTATTATACCCATTTTGTTGATAAGGAAATCAAGGCTCAGAAGGGTCAAAAAATGTGCCAAACATCACAGAGCTGAGCAAGCGACAGAATCAGATCTCCACCCTCCAATTCCAGGCTGCTTCTCTATCTCCAGGAGATCTCTGATAACTACAATCATCCTTATTTCTTAGCTGGGGTGCCCAGCATAGCCCATTCTCTGCCCACACCCAGTGCTGGAAGATCCATGTCCAGCTGGATGGCTGTTCACAAGCTTTCAGGCCCAGATACTGGAGCAGCTGAGGATAGAAGTAGAGCGCAGAATCTTCGCCCTCCCAGGCCCCCAGGAGATGTCAAGGGCTCAGATGCAGTCCCTCCAATCTCTGCCACAGTTGCCTCCTCTCCTAGTGTGGCAAGCTGGCAACGAGCCCACCTGCGTCCGTATGTCTACATGCGCAGAGCAGCAGGGCTCATGAAGCCCCCACCATCGCCCCCAGGATCTCTGATCTCCCACACAGCGCCCTTCATACCTGTCCTACAGATGGGGACACTGAGGCCCAGGGAAGGGACAGGACTCAGTCAAGGACACATGAACAGACGTGATCTCAGACCTCCATCGTCTTTCTCCAGTGCTCATGACCCTAGAGCAGGGGCTCAGTGGGGGCAGGAGCCACAACACTTGTTCACTGCTGGGGCCCTAGCACCCACCTCAGGGCCTGGGCTGTAGTAATTTTCTCTCTTCACTTCCTCTTTGGGGAGGGGTATTGTGTCACCCACTTTCTCTGTCTCACCCAAAGAGCCTTGTACACAGTAGTCCCCAAATAAATATTACATTATTTCATTCATTCCATAACGATTTTATTGAGGACTTAATGTATGGCAGGCATTGTTCTGGGTGGTAGGACCACAGCAGTAAGAAGAAAAGACACAAATAAATGGACATTCCAATCCTCTTATGACACTGATTGGAACGAATCTTCCTGTTTCTCTACCCACTGTGAATGCCAAAAGGCTGGGGCCTGTCCTGTCACTGCCTCCAGGACTGTATACAGTGCCCAGAACACAATATATGCTTTCTGAATGAAAGTATGAGCGAGTGAATGCAGGTAGAGCGGTACAATAAAGGCAGTCATCATTTACTGAGAGGTGGCTCTATGCCAGATGCTAAATGGTTTACGTACATTAATTAACTCATAGAAACTTCCCAACAGCCTCTGTGAGTGGGCACTTCAAAGGGGATCCTGCTAGCCATTCTTTCCTTTTGCCTAATTAACAGAAGTGCCCAGTTAGAAGTAGTCACTTCAGCAGCTTCTCTTGAAAGGTGGCCACGTGACCGCATCTGGCAAATAAGATATAGGCAAAAGTCCACCGAGTGGGGCTTCTAAGAAATCTATTGTTTTCCTGATAAGAAGGACCGAGTCAGAGAGCATGCCATTTTTACTTTCTTTGTCCTGGAATTCAGATATAACATCTGGAGGTGGAGCTGCCATTTTGTAGCCATGAGAATGAAAGATGCATGGTAGGATGGCAGGGATCTGGGCCCTTGATCAATGGGCTTCTGTTGTTGCTCTGGCGCTGGACTGCCTGCCTCCGGAATCTTTGTTATATGAGAATAACCTCCTGGGTGTTTATATTACAATTATTTTTTTCTGTTGTTACATGCAGCCAAATGCAATTCCAACTGATCCGGTATTGTAACAAGTGAAGCTCAGAGAGGTCAAGTGATTCGCCCAAAGTCACACAGCAGGTGAACAGATCTGAAATTAGCCTCTGGGTCTAGTGTAGGCCGGTGTATCAGCCTGAGCTCACTCTACCACCTGTGTGCTGTCATTCCCACCTGCAGATTCAGGCTTTTCCTGACGAAGCCCCTCCCCACACCCAGCACTTGGCTTTCCTCTAAGACTCTTTCTGACTACTCTGAGGTCTCCTCTCTGAGAACTCCATCTCTGGCTACACACAGGTCCAGATCCTCCCTTCAAAACTTGCCTGTCTCAAGTCCCAGGATTCTGTTCAGACCCCGATCCAGTGAAGTGCTCTCTTTCCTCTCTGCTCACCCACCTCAACCTGGTCCACAGTCTCTCACTGACTGCCCCCAACAGTGAGCACAGCAGGCTCTCAATCCATCTTAGCAGATAGATCTCCTGCTTCCCATCTCTTCCCCATCTGGGAGGGTCCTGCACCCACCACCAGAATAACCTTCCTCAAGAGCAGTTCTGACTGAACCAGCATTCCAGGCCTCCAAGATCATGCTTCTGCCACCTTCCCATGGAATTCAAGGGAATTGCCTCTTGCTGTTCCCTCTGCCCCCCGCCCTTTCACCCCAATCAGCATTTGTAGGGGCAGCTCCAACTTCAGGTCACAGAAAGGACCCCTCAGACCACCCTGCCTTGAACAACTACCCCCACCCCGTGCCAACCCCTCCCTCAGCCTTTAGGTCTCTTTGAGCACAGCTGAGAATCTTGTTAATTCACTGTTTGCATGTTTGTCATCTACACACCGCCCCCCCCCCACACACACACACGCACCAGAACCAGTGCTTCTTGAGGGCAGGAAGCAAACCTATCTTTTCCACCAGTTCCCCCAGCACCTGGCATGAGGCCTCGTGCACAGACTCAATCAGGAGGTGCTGAATGAAGCTCAAACTCGCTTCCTGCTCCTTCCCGCGCCTTCTCGCCACCCACTTTCTACTCCAGCCAAACAGAACTACTCAAGCTTCCCCGAACCCTCCTATCGCAGCCGGTGCCCAGAGTCTCCCCCAACTCTGCCTCCAGCCAGGCATTCCTCTCCCTTCCGTCCATCAAAACCAAGCTGTTCTGTGTTTCATGTGCTCGGGATGTGACTTAGATCTCAGCATCAACAGAATTCAAGCAGATGGGCATTCCAGACTCTGGCGGGGGTGAATGGAACTTTGGGACAGAGAGAGCATGGTGTGTGTGTGTGTGTGTGTCTCGGGGGGACTGGCCACCTACACTCTACCCTGGACATGGCAGCCCCTGTATGCCCTTATTCTTGCATTTCTGCCTCTGGT
The DNA here is from genome assembly GCF_964194185.1 of Rhinolophus hipposideros. Classification (NCBI taxonomy): domain Eukaryota; kingdom Metazoa; phylum Chordata; class Mammalia; order Chiroptera; family Rhinolophidae; genus Rhinolophus; species Rhinolophus hipposideros. The sequence continues at coordinate 19,189,242 of NC_138068.1, forward strand.
TACCCCTACTTGAGCTGATTCTGAAAGGCTCCAGTAGTCCCTAAGTAGCCACAGCTGCAAGAAAGCAGAAGAGGAAACAAAACTAATATTTACTGAGCTTCTGTTATGTACCAGCCATTGTTCTTGGCCAAATAATACCAATGACAGTGATGACGATGGTAGGAAGAGTGGCTAGTCTTGGCTGAGCACTTAGCGTGAGCCTGACACCACCCTAAGGGCCTTTAATCAGACAGGTCCTATTATTATCGTCCTCATTTTACAGATGAAGAAAAAGAGGCTCAGAGAGATGGAGACACCTGCCCAAGGTCACAGAGACATAAGCAGTCTTGGACTCGGGTCTCTAATTCAAAACCTACTCCTCTTCCAAGTTGAGCTGGGCAACTCCCAGGTATCTTGGGGGGGTGGGCAGGAGGCACTGCTTGTCTTGTAAACTCCTCCTGCCTCTGAGTGCAAAGCTGGAAGCCACAACTCCCCGACCAGGGGCTCTCCTGAGGGCAGTCTGAGCTGATAGGACTTACCCCCATCTGCAAGGCTGAAGGACAGTGCTCCAGGCCCCCAGAGAACCGGGCCTGAGGAGTCGCGGGCTGGACGGAAGGCAGTGAGCTTGGGCTCTGCTTCCCCAGTAAGGCTGAAGATTTTCCCAACAGCCAGGGCCAAATTTATCTGCCAATCCCCCGAAGAGCTGATTCCAGCGTCTGTCTGGAAATGTCAGCCCGTGTGGTTGGAGGAACGTGGGGAGAGTTTTCCTCTAAATAGCAGGAAGCATATGGCAGGCGGATGGCACCCGCCACCCCAACTTGCCAGCTCTCGCTCAAGCGGAGCTAAAAGGGGCCCAGAGGGTCTGGAATTCCTACCACCTCTGGGGGAGGGGGCAGGGTTGGAGACAGAGACAGTGGCAATAACAAGGGCAGAGAGTGGGTGCTGAAAGGCAGGCAGGCAGGCAGGAGCACCGGACTGACAATCAACCTGTGGCAACTCAGATGAAAGTGACACACCCAAGAATTTAGCATAGTATCAACAACTGTAATGACTGTCAGTCGTCATGCAGGGAGCACTTTACTATGTGACAAGTGTGGGTTAAGCATTTTATTTGGATGATTTCACTTAAACTTTGCAACCGGCTCTTAGGGGCTGCTATTTCCCCCATGTTACAGATGAGGAAACAGGCTCAGAGACGGAAAAACATGAAATCAGACTCTCTGGGCTAGAAAGGACCTTTCAGATCCTCAGCTGAATCACAAATACTCTACAGACTTTTCTGTCAAGGTGTGGTGCAGCTGTTTCTTGAATACACCCAGTGATGGAGAGCTCACTACCACCAGTTAGCCCACATGTGGGGAGCATCTCCTAGTCTAAGATGGAATCGCTTTCCCCAAAACTTTTCCCCCAGGTCTGAGTGACAGACCCAGAACCTGCCTTCCCCCACAGAGACAGAAAGACAGGGAGCAAGGCCCCTCGAGGTCCCTGGTTTTCCCTCCGCAGGTGACACAGCCCAGTTCCCTTGGCCACCTCTGTACCTCTGCCCATGGTAACCAATGCAGCCCCTAGTCACTTATTGTGTGCCAGGCACCATGCAAAGCCTGCCCCATACATATCCTCCTCCAATCCTCCCCTCAATCCCTAAGGAGGCTCTGTCATCACCCCATTTTACAGAGGAGCAAACAGGCACCATGAAGGGAAGAGACTTGCCCCAGACCTTGGGCGGGACTGTGGGAACATTGGCGGTCTCACTGGGCCGCTGTTCTAAGTCTCACAACAGCTGAAGAGGTCCCTGCTGGCCCCACCTGGGGACGCTCTCACTGCCACTTGACCCATCTTTTGCCAGGATTCACTTTGACACTGGTCCACAGAACCCCCAAACCCCCACCAGCCCCTCTAGGATCAAACTTAACCTTCTTTCCCCCTCTGCAGCTTCCACTAAGTCCCCAAGTCCTACGAAATCTCCCCTTTAAACACTTCAGCGCCACCCTCATGGTCCTGCTCTGCCCGCTGTCACCCCCAACTGTCCCCAGCCCAATGTGAGGACCTTTCTAACACCCAGACCTGCCCTACCCTGGGCTCCCTCCGACCCTAAAAATCAATGCAAATTCCTCGGCCCCATCTTGAGGCTTTCCAAGCTGTGGCCTGAGCTGAACTCTCCAGCTTCCCTCCCTGACAAACCCTCACGTCCATGGCCTAAACGCTTAGAGGGAGGCAGGTGAGATCTTTGCCTAGCCCAGGTCCTCTACCTGATTCACACTTCACAGTTGTTTCTCCTGAGGAACCCCTCTTCATCCTTCAAGACTCTGCTCCGAGGGCCAGAATCAATTGGTCTGGCTCCAGACATCCCCGAGTGATTGGCACCCCCCGATTTGCCATGTATCACTTGCACCTCTCTCCTTGGCTGAAGTGTGAACTCCCCCTGGGAGGGGCTACTCTAATGCTTCTCTGTAGCACAGGGCCTGTTTGTGGAGTGTGAGAATGAATGATTAAATGGGGACCCTGGGGCACCATGAAGTATTAGAGACAATCCATAAAGCATGGCTCGTGCATGTCACAGCTTCGATGTATCAGAAACAAAAAGTGTTGCTGTCAAAATAAATAGTCACAATACATTTGATTAATGAGGAATTGCTGGCTGCCTCCAAATTTAGAAGGGCATCAGGGGACAATCTGGGCTGTTTGGAGCGTCCATGAAAAAAGCTGTCCCAGTCTGAGTAGATGAAGTAACCAGGGCTCACCTGAAGGGTGGAAGGAGGCCAGCAGGCGGGGGGAGAGGGGTAGAAGAGACGGGGCCCACGTTCCAGACCTGCCTCTAACTTGCTCTGGGTTGTTGCATAGGGGGCGTGGCCTCTCTGAACTTCCGTTTCTTGTTTGTAAAATGCAAAGGGCATTTGGAAAACTGATGGAGGCAGATGTGTGTCCGTCCAAAGGCCTCAGCACTCCCTCTGCTGTCAGGTCGTTAAGCTTCTTCCCACACACCTGCCCACCCTTCTCCAGTCAAGCTCCCAGCAGGGTATGCAGACACCCAGGGCTCCCCGGTCTTGGGACCCTCTGACCTGAAAATGCAGGCCCCTGCTAGCCCTCCTCGCAGGTCATTTGGGAGAGAGACCTTAGTGGCAGGTGTGTGGGAAGTATTCTAGGTGTGCCTCAGGCAGTGACAAGATTATGGACTTGATCCTGTGAAGGAGCTTTCTAACCAGAGGTGGAGGGAATAGAGAGTGAGCCCCCCATCTCGAGGCATGCAAGCGGTGGCTGACATCTCGGGACCAGGAATTCTGACCCAGGGTGGAAAAGAATTTAGAGCAGTCGATATGGAAGACCCCCTTGAGGGACCACTGGGTCTCTTCTCTCCTTCCCCACGTGGGACCTTGACCTGACCCCTCCAAGGTTGGGCTCTCAGTACCAGCCAGATTGAGCTTGCTCACACTTCTCTCCTCCCACAATATCCCACAGATTCCCCACGGTCTTCAAGATCAAGTCCAAGCTCTTCTTCTGGCCTTCAAGGCCCCTGTGGTCTGAGCCTGCTGCTGTGTATCCACTGGTTGTGCCCCCTACCACCTGCCTCGGGGCCCTTGACATGTTTCTCCTTCCTGTGCTCTTCTTGACTACTCAGCTTAGGTGTCACCTTCTCCAGGAAGCCTTCCTTGCTCCCATGCTGGCCTTGTGTTCCCTCAGCCGCTGTATGCACACCCACATCTGTGGGGAATCATCTGTGGGATCCTCTCACTCTCCCCAGAACTGCAAGACCCTTGGGGGCCAGTACAGCTCCCTCTCAGGCCCAGCACAGGCCCTGACAGAGAGAACGATGTCTGTTGAGCCTGACTGGCACTTCAGAGATTCTGATATCCTGATTTTAAGTCTCAAGCTGCCTCAGTGAGCTTCTGACTATAAGATCTGGACTCAGCACTCCTTTCATGAGTTGCACTGTTTTTTATGATTATGAAAGTCATGTATCTTGGGAAATTCAGGTTAATACAGGATGGGGAGTTTGCTGTGTTTGGCCACTGTTTAGCCTACGTTTGGGCCCCAACCTACATTTTTGTTTTTGTTTGGGGGAGCTACCTTTTCCCTCTCCACTGGTGACGTTCCAGTGGTGTTGACTCCATCCCCAGCTGGGGGCACGGGCAGTGCGTAGGTCCAGGCTGCCAACCACAGCCATGGAGTGAGGGGTGGGCACACCCACAAATGTGGCCAATCAATGCAGGACTTCGTTCCAGGACTTGTGTTTGAGCTATCTGGGAGGAAGTCTGCATATTTCCCTGGACAGGCATCTTAGCTCCTGTACGAGAGAGCCCTGTAAAAACATGGGAACAACCCAGAGGAACAGGGCTGAAAAGGGTGAGAGAAATTGGGTCCTGGTGACAGTGTCTGAGGCCCTGGAGCCAGCTGAGCCTGAAGCTATCACTTCTGGACATTACACTTCTAAGCCAATCAATTTCATTTCTGTTTAAGCCAGTGTGGGCTAGGTTTTCTGTCACTTGTACGTGAAAAGCACCTGAATGATACAAGCATATCTCACCATCCCGAGGAAACCCCTCCGAACAGTGTGATGGTGGTTCTGGGTGTTTCTCTGGGCAGAAGCATGCATATGTTTATATAGTTCTCCTAACAAAAATGAGATCATACAATATACACCATTTTGTAACCTCCTATTTTTTCCCCTCAACAATGCACCACGGACGTGTTTCCATGTCAACAGTATAGATCCACGGCACTGTTTCCACAGCCACTGAGAACACCATTGTCTGGCTGGACCGCAATTTATTGAACCATCTCTTGCTCATAGATAATTGGGCAGTTTCTAATTTATTACTGTCATCAAGAAAGTGCAGTGAACTTACTTGTAAAATGCATATGTTTGCTCTTGCTGGATTATTTACGACTAAGATTCCAAGAGTTTGACTTCACGAGTGTATGTTTCTCTGCCTGAGATTTCAGATTCTCTCAGTGTCTGTGAGGTAGTATGTCTTTTTCCCGGAAAGTTTAGTGGTTATCAAAAACAAGCAAATCCAGGGCCAGGGGGTCCCCATAACAGCATCTCTGGTGAGAGGGCTCATTAGCAACGCGAGTCAGTTGGTGGGGAAGTAGCTGGGGCTCGGGGTGGGGGCAGTCCTGGCCTGGGGTCCAGCGGCCGTGTACACCCAGCTGACCTGTCCAGCTCCCTGGGCCTCATCCTCCAACTGGATGTGACTCTCAGTAATTAAGAGGAGAGGCAAGCCTGGGGGACAAGTCAGCACGGAGAGCCCAGGCGGGACACGAGAGCACACAGTAGGTGTCACCTCTGGCGGTCACGGTGAGAACAGCAGCAGCTACTGGTGACACAACACTGATGGTTCTAGCCCTCTACAGGTGTTAACTCACTAAAGCCCCAAAACCACCCTCGGACGCTATTCTTGTCTCTGTTTCACAGAAGGGAAAACTCAGACTCAGAGAGGGCGAGTGACTTGTCCCAGGTCACACAGCCAAGAAGTGCTACCATTGAGGTATGCGGATTCCTCAGCTCACACTTTATCCCACTTTACTGAAGGAGGTAGCAGGAGAGGAGAGCCGCCCCAGGCAGGACTGTGGAAGTCCTAAAACTCCTGTTCGTTCTCCCAGGTCCTAACACTCAGGAAAGACTCCAAACCCAGAAAGGTATAAAGAAGACGACACTGATCTCCCATGCCCTGACCCCCAGAAGAAACCACTGTGAACGGTTTTCAGAAACACACACTGTTCTTACAAAAATGATGTCATGCCTCCTCTGCTGTTTTATAACCTCTCCCTTTTCAACTCTACAACACACTATGAAGTTCTTTCTGCAACGGGAAATTTAGACCATGGCCCCATTTCCAACAGCTGCAGTGGGTGCCACTGTATGGCTGCAGTAAATGGATTTAACTAGGCCCCTGGTGACAGCCAAATGGGTTCCCGATTGTCCTTCTACTTATCAATAATGCAACCGTGAACACTCTCCAGCATGGCTGGATCCCTGTCCTCTTTCAGGTCCCAGCTCAAATGCCACCTTCTTAGAGAAGCTATCTCAGACCGTTCCCTAGCATACAGGTTCCCCTACCCCGTTAGTTTTTATAACGTCCCCATGCTCATTTCCTTCACTGCACTGATGGAGTCTCTCCTTATTCCGTTTATTTATTTGGGTGGTTGTTTAATATTTGTCTCTCCCCAAGGCCATGTGCTCTCTGAGGGGCAGACAGCAGGGATTAGCACTCAATAAATGTCCTGGGAATGCAGGAATGCCTCTGGGACTGGTGCTGTTTGCAGAGCAGACGCCCCTGCTTCAGGGCTTGGAGACACCTCTGCATGCCACCATCCCCAGTGCCAGCTCAGGGACCCACAGATCTGCCTTAAAACTTGATTCCAGTCATGGATTGCTTGGAGCTTCCGTGCCAGGTGCCTGTCCTGACAGAAACCCAGCACCGAGCAGTGCTTGCTGAACACAGGAGACAGGGCACTGGAGACTGGGAGAGCTGGCAGAGCAGCTCCACCACTCGCTGGCTGTGTGGCCTGGGGCCAGTCGCTTCCTCTCTCAAGGCCTTAGTCCCCTCATCTGTAAAATGGGGCCAGTACCACTGATCTCACAGGGTTGTTCTGAAGACTAAGGAAGATAATGGCTGTGTTTAGCACATAGTAGGTCCTCAGGAAACGGCAGTTCGGCCTCACATGCAGTTAATTCAGAGGCTGGGTTTGATCATCTCACCTTGAATGATTCCTGGCCGCCTCCCCTGGCCTCCTCCACAGGCCTGTCCCATTCCTATCCTTTAACATTTGCTAAATGGCAAAATGCTTTGCTCTGACCCCTTGTCTCATCCACTGCCTCTGCCCACAGAAACCTTCCTGGCTTCCCAAACCTTAAGAATGCAAGAGCCACTGACACGTGTCTCAGGAACAAATGGAGGAACCCCTGCCCTTTGGGGGGAATTTCCTGGCCCCTAATCCTCCAACATGGGGCAGTGATACCAGCCTGAGTCAGCCTGTTTAGCTTCTCATCTCATCTCCCCCACCTGAGCACTCTTTGAACGCATGGCAAATAACTTTACCTCTCTAAGTCTCACTTTCCTCTTCTGTAAAGTGGGAAGAATAAAATCCATGAGGATTCAATGAGATAAGCTGAAATGCTTAGCAAGAGCCTGGCCTTTAGTATATGCTCAATAAATATGAACTATTATTGTTATAATTGCTTTTCAGCCTTTTTCCTGTGAAACATAATACATAGAGGAAAGTACATAAAACAAAAATGTTTACTGCAATAAACTATCACAAAACAAAGAGTTGTGTAACCACCACCTGGGCCAATGAAAAGAACACTGCCAGCCTCTTAGGAACCTTCCCTGCCCCTCCCAATCATAACCTCTTTCCTTCACAAAGGTAATGCTTTTCGGACTTTTATAGTACTGCTACTATTATTAATAATAGTCAGCAAGTGAAAAGAAATAAGAGTGTGGCTACCTTGCCCCGACCCAGACAGGCTCCCGGACCCCGGTCTGTCTCTGCCCTGTGCACAGAGACTCCCCGTCCAATTTCCGGACTTCGGCTATGGCTGTTCTTTAAATAACCAGCTTGTTAGCAAAATAGCAGCAGTAACACCTCCCTCGCTGCCACTAGTCCTCCATCTTTCTGTGCAACGCTGACGGCTGCTCTTCCAGCTCCTGCCAAGGAATCCCGTTCTATGTCACTCAGCCACACATGCCAGGGGCTGCCAGCTACGCTGTGTTCTCAGTGGCCATCGCCTTCCCGTCTGGCTGTGCCCTGGCCTGGGGCTGAGGGGGTAAGGTGGGCACTGAATGGCAGTCATTTTCAGGAAAGACTGGGAAGTTGACGGCTGAGTCCTCTCCCCCAGACCCAGAGCGCCACCTCCCCATCAGCCTCCCACAGGGTCATCAGGAGTTTAACTGAGACGATGAAGACGAGGAAGCGCTTAGTACAATGCGAAGCACATAACGATTGCTCAAGAAATGCTCGCAGTTATTCAGGTTGCTCCTGTTACATATTTAGTCTCTGGGGAGGACAGGCTCCCCGAGGAGGACAGGACGCAGGGACGAGGACACAACCAGGAGTTTGCAAAGGATTAAATCCCACAGACACAGTTTTTAAACCGAGATGTCCTCATCACTTCTTTTCCTGCGAAAGCTTCTCAGCCAAATGCGATTGCTGTCTACGGTCCCTACGACAAGCCAGGGGACAGACCAGGGGAGCTGGGCTGGGGGCAGCTCATGAACGGCTCTTTTCACGGTTCTTAATGATAAGGCTGGCACCACGAGTGTGTGGCTCCTCGTTCTTGAAAAAGCACTTCTACGTTCATTATCTACAACGAACGGAGTTCATGGGGTTTTTCTTATCCTTGACATTTGCATATTATACATATTCACGAGTCTTTTCCCTTCTCATAATCATCCCATCAGGGAGGCTGGGCACTGTTGGCAGATGAGAGAATCGAGACGCGAGGGGCTGGCCACCCTGCTGAAGGCCCGAGCTGACCGCACGCTCTGGGGTCCTCTGGGGTCCGCAGGGACCAGCAGCTAAAAAGCCCCTGAGTAGCTCATGGGTCCTAATGCAGTCTGGGTGGAGGGAGGTGACAGTGCCTTTCCTCTTCTCCTTCCTTCCTTCCTCTCACAACTATTTACCGTGTGCCCACTATATGCCAGGCACCGTGCCAGCTGCTGGCTGTCCAGTGGGGGGATGGAGCAGTTATTACTCACCTGTGGGGAGCTAAGGCCACCTGAGGAGGCCTTAGCTCCCCACAGGTGAGAAATAACTGATCGTAAACCAACGGTGCCATGTAGCGCTGAGTACGTGCTGGGTGACGCTGGGCAAGCCGCTTGAGCCCCTCGGCTTCCTTGTCCGTGAACTAGACTCGTCATGCCTGCACGGCCCCGGGAGGGGGCAGTCGGATGAGATGCAGGAACAAGGTGAGTGTCAGGCACCACGCTGGCACCGAGTGGGGGCATGCCGTTAGGATGATAGCTGGGGGGAATATGATGGGATCAGGTTTGGGGTGGTGTGAGCAGGGACGGGCTGCAGAATCCTCAGATGGGTGGTCAGGGATGCTGATGGGCCCTGTACCTTATACCACGTTGGCATTAGGCCAGGTGGGAACTAGAAGAGTATGAGTGGGGCAGGCTGGAGGGGCAGGAACAACAGGGTTCCCCCAGATTCAGGAACTCTGATGGCCTCACCTGAGCCCCAGCATGACTCACCACTCCCCTTCCCTTCCTGAGCCTCTGTCACCAGCTGCCCCAGCTTCTTGGGGATGGCAAGGGCTGGCCTTTGAGGTGGACAGAGCAGGGCGTGCTGTGTTTGCTCAGGCAATTGGCTGCCCCTCTCTGAGACTGTTTCCTCTGTAAAAAGGGTGTAATCACCATGCCCACCTTTTGGTTTGTTGGGAGGACTGCATAAGACAAGCAGTTAAACTATAAATTGAACCCAGACATATAAAAACTCTCACTGAGATCCCTTCTCCAGCATGTGGGCGCCACTGGGTGGGAAAGCTGGGCATTTCCCAACTGTGCCAAGCATGGGTGGGTGGGTGAGCCACCCTGATTCCGTGTGCCCAGGCTGGCGGACGTAGCTACTTACCAACCAGGGAGCTACGTGCAGAGGGAAAACAGGAACCAGTCGGGAACCAGCAGGCGTCACCTCGGGAGCGGGCGCTGGACTTAGGTCTGGCACACACATTCCTCCGAACACTTAATCAGAGATGCTGGCAGCAAGTAGCGTGCGACAGGGACCGTCCAGTGCCCAGAGTGACCAGGTTCTGACCTCCAGGCACCCGGCAGAGAAGAGGTACCAGTGCCTGCAGGAATGTGGGAGAATGTCAGTTAGTAGGCCCCCACGACGATCTTCCACCTTTAGACCCCTGACTGGCCCTCGGGATGCTGGGGCGGGGGACACCATTCAGCAACCAGAGAAACCCAAGTGTTTGTACAACACTACATTTTCCAAAGCACATGGCATCCCTGCTCGTGTGAGCCCCACATTGTTTTTCAGAGGCTATCTGCATGTCATGCATATTTACAATGCCTTTCCCACCACCCACAGAATCCCCACAGCAGCTGGGAAGCTGGGTTCCAAAGGCTCCAATCCTCCCTGTCTTGCTTCTCCCTCCTTTTCCCTGGATGGGGGCAGTCAGGAAAGCCACACAATTCTGAGTTCTGATCCCAGCTTAGCCCCTCACGCGTTGAACAACACTGGGCAGGCAGCTGTCCTGTTCTGAGCCTCAGTTTCCCTACTTGTCAAATGGGAATAAGAGTGCCTCCTCGGAGTGCTACCGTGAAGATTACAAAGATAATGCAGATACAATACTTGGCACAAAGCATGTGCCTGATAAAGATCCTTCAGAGAGGCTCTGCCCGTGTCCCCTGCACTCAGAGCAGGAGGCCCTTCATTCACACCCCCCGCCATCACCTCCCACATAACACGTCTTGTGCAAGAGGCAAAGAGAAGCCAGGTGTCCCTCTCCACCCACCTCTCCTGAACAGGTGCCACAGCTCCTGCTTGGATCTTTACATCAGCAGGAACCCGGCCCTCTTGGGAGAAGACAAGGGCTCCTCTATTCCACGCCCCCCTCCCAGGAGCCTCTTGGCCGTCTTGGAGGTGTTAGTGGAAACCCCCAGGCCTCCACCCTCTCATTCTATGGGTGGAGAAACTGGGACATAGTGGAAACCAAGCTGATGTGTAGGCACAGAATCCAAGAAAGAAGGCCAGGATCTGAGCCCAGGACCCAACTCTCAGCCCGGGGAGGGGAGGCACAGGGGTCAGTTCATATGAGGAATATGGAGAAAGGGGCCATGATGGTGGGGGAGGGTCACCTTTCTCTCCAGGTTACCCTAGGGTCCTGGAAAGCGCTCATACCTCTAACCTCTCTGTGTCCGAGCCTGTAACAGGTTTCCCTGCATTTCCTCTTCTCCACAGCCCTATAATGTTATCCCTACGTTTCAAAGGGAGAAACTGAGGCTCAGGAAGCTTTAGTAATTACCCACAGCAAAGCAAACACAAACACTGAGGAAGAGGTGGGGCATCCAATTCCAACACCCCACACTTAACCTCATGCTGCCCTACCTCACCCCTCCAGCCCCAGGGAAAATCACCAACCAAAACAACCAGGCAAAACCTTCTGGACAAAAAGTATTTAAGTAGCAGGAAAAGAAAATACCAAACTCCAAAAAATTCTGAATTAGTGGGCACAAATTCTTAAAGATGCGTAAAAGATTTCAGATGTACCGTGGGGCGTGAAAATTGCTAGGGCATAAAAATCCAGTGCTTGGGAGGATACGTTCCCAACCTAGATGTCACTTTTAGCCAAAATTAGCCAGATCTCAAAGATGAAGGAAAAGAGGTGACAGCAGAGGGAGGTGTCCTGTGCAGGGCAGTGGGGCAATAGCTCTGATCTGGGGGGTCCTGAGACTCATCGGTCCTGAATAGCTGAATAGCTCTCATCTGGGGGTCCTGAGACTTCCTTGCTGGGAGAACAGAACAAGTCTCCTCCCCAATTCCCCACTTTCCAACAGGAGGGAGAAGCACACAAGGCAGTCTGTTAGGTCCCTGCCGGCTCTGATGGTATTTAAGATTCTGGGGATTTCCGACATGGATGAACCCCGAGAACATTATGTGAAATGAAAGAAGCCACAAAGACCACACAGTGTATGATTTCACTTCTATGAAATATCCAGAACAGGCAATTCTGTAAGGACAGAAAGTAGATGAGTGGTTGCCAGTGAGAGGACTGGAAGGAAAGGGGTGACAGCTCAGGGGTTCGTGGTTTCCTTTTAGGGTAATGAAAATGTTCAACATGGATTGTGGTGATGGATGCACAACTCTGAATATAGTAAAAATCCACTGACTTGTCCACTTTAAAAGAATGGATGGTATGGTGTGTGACTTCTGTCTCAATAGATCTGTTACAACAATCCAACACTAAAAAAGAAGATTTTTTGACTTCCAAATGGGCAGCTGTCTTGTGGGAGTCTGTGGTCCCCGCGAGGTTCTCCTGCGATGGTCTGGGAAACCAGGGAGCATTTCCCGAGAAGCCCCCTGTGTCCCTCCAGACCCTCTATCCCAGAAGCCTTTGCACTTCACATTCATCTCCTCCAGGAAACCCTCCCTGATCTCCCAGCTAGAAAGGTCCTTTGTTACTGGCTCCTACGGCTCCCTCGGTTTCTTCTTTTAGCCACTTTCATGCTGATGTGAGGAACTTTCCATGATTATTGGTTGACGTTGCCTCCTCCATCAGACGGGGAGTCCAGGAGGACAGAGACCATCATCATCGGTCATCGTTGTCAACACTTAGGGCAGTGCCTGGCACACAGTAGGTGCTCCAGAAATGTTTGCTGATTGAATGAACGAATCACAGTTCCAAACTTTATGATGTACACTTGGCTTCTGTCCTGGCTCCACCACGTTCCGGCCGAGTGATCCTGGGCAAGTCATGTCCCCTATGAGAGTCTCAACACCTACTTCAGAGAGAAGCCAGGGGACTAAAAGGGATAATAGACAGGGAAAGTCTTTACGAAGTGGCCCCTCCCACAGCTGCCCCTATCTCGGTCAATGGAACCCCCTCCCTTGCAGCTACTCAGGTCCAAGCCCTGGAGTCATCCTTGACGCCTCTCTTTCCCTCACCCTCCACATCCGAGCCATCAGCAACTCCTATTGGATCCGCCCTCACAATGTATTAAGAAGCTGATGGACGACCTGCACTGCTTCCCCACCGTGGACTGAGCCATCGCCATCCCTTCCCTGGATTATTCATATCCTCTCTTGTCTCCTGCCTTTGCTCCTGACGCAGAATCCAGAGGAATCAGGTTCAAACGCAGGTCAGATCCTGTCCCTCTTCTGCTCTAAACCCTCCAGGGACTCACTTCACCTCAAGTGAATGCTGATGGCCCTCTAGAGGACACACAGGTGGCCCCTCCCCCACCTCCGATTCTCCCCTTTACTCTCTGCTTACTCCCTTTGTCCCAGCTACACTGGCCTCCGTACTGAGCCCTGAATATACATCTGGGCTCCTGCCTCAGGACCTTTGCTCTTGCTCTTCCTCTGCCTGGAATGTGGGCTGCCCAGATCTCTGTGAGCCTTACCCCCCCACACCCCACTCCCTGCAGATCTTTGCTGAGACCTGACCTTATCAATGAGAGGTATTTCAGCACAACGGTTAAGACTCGTAACTGAAGGGTATGGGCTCCAGGTAAAATCCAGGTTCTGCCAGTTACATAGTTGAGTGACCTTGGGCAAGTTTCTTGACGTCTCTGTGACTCAGTTGCTCACTTCTAAAATGGGAGTCATGATAACACCTTCCTCATAGGGTTGTTGTGAAGCTTAATCAGTGAAGCAATCTCCATGTCTGCTGATACCATTACCCCCCAATCCACTCCACCTAACATTCCCAGGGTCTGTCCCTCCCTGCTTTATTGTTCTCCTTGGCACGTATCACAATGTAACAGGATATGTAAATGAGTAATTTATCCTGATTATTGCCTGCCTCTCCCACTAAAATGTCATTTCGGGAGGCAGAGTTTTGTCTCTTGGATTTATTGCCAGATCCCCAGTGCCTAGCATAGCACCTGGCACGCAGAGGTGCTCAGTGAAGACGTCACACAAATACTTTCAATGCTGAACAGTTATTGACTAAATTGTCACAAGCTCTGGGTTTCCCCGCCTTCCCTGTCCCGGACATGCCTCTCTCCAGCGCAGCTTGCCCCTCCCAACTCCAGGTCTGCGTAGCCTAATTCCTATGGGCCTGCCTCCTTGGGGATACCTCACCCCCTACATTTCCAGGGCCCAGTTTATGGCCTTCCCCAAAGACCTTGCCCTCTTGCAGCGTTGCTAACCTGGTACCTGGAACCAGCTCACCCTCCTCAGTAACTAAGAAGCCAGGAGGCTCCGTGCCGCCCCTTCTTCCTTCTTCATCCCCTCATACATAAAACCCAAGACCATGTCCTATATTTTTTAAACCTCCTACATCTCTCTCAAATCCCTTTCTTTTCATCCCCAGTCGCCCCCCTGTCTGGGCCACCAGGATCCTTCGTTCAGGCCACTGCACTGGCCTCCTCCCCGGGCGCCCTGCTGCCTTCTGTCTGTCTTCTTTGTAGCAGCCAGGAAGATCTTTCAAAATACACGTGGAACAAATGAAAGCCTCGCTTTGCAAGCTTGAAACGTCAAAAGGCTCGTTACTCAAAAAACAAAATGACCGGAGCTTTTTGGAAGAATTCGACTCAGGCCTTCTCTAATAACGGGCCTCCCTAGGCTCAGGTAAAATAGTATTGGCTGTACAAAACTTTAATTTACAAAATGGATTTACATAGAAGCTTTTAGCTCAATACGTATTTCTGGAGTTGAATTGAAATGGAAAAATAGTTTTTCAAAATAGCATGTATGGTGTTCCCTCACACACTGGGAGCTTTTCACACCCCCACATCTCGTTTACTCCTCTCAGCAAACCAGGTAGGTGGCACTGACTCAGGTTTTCAGATGACGCAGCTGAGATGGAGAGGGGAGGTGACTGGTCCAAAGTAACACAGCTCCCAGATTCCGCCCGAGTCTTCCCAGACTCTGGAGGTTGTGGCCACAGGGTGCTAGCTGGGACAGACAGGCTGCGATGTTGGCTGGGACCGGGGAAAGAAACTAAACCTCCTGTTCTCCAGCTGACGGCTGCAGGCTCCAAGGCTCTCAGAGACCGTGGACGTAACTTGCTCATTTCCTGCTCCCTGCATCTGCCTGTGTGTTTTCCCTGCCCAGGGTAATGGCTCCCCACCATGGTCTCAACCTTTCCACCCTTTCTGGCTCACGTCCAGCACTGAGTCTCCTGCTCGCACCCCTTTAGCCCTGGCTGCCCTGACGCACCACCTGCAGTGATTTATGGACATTCCCGTCTTGGCAGTGCCCTCCGCCCTTGTGCTGTGTCCCCCTGGCTCTTCTATCCCGGGGACTGTGGTTCCTCCCTTAAACCCGACAAGACTGATCTTCTCAGCTGCCTCCCAGATCTCCCTCCATAGGCCCTCACGCTCCCATGTCCAAAAGAGACCTTATCGCCTTCTGCCCCAAACTTACCCCTCCCTGGTAACACTGTGATCCTCCCAGGTCCCCAAGCTAGAAACCTGGGCATTGCTCTGGACCCCTCCCTGCCCCTCAGCCCTCCCCGAGCCCTGCTGCTTCTGCCCCAATATGTCTCTCAAACCATAGCTTCTCTCCATGGCCACCACGCTGTGCTCAGTTCAGACCCCACTCCTCAGGGTGCTTGAGCACAAGCCACCCATCTACCCACATACCTTCCACACCACCCACACACCAGCCACCCATTTTTCCAATCATCCACCAACCATGTACTCACCCCCTGACTCATCATCCACCCCTCCATTTATTCACTCCACCAATCCATCCCCCATATTTATGGAGGCCTCCACTGTGCCAAGCCACTGTCCTGGTCATTTTGACACGACAATGCTTTAGGCCCAGAGTCCCTGGCCTCAAGATGCTGACACCAGAACTGGGTCTTGAAGGGTGAACAGGAATCTGTGGAGGGTGGAGGGGAGGTGGGGAGAGCATCTAGGTAGAGAGATAAACAGACACAGGAAGGAGACCCCTGGGTGACAGACGAACTTGACCAGAGAAACGGGGAGTGACAGAGGTGAATGTGTAAGGGTGGACCCTGATGGAGCCCAGTTCCCCCACCTTGTAGTCATTTGACCCTGAACAAAGGAACTCAGTGTTCCCTGTCTGTAAAATGGGAATAATAATATACCTATTACAAAGGGCTGTGTGAGGACGACATGAGCCAATGCATATACATTTCTCTTAGAACAGTGCCTGGTATACAGAAAATGCATTGTAAATATGGTTGCTATTAGTGCTCGTATTCTTAATAGTTTCTAGTCAGCTAGTGGACAGCAGAGAGTTTTCCATAAAATACATACGAAGCTGGACTGCAAAGCAGCTGGGGGCCCTGGAGTGAGCTTCTTTGCTCCTGCTCAGGATTTCCCAGGCTCTGGCCAGCCCCAACCCCACCAGCTCTAGCCTTGTCCTCACCTACTGACTGTCCCCAGCCAGCCACGTCCACCAGCCACGGCCCCAGACCAGCCCCCAGGGCCTGGAAGAACTCCGCATGCCCTGCCCCTCGTTTTAATGAGTATGGGCAGCCGAACTCCAAGTTCCAAGAGCTTTCCGACACGTGCAGCCCGTTTGCTCTCTCACAGCTCACGGAACACCACCCTGTGTGTAACAGCAGGTCCTCACAGCTCCTCTCAGTCAAAGCACCGAGAAGCCCTTGATGTGGCTTTGTCCGCTAACCCTTACAGCTGGGCGCTGGTGTACAGTCACCCATTCTACAGATGAAGACACTGCATCTTAGGGAGAAGACGCAAGTTCCTTTGCCTCAGGCTACACAACAAGAAAATGGCTGAGCAGTGATTCAATCACTGGCTGGTCAGACTCCAGAACCCCAGCTCTCTCTCCAAAATCCTGGAAGCCCTCCAAATTATCAGGTCCCAAGATAAGGCATGACTGTGAATTTTCAAGGTACTGAGGAGCGCTGTCCAAGAGAACCGTGTGCAAGGATGGAAGAAATGCTCCCATCTGGACGGTCCACCAGTAGCCATGAGCCACGAGTGGCTACTGAGCATCCAAAACGGGACTGGTGCCACGAAAAACTGGATTTTAAATTTCATTTAATTCAAATAACCACATGGGACTTGTGGCTACCCTAGCACAAGGCCAGACAGCTTTTAATAGTCTCAACCCCGACACTGCATTTCCAAATGCTCACAATTTTTTGAGCCACAACTCAAAACATTTTGTCGTTTTATTAGAAAGATTTCTACCATGTACCACCTGGTCTTTGCTTTGATAAACCAAGGCTACCCAGAACCCACAAGTTAATTGTTTTTTTACACTTCAAGGTCATTCAAGAACGAGTTGTCAAACTCCTGCTCTGCGCCAGGCACTGAGCCAGATGTGGAAGACTGAGTGACACATTTGTCCCAGCCCCAAAGGAGCCCAATCTGGTTGGGGGACATGGCCTACATTAGGGTCTGTGACAGAGAGGATGGATGCCAGAATGAGGTTTATACACAATCTGGGGAACCAGGGTGTGGATAGGGTGACTATCTCAGCTTGGAGGGTCTGGGATGGCTGCACAGAGGAGGGGACACTGACAGCGTGTCACAACACTCCACGGTTTGCAAGGCCCTTTCACAAACACCTCACTACCTGGTGATGGAGTTTGCGCCTGGTCTGCTTTCTGGTTTTTCTGTGTACTGAATTCACATCAGCATGCACTTCTGGAAAGGGCACTGAGTGTGGGCCACAGCTCTAAACCCTGGGAGATAGAAGCCAAGACCCCACCGTGAGTGAGGGCACAGCTGGCTCGGACTCCCAGGCTCGTGCTCCCCTAAATCCCCGACAGCCGCTTCTTGGGAAGGTTCACCCAGGACCCAGCCAGCTGGCGCCCAGATTTTTTGCAGTTGAGGACTTGGAAATCAGATGTTCCCTAAATCCTCCAAAGGGTCAATCTTATAAATCCCTAAACCTTCCGCAGTTCTGACAGGACCCAGCAGCCTCCTCACAGGTCATCTGGCCTGCTCTCGCCGCTGGCCCGCTGACTTCCAGAGGCCACGGAAAATCTTCATGTAATGACATTCCCCTGTAATCCCTTCATTTCTATTCCGTACTCTCGGGGCCCGCCGCAGTGGCCCATTCTCACCTGCCCTACTTTTCCTTTCTCTGAATCCTCCGAGCTCATGCTTGGTTCATTTTGTCCTTTTTGGAAGGCGTTTCTCTGCACTTCCTGAAGACGCTCCTGCCTGGGGGGCTCAGGCAGTTCCAGAGCTTCCATCTCCACTGTTAACACCAAGCCCAGATGGTCCCTCATTCAAAGCCTGGAGCCCCTCTGATTCCTCAAAGTGGCTCTGGAGCAAAAGGCAGGGAGCCCCTACGCTGCGCCCCAGAAACATACATTTCTTGAGCCCCAACTCTATGCACAGCCCCAAGCTGGGCCATGAAGAAGGCAAAGAGATGAATTAGTCAGTGGGGGTGGCAAATATATAAATAGACATGGCAGTTCAAGATGGTGGTAGCTGTCCTGGAAGAAGTCCAGGGGCCCATGGACTTCTCTAATTCCTCCTCACCAGCCTGGGGGAATTAGAGAAATATCAAAAAGGAGGTGACGCCCTGGCTGGGCCTTGGAGGATGCTGAGGAGTGGAGAGAGTAGGGAAAGGCACGGGGGCAGAAAGAGAGAGACGAAGTATCCCATGTCTGGGGAACCGCAAGAACTTCTGCAAAGGTGGGGAGCTGGTCTGTGTGCCCTGGGGAAGAAGGGGAGGAGGAAGAGGGGAGAGACAGGGCTGGAAATACAGGTGGGGGCTCTGTCAGGAGTGTTTTGCAATGGCAGTCCAGGAAGAGGGGCCCTTACCGCGGGAGCAGTGGGGAGCCCAAGGGCTTGGTCAGATTTGGGTGGCATGAAGATCACCCAGCAGCTTTGTGAGGCAGCCTAGAGGTGGCGGTGTGATCCAGGCGAGAGCTGCCGGTGGTCTACCTAGGGAAGGGCCACTGGGGCCGGCGGTGGCAGACAGATTCAGATAACTCCCAGGTTTTTGTCCTGAGTGACTGGGGAGATATAGCGCATACAGTATTCCCCCCTTATCCTTGGGGGATACATTCCAAAACCCTCGGTGGATGCCTAAAACCATGGATAGTATCAAACCCTATATATACAGTGTTTTTTCCTACACATAAATACCTATGATAAAGTTTAATTTATAAATTAGGCACAGTAAGAGCCTAATAACTCATAATAAAATACAATTATAACAATACATCGTAATCAAAAATTATGTGAATGTGGTCTCTTTCTCTTTTTCAAAATATCTCTTTGTACTGTATTCACCTTTTCACTTAAGGGAAGCACTTTACAGCTTCTCTTTGGCATATCTGAATTGCCAGCACCACTATTCTTGCACTTTGGGGCCATTAGTAAGTAAAATAAGGGTTACTTGAACAAGCACTGCAATATCAACAGTCGATCTAACAATCAAGACAGCTACTAAGTGACTAATGGGAGGGTAGCAGATACAGCAGAGACATTGGACAAAGGGATGAGTCACGTCCCAGATGGGACAGAGTGGGACAGCACGGGATTTCATCATACTACTCAGAACGACATGCAATTTAAAACATGGATTGTTTATTCTTGGAATGCTCTATTTAATATTTTTGGAACATGGCTGACCGTGGGTAACTGAAAACTGCAGAAAGCAAAACCGTGGATAAGGGGGGAATAATATACTAAGTTTTTGGCTGTAAGAAGAGTCAGCAAACTTTTTCTTAAAGGACGGTAAATGGTAAATATTTTAGGCTTGTGGGCCAGTCAGTGCTCTAAGCTGCCACAGACAATACGTAAGTGAGGGGCTGTGTTCCAACCAATTTCTTTTTTAATAAGAACAGGCAGGCCATGGCCATAGTTTGTTGGCCCCTGAGCTATAAACAACAACAACAACAACAAAAGCCATATCAAGCTGGCTTTAATAATACAGTGAATTGATTAACCTATATAACTGAAAAAGTCCAGCATTTGGGTGGACTTCAGGCACAGTTCAATCAAGGTTCCAGCTGGGTTTCACTTATGTTTTCTCATCCCAGTTCTTCTCCATATGTCAGCTCTAAGTCTGGCTTCCCTCATGTATGAAAAATGACTGTAGCTGTTGCAGACAAATCACACTATCTGGGCATAAGGAAGGACTTCTAGCTCAAGTCCTAAGTCACTCTGATTGGACTTGCTTATGTCACATGCCCATCCAGGAACCAATCATTGTACCTGGAGAACGGAACACACTGATTGGCTTCACCAGGGTCACGCGCTCTACCTGAGTGAGGAAGGTAGAGTCAGTTTCCCGGGGACCACATGGCTCCCCAGTGAAAATCAGGGTCTGGTTGGATAGTGGGAAAAGGGAGGAATGCAAGAAAAACCAAAGCATACTCGTGTGTCCCCAGAAAGACTTGTGTGTGAATGTTCATAGCAGCAGGATTCCTAATAGCCTGGTTGCCTGGGGCCTGGGACGTGAGTGGGGAACGACTGCAAATGCACACAAGGAAACGTGGATTGCGGTGATGGGTGTACAACTGCATACATTTACTAAAACTCAGCAAAATGAATACTTAAGTGAACTTTATGGTTTGTAAACTACACCTCAATAGAGCTGTTATTTTGAGAGGTTGAAAGGGGACAAAAGGGATGCTGGGGTGTGGCCATCAGGGTCCATTCAGAGGACGGGGTGTCCCTCACTAGTCAGGGGACAGAGTGACAGGAGAAGGCCTAAGAGCAAATGCCGGTATCACTTTGGACATGCTGAGTAAGAGGTGCTTCTGAGGCATAAGAAATGCCATCCCTGAGAGCATCCAGTGTGCCAATGCTGCCACACCCTAGGGAGCTGCTACTCACACTGGGGAGATGGCTCTTGCTGGGGCTAGCTCCTGACCCGCCTGGGCCACTGGCCACCAACCAGGACAGTGCTGGCTCCATTGCAAGGTCCCAGCACCCAGGGCCAGGCTGGGCGTGGCCGAGGTGGCTCTGAATGGAGCACAGGATGGCCCCCCACCTCCCAGGCACTGGAGTTCTGGCCTTTTCTCCAGACATGGTCCAGAGGGTCCTGGCCTTCTGAGACAAATTCTGTGTGCTTTGTGTGATATCTGTGCGTGAAATACCAAGTGGCAATGTCCTCGGCATTCCCTCCACTTAAGTTCTGGGCGTCTCCTCCCACTGGATAACTCAGATGCCCATCAGCCCCAGGGCATGAGACTGTCACTTGTCAAGGGCTTCCTGTTGGTCCAATTCTACAGTGTCCAGTTTGCTTTTCCCCACAGCGCTGACAGATTGTCATCATGACATCCATCTCGCTCACAAGGAGACTGAGACTCAGAGAGGTCGAGCAACTCACCTAAGATCACACAGCAAATGAGTGTCAGAAGTGGGTTTGACACACAGGTCAGCCTGCCTTAAGAACTTGCTCCCTTTTCCTTACCTACCCTTGACAAAGGGCATGGAAAACGAAAGAAGGAGACAGAAAGGGTGGGGGTGGGGAGGAGAGTTCAGAATGGCAAAGTGGTGGACCCAGGTTCCAGCCCCATCTCCTGTGGCCAGGCCAAGTCACTCTCCCATTCTCAGTTTCCCCAGCTGTACAATGAGCTCTTAGGCCCCTCTGGCTGCCATGTGCTGCGTTCTGTGACTGGGTGCTTACTGGGACGCTTGTGCCCTCTGTGGTGGAAACGCAGAGAAAGGTCAGTGTGGGGAGAAGGCAGATGGGACCTCCTCTGTCACGCCCTGGAGGAGCTAGCTGCACCTGGGAAATACAGCCAAGCCAAGGCCAGATGCTGGCTCAGCCACTTGGCTTGGACGAGGCCCAGTGTGAGGTCACTGTGCCCCCTGCAGGCGCCTCACCTTCTCAGTTGTCCCAGCCAGGGCTGGCTATGGGGCAGCGGACGGGGGAATGGCAATAGGGGGACCTGCATGGATCCCTCCTCACTCAGCCATGATGCTGTTCCTGCAAACTCCTCCAAGAAGCTCTGTGGGCCCAGCTTTTCCCCACCCCCAGCTCTGAGCTCCCCGGGACCCCTGCCCATCCCTTCTCCCCATCTTTCACAACTGCAGGGGCCTGGAGCCTCAAGGCTGCCCCAGCACCTCCAGGGGAGACGCCTAAAGGACAACCCATCAGGGTCAGAGTCCAGATCTTCCAAAAGTCATTGAAGGCCCAGAGAGGGTAGGTGCCTAGGCAAGGTCACACAGAGGACGGAGGAGGCCAGCTGGGCCTCCTGACTCCCCAGCTCATTTCTGTGGCCCCTTCCAATAGTGTTTATGACAGAAACACTATTCTTTACATCTTTGTTATGTTCTGTTTATAACTGAGACTGATCCTGATTTTCAGTGTACCCGACACATTTCCAGTCATCCAAACATTGTTCCCTGAATGACCATGGAGTGACCCTGGCTCATTCGCCTTTCTGCCAACACAGGTGACCTCTTCCACTTCAGAGCTTTGAACACCAACTTCTCTCTCTCTCTCTGTCCCCCTCCCTCTTCTCATTCTCTCTTGCCCCCCATTCTATCCATCAGGAAATCCTGTTGTCCCCACCTTCAAAACATCAGCAGAATCCAACCAGCCGTCACCACTTCTACTCCTGCCACCTGGACCCAGCCACCATCATCTCTCTCACCATCACTGGGACGAGAGCAAAGGCCTCCCCGTGGTCTCCCTGCCTTTGCTCTTGATCCCTTCAGCCTGGTTTCCACACAGCAGCCAGAGGGTCTTGTTAAGACACAAGTCTCTGCTCAAAGGCCTTGGTGACTGTCGTCTCACTCAGGGTAATGGCCCTACAAGTCTGGCCTCCAGGAGCCCCTCTGGCCTCTTCTCCAGCCATTCTTCCCATCAAACCCTCTGGTTCCATCCACACTGGCCTCCCAGTTGAGTCACAACTTACTCCCACCCCAGGCCTTTTGCACTTGCTGTTCCCACAACCAGGAGCCATCTTCCCTGGATATTCCCACAGCTCCTGCCCTCATTTCCTTGAGGTCACTATGAAAGGTCACCTCCTAGAGAGGCACTCTTGGACCTGGACCCAGACCCCCCTTCGAACCCTGCCTACACTCTCTATACACCCTTTGCCCGGCTGTATAGCACGTACCATCGCCTGACTTTGTAGTACATCATACCTACTGGCTGGTTCAGATGAATCCTAGCCTTAAAGTAAGCCCAGGTGGGAAGACACTGCCTCTGTTCCCTACTGATGCAGCCAGCCCTCAGCCCCGTGACTGGGACATAGTAGGTGCTCAATAATTATTACTGTCTTGTAGGGGGTCTGCAGTTTACGCACCATTACAACAACATTCCAGGTCCTGCCACCGGGGCAATCCCAGCGGTAGTAGCAGGTGTTACTCATTCCTCTGTGCCAGGCACTTGGGTTCCCCGAACTCTGTGAGCTCTTCTATTATCTTCACTTTATAGCCAGGGAACCGGAAGCTTCAAGAGGAGAAAAGACTTCCCCGAGGTCAGACAGCCAGCATGTGTTAGAGTTGGGATTAGAACTTAGACCTATTGGTCCCGCAGACCCTCACCCCTCAATCTAGCTGCTCTGGCCTGGTATCTTACGCCCAGGCCTTCAGGGTTCCTGAGTTAGAGACTCACGGTGCTGTCAGGTGACAAGCAAGGTGGGGTCACCCTGGGGGCAGGGACAGTGCCCCCCCCGGGGGCAGCAGAGGCCTCACAACCAAAAGGAGGAAGAGTCAGGCAGTGAGTGACTGTTCCACACTCTGGCCCCTGCAAAGGGAAGACAGAGGCCCTCCTTGCCATCTGCTCCTGAGAAGCATTTAGTAATCACCTAGTGTGTGCAGAGGCCTCTGCTGATGCTTGTGGGAACAAAGGGATGTCATCATCCACCCCTCCCCGCCTGCTGGTACAGTGGACAAGCCCCTTGTCAGCCATCATGCCATCTGATTCTCCCCCACAGATATAACAGGTGAGTAATATCAAGCCCATTTTACAGACCAGGAAAGTGAGGCATATTTTTTTAAAAAACTTTTTTTTATGTGTGGGTTTCCAGGACCCATCAGCTCCAAGTCAAGTAGTTGTTTCAATCTAGTTGTGGACGGCGCAGCTCACAGTGAGCCATGGGGGGATCGAACCGGCAACCCTGTTGTTCAGAGTCCCGCGCTCTAACCAACTCAGCTAACCGGTCACCCCTGAGGCACATATTTTTATCAAGCACCTGCAAATCCAGGTTTGTGTGGAAGCTGAATTCTGAGTCTCGGGAAGGTCAGAATGGGGCAGCTGCTGAGCATGGAGAGGGAATGTCCCTAGAGCCAGGAGGATGGATGAGATGGAAGCCTCCTTCCCCCACTGCCCCGCCCAGGAGGGACTGCCCTCATCATGACCCAGGCACTTGCTCCCTCCTCCCACTGACCCCTGAGCTACTCATCTACTATCTCATTTGTGCCCCTACATCTACAAAGGGACTGTCTCCCCAGCACACAAGAAACGGTTGCCAAGAGTTGGATGGGGCCAGACAGGCCCAAGGTCAAGCTGAGCGAGGGGGACAAACTGGGCCTGGCCCATGCCAGCCTCCTGCCTCCCTGTGCAGATTGCTTTTCTGTCTCCAGGCATCTCCCCCAGACACACATCTGGGGAAATCAAACAGCCATCCGGGACCCACAGGCTGAAAATGTGGCCACTGTGAGATGCTGGTGCACTCCCTCGCTTGGGAACCCATGGGGATGAGGGGCTGCGTGGGCACCACTCTGGCCAGTGGGGCTGCTCCTCCAGGGACAGGAAAGCGGGGCTGGGTGGGGAGGACGTTGGTGTAGGGAAGGCAGCTCATTTTCTGGGGATGCTGATTTCCCAGCATTACCTTGGGGAATTTAGCTTCCCAGGAAACAGCTATTATTTATTGATGTGATGACCATATACTTTATCATCCAAACCAGGATACATATAAAATTGAAAGGGAAGCTGTTAATTACTCCAGAACTGACCTGGGGAAATCATGACATGTGGGTACATTATTTATTGCACATCTACTATGTGCCAGGATGAATGATGGACACTTTCTATCCATTGTCACTTTTTATCCTCACAATGACCCATGAAAAAGTACTGCAAAGGCCCTGGCCAGGTCCTCCCTGTTCCTCCATTCTGCCTTGGGCTAAGGTGCAGAAAACCCGTTACAAGACACACCTCCTCACCCCTAGGTCTCCATCTCCACCATAAGCAACCCAGCTTTGGCCTCTGTGACTTCAACAGGGATTCATTTCATGAGAACAGATTTCAAGGTCAGGGTGTGAATGAGTTTTAAGAATTAAAGAGTTGGGTGGAAAAGAACTGGTGGGGGGTGATAATTGGGGTCTGGAAGTGGTCCCGCGCGCTTCAAGAGATGGAAGAAAAACAGAAAGGAAGTAAAGGGGCTTGTATAAGACATAGCATTTGAGGCCCTTGACAATCCAGATAAACCCCACCTACTTCTCTGAATATATCATCTACTAGCTCATCCTACACCGCACACCAGCCACAACCTGTTTTTCCTGCCTCCACCATTTTATGCGTGCTGCTCCCCCATCCACGATGCCATCTGTCAATCTCAGCTGGGCAATGTCCTCCCCACTCTTCAAGGCCTGGTTGAAACATGACGGCCTCCAGGACGCCTTCCCTGATGGCTCCTCTCTGGGTTTCACCCTTCCCTCCCCTGGGCCCAGCACCTTGCTCAGGCTTCCAGCGCCAGTGGAGCAAGGCCCGAGATCTTGCTGAGGGTGAATAGGACTGCCTTATCGGCCTGCCAGCCCCCAGGCTGCAGGGGAGCCAGGACAGCCTCTGAATACTGATGACATCTATGGGACAGCATTGGGTGCCCATAAGGATGCAGACCCCGGACTCTGCCCACAGAGGATTGGATCCCAGGGGTCTCGATGGGGCCAGGAGTCTGCCTCATCAAGTCCTTCCAGGGAATCCAATGTGTGCTGAAGTTCAACGCCCTCTGACAAGGCAGGAGAGGAGCATATATATATGTCTGCTGGAATGAAAAACCTATAGAGGCGGCTGTCCCTGATGTCCCAAAGGAAAGCCCTTACAGTGGGGCTGGCAGGTGAACCCCACGCATTCATTCACCATTTATCAAGCACCGCTCAACCAGTAACAAAGATAACAGCTGACATGGGCTGGCACTCACCACACTCAAGGCTTGGTGCATGTACCAGCTGAGCAAATCTTCAAAACAACCCCATGAGGCAGGTGCCATCACTCTTTCCATTTCACAGATGAAGAAACTGAGCCCCAGGGGGGAGAAGTGATCTTCCTGCGGTCTCACAGTTGGCAGGTGGCAGAGCTGGGATTTGAATCCAGGTTAATGGGACTCAGAGTCCACACTCTAATCACCATGCCCTGAGATATGACCATGAACAAACAGTCCTGGCCCTGGTTCATTTACCAGCAGGGAAGAGAGACCAAACACACAAACAAAACGCACTTTCAAATTATGGCAATGATGAAGGAAAAGGAGTGATTCCTCCAGAAGACAACTGCAGGGGGCACCTATTGCAGGTCTCCCTGAGGATGGTCCCTTTGACTCAGTTTTCTCATCTATATAATGGGACGTAGAGCCAGCTGACCCCTAGGAACCTTCCAGCGGGTACATCCCAGGAATCCAGTCTTCCTTTCTCTGAGCCTCAGTTTCTCCATCTGTACTATGGGCTGGAGGGAAAGCAGAGCCAGTTGTGACCCCATGTCCCTTCAAACTCAGCCCCTGGGCTTCCCGAGGCCAAGTCAGCCTGGGGTTCCTGAAACCAGGTCTTCAGAAGTTCATCCTCCACCCATCGCCATGGTGACACTGGAGCCTAGGATGAGGATGTGGTAAAGCTGGGACCTGGAAGTGGCACCCTGGCTCCTTCCTTTCCAGGAAGAAGGGCCCGAGTCCAGCAGACTCAGAGTCAGGGGAAGGGGTGAACCCCCTTGCTGGCTCACCCAGAGCCCTGCTGTCTCCATGTAGTGAAAATGAGGTGAAGGGTCCCACCCTCCTGAAAAGGATCTGTCATCCAGGGCCCCAGGCACAGCTGAGGCTCAGTTCTCTTCCTTCAGCCCCTGCTAGGCAGCCACTGAGCGCTGTCTGCGGTGCTGAAACACCAGCTGGGCGACCAAGACTGGGACCCCCTTGGCAAACACTTCTAGGAACCAGCTCTGCTGAGGGCTAGGAATTCAGGAAGGAATATTAGGACTTGGGGACAAGCAAGGAACCATGGCCATCTAGGGTCCACATTTCCCAGCAGTGTGATCTTGGGATGGTCTCAGTTCCCTCAATGTAAAATGGGGACAATAACCATACTACCTCGTGGGTCTGTAGTGAAGGGTGAATGCGATATGTGGTGCATGGAGAGGCCCAATGAATGCCAGCTATTATTGTTAGATTGTGTACTTATTATTATGGGAGGCTAACTTTGATTGGGTGCCTGGTCTTCTAAGAGATTTTTCTGCTTCTACTCACCGAAGTCCTGTAAAGTAAGTACTAAAATGGGTATAAAAATACAGGTGAATATTCTCAGGCTCAGAGAAGTGAAGTTAGTTGTCCAAGATCACACAGCTAGTGAAGTGGGGAGCAGAGATTTCAGTGAAACTTCGAAATCACTGAATCTATTCAACCCCATTCCCAAAGTCCAGATGGGGAAACTAAGGACCAGAGAGGGACCTGATTTACTACTACAAGTCACCCAAGAAACCCAGGGTCCCACCCCCCAATGCAGACCTCTTCCCATCGCTCCAAGCCAGGCTTCCCCTGGCAAGGTGAACAGGACTTCTCCACTCCGAGGCAGGCAAGCAGCTTCCCCCATGGTGATTCCTCTCCCCTGCTGGAGGGTCCTCCCTCAAAGGCAGGGATGTGAAGTGGCCCTCAGGCAACATGTGTCAGCGGCAGCCACAGGCCAGCGGCCACTCAGTGCCCACCAGTGCCCTTGCCAAGAGGCATCTGAGTGCCCGGGAGAGAGTGGGGCGGGGGCAGTCCTGCTGGGGCCCCTCCAGCTCTGGCCTGGTTTCTCAGCAAAGAGAAGGCCCAGACATACACCCAAGCTGCTCCTGTCCCAAATTTCCTGCTGAGTGGAGCATGTGCACATGCACGTGTACACGCAGATATAATTCAAATCCTCCCAACAGGGGGCTCCTGGCAGCCTCAAAAACCCAATTTTTTTCCCTTGAGGAGGTGCAGCCTTGATCTCCAGTGGGAGATAAGGGGCGAGTGAAGCATGAAAGAGTGGTGGAACCCAGAAGCCTGGCTTCCCACTCCAGCTCTGCTCCTTCCAAGCTGGTGACCTTGAGCAAGTCACCAAGTTGATCTGATGTGGTGATGCTCAACAAAACGGGGTTCCCAGGCCTTGGGGTGAGGCATCGAGGGGTCATGGATTAGAACAGGCTTTGAGATACGTATTAGGATTGGACACTGCCCACAGTGGGTGAGAGGCTTACCTTAGAACCCCAGGGACAAATCCCAGCCCCAGGGCTGGCTCCTTCTTGGCCACCTTTGTCCTGACAGCCGTCATCCCAGGCTCCCTGTTTCCCTATGTGCCCCCTACGTCACTTTCACATAGAGGTGGGAGGGGTCTTTGGACAATGTAAAGCAGAACTGCTGGCACACCTTCAGCATCTTCCCGGAACGTTCAGAAAGGGTTCAAAACCCTGGCTGAGGCCCACAAGACCCCTGGGGGTCTAATCAGCTGCCCCACTCAGCCCCAGCACCCACCCTGCCCTTCTTGCTCTTCCCTGATGGCACAAGCCTGTGTCTCCCCTCCAAGCTCCTGCCCCCACCAAGCCCTCTCCCAAGCTCGCTGTCCCTCAGCATTCACACAACTGGCTCCCTCTCATTCCTCAGGGCTAGCACAAATGTCATCTCCTCCGAGAGGCCCTGGCCTCCCTGAAGTCTAAAGTGCCTCCCAGAATTGCACACGGGATCTGGCTTTTGGTTTCTGCTGCCAGTTAGTGGAAGGAGCCACTCCGCAGGCAAACAACAGGGGCCCAAAATGTGTGCACCAGGCAGCTTCGGGTATGCCTCTTGGGCTGAAAGTGGCCAAGTAACAAGTCCTGACATTGAGAAATCCCTCTGCGGAGTGACTCTGGGCATGTCACCTGCGCTCTGTGGGCCTCAGTTATCCCACTAGGACCATGGGTCAGAGGAGTCTGTCTCTGAGACCTTCTAGTTGGCCGCGGTTGCCTCTATCCAGGCCCCACCCTACAATGACCCATTTTTCTGAGGCTTCTCTGAGCTCAGACAGTTGCTCCCTGAGGGCCTTAGTCCTATAAATCACAGCTGATTCCACTGAGTGGGGCAGCTGCTGGCGCCCAGGCATTTTGTGGCCATTAATCAACATTGGCAGTACTGAAGCTGTCGCAAAGTGGCTTTGGCAGGAGCTGGGCCTGGCCTTCAAAGCTGGGGAACCTGCCAGGCTGAGACCCGCAGATCCTCATAGACTCCCCTTGCCCTGACAGGTCCCCACTCAGCCGCACGTAGCCACCTGCCTACTCTACCTATCCTCCTACTCCCCATTCAGTTGACAAATGCTCCCTCTGCTTCCTCTGGACGCATATCCTCAGCTTCCCAGGTCCTCACAGTGTACAAAGCGACTACAGCCATCCTACATACCATTTTATCAAAGAGGAGTCTGAGGCACAGAGAGGAGGAGTGACCTGCCCAAGGTCACACAGCATGTGTGTGGAGGCTGCGGCTCTAAAGCTTCTGGTCTTTGCCCCTTTCACCAGGGAGACCCCAGGTGTGGAGAAGGTGTGGGGAGCTGAGCCACCACTCAGCTCCATCCAACCCTGGGAAGACCCGGGCTGGCTGCAGCACTCTCTGCCAACCTCAGGGGTCTGCTACAGCCTCCAAGGGGCTCCTGGGAAATAAAACCTCTCATCCCCCCAAGTCCCAGTACAACAAGCTGCCTCTGTTCCCACTCTTCAATCTGCTCAAAGAAATGAGGAGAAAATTGAATGAGGTGTCTGCAGGGAGCTGAGCCTGCACTGCCAGAAGGCAGGAAGACAGGAGGCTGGCAGGGCGCCCACTGGGTGCAGTGGGCAATGAATGCCCCAGCAGCATCTGAAAATGCTGGGAGGTGGAAGCTAGGATGACAGGCTGGCTCTTCCCTCAATGTCTGGATGACCCTGGCAGAAGCCTGTCCCCTCATATGTCCATCCAAGCGAGAGTCAAGAGCCTACTGTGTGCATTAGAAGACATAAAGGGGCAGAGCCCAGTGGCCTATAGGAAAACACAGGCTCAGGACAGATTGCCTGAGACCAAACCCTGCCTCCTTCCTGCGGGAGGGATTCCTTATCTCTAAAATGGGAATGGTGGAAACTGTGCCTCTCTCAAAGGGCTATGGCAGATCAAAGGCCTGTGAGGGTGGATGTCTTGAGCCTGGTACATAGGACACACTTAGTAAGTGCCAGGTACTTTTATTGTCATTGTTGTTCTACGCCAGGCGCTGGGTTAGAACACTGGCAAGACGATGTGGACTCTGAACTCGCGGAGCAAGGGTGACAGACAAAACCGGTAAAACAATTATAAATCGTGGTAAGTGTCCCAAAGGCCTGGGACAGAGAAAACCAGGGGGCCAAGCAGGGCTACAGGGGACCCCCTTCAAAGGAGAGCTGGTGGAGAAGCTTGGTGGGTAAGAACTGGGTCAGTGTTCCAGGCGGATGGGAAAGCCAAGCAAAAGCCCTGAGATACGAGCAGCCTGGTGAGTGTTCAAGGACCTGCAGAGAGACCTGCGTGAGAGACAGAGGACTGAGTAAGGGGGAGTGTGTTCCTCTCTGGGCCTCAGTTTCCCTCTCTATGTGAGGAAGGTGATGGACGTGCCTCCAGGCTCTCCTCAGAGCTCCCCTGGAGCAGGCCCTGTGTGCCCCAGGAGGAGCCTGGGGGGGCAGTGAGAGGCTCTCGGGAGGCCTGACCCAAACTCTTCCCATGTGACCTTGGCCTTGTCCCGTTCCCCTTCAATCCCTGGGGCTGACTCAAAGCTAAGAGTGGTGCCTGACTCACTACTTCGGTGACAACTAATTATGTCACCCCTTCCGCCTGCTGGGTCGCAGCACCCGCTTTGGAGCATTCTGGCTCCTGACCCCGCCCCCAGGCTCCTGACCCGCCCCCAGGCTCCTGACAGTGCCCTGAGGGGGCAGGCCTAGCTGGACCGACCACTTGGAGTCTCAGGCCCAGTCTGGGAAGCAGCTTCTCCCCCTTTTTTCACCACAGGGATCAAAGTGCCCTGAGACCAGTGGAGACCTCTGACCTAAGCTTGGGGCCCATGTCCAGGAGCACTGGGCATGGGGCTGGTGGTTGTAGGGAGGCCCTGAGAGGGACCTCCCTGAGCAACCCCGCCCCTCATGTGCCCCTGGAGGGGTGTCACTGAAGCCCTGCTCATGCTGCCTCTGCTCTTGTGAAGCCAGCCATGGTCAGGAGAATCACAAGAGGGCGCCTAGTCTTCAGTGTATGTGGGGTGGCCCACAGGCACCGCTCTTCCATATCATCCCCCCACTTCCAGAACAGCTAGAATTTCCTGAGAGAGAGAGGATGTTCAGGGACTGGCAGGCAGGACAAGTGGGTAGATACACTGGGGATGTGGGTGTCCCCCACCCCACCCCTACTTGGGGCTCCATTCCCAGGAGACAGTATTGGAAACTTAGGCCTCCCTCTACCGCAGAAGGAAGACACGCCCGATCTACCACTCAACAGACTTATTTGCATATTCATGAGGGTTGTCTTGATAATGAATATGCTAATCAGACACCACTGGCTACTCCAGGTTCTTTTGCCTTCCCTACTCCAGCTTCCAGCTCTGCTGTTGCCATAGCCTCCCCCACCTCCCACTCAGTCTCATCCCTCTGGCTCACCTTGGGCCAGCCTCCCAGCCTTTTCCCAGGCCTTCAAACTTGCTCCCAACTATCCCAGTTCTGGCCTTACTGTTCCCCCTGCCCAGAATGCTCTTCCCCTGTCCTTACCTGGGTAGCTGTCACTCATTCTTTAGAGCTTAGCTCAAATCTCTCACACACATATACACACACACACCTGCTCTGACTCGTTTGGGACCCTCCACTTTACTGCACGGTTGCATTTATTTATTTCTGTGGTCATTTGATGACTGGCTCCCCCACTAGACTGGCTCCCTGAGGGCAGAGCATGCAAGTGGCTCTCAATAAATGTTTACTAAATGAATGACTGGTGGTTTTTACTAATGTTCCCAGCAGACTCCCGATGGGCCTCCCTGCCTCCCTCCTGTACTCGTGGCTGATTCTCCGCCAGCACCCAGCTCTGAGCAGACTGGCTTTCCACTGCGCCCAGCATATCACACACAGTTTCAGAAGCTTCTCCCTCACTCCTCTGACCATCCGGCTTCCTGGACAGCCTGGGACCATGAGGCTCAGGGGCATAAGCTGGGGGCCTACACCGTGTGGGCCATGGAGCCAGGGTAAGAACTCAGGCCTGCCAGACCCCGTGGCCCTCTGTCTCGGGGACTCAACTTCCTCATCTTGGAACAGCCAGTGCTTACTCCCTCTTGGTCTAGTGATGTGGATGAAGAGAGATCGGGTGGGTTAAGGGCCTCCGGGGGCCTGACTGGGTCACTGGCTCCCCCTCAATCCCAGGTGGCAGGCCTTGTTCCACTTCAAGAAGCCAAAAGGGCACAGAGGTAGATGAGTGGGCCCTACTTGTGGGCCCTCACGGGACATGGGGAAAGGTAAGTCCCGGCTTAAAACATCCTGGGTGTGGACACTTCCACTTCAGAGGGGAGGTATTATATTACAACTCCTTCCACTGCCACGGCAATCAACCCTTAGGATCCCAGAGCCAGGAGAGCCGGAAGAGCCCATGTCCTCCGCTCCTGTCTAGGCCTGAACCCTACCCTCAGTCCCCTGTAGCAGCCAGAGAAGGGGCTGCTGACCCACCTTCCCCATGGACATCTCCATTTCGTGCTGAATGGTGCTGAATGGCTGAAGCGTCCCTTTTACCTGGACTTGCCCAGTCCCTCAACTGCTGGAGACCATCAGCTCATCTTTAAGCCCCAAATGTGGCCGGGCTTCTCAGAGCCCACCCCCAATGGTCTCAGGCCCCCCTGCACCACTGGGACAACTGCCGTCCCATCCCAACACACAGCATGGTGCAGGACACAACATCCTTTGAATGAATTCTTGGATGACTAACCCCTAAGACACTCTTGTGGGTTCTAGCTTTGCCCACAGGGCTGAAAAAGGTCTGATCTCCCATGGGTATGTGAATAATTTGGGGATTGAATCAGGCTCTGTCCCTTGGGCAAGTGACTTAACCTTTCTGAGCCTCAGTTTCTAATCTGCAAAATGGGTTCAGTTGTCCCTATCCAGAATGAGGGAAATGCTGCTCCTGCTGGGCTTAGTCCACATTTATTCCCCCATTCTCCTAGCTCCCCTGGCTGCAGCTTCCTTTTATTCCCCTAGTCCAAAAGCTTCCAATGGATTCAGTTACAAGGAGGCAAGGGGTGTAGTCACAGCATAGAGAGGGCAGAAACAGGGTGCTGGTGGGGAAGCCCACGTGGGGTCTGCTGGGCTCCAGCAGCCCGAGGAAGGAGAAAGGGGTGTGTCTGTAGCAGGCAGGAGCAAAGTTGGACCACGTTCTGGTTGGACTCAGGGCCACAGTCAGGGCACACTGACGGAGTAAAAGAAATCAGAGGAAGGAGACAGGCTGATGGCGGGGTTTCCCTTGGGGCAGAGAAGGGCCCTACAGTTATCCTGCCCTGGGGATTGCTGGACTCAAATACTGCCCCTCTGTCCCACCCACATGTCAATGTCAGGAGAGTCTGCAACCCAGGAGAATCACTCAGCCACAAAACCTATTGGTACTGTATGCCAGCCACCACTCCAGGGGCTGGGGACAAGAAGCAAGCAAAACAAATGTGGTTGCTGACCTTGAAGTCCAGTGGGAGAGATGGAAATTAAACAAACAAATGTGTACCATGTCAGGTTATGGCCACTGTCACGAGGCAAAAGAAAGCAGGATAAGAGGTGGGACAGAGGGCTCTTTGAGGAGGCAACATTTGGGCTCAGGCCTGAGTGAAGTGAGAGAGGAAGCTCTGCAGGTATCTGAGGGGCAGAAAGTTCCAGGCAGAAGGAACAGCAAGTGCAAAGGCCCTGGGGCAGAAATGTGATATTGATGGAGCTGCCAGCACAGGTCAAGGGAGTGGGCACAGTATGGGGCGTCAACAGTTGTCAACTGGTTGACCTCAGAGGTGAGAAACTTCATCTGTGTAGCCTTTGTCTTCTTATCAAATGGCCATGGAAAAATGTCATAGGTGGTTATTAAGATGAAAATGGAGGAAGTCATTAGAGAAAGTTCCCTGCAGTGCCGGGTGACACAAGTGGATGCTCAATAAATGTGGACTGACTGGCAAACTCTCTGAAGAGAACAGGCGGAGAGAGGGAGTAGGGGTGGGCGCAGAGCCTGGCCAGAGGATGGGAGCAGCTCTTAGAAACAGAATTCTTACAAAATGGCTGCAGTCCTTCTCTTCACAACATTCCTCTTTGACCTGATCTGCTGGGTCCTGCAGGCACCTGCGTTAGCAACCCCTAGGAGTAAATCAGCAACTAAAGGCCTCTAAGAAGGAATGCTTAGGCAGCTCTGAGAACCCAGGTCCCAGGGAGAAGGTGGAAGGTTTCCTACGGGTGGCACCTCCCCACATCTGGGTCTGGAAGGATGTCCAGGTGGGCAAGGGGGGAGGGAGGCACCACAGATGGAGAAACAGCATGTGCAAAGGTAAAGAATGGGTCACGTCTCCTGTATGTTCCGGTACAGGAGGAGGAGAGGGGACGGAAGGATAAGGCAGGGACAACATCTGTGACAAGAGCAGCTAATGTTTCCAGAGCACCTGCGATGTGATCCTCACAATCTTGTAACCATGACACCATAACTTCCATTTACAGAGTGCTCAGTATGGGGCCAGATGTTTCGATCTCCTCTGGATTCCTCTTAGCAACCCTACAAGGTAGGAACTCAACATTCCCATTTCACAGATGAGCAAACTGAGGCTGTGGGCCTTAAGAAACTTGCCCAAAGTTCTGCAGCCAGTATGTGGCAGACACCCAGATGAGTCCCACAAGCTCTCCACCACTAGGCCCACAGCCTCCTGCAGGAGAGGAGGCATGGGAAGTTTTGAACAGGAAACTAACGTCATGTGACCTGTTCTGGGAAAATCTTTTGTGTGCATCACAGGAGGCGCTGCCATGGTCTCAGTGGCAGGGTCCCCTGCCTTTGTTCCCCAAGGAAGGGGCTACAGAACCCAAAGAAGAAGCTCCCAGCTCTGAAAAGGGTGGAGTGAGCACCACGCAAGGCCTCCTCCCACCCACCCCAGGGGCTCAGGCGACAGCTCCAACCTGTAGCTTTAATTAAAAGGCCTTTTCAAACCATTAGCAGCAATAATAATAAAACCCCAAATAGAAACAATAAAACAGTATGACTGTCGGAGAATTAAAATGGGCACCTGGAGTTCTGCCACTCCCAGGGGGCAATTTGGGGCGCAGGCAGGAGGCATGATTTTCACCTCCAGTAGACACACCAGTCCCAGACACTGGCTGGGAGGGGAAGGCTTCGGGAAAAGGGACCATGCTGTGCCAGGGACCCAGCCGCCCCTGGGCCACTTTGGGGCCCATCACAAGGAGGGCTTTGTGTGTCCCAGCCCCCTCTCAGAGCCGGCGTCCCCCATCTCCAGGGCTCAGCCAGACCTTCCTCCCCTCCCCTCACCCCAACTCAGCACAAAAGCCACTGGGACGTGCCACTAAAATCTACCTGGTCTCTTGCCTCCTTGTTTCCAGCCCCTGTCTTACCTCAGTCCACTTGCATCTCCTCTGAAAACCTCACTAGCTTCTTATATAGGCCCTCCATGTTTATTTGAGCCCCTGCAAACTGCACTCAAACCAAACCCTGCCTCCATTACCACTCCCCTCAGATGCCCCCCATGGCTCCCTACCTCCTCTGGCATGCTCCCCTCCCCCTGGCCCTTGAGTCACAGCCAGTCTCATTTGTTCCCAGAGTGAACCCAGCCTTTCTCCACCTCAGGGCCTTTGCACAGTCTGCCTGGAAGACACTGCAGTCCACACCTCCCTGACGGGCTCCCTCTTTATCCAGTAGAGCTCAGCCTCAATAACACCTCCCCAAAAGCCTCCAATACTCACCCCCCAGGCCCGTACCATAACCCTTTTCGAAATTTTAGCATTTTTACCAATTTTTTATCTGCCTACCCTCTGACCTTCATATGAGAGCCCTGTGAGAGCAAGGACTGGGTCTGGCTTGTTCACGGCTGTGCCCCAGTGCCCAGCATTGGGCCTGGCACACAGTAAGTGTGCAATCAATGCTTGCTGAGCAGTCCAGCAAACATGACTTCCTGCTCCCCACGGAGCCTTGCCCTCCCTTCCTATAGTCCATGCTGCCGCTGCTCCCCAGTCTTTCGGGTAATCCCTGTGGGTAGGTGGAGGTGGTGGCTTTCCAACCTCCCTGGGTTCTCTGTGCCCACAGCCTCTCCAGGCAGGCCCCATGAGACTTCCAAGTCCTTGCCTTCGCTCCATAATGGCAGGGACTAGGGAAGATGGTCTCCAAGATTTTGGATCTAGGTTTTTGCCCATTTGCCAAACACCTGTTGGTGCCTTCTTGGTGCCAACCCTGAACTGGGTACACAGGATCCAGAGCCAGGGACCTATCCTTGGGGGGCTTCCAGGACAGCAGGGAGACCCAGCCAGAAAGACCTGTGCTACAAAGTTCTGTGTGATGTGCAGGGCAGGGGGGGAGAACCACACGGCCACACACTCATTCGAATTCTCACTTCACTGCTCACGTTGGGCAAGTGACCTCACCTCTCTGAGCCTATTTCCTCATGAACATGTGGGATAATCCTGCCTCACGGGACCACAAGGAATCAAAGCCATACCCTGGGTAAAGAACAGAACATAGCATTATTTCTGCAATGGCCAGAAGGCTTAATTTCCTTTTTTTTTTTTCACTAGTTAGTAAAAGAAAGCTGCTTCCTCCAGCTCTGATGACTAAACATGGTTGGTTCAGACTCTTTTGGTGAAGGAAGATGGACAAGGGACTCTGAGAGAGGCAGGCGTGACTGCCAGAAGGAATCAGGGAAGGTTTCCGAGAGGAGGTGACTTTGGAACTAAGTTTTAAATAATGAACTGAAGTCCAGGAGGCATGAGGGCAAAGCACGAGCAGAGGGTGGAGCCAGGAGCATGGGGAGCAGAGAGCAGACTTTCCTGTAGCCGCAGCATTTAGAGAAGCCTGACTATGAAGGAGAGGGCAGCCCTCACCCCTAGGACACCAGCCTGCAGAATGTGTTTTTGTTTCTGGTGTGTGTTTTTTTAAACTCCTTTGTTAACTCTTTATTATGAAAATTTGTAACATACACAAGTGCAGGGACAAGAGCTGCATTTACATGGTGCATTCTAAGCAGGGTGGGTGGGCTGCTCTGATCCCCATACCCTTTGGGAACTCTGTCCCCAACTCTCTGTGACTCCAAAGTGAGATCAGACAGCCGAGGAGGATGGTGAAAGGCCAGCAACTCTGAAGCTCTTACACCCTCTCCAAGCAGGCAGAGTCTGAACCAACCACATTCAGTTGTCAGAGCTGGAGGAAGCAGCCTTCTTTTACTAACTAGTAAAAAAAGAAAAAGAAATTACGTTTTTTTCTGGCCAGACTGCATTTCTCCGCATCAGAGAGGGTGAGAATTTGCTCTTGGAAGGAAAGAGTCTCCTGTCTGGAGCTTCCTCTTTGAAGCTCCATGAATATGCATGGCAGCAGGCAGAGAGGTTCTGTGAGATGCTAACAAGCTGCCTTGCCTTGGGAAATTGAGGTCATTGGCTTTGAGGGGGCCTTGACAGGTGGGGGGCTGGAGTGGGACAGGAGGTGCTGGAGAGACTGGAGATCTGGGTGGTCTGGCTCTGACTTTGGGCTACTCCATTCCCCTCTGAGCCTTCATTTTCTTGCCTGTGAAATGGGGACACTCCCTCCTGGGGCTGCCAGGGACAGAAAAGGATGCAAAGTGATGGACCCAACATGGCACCTGGTCCAGAGTAGGCACTCAGTACTTCCTGGTGCTTATTTCTCAGAACTCCAGGGCTGGGAGGGACCAATGCAGCAGTTAAAAGTGGAGAAAGAGGAGTCTGGAATTCCATCCGTCCTAGGTTTCGAATCCTTGCTCTGTCTGCCACTAGTTCTATGCCCTTGGGCAAAAACACATCTGAGCCTCAGTTTCCTCATCAGTAAAATGGAAAGAATTCTGTTTATCTCTCATGGGTGCTGTGAGGAGGAAATGAGCTAAGATGTAAGAAAATCTCTCACTGACACTAAGATACAAAGCATATCCTTGAGGTTCCTGTCAGCCTCCCGATCATATCAGCTGTCAGCTTTGGCCCCTCCCGGTAGCCAAGGCCTGAGGTGAGTAGACAGAAGGTGGAGAGGGAGGCATGGGCAGAGCAGGGGAAAGGCTGCAGGTTGTCAGGAGAAGGGCCTTGGAGATGAGCCCCTCTCTTGGTAAAGAAGATGACGCTAAAAGGCTGGGAAGGATTCTCTGGGAGGATATGAACCCTTTGCCCT
Source organism: Rhinolophus hipposideros (assembly GCF_964194185.1). Lineage (NCBI taxonomy): Eukaryota > Metazoa > Chordata > Mammalia > Chiroptera > Rhinolophidae > Rhinolophus > Rhinolophus hipposideros. The sequence continues at coordinate 19,227,316 of NC_138068.1, forward strand.
GCCCAGCCCGATTCATGCCTCAGCCCCAAGCCAACTGTACTCCTCAGCTCCTCTCAGGCCAGCCTCTACCTTCGCCAGGATGGCTGGCCCAGTCTGCTCATAGCACCCCTTCTCCAGAAAAGTCTCATGAAATGCAAATGTGATCACATCACCTCCTCCAAGTTCTCCAATGACTCTGGCTTGACTCAGGGAAAAGCCCAAGTCCTTCCCACAGCAATATGCCCCCCTATTTCTATGACCTCATCTGCTCCTCGCTCCCCATTCTTTTCCAGCCACACCTAAACACAGCAGGCACAATCTCCTTGGCACATAGTAGGTGCTCAGTCAACATCCATGAATGACTGGGAGTGAGTACGTGAACAAACGCCAACGAGCTCTGCTGCCAAAAAAACCCTTCTCTGGCTCCTCTCCCCAGGGACAGAGAGAGTGGCCGGCAGAAGTTGGGCAGGCAGGGTGCCAACAGCCTGGGTGACCCCTGCCCGGCTCCTAATGCTGCCCAGACTGCAGGGTGTAATTGCTACAACTCTGGAGCAAAGTGAGTTAATGAGGCAGGCTAATGTTCCCATGTTGCTCCTGTTCCCACTGCAGCCGCCAGAGAGCTGGAGGAGGGGCAGCTGGGCTTCAGGGGACAGGCCTTTGGGTGGCTGAGGCACCTGACCCCAGCCCAGCCTGGCCATCTGGCCTCTCCCACTCTTCTCTTTGCTCTCTGACACCATGGGTCATCCACAAAGGGAAAGGAACAAATATTAGGTACTTTGGTGTGTGGACACTGGACACAGGGACCATTTATTCTTCACAAGGTGAAAATTACTGTCCACATTGGTGAGAGGGGGTATCTAAAGCCCAAGGAGATGGGGTGGCCTGCTCAAGGGCCCCCAGCTGTGCTGAGCTATCTCTCTCACATGGCCAGTCCCCTTTGTTCACCACCTACATTGGAAGCAAACAACAATAATAGCTAACATTTATTATCTACTGGGCACTGTGCTAAAAACTAAAAGTCACTGAAACCTCAACAACCTTATCAGGTAGCTCTTATTATATGCCCATTTTACAGATGAGGAAATCAAGGCATATAGAGTTGAAGGTGCTTGGCTGAGGTCACACAGTGAGTGATTGGCTCTGGTCCTAAAATCTACATTCTCCACCACCTCCCTCCATGGCTTCCATTCCAATTCCACCCCAGGCTCTGGTCTCAGGGGTGGGAGACTGGTCTCCTCGACCTTCTCCAGCCCTGCCGCCCCCTTCTCTGGCCTGGCCCATGGCACTTCTCACTGCCTTCAAAGGTAGGCTGTGGAAGAATGACACATATTGTGTGCTGTCATCACTGTTTTTCTTATTACAAAAGAAATACATGTTCGCTGTAGAAAACGGGAAGAAAACAAAAAGGCTTTTGGAAAATAAAATTCCTTTCCCAGACAGAAATGACCACTTCTGATATTTGGTGCATGTCCTTCTAGTCTTCCTATTTTCCATATGTACTAATCACCAAGACCTCCCCTAGCAGCACGAGATTTGCTCTGTGCTTGGCTCTGTGCTGAGTATCGTGCACACATTATTTCATTTAACCCTCACAGGAGCTCATTTCACCCTCACTACAATCAGATAATAACACATAGATAAAATCCCTATTTTATTGATCAGCTAATACAGGTTCAGAGAGGCAAAGTAACTTTTCCAAGGTCACACAGCTGATCATTGGTACAGCCGGATTCAAGCTTACATCTTTTGATTCCAATAATCTAAATTGTTTAATTATGGTAACTTCCTGGAGCTGGAATTGCCAGCTCAAGCATATGCAAAATTCTAAGTTTTGTGATAATTCTGTACCAATGTGCCCTTAAAAAGGGGGTCCTGATCTATACCCTTGCCAACAGAGTCTAGGAAGGCCTATTTCCCCATTCCCTTGTACATGCTGAACTTTATTTTTTTTAAAAGCTCCCAGTTTGAGATATATATATATACACACACACACACACACACACACACACACACACACACACACACATATATATGCCATCATTATTTCTGATTTAATTTGACTGTATGTTTTTAGACTCTTAGTATGGATCTGGGGCCCAACTGCCCAGAGCCTGATGCCCAATGTCTCAGCACAGGAGGTACCAGGAGTAGCTCAGTCATCAAATTATACTCAGGCACCTGACATCTTGGCTACTCTGCCATTGCATATTTTGACCTTAGAAGCAATTTACCTTTCTTGCCTGGAAAACAGAATGTCCTCAAATGCAGGTATCCCTCGGCCTACCTGACAGATAAGGAAACTGAGTCAGGAGTGGCCTCCACCAAGCTTTTGGCCCTGATACCTCCTCTCTGTCCATGAATCTCACTGTGCTGTGTAAAAAATGATAAAAATTTGGGGGGGGCAAGAAATATGAAGAAAACTGCACCAAAGTAAATCATAATCAAATTGTTCAAAACCAGTGATAAAGAGAAAAACCTTAAAAGCAGTCAGGTAAAAAAATAAATAAAAAGACGTTACACACTGAGGAACAAAGATAAGAATGACAGCAGATTTTTTGGTCAAAAACAATGCAAGTGAGAAGACAGTATCTTTAAACTACTAAAAGACAAAAAAAAATCTGTCAATTTAGAATTCTATGTTCAGGAAAAATAACTTTCAAAAATGAAGGTTAAAATAAAGACTTTTTCAGACTTAAGAAAATTGAAAGAATTCATCACCAGCAGACCCATATTACAAGAAATGTTAAAGTCCTTCAGACTTAAGGAAATTGATATCAGAAAGAAATACGATTTACAAAAGGAATGAAGAACACTAAAAATGGTAACTACCTGGGTAAATATATACAATTATTTTTGTCATCATTTGAATCTCTTTAAAAGATAACTGTTTTGACAGAAATAATAATGTAGTATTGTGTTTGTAATATATGTGAAATTAAATAAAATGCATAATAATAGTATGAGAATGTAATATTCTTATACATGAAATGACACAATCGCACTTGAAAGTACACTGTGATAAGTTAAAGATGTATAATATAAACTATACAGTAATCACTAAAATAACAAAACAAAGAGTTATAGTTAATAATTAACAAGGGAGAAATAAAATCATAAAAACATTCAATCTTAAAGAAGGCAGAAAAAGAGAAAAGGGGAAACAAAGAACAGACAGGACAAATAGAAAACAAAAAGCAAGATAAAAGATTTAAACCTAACCATATTAATAATCACATTAAATGTAAATAGTCTAAATACCCCAACTAAAAGACAGAAGTTTTCAGATTGGATGAAAAACAGACACAACGTGTAGGGTATCCGATAGACACGTGTCCCATTTGGGAGACCACCTCAGGGATGGTGTAGATGCCTGATCACTGCACTGTACACCTGAAGCTGAACAATAATGAATGCCAACTATAATTTTATATATATATATATATATGTACGTATATACTTAGAAGAAGCGGAGTACAGCATTAGGAATAGAGACAGTGGAAATGTAATGGCTCTGTGCGATGTCAGAGAGATAGTGGATGGGGGGCGGGGGTCCACATAGTGTGAGGGATATAAATGATAAACGTCTAAGTATTACTTTGTCTTGTGCACCTGAAACTAATTTAAAAAATAATAAATAAATAAATAAATAAATAAATAAAAACAGACACAACTGTATGCTGCCTAAAAGAAATGCACGTGAAATATAAAAACACAAATGGGTTAAAAGTAAAAGGATGGAAAAATATAAACTATTTTAACACTAATCAAAAGAAAACTGGAAGACTATATTAACATCAGAAAAAGTATGTTTCAGGGAGCAAAGAAAGTTATTTCCTATGATAAAGAGGTCAATCCATCATGAGGGACAATGATCCCAAATATTTATGCGTGTAATAACAAGGCTTTGAAATATATGAAGCAAAAAGTGATAGATAATACAAGGAGAAACAGACAAATCCCCAGTTATAGTCACAGGTTTTTATACCCTTTTCTTAATAATTGCTAGAACAAGTAAACAGAAAATAAATAAGGATGTGGAAGATTTGAACAACACTACCAGTACCAACTAACTTGACTGACATTTACAGAACACTCCACCCAATAATAGCAGAATACGTATTCTTTTCATGGAACATTTACCAAAATAGACCATATTCTGGGCCATTAAAGTCTCAATACCTTTAAAAAGATTCAAGTCGTATAAATATGTTTTATGATCACAATGGAATTAAAGTAAAAATTAATTAACAGCAAAGTTCCCCAAAAATCCCCAACTATTTGGAAACAAAATTACACACTTCTAAATGACCCACAGGTCAAAGGGAAATCAAAAGGGAAGTCAGAAAATATTTTGAACTGAATGAAAATAAAAACATGACAACATGCAATGTGTGGACTGCTGCTAAAGAAGTATTTAGGAGAAACTTTATAACATTAAAGGCCTGTATCAATAAAGAAGACAGGTTTCAAATCAATGACCTCAGCTTTCACCTTAAAAAACTAAAGAACAAATTAAACCAAACTTAGTAGGAGAAAGGAAATAATAAAGATCAGAATAAAAATCAATAAGAGAAAACAAAAAGCAATAGATATAAACGTCTAACCAGTATGTTGTACACCTGAAACTAATATAAATGAATACTGATTGTCAACTGTAACTGAAAAAAAATTATTTTAAAAAAAGCAATAGAGAAAAATCAGTGATACCAAAGACCGGTTCTTCAAAAAGATCAACAAAAATCGATCAATCTCTAGCCAGACTGATTGCATTAATAAAAGGTTTTATTAAAAATTTGATATATAAAAATATATATGGGGGAGGGGAGGAGACACAAATTAACATCAGGAATGAAAGAGGTGACATCACTACAGATTTACAGATAATAAAACGATAATAAGGTTTACTACAAAGCTACAGTAATAAAGTTAGTGTGGTATTGTCATAAGAATAGATAAATGGAACAGAATTGGGAGTCCAGAAAAAAATAACCATCACATTTATGGTCAGTTCATTTTCAACAAAGGTACCAAGACCATTCAATGGGGAAAGAACTGTCTTTTCAACAAGTGGTGATGGCTCAACTGAATATCCACATGCAGAAGAGTGAGGTTAGATCACTGCTTCACACCATGTACAAAAAGTTAACTCAAGGTAGAGCAAAGGCCTAAATGTAAACTATAAGCTCTTACAAGAAAACCCAGGTGTAAATCTTCATGACCTTGAATTAGGCAATGATTTCCTTAGATATGACACCAAAAACATGCACAAAAGAAAAACAAACAAACTGGACTTCCATCAAAATTTAAAAAACTATAAAAGGACACTATTTTGTGCTAAAAGGGACACTATCAAGAATGTGAAAAGACAACCCAGAGAATGAAATAAAATATTTGCAAATCATACATCTGACAATAGATCTTCATTCAAAATATATAAAGAACTCTTACAACTCAATAATAAGAAGACAAGTAGTCCAATTTAAAAATTGGCCAAGGATTTGAATGGACATTTTTTGAAAGAAGAAATACAAATGGTCCATAAACACATGAAAAGATGCTCAACATCAGGGACATGAGCCATCAGGTAAACGCAAATCAAAATCTTGAGATACTACTTCACATCCACTAGGATGGCTACACTTAAAAAGACCATAACAAATGTTGGTGAGGACCTGGGAAAATCGGAACCCTCATACACTGCTGTGGAAATGTAAAATGGTGCAGCCACTTTGAAACAGCCTGGCCGTTTTTCAAAAGACTAAACATAGACCTTATGAACCAGTGATTCCACTCCTAGGTATATACCCAAGAAAAATGAAAGCACATATCCACACAAAAACTTGTACACAATGATCATAGCAGCTTTATTCATAATAGCCAAAAAGAGGATACAACCCAAGTGTCTATAAATTGATGAGTGGATAGACAAAATATGGATAAATAGAATACCATTCAACAGTAAAAAAGAATGAAGTACTCTTACATGCTACAACTTGTATGAACCTCGGAAACATTATGCTAAGTGAGAAAAGCCAGTCACAAAAGGCCACATATGGTATGATTCCATGTATATGAAAAGTCCAGAATAAGCGAATCTATGGAAATAGAAAGTTGATTAGTGGTTGCCTAAGGTTACCGGCAGGGGAGTGGGTAAGGGAAAAGGGAGCGGCTGCTAATAAGTATGGAGTTTTTGAAGGGAGTTTTGAGGGGAGTGGTGAAAAGGTTCTAAAATGGATGTGGTAGTAGTTGTACCACTCTGTATAAAGGTATTAAAAACCATCAACTGTACACTTTAATTGGTCAATTGTATGGTATGTAAATTATATCTCAATAAAGCTGTGGTTTTTTTTAAGAAGGGATAACAGGAATATTATGAACAACTTTACGCCAATAAATTTGACAACTTAAATGAAATGGACAAATTCCTTGAAGATACAAATTACCAAAGCTCATGCAAGAAGATATAGACAACTCGAATAGTCTTATATTCATTAAAGAAATTGAATTTATAGATAAAACTTTCCCACAAGGAAAACTCACAGCACAGATGGCTTCACTGGTGATTCTACCAAACATTTGGAAGAAATAATGCTAATTCTATACAAATTCTTGTAAAAGATTGAAGAGAAGGAAATACTTCCCACCTCACTTTATGGGGCCTTGATACCAAAACCAGACAAATTTAATATAATCAATGAAAACAACACAACAATATCCCTCAGGAACTAAAATCCTAAACCAAATTTTAGCAAATCTAATACAACAATACTGTACATTAAAAGGCCAAATAGGAGTCACCCTGGGATTGCAGGGTTAGTTAAGATTTGAAAAACAATCAATGTAATTAACTATATTAACAGACTAAAGAGAAAACTATGTGATCATCCCAAAAGACACAGAAAAGGCACTTGACAAAAATCCAACATCCATTCCTGATTTTAAAAATTCTCTGCAAACTAAGAAGGGAACTTCCTCAATTTGGTATGGGCATCTACAAAAACCCCACACCTGTTAACATCACACTCAATGGTGAAAGGCTGAAAGCTTTCCAAGATAAGAATGTCCACTGCCACTAGTTCAATTGGAGGTTCCAATTGAGGTTGAAGGTTCCAGCCAGGGCAATTAGGCAAGAAAATGAGACATAAGGCACCCAGTCTGGAAATAAATACAACTATTTTTATTTGCAGATGCCATGATCACCTATATAGAAAATCCAATAGGATCCACACAGAAGAAAGATATTATAACTAATAAGCAAGCTTACCAAGGTGCAGGATACGTAGTTAACATATAAAGATCAATTTTATTTCAATATACTAGTTAAAAATAATCGGAAATTTAAAATACCATTTATAATAGCATAAAAATATGTAATACTTAGGAATAAATATGACAAAAGATGGGCAAGACCCAGATGTGGAAAATTAAATTATTGTCAAGATAAGTTTAGAAAAGACACCTAAATAGAGATACCTTGCTCATGGGTTAAGAATTTTGTTAACAATATTGTTAAGATGTTCATTCTCCCCAAATTGATCTATATATTCAAACCGATCTCAACCAGAATCCCAACAGACATTTTTGTAGAAATTGATATGCTAATTCTAAAATGTACGTGGAAATGCAAATAACATACAATAGCCAAAACAACTTTGAAAAAGAAGAGCAAAGTTGGAGGGCATGATTTCAAAACAGTGTGATACTGATGAAAAGCTAGACAAATAGATTAATAGAATGGATGAGAGAGTCCAGAAATAGGCCCCCCACATACATATAGACGGCTGATTTTTGACAAAGAAGCACAGACAATGCAGTACAGCCATTGTTTTCAATAAAAGGTGCTGGAATGAATGCATATTTATAAGCAAAAAGTGAAATTTAATCCATACCTCACATTACGTACAAAATTAACTCAAAATGGAACACAGTTCTAATATGAAACCTAAAATTTTCTTTCAAGAAGAAAACAAAGACTAAACCTTTGTGATCTTGAGTTAGGTAAAGAGGTCTTAGATGTAATAACACCAAACGCAATCCACAAAAGAACAAATTTGATACATTGGACTTCATCAAAATTAAAAATGACTGTGCTTCGAAAGACACTCTTAAGGAAATGAAAAGACAAGCCACAGACTGGGGGGAAATATTTGCAAAACATAGATCCTTTATAGGACTTGTATCGAGAATACAAAAAGAGCCCTGAAAACTCAATAATAAGAAAACAAACGATCCAATTTAAAAATTGGTAAAAGATTGAAAGAAACACTTCATCAAAGAAAATACTCATGTATAGGTGGCAAATAAGCACATGAAAAGATGCTCAACATCATTGGTCATTAAGGAATGGCAAATTAACACCAAAACGTGATATCACACCTATTATCTTAACATTAGAAAGACTGACTATGCCGAGTGTTGGTGAGGAGTGGAGGAACTGAAACTTTCATACACTGTCGGAATTTAAAAGGGTATACCCACCTACTTTGGAAAACACGTTGACAAAACCAGCTTCTTAAAAAGTAAACATAGAATACACCTACCATATAGTTCAGTCATTCATCTCCTAGGTATTCACCCAAGAGAAATAGAAACATATGTTCAAAGACTCGTACACATACATTCACAGAAGCTTTATTGTAACAGCTCTAACTGGAAACAAACCCAAAGGTCCATCAACAAGTAAATGAATAAACAAACGGTGGCATATCCATTCTATGGAGTACTACCCAGCAATAAAAAAAGAGGGAACTACTGGTACATGCTACAACATGGATGAAACTCCAAATAATTACGCTGAACGAAAGTAGGCAAACAAAAAGAGTAGGTAAGATTCCATTTATATAGAATTCTAGGAACACAAATGAATACTTGCCTGGGGCAAGAGGAGAGTGGGAGAGTGGGAAAGGGTGAAAAGGGAGCATGAGAGAGGATTAGCAAGGGCCATGGAGAAATCTTTGGGAATGATGGATATGTTCATTATCTTGATTGTGGTGATGATTTCACAGGTGTATACATTTGTCAAAACCTATCAATTTGAACACTTTAAATATGTGTGATTTATTGTAGATCAATTATACCTCAATAAAAGCCATTTTTTAAAAAAGGAAAATCAAGTTACACTAGGAAAAAAAAGATTAAGCTAGAATACCTTCAACTAAGAGGTTCTAAAATTCTTTTGAGTCTTGGAGTGCTAAGGCTCATCTGTTCAGAGATCCATCATCATTTATTTCCAGAATGTAAACACACCTCGTTCTGTCATTTGAAGATAACTGTACTGAGATTCTGAGATGTACTGGCACCAAGTAAGATGCGGTAATTCTAAATCACTTCTAAAATGTAATGTCCAGAATCTGAGATGCCATGATTCCATCACTTTATCAATCTCCACTTTTTTCCCTCCAAACACAATGGCTCTATACCGTCATCAGAATTTAAATCTCCTCCTGTTCTAGGGAGCCATTAAACACAATGTCTAAGAAGAGTTTTGAGTTTATGGGGATGTACTTCCACCATAAGAATGAACAGGGATGGAGGGAACAGGAGTGAAACACAAAAATGTTCTGGGTGTCATCCCCACCATGATGGCTTTTTGGAGGCTCCCCAGAGAGGACAACCAATGGCACAGAGCTCCAGACTACAGGGCATACCTCTACTGATTTCTGTTTTCATCGTTTTCCTTTTGAATATTTTTACATTTTAATTGTATTATTTATTTATTTTTAAATTAATAAGCTTTATTATTTTTTTGGAGCAATTTTAAGTTCAGGGAAAAATTGAGCAAAGTACAAGAGTTCCCATGTATCCCTTCTGAGTGTGGTATATTTGTTACAATTATTGAAACATTATTAACTAACGTCCATAGTTTACATTAGGGTTTGCTCTTCATAGGGCAAAGTTCTATGGGTTTTGGCAAATGTATAATGTCACGGATTTCAGTATCATACAGAAGAGTGTCACTGCCCTAAAATCCTCTGTGCTCTACCTATTTCTTCATCCTTCCCTCCTTTCCTTCCCCCAAATCCCTGGCACCCGCTGAGCTTGTTCCTGTCTCTCCAGTTTTACCTTTTCCAGAATGTCATGTAGTTGGAATCAGACAGTATGTACTCTTTTCAGACTGGCTTCTTTCACTTAGTGATTGTGCTGAAAGCTCCTCCATGACTTCTAGCAGCTTGAGAGTTCATTTCTTTTAATTGTCGAATAATAACATTCCATTAAATGAATGTACCACAATTTGTTTATTCATCCATCTACTGAAGGACATCTAGACTGCTTCCATTATCTTTATTTTCTAATTTTTATTCTGGCGCTTTATTTTTGTTTTTTAATTTTTTAAAAGTCATGTCAATGTTGGCAACGACCTAAACGTCCATCATTCGGGAGCTGGTTCGAGGTGGTCTGACTGCAAAGCAGAGCTCACTGTAGCTCTTAGAAATGATCTGCGGTCTGTGTGTCGGTGAGGTCTGCAGTACCTCTCAGACCAGCTGGTGGGACTGGAAGTCGGTACACTCACTTTAGACGACTTCTTTAGAAGACGTTATCTCCTAAACCTGAACACATTCACTCTCTATGCCCCAGAAATCCCACTCCTGGGCATAGACCCAACAGAAAGAACTTCATACGTTCCCCCAAAAGGTATGTATAAGAAAGTCCCAAGTAGCACTATCCATTTTATAGTCAAAAACTGGAAATAATCCAAATGTCTATCAACAATAGGACGGATCAAGGACTATTCACTCAGTGGAACAGTAGGCAGCCATATAAAAGAACGAACTACCAATCACACGATGACATGGATGGATCTCTCCATGACGAGCAAAGGAAGCTGGATACAAAAGAGACATCGTGCGTGATCCCATTTATGTAAAAGTCCAGAACAGGCAAGACTAAGCTATGGTGTTAGAAGTCAGAATCCTGGTCATCTCTAGGGGTGGGAAGGTAACTGGGGAAAGACATGACAGAGCCTCCTGGGGGAGCTGGAAATATCCTCTATCTTGATCTAAGTGGGTGTTATAGGGAAGATATATACATATGCGTGTGTCTCTGTGTGTGTGTGTGTGTGTGTGTGTGTGTGTGTGTGTGTGTAAGCCAAGCTATACTATACACTTAAGATTAGTGCACTCTACAACACATACGTTACACCCCTACACAAACATTTTAAGTCTAACATTTAAGTCTCACGTGCCATAGTTATTGACTCAGAAGGATGGCCAGCATCAAGGGGAAAAGTACAGACAAACAGGACTAATATGACCCGATTTATGCAAAATCTTCTACATATACGCACTTCATCTACAGATGAATTCAGAACTCTACGAGCTGCCATTTGTGAGCACTTGCTGTATGCCAAGTGCTTTCCTAAGTACTTCATTACACATTTTCATCGTCAGGGGAGTCTTTGAACCCAGGCCTTGTGGTACCCAGAGCCCATGCGCTCATGTAAGTCCCTGAACCCTGACCACAGGCATGAGACCCCACATGCCTGGTTCCTGCCAGCCCCTCACACGTCACTCATCCTCCTTCCTCAACCCAGCAGTCCAGCCTCCCCATCTTTCTCTTCCCTGGAAACACTACTGCCCTCACACCACGGGGTTTATACATTTGCCGTTCCCTCCACTAGGGAGAATTTTCCCCAGCTCCTCTTTGCTCTGGCAACTTCCCCTCATCCTTCAGCCCAAGTGTCGCCTCCTCCAGGAAGTCTTCCTGACCCCCAGCCTATGCTGGGACCTCTCGTTTGTGCCCATAGTTCCCATGACCCTTCCCCGTGGGCCTCATTGCTGTTTTACTTGTTACTTAGTTCTCTAAGAGTAAGGAAGTGTCTGTTTCATTCAGAGCCATGTCCCCTCTGACCACCACAGGGGCTGGCATGGAGTAAACACTCAACAAATATGTGGTGAGTGAATGAATGAATGAACGAATGAATCCATCTGCCAGGGCAGATCAACTTAGACATCTGGAAGGCTGACATTAAATCTGTAATGGTGGTCACCACAGGGAGGTGGATTCCAGGAAAGTTACATGTATTTTTGTACTTTTGGGGTTTATTTGGCTGGATAGTGTTCTGGTGGGCAGGTGTCATTTTTCCAGCTCCTCAGCATGTCCCCTGCCCAGGGGACCCTTGTCTGCCACCCTCCCCCCCTGCACACACTCTCCCAGCTCTGCCTGCAGCCCCAGTGGGCCATGTATTAATAAACGAAGGGAGAAGGTCACCCAGCTCACCAGCATCGAGCTGTCCTTGACTTGGATGCAGATAAAATGTGCTGGGTGGGGGGGAGGAGCCGCTTCACCAAGCGCTGAGCACGTGTGAGCTATTTCTGATTCCCACCCGGCCAAGCTGGGCAGAGCGCATCTGCCGTGGGAGCCGAAACAAGGCTGGCGAGCAGTGGGTGAAACCACTGACCAGCCCCACCAAATGCTTACACCAGACCCAGAGGCTGTCCTGCTGAAAACTCTCCCATGGTTCTCCAGTGCCCAGGGCGGGGGGATGGGACGGCGAGACCCTCAGCCTGGCACTCAGGGCTCATGAGATCTGGTCCTGCCCACCTCCCTGCTTTCTACTGTCTCAAGCGTAGCCAGGTCCTTACTCAACTCCTGGCCTTTGCATACGCTGTTCCCTCTGCCAGGAGTGTCTGCTGTTCCCAGTGTTGGCTCGTTCCCACTTAACCTATAGGTTTCAGCATGGACCACTCCATCCTCCAAAAAGCCTTCCCTGATCATGGCCCCAGCTCGGTGTCCCTCGTCCTAGGGTTCCCTGCTATCCCCACAGGGATTTCGATTTTGTCTTAGTGGCCTATGATCCCTCTCCCAGACTGTGATGTGGCCACCGTGAGGTCCCTCATTAGTCATCTCCATGTCCCCTGCGTCCAGCAAGGGTGTGGCCCACAGCAGACACAAATCCACGTTTGATGACGGACCACGCACGGCAGGAAAGCACGGATCTACTCAGAGGAAGTGGAGGCACGGGAGCAGAAGGAGAGCAAATGGTCGAGTTTGGCTGTGACTTAGAGGCCACAGGTCAGAGAGGACAGGGAGGTGGAGAGGAAGACCCATCATCAGTCAGCAGAGGGCCAAGGCCCGTCTGATCGCTGTGCCCTCGTCTGGCCAGCAGCCCTCAGCGCTCCAAGGTGGCACAGACTCCAAGTATCGGTGGGGCTGCTCGCAGGCCCTGCCTCCCCCAGCCCTGACAAGAGCACTGGATGTGGAATCTGTACAGAACAAAACACTTTGTCTAAATATATCTGCTCCCCAATGCAGGACATGCAGGGAGGGAGTGGGGGCATGGTGGGCCCGCAGTGCCTGGAGAACCTTTACCGGAGCACCTGCCAACAGGCCCACAGCTGCCTGTCCTGGCAGAGGGAGCCCACCTTGGGGCCTAGCACCAGGGGTGGGCTTGGGTGGGCCTCTCCAAGCAGGGTTATCACTGCCTGATCTCCCACCCAAAAGCTGCTGCCTTGAATGTGGGCCATGCACAAACCAGGCCAACAGAGGAGGGAGGGGAGACACAGAAGCGTCTGGGGGATGTGTGGGGGAGGGGGCACAGAAGTAGGCCTGGGGGAGGGGACACAGAGGTGGGCCTAGGGGAGGGTGACATAGAAGCATGCCTGGGGGACACAGAGGTAGTCCAGAGTCCAAACTCTCCCCACCACCTCATTGTAACAAAGGGAAGCAACTCCAACAGGGTCACACAGGGACCTGAGGGCAGAGAGGGGTGAAAGACTGGAGTGTTCTGGCTCCCAGGCACCCTAAGGGTTCCTAGAATTCTCTTCAGCTACTTGAGATTCTCCCAAGGATCCTTCAAAGTGGGACAGCAGGAAGAGCATTAGATTCAGAGTTAAGAGACTTGTGATTCAGTCCCATCTTCACCACTGAGGCCCTCAGGCCAGTCATCTCTGGGCCTCGGTTTGCCCATCTGTAAAGTGGGGATAAGCGTGTCTCCCTCTGTGTGTAAGTGCTCTGCATATAGGAGTGCTCATTTCTTGGCCCTCTCTCCCAGGCTGGTCTCGCCGGGAGATCCAGGCCGACCTTCTGTGAGCTGATCTGGACTAGGACATAGGGAAGGAGCGCCAGAGGGCTCCCGTGTGTGCGGGGGGGCTCACAAGAGAGCACAACAACAGTGAGTGCATTTTCTTGAGCATCTATTATGTGCCGGGCCCTATCCTAGGTACTTTAACATACAGAACCTCACTGCACTCTCACAGCAAACGCCCAAGGCAGACAGTGACACTGTTATCCCATGGGGGACAAATGGAGAAACTGAGGTTCAAAGAGGTTTCTGTGACCTACTCAAGGCCACACAGCTGTTGAGCAGAGCCAGGAATCAAACTTGGACCAACCCTCAGCGTTGACTCCCCCCATCCCGTAGGTGGACAAGCTTGCTGGTGGCCACCCCAGGGAGGGCCCTTCCTTGGGTCCTTGGGATGGAGGCAGTCACCACCCTCCCATGCAGTTTTGCTCTTTCAATTGAAAATGAAACCAGAAAAAAATACAACCTGTTCATTAAAACAGCTGGACAAACATACTCACTGCTATTAACACCTCATTTTAAAACAAGCACTAAGGCCCCACACACCCAGAGCCTCCCTCCCTGCCCTCACCCACTCTCACCCAAGGCAGGACGGTGCAGTAATTAAAGAGCCTGGGCCTAGAGGATGGCCAGTCTGGTCTCAAACCCCAGCTCCACCAGCTCCACCAGGCTGGGTGACCTTAGGAGTGTCACTCTCCCTCTCCATGCCTTGTTTCCGCACCTGTGAGGGGATAGTGATTCTCTCCTACCCAGAGTCAATGGACATGCCGGAGAGACAGCTGAGGTCAGGTTCTGGCTCAGGCCTCACTGGACACAGCTGGCATCACTCCTGATTAACCTACTGATGAGTCTGAACCAGATTCCTTTAAAGTGGCTTCTGGAGATAGACAGTGTGTGTGTGTGTGTGTGTGTAAGAGATAACGAATGTCTACTACTGTTTTAACCTACAAAGTTTAGGGATAATTTGTTACGCAGCAATAGATAGCTAACACAAAAGGTGAGCCTTGAGATGGGATAGCAGAGATGTGAAGGAGCGACCAGGAGCTGATTCCAGATGATGCAATTCACCATGTACCCGGCTGGGCATACAGGGGCTGCTTCCTCCAGTGGCCCCCGATCTGTCCCAAGGTCATCCCTCCCATCCTCAGCCTTCCCTGGACTGCTACCCGTTATGACCATTTCTAGACATAAGAACAGACCTGAAACAACTCATCTAGCCCCCAGAGCCTACTGTGTGTCAGCACAAAGCTAAAGGCTTTCACATATCACTTCATTAAATTCTCACAATAGCCCTTCAGAGGTGAATATCATTATCCCCAGTGCCTAGGATAATGTCTGGCACATAGTAGGTATTTGTATTAGTGCGGACTAGACTGTGGTAATAAATAGACCCCCAAATTTTAGGAGCTTAAAGAATGAGAAATGTTACACCTGAAACAAATATAAAATAATATTGAATGTCAACTATAATTGAAAAAAAAAGAGAAATGTATTACTTTAGAACAGTTGGGCCTCTCCTTAAGTTGGAAAAAAAAAAACAACAACCCACAACAAACCAGCCCTGGTGGGTCTGCAAGCTCTAAGAGGACCACCAACCAGGCAACTTCCCACTTGCTCAGTCTCTGGGCACCCCAATGGCACCCCAGTTGTGCTCACACAGTCACAGCACCCTTCTTGGGGCTGGGGGAGGAAAAAAGTGAGGAGTCACAATGGGACACATACCTGGCTCTTGTCTGAGACACCTGCCATCTGACCTGGGCCTTCTGTGGGAAAGGGGCAGGAGGGGTACAGGCTGAACTCTGGCTACTGGACTCAGCCGACACTCATGAGCTGTGTACCCACTGTGTGCCAGGCCCCAGGGTGGGCACTGCCGGGGGTGCCAAGAGGCACCAGCCTGGCCCATGCCTGGAGAGGCCTCCGCCTGGGGGGAGGCAGACACTGAGTGGCCCACACCGTCCATAGGCCTGTGGAGACTGGGTGAGGTGACTACGTGGGACGAGAGGGCAGGTCTCCCAGAAGGGAGGGGACAGAGCTCCGCAGTAAATAACAAATAGGAGTTACCCAGCAAAGACTTTGAGGAAGGGTTTTCCAGGCAGAGGGAACCGTAAACGCAGAGGCTGGAGACCGAGGGCATGGTGTGCTCTGGGAGTCCTGAGTCCTTTAGCTGAGCTGCCTGGGAGGGCATGACAGGGGCAGGAAGAGGCTGTAGGAATGCACAGAGGCAGGTGACAGAGGTCTCAACTGCTCCGGGCTCTGGGCCAGGACAGGGTGAAAGGGGCCAGTGTGGTTTCTGGATCCATCATTTTGCCTGCGTGTGGAAGGTGTATGAGCAGGGGCTGGCGGCTGGGACAGTCATTCAGAGGCCATGAAAAGTGGAGCCAAAAGACCCCTGAGAAGGGGAGGTGGGGTGAAGAAGCCCAAATTCTGCTTTGTAGCCAAAGCCCCAGACCCACCCCAAGGGCTTCAGGCACAAGGCTACCTTGCCACCAGCTTACAAGAATGGCCTTGTCATTTATCAAACCCAGCCTGGCAACTGGTCCCTGGAAGTTTCAGGGCTACTGGCTGTGGGACCCCCCTGCCCACCACCACCCCTCTCCAGGCTGCCCACTGCCTTTGCCCCTCCCCTGTCCAGCATCAGCAGAAGGTGGTGACACACGGGATCAGCAGAGGTCAGTTGGCTCAGCAGGCAGACAGCCAACCCTCCATGCCAGTGCCGGGAAGGCCTGTGGGTCAGCTCTGCTCCAGGACCTCGGAGGCTCCTGAGTTTCTTTCCACAGGAAGCACCCAGGCAGGGGGAGGCCGAGAGGCTGGGGAGGTCTTGCTGCAGGACCGGAGGCAAGTTGCTCAAATGTCCTGAGGTGGACCCATGGTGGCCAAGGGCGCCGCAGCTACAGCCAGGGCAGCCCCTCCAGGAACCCTTCAGGGATCATACACACCAGGTCAAGTTCCCAGCCCCACCCAGGCAGGCTGCTTCACCTCTGTGAGCCACATACATCAGCAGTTCACCCTATAGCCCAACGGGCCCAGGTTCCTCCTCACACCCAGCTCCTCCTCGCTCGGTTCAGACCCTCACACTCTCCAAGCCCCCCAAGCCTCCCACCACAGGGCCTCTGCACCAGCTCTTCCACCCAGGCAACTCCTTCTCACTTTCAGTCAGCTCAAGGCTCCCCTGCTTGGGGCAGCCCTCCCTACCCCCCCAGGCTGATCAGGTGTCCCGTATTTCTCAGTGATAGCAGCACCTGTCACTGATGTAAGTTTACATTCATTCACCTGCAAGGTTACCGTGTTTCCCCGAAAACAAGACCTAGCTGGACCATCTGCTCTAAAGCATCTTTTGGAGCAAAAATTAATATAACACCCAGTCTTATTTTATTATAATATAAGACCGAGTCTATAATGTAATATAATGTAATGTAATATAATATAATATAATATAATATAATATAATATAATATAATATAATATAATATAATATAAATATAATATAATACAATACAAGACCGGGTCTTATATTAATTTTTGCTCCAAAAGACGCATTAGAGCAGATTGTCCAACTAGGTCTTATTTTCGGGGAAACACGGTACCTCATGACTGCTGATCTCCCAAGAGGATCGCGTGCTCCACAGGGCAAAGGCTGGGAGCTGGGTTCACTGATATTGTGTTTCCCCAAAAATAAGACCTAACTGGAAAATAAGCCCTAGCATGATTTTTCAGGAGGATGTCCCCTGAACATAAGCACTAATCCGTCTTTTGGAGCAAACCTTAATATAAGAGGTCTCATTTTGGGGGTACACGCCCAGCACTTTCTCTGGGCACACAGCAGGCACGTAATGTGTGCTTGTCGAATGAATACTACTTAGAAAAAGTAAGAGAGGGAGGGAAGGTAAGTCCAGAGGGTGATGATGATATCTACCTCCTAGTGTTGAGAGGATCTGACAATATATTAATACAAAAGGCCTGGCCTCAGCGGGGGCAAGCACACACACACACACACACACACACACACACACACACCCCACCCCACACGTGCACAGATGGATCTGGGAAAGGCCCAAGGGCGGCCCCACTTCCCTGTCCATGCTATACTCTCCCTGGTGAACCAGATACAAGAGGGTGAGACGCACACACAGGCAGAGGGCCTGCCTTCGTGGCTAGCCAAGGCCCACAGGCTGCCCAGCGCCAACCAGCCTCTGTCCCGCCCACATTGTCCCTGGAAGGCTTCGCACACACCCTGCCCTCCAGGAATCTCTCACACCCAAAGGTGGCAGGTCCCCTGGCGGAGAGACACAGAGATGCTGACACCTTCAGCCTGCCTTCACACCTCAGCCTCAAGCATGGGAGCTGGAGGTTGGTGAGGAGACTCAGAAAATTCTCAGCAGTGCCTAGTGAGAGCCCAGAGATGGGCAGGGGCAGCTCCAACCCCTCCCCCCACACTTCCCACACAGATGGGAAAACTGAGACCCAGAGAGGGCAAGGAAGGCTCCCAGTCCCCCAGCTGGCATCTGGCCTGGGGCCTGCTTTCCCACCCAGATGCCTGAGTCACACTGACCTGGGTTCAAATCCTCCCTCTAGCACCCTGCCTCAGTTTCCTCAGATGTAAGATGGGGAACACAGCACCTCGCTCCCTCCACTGTGGGATGCACACACAGAGAACATCGGTGGATGAGGGCCCTGTGACTCTGGAGTACAGTCCCATCCCTCCAAATCCCAGGTCGAGTCCACTCGAGAGCTCCTCCCACGTCACAGGTGGTGGGCTCCTGCAGAGCCATTACTGCAAAGCTGCCCATTCAGCCTCAGAATCCCAAAGCCCACCCCTCACAGCACACACTGCCCAGAAAAGGAAGGCAACCATGCCAGGGTCACACAGCAAGGCCCCAGCATATGAAGACTTTAGCTTGAGCCTCCAGCCCAGAGTCTCCCACCCCACAAGTGGATCTGGCAGAGCTGAGGAGATGCCAGGGCTTAGCAGCAGCCGGGGGAGGGAGGGAGGCAGGCAGGCAGCTGGGGGTGGTGGGAAGAACCGTTCTTTCCCCCGTCTTTAGCAAACCCCATCCCTGTTTCCAAGCTGCGCTCCAGAGCCCTCGCTTGCTGCGTCACCGCACGCAGTCAGCCCGCAGTGGGTGGAAGGAAAAGCTCCCTCCTTTTGGCAGGGACTGGGGGGACAGGGAAAGAGGTGAGGACAGTAAGGGCTCCCTGACGCCTCCCAGAAGGAAGTCCAGCTCCGTTCACCCCTGGGGTCAGAGAAGGCTGAGCTGGGAGAGCTCTGGAGACTATACCCCAGCACCCCATCGAATAGAGGCCCTGAGGCCCAGAGAGGCGCTGGGACTCAATCGGGGCACAGCAGCAAACCAGCTCCCCACGCTTACTCCAATCCTCATCTCCTGGCAGCTACAAAGCAAAAGCCTCCTGGACCCACCTCTGTCACCACAGGCTCATCTGTCCGGCAGAAAGAAAAATACCTGGACCCAGAGGCCAAGTTCTTATTCCCCAGCCCTGGCACCAGGGGGCACAGAAACACCCCTCTCACCCACCCCCACACACTCACAAGCACCTGGTCAAGCTCCTGCTGTGGCACAGTGCTAGGTGCACAGCAAGTGCTCCATAAATAGTCTTGTGCTCCGTTTATACTCCAGGATGCCCGCCCCATTTCTATTATCAAAGACAGAACCCACCCACATCATGTGTTTTCTAACAAGGACCCCTCACACACCAAATGTCATTTTAGCCATTTTTGAAGCAAACTCTCAGAGGTGGATTACCTGCACAGGCCTTCTTACACTGAGGGAAGGAAGACAAGCGCCTTCTCACGAGCGTCTGCACCCCTGTGATTGAGCCCTGGGGGCTGCTGTGTGTGTGTGTGTGGAGGGGAGGTCTGCGCCTTCATTGAATGGTCCCAGGAATGAAGCATTTTGTTCTCCCTCTGTTCTGCAGGCGCGGTCACTTCTCAGCACCCATATCACCTCCCAGGCGCCCCCCTGACCCCCAGGAAGCCTGAGAGATGGGCTGCCTACCTGAACTGTGTGTGAGTGAAGAGTAAAGGAGCTGGGAGAGGCCAGGGCTCCCCTCTTAGTAAAACCCATGTATTGCACCAGAGCTTCTGGGGGGACCTTGGACATGAGGCACCAATAAGTGGGCACTGACATCCGGGGCGCTTTTGAAGTCATTCTCTCACATCAGGCTGACCTCTGCCTCTAGTGTGTGTCCAGGCTCCCCAAGCCACGATCTGGCTCTGCTACATTTAATTCTCACGGGCCTGACGCCCAACCTCCATCCCCACCCATCACTTCTGTTGAATAAATGGGAACTTCAGAATCTCCAGAACACGGGGCTAAGACCAGACTCTAAACGCTAACCGACTTGGATTCATACCCTGGCGCGACCACTTCACCATCTGTGGGGTCATTGGACAACTTACTATAGCTCTCTGTGCCCCCCGTTTCCTCATCTGTAAAATGGGGATGATAATAATAATAGGGTGTGAGAGGACAGGCCGGATTTAAGGTGCTTAGATCTGGTGCTCACTGAACAGAGGGCCCAGCGCTCTGCTGGCTCCTGGGATGGCCAGTGATGCTTTGTCGAATGAATGGGTGGTAGCCAAGTATACTGTTATTGTTACTATCATCGACATCAGCAGGGATCCCCAAGCCTGGTTTTGCAACCAGCCCTGGTGAAGCGTGTAGCGAAATTCTCCAAACAAAATTTGCTTCCATTCATTTTGGGTTTTTGAAAAGGCCACGTCAGACAGCTCGAGGAGGCGGCGTTACAAAACCCAGCAGAGAGGGATCCAGGACCCCACTCCTCAGCTCAGGAAGTGATGTGCGATCTGTGAACAGAGGGCCCCACACAGTGGCACCCCCAGGGCCCAGTGGCAGAGGGCTCTGGGCTATGGGTTCACACACTCCCCCTTTCTGAGTGATCTTGGACAGATATCCAACTGCTTTGAGCCTCAGTTTTCTCATCTGTCAAATGGAGAAAATACCTCTTTTCATTCCTACCCCTGGGGATGGATGGAAAATGAGGGGATTAAATGTGTTAAGCAAACTGTAGAGTTCTGCACACACTCTAAAGGCTTCAATCCTGGCCTAGGGTCAGGAGACACTGTGGAGGGGGGTGTAGCAAAACAGGCACACACCCCCCACCACCACCATAAGACATAACAAAAGAAAGTCTCGTCACGTCACGTGAGTTCTAAAGGGCCTTCCACAGAATCTGATGAAGCAGGGGGTGGGCTTGTCTTCAGTCTGACACCGGAAGACTTTCCTCAGTGATAGCCTTTCCCAAAAAGGGTGCAGTGAGAGTTTGCGTAACAGGGCACTCCCTCCCAATGAAGCCAGCCCCTGAACTCCCTTAATTTCCAGGGTCATCTGTCAGAATGTCGGAGCCTCCTCAGAACCCTGTTGACCCCACCCTGGGAGCCAACACACCCTGCCCTCCAAAGCCACTAAGGCAAACCAAGCCCTGTGACAGCCCCTCACGTGCCCAAAGAAGAGGCGGGGCCTGGAGGCCTCCCTTCCTGGACTGCCAGGTTCACTGACTCAGACTGTGCGAATGCAGAGGGTCCCTCTGAGATCCAAGCCTTAATTTTATCAAGGGAACCCAGAGAGGGGACACATCTCATCCAGGCCACACCGCAAAGGGCTCCTAGCACAGACTGGATACCCACCCTGAGAGCACACTGCCCACCTCCCTGACCAGCCTCCCAGTGGCCCACTCGGGAGGACCACTTCCTCCCGTATGGACACATGACCCACCATCCCTAAGCCTGCCCAGCACTTGGCTGCCTCCCTGCCTCTATCCATGCCATCCTCTCAGCCAGCAGTGCCCTTCCCCACCATTCGCCATCCACTCAAATCCCTCTAATCCTCCAAAATCCACTCCAGATCTCATGCCCGTCTTCCAGGAACTTCCTACAGATCCAAACTAGTGGCCCCTTCCCAGGGCTAGGACAGCACCAGCCTCCATCACTGGGAGGGGCCTGAAAGGATGACCACCATTTAGAGAGCAGGGCCCCATGGTTTTGACTCTGTCCCCAGGCCTGCCACACGGCTGGTCACTTAGTGGCACTCAGAAGAGTGGCACTCTTCTATTCCAAAGAAGGAATAGAAGACTAAGAAACGGAGGAGCGAACAGCTGGTAACCTAGTGAATGAAAGAAGGGATGAAAAAATAAGCAGGAGATGATGTGAGTAGATGAACTGATGCGGGAATAAATTCCTAACCAGAAAGGCACAGTAAACACACCCCAAAGACGCAGGGTCCTGCCCACACGTAGCCCTTCACCCTGTTTCTTCTAAAGCCTCTGGCGTCCCATAGACACACTGGGATTTTAGAGGCCATGGGCCTATAATTCCAACAGAGCCCAGACAAATGCCTCTGGGTGTACAGACCCAGTTGGAGGCCAGGAACTCACAGGGATGGTTGCGTTGGCAACCTCCATGCCCTACCACCCAGCCCTCAACTCAGAACGGCCCAGACCATGCCCACCCATTCATCTGGCCAAGAAAAAAAAAAAAAACATGGACGGAGGACCCAGAATGAGCCAACACCTGTCCTCAACAGCATGGTAACGAAATGAAGAGGCAGATGTGACCTGGCCCCCTTCCCACACCAACCACACTAAGAAGCCTCCAATGATAGGAGCAGTCACTGAGTAGTGAGGGCAGAGGCCCACAGGGCTGTGAGGGTGGGGACTGCGGCACAACCTGGCCTGGGCATCAAGAAAGGCTTTCTTCTAGAAGTGCTGCCTAAGGTGAGACCTGGACAATAAGCAGGAGTTAAGTAGGCAAAGGTGGGAAGGTCGGGCAGAGGCACCAGCACGTGCAAAGACCCTGAGTGTGGATGGAACACGGGCTGTTCCAGCAACTGAATGCAGATCAGAGGACTGGAGTCAGAGACGAGGAAGGGGGTACAAGATGTGGCTAGACAGCTAGCTAGGCAGGGCAAGAAGGCTGGGCCTCCTCCTGGGAACCGTGGGCATTTATTGAGTACTGACTGTGTGCTTCAAAAAAAAAATAATCTGCATTCAGAATTTCATTAATTCACATTTAGAATGTTTAAGTGGAAGTGTTTCAATGCACTGTAGTCATAATGCTATTTTTAATGCTTTTTTGAATGAATGAATGAATCTATCAATCAATCATAGATGTAGGAAAGGGTAGGGACCACCTGCTTCCTGTCACGTAGAGTGCCCAGCACAATTCTTCAGAGTGTTCCCATCGTGTAGAGATGCTGGCATTTGTAAAGCCAGTGGCCCATAAACCACACGAGAACCTAATGAGATGCCAGTGGGTACTCCGGGTACATCCAAGACGTCACTGAGTCTTCCGAAAGCTCCAAAGTACACAATCTACCTTAGTTCCTAAGTGCTGCACGGGCTCTCTTCAAAAACACCAACTCAGTTGCCTAGGGCACAGCACTTAAACCTGCAGCTCCATCTCAAGGCTGGCAGCAGCTGAATGCTACCCTGGATCGCACATAATTCAGCCACCAGGCTCGCTCTACCCGACAGTCTCTCTCCAGTCAGGCCCTATACTGTCCCCATTGCAAAGCACAGACTGCCTCCCAGCACAAACAGGCTCCTTGAGGGTGGGGACCCCATCGGGTTATCACATGTCCCCAGCACCCAGCAAAGGCCTAGCATGGCCTCTGACGGATGAACGAGGGGAGGGTACCACGGACACCACACACAGGCACTCTCAAAGTTATGGTGTCTCGCTCTAGGACAACCCAGAAGCCCTGGCATACCCCTGCCACAACGCAGGCACGCGCGCACACACGGGCCTGCCCCATGTGCACAGCCAGTGTCTCCAGGAGCTGCTGAGAACACACTCAATGTCTGTTGATAACTGGCTGTCAGCAGCCGGCTCTGGGTTGCTCCAGCCACCAATAAGCCACCCAGCTCTGCAGCCCCACCCAGCTCTGCTGCTCACAGGAGTCTGGCTTAGGCCCCTCAGGGCACCCTGGGACCAGGCAGCCCATGGTCCTCTCTGTGGGACAGAAACTATGCTCCTCCAACAGCCACTCTCTGAGATGGTCTTGTACAACCTCACTCCACCACCACCTCAAGTCTGGCAGACACAGCCCCCTCCCATGGTGAAGGCGCAGAGGCAGAGGGAGCCAGGACCTCCGGAACTGGGCTGGGGGGAGCAGTCTAGCCTCAGTCCCCGGCCCGCCCTTGGGTCCGGGGGACTGCAGCCCCCTCTCCCTCTGTCATTTCCACTTCCAGGCAGGTGGGGGTGCAGGAACCCTTCCCCCATGAATGCTGCCCTCCAAGACTGAGGCTTCCATCCTCAGAGCACCT
Source organism: Rhinolophus hipposideros (assembly GCF_964194185.1). Classification (NCBI taxonomy): domain Eukaryota; kingdom Metazoa; phylum Chordata; class Mammalia; order Chiroptera; family Rhinolophidae; genus Rhinolophus; species Rhinolophus hipposideros. Next base: position 19,251,614 of record NC_138068.1, read on the forward strand.
CCTTCACCCCTCACCCTCACCCCTACAACTGGCCTTGGCCAACCCATAACCCCTTCCCCATTTCATTTTTTCCCCACAATATCAACAGTCTCGGGCAGCCCTTCTGCAACACTGGCAATGGGGAGGAAGAAGGGGAGAAGGGTGAGGGATGAAGGCAGAGAGGAATGGAAGGATGGAGGGGAATCGGAGGAGGTAGGTTCCGTAGAAAGAGGCCAGGGGCCATCACATGTCCAGATAGCACATGTCCCTCCCAGAAGGCCCGGTACATCTGGACCCAGCTGGCTTCGCTGGCCACCTGGTCCACCTGCCACCCGCTCTGAACACCCCTTTCACCGTGGGGCGCCGCACGTGGGGGCCTCCCGTAGCCATGTGAGAGCCCCCCCAGCCCAGGTGCCGGGTCAGCCCGGCCCCTCCTGGGCACGCAAACAGAGAGGGGGAACTATGCAGCATTGGAGGGTGGGGTTACCCTCGCTCCCTCCCAAGATACCAGGACCAGGGGAAAGAGCTCCGGAAGGGGGGAGCCGGCTGGACATGCTCCCCGGGCTACTGAGGCGGGATGGAGGAATGCCCCGGCTGGCTGGCAGAGCCCTCCCTCTTCTTAGCTGCAAGGCTGGTGGGCAGTAGAGGGGTCTGCCTGACCCCATGGCTGCCCTGTAGATTGAGGGTCGGACATGAAGAGGGGCTTCCCAGCTTTGGCAGCCCCTTGACATGGGGGAGTCTGCGGGCATAAGAGCTGAAATGGGGGTCTGGCCCTGGATAGGGGTTCCGGGCCCCAGCGCTACTGCCCCCAGGTTTGAGGTTCCAATGAGACCTCAGATTGGGGATCCAACCAAGAGAAGGGGGCTTCCCAGCCGCAGAGCCGCCCCCTCGGATTAGGGGCTCAGAAGACAGAACTGGCAGGGGGAGGGGGCTTTTCTGCGCCAGCACCGCCCCTCGGTTTAGGGAGGTCTGTCCCAGAGGAGACCCAGATTTGGGGATGCTGCGGAGGGACGGGGCGTACCCGCCCCAGCAGGGGACCCGGGCCACGGCGCGCGCGCCACCCCCGCGCCCTCACCTGCGCCCGGCGCCTCCGGCCCACTGGTCCACGGTGCCGCACCGCTGCCGCTCGGGTCCCTTAGCGGGTCCGTTCGCAGTTCCGCCCGCTTAGGCCCTGGCCCCAGCCTCGGCCCGCGGGTGCCCCATGCCTCTCTTCTGCCCGGCACGGCGCCCCAGATGCGGCTGCGGGAGGAGGAGCCGCGCGGCCCGGCTCCCCAAGAGCGAGAGCGGCGGGGAGGGGGCGGGGGGCGGGGAGATGCGCGCGGGGGAGGGGGCCGCGCGGCTGCGCTCAAAACCAGGCGCGGATCCGGCCACTGGCCTGGGGTGGGGGGCGCCGTACCCAGCGCCCACCCACATCCACACCCCCGCAACCTGGGGGAGGGGAGTGTCTCCGTAGCCAGCTACGCTTGGTCGCGAGCCGGAAGGGCGCTTAGAGATCCGCGGTTGGACGCCCAGAGAGTGTGGGCTACTGGCACAAGGTCACACAGCACAGGCTGCGGTAGCGTAGAAACCTGGAACTCCAGACTACAGCGCTGGTCAGCAGAAACCTTTGTTGATGATGGCCGGCCAGTGGAGGAAGAAAACTGAGGCCCACACCAGACAAAACAGGCCCAGGTCACACCAGCAAGTCAGGAGGCCCCTGGGATTTGAACTTGGGGGTTCCTGCCTCTGGAAATGTATGCCCCCTCCTGGTGACCAGTTTTCTGCAGAACCCTTTTCCAGGTGCTTTCTCGCCTATGGCAGCACAGGGGTTAAAAATAACCCCTGGACTGGGATAGACCTGGGCTGAGTACCCATCCTATCTTTCCTGGGGCTCGGTGATCACAGACTAGATACTACTCCTTCTGAGCCCTAGTTTGCCCACCTGTAAAATGGGACAACAGCAGTATAATACTATCCCCAACTTGGGTTGAGGACCCACAGAGATAAGGAATGTCAGCTCCTTGTTGGTGCCTGGCGTTATAGGTATCAAATGAATTTGCTCACCCTCCTGGCTCCCACATACAGCCGTCCCCTAAGAATGCCAGTTGAATGCAAACAGTCAGAACAGTGTAAAAGGGTAGCATTTATGGCTTCTCACAGACCTTTTTCCAGACCTCCCCTACCATCCGTTAACCCTGCCCACCTTCCCCATCCCAGAAACGTCTGTTCCAGTGCTTCTCTGCCTTTCCCTGTGCCTGCGTTGCCCTCCCACCTTCTCTACCAAACAACTCCTATTCATTCATTGAGGCCCAGAGCAATCTGTTGCATACCCCAGCGGCTCACATTCCCATGCTTCCCTTCTCCATTCCCAGTGTGTGGTCTAGGTTTGTCTCTGTCTTTGGGGGCCTTGACACCCGTGGTGAGAGGATGTCACTCAAAGGAGATGATGTAGCAGGACCAACACTGCCTAAGAGAGTTCCCTGGAGGAGGTGGGGCTTCAGCCAGACCTGGAAGGAGAGGTGGGTTTGGAGCTCTGGGGGCAGGAAGGAGAGTATATGGCAGGCAAAGAAGGGGTTGTATGTTTGGGCAGGGTGTCAGGAGGGAGGAGAACAGACTGCCTGGAGCAGTTGAGAAGACCTTATCATCCCAGCTGGGAGGCAGCGAGAGCCAGGGGCTGGACAGCAACCTGGTGATATGAGGTCAGGTCGAAATGAGCAGGCTTTGCCCTTGAGAACACCTCGCACAAGGGTCCCAGGAGACTTAGACAAAGATGTTTATAGCAGCATCATTGGTAATAGTGAAAAACTGAACACAGCCTAACTGTCCATCATCCAGAGACTAGATAAATAGTGATGAATTCAGACAATGGAAAACTCTCCACGCAGCAATCCTCAAAATAGCTGAATTCAAGCCACGCACATCCATGAGGATAAACCTCAAAAACACACTGTTGATTCAGTTTGTGAAAATTCAGATTTGTACACTTATGATCTGTGTACTCTTTGTATGAATTTTATACTTCAATACAATTTTTTAAAATAAAAATTATACATTGATGGATAAAAAACTAAGTTGCACATGGAAAACACAGTTTGACGCCAGATATATGAAGTTTGAAAATATGGAGCACAATACTACATATTGTTTAGGGACAGATACATATGTAATACAAGTGTAAAAACATGCATGAGAGTGATAAACAGCAAATTCAAGAAAGAAGTGACCCTTAGGAAGAGAGGAAAGGGAATATAAAAGGGGCTACAAATATACTTGAAATGGTTTATTTCTTAAGCTGGATGGTGGGTACATGGGTGTTTATTATGTTGATCTCTCGACTTAGACATTTTTGTGAACATGAAATATTCAATAATGTTATAATACTTTTTTTTAAGTCAAGGGGTGCCTGGAAAGGCAGTGGGGAGCCATTGCTGGTTCTTGAGCAGGGTTGTGATATGGTCAGAGATTGAAGGGGCAAGACTAGACAAGAAAGGTCAGGGAGGCTGGTGTGACAGTCCAGATAAGAAGTTCGAAGGCCTAAGCAAGTGGGGACCGAGACAGAGTTATGAGAGCGAGGGGAAACATGGGAGAGGTTTAGAGGAGTAAACAACCAGCATGCTTAGGCAAGGAACACAATTTAAATGCTGACAGGGCCTGGGTAGGTCATTGTAAGCAGGGCGTGAGCATGGAGTCATGGGGACTGTGACACATGGTCTGGCAGGGGCAGCCCCTACTCAGCGCCAGGTGATTGTTGCCATGTAGGAAAGGAGGCCCAATGGGAACACATCTTCTCATATTTTTTCAAGAGAAATAAGCAATTCAAAATTTTTAAAACGCAAAATCTTCTGAATTTTAAATGATGGCAACTAAATAGAAAAAAAACTTTTTTTATTCTGTCGGGGCCAAGTTGTACAGATTTGCAATCTCTTCAGTGAGGACGAGGCTCTAAGAGATGCAATGAAGGGACAGTAACACCAGATTTTGCTGCCTGTGAGGCTGAAGAGTCTCACAACCAGAGCAGCAGTGAGGGAGGGCTTCCTGGAAGAACTGCCACTGGCCAGTGAAGGGGGAAGCTATTTTAGGCTGAGAAAACAGCAAATGCAAAGGCAGGGGTTGAGTTGAGTGAGCCCAAGAGAGAGATGCAAAAACCAGTAGGGCTTTTCACAGAAGGGAAACTGATGTCCAGGAAATGCATGAGGGGATGCCTGACCTCATCGGTCATCAGGGAAATGCAAATCAAGACTATGATGCCATGCTAATTCACACCCTTTCAATTGGAAAAAACAAGAAAGTCTGACAATACCCAGTGTCAGGGAAGACGGAGGTCCCTGCAGCTCTTCCCTACTGCTGAGGGGAGGGTGCAGCAGTGTACACAGTGACCCAGCAAATCCTCTCCCAGATCTGTGTGCTCAGGAGACACCTGTGCACGCGTACCCTCAGCCAGTGCTTCTTAAACTTTAGCGTGGGTAGGAATCCCCCAAGGATCTTGTGAAAAGGCAGATTCGGATTCAGCGGATCTAGGGCAGGGCCCAAGATTCTGCATTTCTAACAAGTTTCCAGATGAGGCCGAGGCTGTGGGTCGCTGGACCACATTTTGCAGAACGTTAGGAGCAATGCAGAAGAACCGCCAGAGCAGCAGTGTTTGTCAAGGCAGAAAACCTGAACACAATCCAATTATCTATTGACAGGAGAATGAACAAATAAATTGTGGAATAGTCACACGGCCCTCAAACAAAGGAATTGCAACGACACACACAACATGGACAGACTCTCACCAACATAGCATGGAGTTAAAAAAAAGACAAGACTATACACAGTATACCTTTTAAAATACAATTAATAAATGAGTAGAAACAAACAAGAAATTGTTTAGGCACTCATACATGTACGAGAACAAAAAACAAAGAAATTAGGGAAGGATAAACTCAGAATGCAGAATCTTAGTGACCTCTGGGGTGGAGCGCAGAGGTGGACGTCAGATTTTGGTTCTGTTCTAGTTCTCGGGGTGGGCAGTGGTTACAGGTGTACATGTTATGCTATGTTACGTTTATACTATATTGTATTATACCACATACATAAGACCATGCATGGACTAATGCTGAGATCATGTCACGAACCAAGGAGACTCGAAATTCAGTTGTGTGTATCTGAGGTCCATATTTTAATGGGGAGAGAGACTCAAAGAGAGCTGGTGAGACGGAGAGAGGTGACAGAGTTGAATACAGGGTGTTCAAACACAGCATGGAGGGCTCAGGGCGCTGATGGGAGAAGTTGTGGGAGGAGGGGATGATTGCCCCACCCGGCCCAGAGGCAAGGAGGGAGCTGATGCGGCCGGAAGAGGCTGTGGTATCCTGGGTGGCAGATTCTCAGCCACCTCCTGCCATCAGCCCACTAGCTCAGACTGAGCAGGGACCAGAGATGTGGGCGTCAGGAAGGACCCTGGAAGAGGACAGGATGACTCAAACCAAGTGGAGAGAGTCCACTTGGCAGCAGGTCTCCAGCAGCCCTGGGTAATAAATGACCAGCTCTGAGAATGACCAGACCCAGGGAGTGACCACATCGAGCTAATGATGAGACTTGGCTTATAACCAAACCAGACAATGTCCAGATCCGTCAAGACTGGAACAGGGGATGCCTGGCCCCAAATCAGGTCGGGCTGGGCCAGCCCCTGGGGAAATGGAGAGGAAGGAGTATCCAGGGCCCCCGCAGCCAGGATGGGTTGGCCTCCCTCTCCAGGCCCCACCCCTCTTTCAGAATTTTCTCTCCCCTAAAGAGCCATTGGGTCTGACCCCTCCTTGCCATCACTCCCCCTGCCCTGGCTCAGCCTCTGCATCTCCTGACTGGACCATTTTTGCAGCCTCCTTCCAGGGCTCCTGTTCCAGTGTCCCCCCTTCCACACCCATCCTAGTGACATCTTTCTATTACACAGATCTGACTGTGTCCCGCCTCTGCTGAGAATCCTGCATTGTCTCCCTAGAAACTGGGGAGAGAGTTTGAACTGCGTGGCCTGGTATTTGAAGCCCTTCAACATTTGGCCCTTGTACCTTCTCCTAATTCAGTTCTGGTCAAATCCCATCCCTTAGGGACAGGCTCTGTGGTCTCTCCTGAAGATAAGTGGTTTCCCATCCCAGCCTGGGCAGCCCTTTTTCCTGGCATGCCTCTTCCCCACTGAAGACTCAATTTTCAAAATTCAACTCAAATGTCACCTATTCTAGGGAAATCTTCCCTGACTTCTACACCCCACCCTCCATTCCTAGTTTGTCATCCCCCCAAATTCTTCATTCTCCCCGTTGGTATCATCAAGCATTTCTTTCTTTTTCCTTTAGCTTTACTGGGGCATAATCGACAAATATAAATTGTATATATTTAAGTTGTACTACTTGATGTTTTGATATATGTACACCTTGTGGAATGATCACCACAGTCAAGCTTCTTCACACACCCATCACTTCACAGAGTTTTGGGTTTTTCCCATGTGGTAAGAATACATAAGATCTACCCGCTTAGTACATTTCAAGTATACAATACAGTGTTGTAAACTACACATTCCCCAAACGCTTCTGGTGACAAAGACACACTACGTCTCAAACACCTCAGAGCAAACGTTCTTGGCACACACCCTGGAGTCCAGCTGCAGCTGCAGTGGACAGCTCTCACACACTGGTGCCCCACAAACACTCACCAGGTCTCCCCACTTTTCTGGATTTTCTGAAGTCGTAAGAGCTTTCTCAGCCCCAGTACAGGACAACTTGGGAACTTAGGGGAGTTGACACCCTCGGGGGCAAACTTCAGTCATGGGGGATGGGAGTCAGCCGGTAAATGCCCAGCCTCGCTTACTTCAGGGAAACAGTCCTGAGGCGTCTTCGCCACTGTTTCTCCAAAGTTCCCCAACATGATGGAGTTCCAGTGGCCGCTCGCTAATGCATGTTTTATTGATTTTCTCTCCTTCCATCTTACTCTCCACACTCTTCCTTCCTGCTTCCTAGGATTACCTCCCTAGAAAACAACCTGCATTCAAGTCCCTATCTCAGGAACTGCTTTTGGGGAAACCCAAACTAACACCTGTTTGGTTCTGTCTCTCCTATAAGACTAGAAATAGCTCCTTGAGACCCAGGCCACATTGAATTCGCCTCGAATTGTGGCGTCCAATTGTCTGGCGTCCCGACTATGCTGCTTGCACTTGTGTGACCTTGGCCAGGTCACTTCCTTACACCCATAGGCTCAGCCAAAATAAGTAGGAGGTTCCCAACCTGTTAATGAAATATATCCTGTGGGGGGTAGGTAGGACTTCCTCCCTTCCTTCTTCCCTGCATTTTCCAGTAATTCTGAGTGTTCGTGTATTCTTTTGCTTTGTTTTCACAGTGTGGAAGGAGTGTGGGAAGGGAGTGAGTAGGCCTAGGTTCAAATCTTGGCTTTGTTGCATACTGGCTGTGACTGGGCAAATCACACTCTCTGGGCCTCAGTTTCCACACTGGGAAAATGGACACAAGCACGAACATCTACTTTGGTTGTGACTTCCACTATGGAAACACTTCGTAAACCACAAAGTGAATTGGAAGCCTGAGTTGCTGTTATCCCTGGGCTGGCATCAGGCCTGGCATTGAGGAAATGCCTGGGAAATGTTTGGAGAATAACATGAGCTAAGCTACTAGTGGAAACCCCAGAGTGCTCCTTATCTCCTCCATTCATTCAGTGTTCACTGCCATCCACTTGGGCCAAGCCCTGTGCTGGGCACTGGGGACGCAAAGTTGCAGGAGGAACATCTCTGGCCTCAGGAGGCTTGTCCTCTTCAGGGGAGACCCAAGAAAACCCACCATTCCCAGAGAGGCCCTGACGGAGTATAGGGGAAATATAGGAAGGCCTCTAGGAAGAGGTGATGCCCGAGCTGCACAGGATTTAGTCTGATGAGCAAAGGGAGAACAGAGAGGACATACCAGCATGAGGGAACCGTGTGCACAAAGGCCAGACTGGGCCCATGAAGCCACTACGGGCAGCTCATTGGGGCTGAAGCCTCAAGAGTGCACAGGTGAAGCCAGAAAGGTCAGCAAGGGCTAGATCATCACAACCTTGAGGTCCTCCGAGGAGTCAGGAGTTTCAATGTTTCAAGGTGATGGGCATCTATGGAAAATGAGGACGAGCCTGGAAAGAATCTTTGATTTTCTTTGTGAACCAGGGCAACTCATTTAGACTCTCAGAGCCTCAGTTTCCTCATCTGTACAATGGGGGGAAATGTCACAAGAGGATGTTGGAAGGAGGACTTGAAATCAGGTGAGTTCGTTGCCTGGCACAGGAAGATGCTCAGTGGCTATGAAATGAGGGAGGGAGGGAGGGACGGAGGGAGGGAGGGAGGGAGGGAGGGAGGGAGGGAGGGAGGGAGGGATGAAATCCTGCCAGGCCAGCAGCACCTGGTGCCTTCACTCACACTATCCTAAGCCTAGGATTCAGTTCCCTCCCCTAACCGTACCTTCTCCTTGCCCAGCCCCTTGTAGCAGTGCTTCCTACTTGCCCACAGGACAACAGCCTGGAGGGCTGGGACTTTTCTAGGGTCGTCAAGTGAGTCAAACACACCGCCAGGTCCAGTGCTCAGTCCCTGCTCTGTGATGCCAGAAATGCTTTTTCTCTGCCCCTCAATATAGATTTACTTCCAGGCCCTGGCTGGTGCTTTCTGGGATGGGGAGGCACTTGGGTTCCATTGTTTCCTTGATGGACCAGAGCCACCTGCCTCTGGCTCCAGATGCCCAAGCCACCATCTGCTCCCACCAGAGCCCAGCTCTTTTCTTAAAATAATTTCTCCCGTTTCCTTGGAGACATCTCTCACATGGAAGAATGGAAGGGAGGGAGGAAAGGAGGACAGGTTGGATCCCATTTCCTGAGCACCTACTGTGTGTCAGGCCTGGCTCTCCACGCTTGAGCTGGGAATCCCTCCACGCCCCTTTTCAGATGAGGATCTGAGGCTCGGAGACCCGTGATCACATGCCCTGGACCTCACAGCAGGTAAGAGCAGAGTCAGAATTCTAACCCGGGTCTGTAGGACTCAAAAGTGCAAGCCCGTGTGACATGACGGGGAGGTGTACTTGGGGCTACCCTTACCCCACGTCCAAATAACCCTGGCCAGGCACTGCCCATCCCCCCAGATTGCTCTCCTTCACTTGATTCAATTCAGGGAACACTAAAGGTCCTGTTGTGTGTGTTAGGCCCTGGGCCAGGCATGGGGCAGGAGGACTGTCTCAGATATGAATAAGACAAAGTCTTCTCCCTTGAAATAGTCACAGAGTGTGGGGGAAGTGAGAAGGGTGAAAGGACGGATAAAAAGTCACGACTGGCCCATATATTTCAGTACCAAAGGCTTCAGAGTGGCCATTTCGACGGATCCTCTCAATATCCCAACCCCATTTTTCAGAGATGAAACTGAGGCCCAAGGAGTAAATTCACGTATCCAAGACTATAAAAGGAGCAATCGGTGGAACCAGACTAAAGTCCCAGATTATGCTAAAATCACAGAAGACAACTTGCTGGAATTGCTCCAGAGACCTGAGCAGAGTGCTGCTACGGGGTGTGGCCAGGAGTGTGGCTGGGACCCCAAGGACCCTGAGTGGAGGGGGAGAGATGAAAGGATGTGACCGATGGGTCTCAGCCCCTTTCTGACCTCAGCGCTCTCAGGCCAGCTCCGAGGCTGATATCACCAGGATACTGACACCCCCAGCCCAAGCAGAGGGATAGCCAAAGCCACTCAGAGCATCTCATAGACGTACCTGACCCTGCAGACATCTGGTCAACCTGAAGCCCTTGCGTCCTCGGCTTGGCCCTACCCACGCAGCCCGTCTATTAAACCCACCAGTCCAAATCTTGGGTTTAGAGGCGGCTCTCATATCTGATGGCTAAGCCTAGCCGAGGTTATTTCCAAAGGTGTCTGGCAGAAGTGGGCTCACCATCACATCAGCACACCTCTGAGCTGTGTGTGCACAGGTTACACTCTGCCTTTCATTCTCCCACTCTGAAGCGTGGGTCTTACTACAGGGGCGGTGGCAACCCCATCACAGGCAGGGAAAGAGGGCAGGGAATTGTAGGTGGAGGGACTGGCATGAACAATAGGAAGGAGGCACAGGGGATTCAAGGAGAAGCAAACAGCAGAGCTGAGGCCAGAGCAGGGGCCTTGAGAGGAAAGACCTTGAGAAACAGAGGAACAGCCTGGCCTTCATCGTAGAGGCCAAGGTGAGCTCGCGGGGTTCAGAGCCCAGGGAAGATGTGATCAGACGTCGTTTAGTGAAGAACCCCCTGGAGGTTAGTGTGGAAGTCGGCCGTCAAGAGGGAGTGAAAGGGGAGGCAGGGAGGCCAGTGAGGAGGCCACCCCAACTGCCCAGAGGAAAGATGACGGAGCCTGGGCTGGGTGGGAGCTGTGAAAAGAGAGAGGAAGGAGGCAGGTAGGAGAGAAGTCAAAGAGGCAGAATGAACAGTTGTTACTGATGGATCCTAATGTGGGGCGAGGGAAGGAGAAGAGGCAAAAATGACGCTCACCTTTCTGGTGTGGGTGGCTGGTATGGCTGCCCTTGAGATTGGAGGTCTGGGCAAAGGGAAAAGGGGAGGCAGGAGGAGGCAGCCCCTCCTGTGGACTTGTCATGTCAGATGTCCCTGGGACACGCAGTGCTGCTGATCCTAGGGGCCCCATGTTTTACAGTCTACAAAGAGTTGTCAACCCAACGCTTTGGTTGGATTGCAGCCAAGAAGGTTCCAATCCTGGAATTGTCCAACAACCCTAGGAGGTCAACACTATTTTTTCTCAGAGAGAAAATTCCAGGCTCAGAGAGTGGTGATGACTGACTCAAGGGTTCACTGTGTGGGTAATGCAGCTAGCAATTCTGTCTTCAAGGTCAAGGCTTTTCTCCTGCACCCAAGGAGCTTCCAGGTCATCCCAAGGTTTGTAAGAAGATGTCCAGGAAAATGTTCAATCCCGGGAGACACTGGGATCGGAGAGAGACTGATTGAAAGCACAGAATGGACAAGGTCATTCAAAGAGAGGACATCAAGGGAAACAAGAAAATGACCTGGGAAGAACCTCAAGAAACAGCAGTCTTCAAGAGGTGAGCAGACGAGGCTGTGAGCAGAGAAGCAGAAGGAAAATAAGAGAATGCTTTGGGACAGAGCCGAGGATGACTATGCTTCCAGAAGGAGAAAGGGGCCCACAGTATTATGAAATGAAGACTGTTTTTCCTCCCTGCCCACACTGGGGGCCTGGGGCAAGGCTGCAAGGAGACAATGAATGTACTTCAAAACTGTAATGTGCTCGCTACAGGCCACAGGTAATTGCTGTGGTCCTGGGTCTGCCATCCCCTCTCCAGGTGACCTGGACAAATCCCTTTCCCTCTCTAGACCCCGGTTCCTCCTTCTGTCCAAGAAGAGGGTTTGAGTTCCCGGAAGCATTCCTTTATACACTCAGTTAATTCAGGGAATATTTACTGAGAACCTGCTATGTGCCAGACACTGTTCCAGGAATTGGGGAGACTTCCGTAAACAAAACAGAAAAAGATCCAGCCCTCCTAGAGCTTATATCTAGAAAATGGAACTGTCAATACACAAAAAGCATAACTAACAAGTAAGTCATACAGTATATTAGATGGTTATAAGTTCTCTGAAAGAAAAAGGTAGGACTAGGGAGGGCTAGAGTTGGAGCAGACTATTCATTTTCAACAGTGTCGTCAGGTAGCACTCACTGAAAAGGTAATTTTTGAGGAAAAGAGTGAAGGCAACATCTCTGCAGCTACCTGGGAGAAAGCATTCCAGATGGAGGGAACAGCCAATGCAAAGACGTAAGATGAGTGATACTAAAATCCCCCCCCCTATGAAATATTTTAAAATGCTAGATTTCAAAAAATTATATGGAAATGGGTAAGTCTGAAAGCAAAGTAGAGAAATCTTCTCATGCCAGCAACCAAGCAGGAACACAAGACCAAGGAGCTCAACCTACACTGAAGCTGTGGGATGTCATGCAGAGATCTGCAGTTCAGGTAACACAATGTCTAAGAACCACGTATGGCACAGAGCCAGATGAGTCAGGAATCATCCTGCATAAATTATGGACTAAGGAAGGGCTACCAGCTAAGCAATGAAAAAGGGATTCTTTTTTATTTTATTTTATTTTATTTTAAGCCTGCTTCACTGAGGCAGACAGCAGAGACAATTCTTCGGGGAGGTTTTTCTATAATCCCACCCAGGTCCCTCAGCCTGGGAACCAACTTTTAGCTTTGTTAACTTTCGAGTTCACTTTAAATTGAAATTTTCAGCTTGAAGTTTTTTGGTATCACATCAATACTTAAAATTCAGGCCTAACACCCATGTGGGGGCCAGTCAATGTCCAGATCTCCTCCGGGGAGGTGAGTGGGATTATAGACAAACCTCCCCGGAGAATGTCTGGACATTGACTGGCCCCCACATGGGTGTTAGGCCTGAATTTTAAGTATTGATGTGATACCAAAAATAAAATTCAAGCTGGAAATTTCAATTTAAAGTGAACTCAAAAGTTAACAAAGCTAAAAGTTGGTTCCTTAAAAAAAAGATGAAGAAGAGAAAGAGAAAAAACAAGAATTAGATAACACAAGTTATCAACATCAGTAATGAAAAAAGGACATCAATACATATGCTACAGACATTTAAGAGGTAATAAGAGAATGCTATAAATGATTTTATGTCCAAAATTGGACAATTTTATTGAAATGGACAAATTCCTTGAAAACGGACCAAAACAGACCATTACTTACCAAAACAGACACAAGGAGAAATAAAAGTTCTGAATAGTCCTAATTAAAGAAATTGAATCTGTAATTTAAAACATACCCATAAAGAAAACTCTAAGCTCAGATGATCTCACTGGTGAATTATTCCAAAAATTTAAAGGATAAAAAACATTAATCCTACAAATTCTTCTAGAGAATAGAAAAGGATTTCCTGACTTTATGATTTCAGCCTGAATTTGTTACCAAACTCTGAGAAGGACATTACAAGAAAGAAAAACTGTAATCCAGTAGCTCCATGAATGTAGACGCAAAAATACTAAACAAAATATTGACATAACCTAGTGATATATAAAAAGCATAATACATCATGACCAAATGTGATTTATTTTATGAATGCAAAATTGGTTTGGCATTCAAAAACCTATCAACATAATTCACCACTTTAACAGATATTTTTTAATGATCACCTCAAAAAAATGTGGAAAATAGAGTTGATAAAATTCAATACCCATTCATAATAAAAACTCTTGGCAAACTAGGAATAGAAGGCATGTTCATTACTCTTATAGATGGTATCCACAAAACTCTACAGCTAACATCATACTTATTGGTGAAAATTTGAATGCTTTTCCCTTTAGATTAACTGTCCACAGACTAGCCAGTATAATAAGGCAGGGAAAAAAGTGTACACAATTGGAACAGGAGAGTTAAAAATGTCATTATTCACAGGTGTCACGTATTGTGCCTTTGGAAAATCTAAAATAAACTACAAGCAATTAGCATTAGAATTAATAAGTGAATTTAGTGAGGTCTCTGTATACAAAGTCAATATTCGAAAATTAATTGCATTTACATATACAAGCAACAAGCAATTAAAAATAAAATGGAAATAAACAATACCATTTACAATAGCATCAGAACCCAACAAAGATCAAGGAATAACTCTCACAAAAAATATACAAGACTTCTTACATTGAAAATTACAAAACTCTGAAGAGAGAAATTAAGGACGACTTATGAACAAATGGAGAGACATGCCATATTCATGGATTGGAAGATGTCACTTTTTCCAACATGGATCTATAGATCCTTATCCCAGTCAAAATCCTCGCAAGGGGGCCGGCCTGGTGGCTCAGGCGGTTGGAGCTCCATGCTCCTGACGAAGGCTGCCGGTTCGATTCCCACATGGGTCAGTGGGCTCTCAACCACAAGGCTGCCAATTCAACTCCTCCAGTCCTGCAAGGGATGGTGGGCTCTGCCCCCTGCAACTAAGATTGAACACGGCGCCTTGAGCTGAGCTGCCTCTCGGATGGCTCAGTTGGTTGGAGGGCGTCCTCTCAACCACAAGGTTGCCAGTTTGACTCCTGCAAGGGATGGTGGGCTGCGCCCCCTGCAACTAGCAATGGCAACTGGACCTGGAGCTGAGCTGCGCCCTCCACAACTAAGACTGAAAGGACAACAACTTGAAGCTGAATGCCACTCTCCACAACTAAGAGTGAAAGGACAACAACTTGACTTGGAAAAAAGTCCTGGAAGTACACACTGTTCCCCAATAAAGTCCTATTCCCCTTCCCCAATAAAATCTTTAACAAAAAAAAAATCCCCGCAAGGTTTAGATAAGCTTATTCTAAAATTTTTATGAAAATTCAAAGGGATTTCAATTGTAGAGACTATAACTGGCCTTTGACCAACATGAGTTTGCACTGCACAGGTTCACTTATATGCAATTTTTTTTCAATTGACCCAGGCAGTTCAAACCTGAGTTTTTCAAGGGTCAACTCCACAGTTGGACATCTGTATATGCGGAGGGCCAACCGTAGTCACACGCAGATTTCTGACTGTGTGGGAGATTGGCACTTCTAACCTCCGCATTGTTCAAGGGTCCACTGTATATTAAAGAAGAAAACCTGTAGGACTAACATTACTAGATTTCAGGGTATATTGAAAACTATAGTTTGGAGAAAATATGTGTAACAAAGGACTAGTAACTAGAATATATAAAAGAACTCTCAAAACTCGACAGAAAGAAAAAGCAAACTAGAAAATGGACAAAAGACATTTTACCAAAGCAGATATGCAGATGACAAATAATCACATGAAAAGATGTTCAGGGTGGCCCGGTGGCCCGGTGGCTCAGGCGGTTAGAGCTCCACGCTCCTAACTCCGAAGGCTGCTGGTTCGATTCCCACATGGGCCAGTGGGCTCTCAACCACAAGGTTGCCAGTTCAACTCCTCAACGAGTCCCGCAAGGGATGGTGGGCTCCGCCCCCGGCAACTAAGATTGAACGCGGCACCTTGAGCTGAGCTGCCACTGAGCTCGGATGGCTCAGTTGGTTGGAGCGCGTCCTCTCAACCACAAGGTTGCCGGTTTGACTCTTGCAAGGGATGCTGGGCTGCACCCCCTGCAATAAAGATTGAACACGGCACCTTGAGCTGAGCTGCCTCCCGGATGGCTCAGTTGGTTGGAGCATGTCCTCTCAACCACAGGGTTGCTGATTCACTCCCACAAGGGATGGTGGGCTGTGCCCCCTGCAACTAGCAACGCCAACTGGACCTGGAGCTGAGCTGTGCCCTCCACAACTAAGACTGAAAGGACAACAACTTGACTTGGAAAAAAGGCCTGGAAGTACACACTGTTCCTCAATAAAGTCCTGTTCTCCTTTCCCAATAAATTCTTTTTTTAAAAAAAAAAAAAAAAAGATGTTCAACATCATTAGCCATTAGGGAAATGCAAATTAAAACTATAAGAAATATGACTCCATGCCTATTGAAATGGCTAAAGTAAAAAGTAGTGACAACATTAAATGCTGGCAAGGATGCAGAGAAACGGGATCACTCACACATTGCTGGTGGAAATGTAAAATGGTACAGCCCCTGTGGAAAACAGTTTGACAGTTTTTTATAAAACTAAGCATGAACTCCTGGAACTAGTAAGCGACTGTAGCAAGGCTGCAGCATACAAGGTTAATAATAATCAATTGATTTCCTACATACCAGCAATGAACAAGCGAAATTTGAAATTAAAAACACAATATCATATCATTTACATTAGCATCCTCCAAAATGGAACACTTAGGTTTAAATCTAACCTAAAGTGTAAGTACTTTATAAATACTTAACCTAAGGTACAAAATACTTTATACTTAGATATAAATAAAATATGTACAAGATCTGTATGAGGAAAACTATGCAACTCTGATGAAGAGAAATCAAAGAAGAACTAAATATAAAACGGAGCTATATTCCATAGTCATGGATAGGAAGACTCAAGATGGACAAGATGTCAATTCTTCCCAACTTGATCCATAGGTTCGGTGCAATCCCAAACAAAACCCCAGCGAGTTATTTTGTGGATATTACCAAACTGATTCTAAAGTGTATATGGACAGGGAAAAGACTCAGACTAGCTAACACAATATTGAAGAAGAACGAAGTCAGAAAACTGCTACCCAACTTCGAGACTTCCTCTAAAGCTACAGTAATCAATGCAGTGTAGTATTGGGGAAAGAATCGATTCGTGGAACAGAACTGAAAGCCCAGCAATAGATCCACATTAATATAGGCAAGGTAATACAATGGAGTTAAAAGTAGTCTCTTCAACAAATAGTGCTGGAACTGGACATAAAATATACAATAAATTAACATAGACACAAACCTTATACCCTTCACGAAAACATTAACTTGAAATGGATCATTGACCTAAATGTAAAATGCAAAACTATACAACTCCAGAAGACAACATAGGAGGAAACCGAGATGACGTTGGGTATAGTGATGACTTTTTAAATATGATACCAAAGTCATGATCAATGAAAGAAATAATTGATAAGACGGACCTCATTAAAAGTAAAAGCTTTTGCTCTGCGAAAGACAATGTCAAGAGAATGAGAAGACAAGCCATAGATTGAGAGAAAATATTTGCAAAAAGACACATCTGATAAAGCACTGTTACCCAAAATATGCAAAGAACCCTAAAAACTTAACAATAAGAAAACAAACAACCCAATTATAAAAATGTGCAAAAGATCTGAACAGACACCTCATCAAAGAAGATACACTGATGGCAAGAAAGCATATGAAAAGATGTTGAACATCTTATGTCATTGGGCAGTTGCTAATTAAAACAACAATGATTGGGAAGGGGGGGTTATCACTTGTAAGGGGAGTAAATCTCTAACTATTACATTGTTATGTACACCTGAAACAATAACAAAAACAATGAGTCTAACAGACTACACATCTATTAGAACAGCCAAAGTAAAAATATTGAAAACACCAAATGATGGCCAAGATGTGGAGCAACAGGAATTCTTATTTCATTGCTAATGGGACTGTAAAATGATATAGCCACTTTGGAAGACAGCTTCTTACCATATGACCCAGCAATTATCCTCCTTGGTATTTACCCAAATGAGTTGAAAAGTTCTGTCCATACAGAAACCTGCACAGAAATGTTTATAGCAGCTTTATTCATAATTGCCAAAACTTGGAAGCAACCAATCTGTCCTTCAGTACGTGAATGGATAAACCGGCAGGTACATCCAGGCAATGGGATATTATTCAATGCAAAAAAGAAATGAGCTATCAAGCCATGAAAAGACATGAACGAATCTTAAATGAATATTACTAAGTGAAAGAAACCAATGTGAAAAGGCCTCCTACATACAATTCCAATTGTGTGACATTCCAGAAAAGGCAAAACTACGGGTAAAGTAAAAGGATCAGTGGTCGCCAGACATTAGGGGAGTGGGGAGGATGAATGAATAGGCAGAGCAGAAAGAAGTTTTAGGACAGTGAGAGCACTGTTTATGATGCTACAATGGTGGATACATTCTCGTATTATACATTTGCTCAAACCCATACAATGTGCAACACCAAGAGTGAAGCCTAATGTAAACTATGGACTTTGGGTGACAATGACGTGTCACTGTAGATTCATAGACTGTAACAAATGTCCCACTCTCGTGAGGGATGTTCATAATGGGGGAGACTGTGCAAATGTGGGGACAGGGGGTATGTGGGAAATCTCTGTACCTTTCACTCAATTTTGCTGTGAACCTAACATTGCTGTAAAAAATAAAGTATGTCTCTCTATATATATTTACATATATATGTGTATATATATTTATATATGTGTGTATATATATATGTATATATGTATGTGTGTATATATATATATAAACTAAAAACACAATTCCCATACAACCCAGAAATTGCACTCTTGGGCACTCGAGAGACTAGAAACTGACATTTACACAAACACCTGCACATGAGTGTTCATAGCAACTTTATTAATAATAGCTGAAAACTGGAAACTACCCATATATCCCTCACTGGGTGAACGGTTAAACTGGTACATCCACATCATGGAATACTACTTGGCCATAAAAATGAAGAAACTATTGAGACACATAACAACATGGGTGGCTTTCAGGTGAATTGACGGAGAGCGAAAGAAGTCAATTGTAAAAGGTCACATACTGTGTGAGTCCATTAACACAACAGTTTTGAAATGACGAAATGATAGCCATGGAGAACAGATTAGTGATTGCCAGGGGTTAGGGATGACAGATGTGTGGCGGGGAGAGAATGTGGGGGGGAGATGGGTGTGGCTACCAAAGGGAGCCGTGAGGGGTTATTGTGATGGAAATGTTGTGTATCTTGACTGTGGTAGTGGATACAGGAACCTACATGTGCGATAAAATTGTATACAAACACACATGTACACACACACACGGGTACAAGTAAAACTGGGGAAATCTGAATGAGGTTGGTAGATCGCATCAATGTCGATATCCTGGTTGTCTTATTGTGCTATAGTTTTGCAAGATGTACCACTGGGAGAATCTGGGTACAGTACGTGGGTATAATCTGGGTACAGCATTATTTCTTACAACTGTATGTGAATCTACAATTATTTTAAAATAAAAAGTTTATTTTAAAAAATAAGCTATAGTAATTAAAAGTGTGGCCTTAGTGCAAAGGTAAACAAATAGGTCCAGAGTACAGAATAGTCCCAACACAGACTCACACATATATGACCACCTTGGTAGGGAGGTGCCTCTGCAATTCTATGGGTGGAAAGATGGTCTTTCCAATAAATAGTGCTGTCAAAACTAGATATCTATCTGGAAAAAAAAATTTTAACTCTTACCTCACATCATACACAAAAATTAATACAAGATGGATCATATGTGGAAACTAAAACAAAAGTTCTAGAAGAAAACATGAGTAAATATCTTCATTTCTTCAAGATTTCTTAAAACATAAAAGAAAGACTAAGGATAAAAAAAATGATAAACTAGACTTCATTAAAATTGAAATCTTCATTTAGGAGAGATCAAAGGCAAGCCTCAGACTGGGACAAAGTATGTTTTCAATACGTGTACCCACCAAAGAGCTCATATGCAGAACATACAAAGCGCTCCTACGAATCCGTAAGAAAAAGACAAGACAACCCAATCTGAAGACTACACATCAATGAGTTGAATGATGAAGGTCTGAGTGGAGGGGCCACTGGCTATACTCCCACCTCCAAGGCTCAGCCACACACACCCCCACCCCCACCCCTGCCGAGTAGGCTCCCCTTGGACCTGGCAGTACAGGACACGATCCATCATAGCTTCCAATGCCCTTCAGAGAGAGGAGACAGATCTAAATCACGGTACTCCAGATGGGCTCTAGAGGAAGAAAAAGACGTAAGAAACCGTGTCTGACAGATCTCACAGTTGTAGATTTCAAACATTTGTCAGGGTTGGGGAAGGCTTGGGACAGGATGTTTCTCTGTAGGCACAGGATTTCCTGAGGGAGGGGATTGGCCTTGGGCCTGAGCACCACTGACCAAGCAGTTGCCCTAACCAGCCACTGTGGGCACGGACTACCAAAGGAGAAAGATAGGGAGAACACCCCTACACCAAGCATGGGCAATGTTAGGTCCTATTGTTACCACTACAAACTGTCCATCCTACATACACCAACTCTGACTGCTCCAGATACTTGACAAGATTTGAGGTCTCAGGTGTGAGGAAGCCCCCAGCAGGCAGCTCAGAGATGGTCCCCAATAATTCTATTTTTTGTAATCTCGGGTTTCATGATCAGATGAGGAAACAGAGGTACCGAGGGGCTTAACTTCACCCAAAATCAAAGAGAAAGTAAGGGGTGGAGCCAAGGTTGGAACCTAGGCAGCCTGACTCCAGAACCTTTTGTGGGAAGAGCTATATAGTTAACTCTGGGTTCACTAGCTCCAGAAGTCACATTTTCAAAGAATCTATTCCACAGCAATGCTGAAATCTAATAAAGCAAAGTGGATAATTAATGGAATATTTCTTTAATTTTTAGCTGTAGACTTCCAGAACTAGAAGGGACCTGAAAGGTCAGTTAGCTCAAAATCATGGATCACTCCTGTACACACACACGTTCAGGAGGATTTCCTGTAGTACCCCAACAACTTCAGCAAATCTGCAATCAGTGGACTAGAAGCCGCTACAGACCCACAATCTTTTACATGCGCTGTGAAAATCCAAAGAGCTCTGTAAAATGGAAAGTTCTTCTTTTATTGTTAATTGGTGGTTGTCTCATTGCAGGCAAAAATCTGAATGGATGTGAGTCTGTTTCATACCAATTAGTGGGAATATTTACATATTTTGCTACAGAAATATCAGTTACTTTCAGCAGAGGTACTACTCCAGACTGTGTATTGGTTCATGGGAGCCGTTTGCTAAATATTCAGGAACTTTGTGAGCCATTCATTCAGGTGGTAGCTTGAAATTGGCCATGGTTGGAGTATTTACACGGAAGGCAGAAAATACTACAAACCAGGCTTGTTTTAATATCTAAGAGCCAGTTTACCAGAGCACCACTGCTCTACTCTTTGCTGGAGGTATCACGTACCGGGTTTCCCTGAAAATAAGCCCTAACCGGAAAATATGCCCTAGCATGATTTTTCAGGATGACATCCTCTGCATAAGCTCTAATGCATCTTTTGGAGCACAACTTAATATAAGAACCAGTCTTATTTTCAGGGAAACACAGTATGAGGAATATGTACCACTTTACTTTCCCAGTGAACTCCAATTCATTCTAAGTTAAAAAAAAAAAAAAAAAAGAGGGAACAGCTTTGAACATGCTGTTCAATAGGATATCTAAATAGCCAATAAACATA
The DNA here is from genome assembly GCF_964194185.1 of Rhinolophus hipposideros. Taxonomy (NCBI): domain Eukaryota; kingdom Metazoa; phylum Chordata; class Mammalia; order Chiroptera; family Rhinolophidae; genus Rhinolophus; species Rhinolophus hipposideros. Next base: position 19,272,458 of record NC_138068.1, read on the forward strand.
AAAGGTGTTCTGCATCATTAATCATCAGGAAAATACAAATTAAAGCCACAGTGAAATACCACTGCATCCCCACCACATTGGCAAAAATTAAAAACACTCCATGCCACGTGCTGAAGAGAATGCAGAGCCCGTGGGACTCTCATAGGTGGCTTGTGGGAGAGTAAATTGGCACATTCGTTTCAGAAAACTGTTTGGCAGAATCTACGAAAGCCAAACATCCATATATTGTATCGCCCAATAATTTCACTCCTGGGAATCTATCCAATAAAAATAAGTGTTTATCTTCATCAAAAGTTAATAGACAAGAACGTTCATAGCAGCTTCATTCATAACATCACCGAACTGGAAACAACCCAAATGTCCCTAACAAGAGAATGGATACATGAACTGCGTGCGGTACATTCACTCCAAGAAATACTCCTCAGCTAATTATTATATACAATAACATGGATGAATCTCACAAATATTACATCAAGATAAAGAATCCTGCATTATTCAATTCGTATAAAGTTTCAGTACTAATCAGTGATAGCAGAATACAGGCTCATGTTTCCCTCTAATGTCTTGTAGACTTTACTTTTTTAAGGAAACAGCTCAATTTTTAAAAGTATAAAAAACACAATTAAGTCGGTGGTGTTCCCAGGCACTCAACAAAAGCAAAATCAAATTCTCCCAGAAGAAAACATCCTCAACCCAGTTCTCAGGGAATTCCCACAGATGTAAGTCTCACTGACAATCTAAAAAAATTCAAAGCATTCAAGAAACACGCCACCCGAGCAAGACAGAAGAAATAACAAACAACAGAATCAGATCCTCCAAAGTCTTCCACTGTTTGTATTATAGAATTGGAAATATAAAATAAATACACACACATAAAAAAAAGTGTGTTTAGAGAAATAATAGGGGAAGTTGAAAGAGACTCTCCAAAGAGAATAAGCACATTTGAAAGAGAACCAAGTCAACCTTCCAGAAATGAAAAATATAATAACTGGAATTTTAAGACTCTTAGAAAGCCTAAATAGCAGGTTAACCTCAGATAAAAAGAAAAAGATGTAACCTGAAATCTGAAGAAATTAATCAGAACATAGTAGAGAGAGAAGGAGAGCGATAGAGAGAAAAAGGAAAATACAAGACACAAAGGACAGACTGCGAAGGTATCACAAAAGTCTACTTAGAGTTCTAAGAAGAGAAAATAGAAGGGGGGAGAGGTATTACTTGAAGAATTTTCCAGACCCAATGAAAGATGAGTCAACATGTGGATCGAGGTTAGAAATAAGCTGAGAAGACTTGAAAGGGCTTTGAGAAATTTACCATTCAAGACACACTGATTGAGCACTTAGGGTATACACGGTACAGTGTTAGGCCCTGTGGATGGAAGAGATACCCTCTACAGCCATACTCCACTCAGAAATAAGGAAATGCAATTGACATTTATTGAGCTCCTACTGTGTGCCAGGCACCCAGGTGGGTGCTCTCCATGGTTCATTTCATTTCTTCTCACAACAAACCCATGAGGTGGCAGCTATTCTTCTCCTCGCTACACAGGAGAGGCCCAGAAGGGTGATGTAACTTACAAGACCACAGGACTGGTAAGTGGCAGAGCTGGGATTCAACCTAGATCTGTTAGATTCCCAGCCCCCAACACTATTTTTTCCCCTCGAATCAGACCGAGGTCTGTGGTTTTCGTCTTAAATACCCACTGAGTGAACCAGTTTTAAAAAGAACAAAACCTGGAAGCAAACCAGGCCAGTCTCAGATGGAGCCAGAACAAGCTTTGGCTGGGGTCGCGCTCCTGCTCCGAGGCCCGCTTCACCAACAGGAACCCCAGCCTGGTCTTGACCCCTGTCTGTAGGGAATCCAGGGCACCTGGAAGTGGCCTCATTCCACCCTGAAGAGTCAGGGAAGGAGGGCTTGGTAGAGGCTTGCTCCCCATGCCCACTGGGCCTCACGTGTGGACTGATACAGGATTCAGTGCAGCCACGGGCTCAGACCCTCCCCTCATATCCCCAACAGGGCCTTGCTGGTGGGGGAGGGTGTTCCAGTTACTATTATTGCAAAACTATCCTGTGCAGGGACATGGTGGAAACCCCTGGGGTTCACAGGGATAGCTCCCACCCAGTGGAACACTAGCTTTTCTGGGGTACCCTGAAGGCCACAAGGGGAGAGGACCACCCCACCCCAACTCTGAGACCTCCCTACCTTAATGCCAATTTTCCTGTTGGGGAGGGGCAATACAGAGAGTGCCCAAAAAATGTATACACATTTTAAGAAAGGAAAAACTGTATTCAAATTGTAATACTCATTATATACCGATAACAAAAGATGAATATGTCATGTGCATACATTGTTTTGGCACCCCCAGTAGTTATTGGTTGTAAATGTTAGAATAGAATGTTATAGTGAAGTTGTTTCTCTTAAAAGAAAAAAAAAGCACTCTAAATCTTAGTGATGTAAAAACTAACCAATAGATACTGACCTCCCCAGGGGCAAGGACACTCACTCTTATTCACCTTTTTAATCCTCAGCACATAGTAGGTGCTTCATCGATGACAACTAAAACAAATCAAGTGCTTCCCTAGTTTAGCTCAGAGTTCTCAGTTTAAGATCTGTGTCGGGCTCCTCATGAGACTGACTTGAGGCCGCCCCCATAACGTTCTCTGCTACCCGGCTTTTTCATTTACCCTCAGCTTCTGTTTACCAGAACCATCTGCTGACCAGCATTTCCCCACCTAGAGCCTCAGGCCCCCACATTTTGGTCATCACAGCCCAGCTTACAGAGCTCTCTTGAGCCTACCCACAGGCTTTGACACCTCTTAAAAATGTTGTAGGTTAAGAAAACACACACAACATTGGAGGGTGCTTTAGGTTGAATTCCCCCAATAAGATGGGGGATGAGCAGAATGAGCCAGGAAAGGGAGGGAAGCCAAGAACAGTGCCCATACTTGTTACCGCTGGGGGTGATGGCCCACTGAGGGGCAAGGGAGTCCTTCTCCACACACCCCCAGCTCCTAGGGCATGAAAGGGTGACTGCGTGTGCTCCCACAGCAGAGGACACCTTTAGGCAGCATCAGAGCAGCCACCAGCAGGCACCTCCAGCATGTGGGCCGGGCACACCAGCCTCTGACACAGCACAATATTCAGACAGCATGTATGTCATAGGTGAATGACGCTTAGCAGACATCAGTTACCTGTGGCTTGAGACACAGGTGAGACAGAGAGGGGTTCTGGGAGCTCCACATAACTCTGTTCCTTTATCTTCCACTCGAGAATGTAAGTGAGTGGGGGCAACTCCATTACAGGGATCACTTTGAATCCACTCAAACAGGCCACATTTCAAGTAAATCATTTGGAGAATCTAGGATTTTATATTTGTGTAATAAACCTCAGATCCCACGGGAGAGGTTGGAAACCACTGTCCCACAGGACAAACCTAATAATGACCCCTAATGCCCTCGGAGCCACCACAGGCAGATTGCCCAGATCCAAACTGCTTTAAGTGGGCTTGGGCTTGCTGGGTAGACCAGAGGTTTCTACAGTTGTCCCCAGTGATCCCCTCCAGAAGCCAGTCTCCTCCAATCTGCTCCTTTACCTCTTAGCAGCGCCTTACCTGTGAATTGAGGCTCCCTGCATATTTCTAGAAAACAGTCTAGACGTTTCCTGAACCCATTTCAGGAAGAACCAGCACAGAATAGCAGACTTGGGACATGGCAGCAGACTTGGGACAAAGCTACTGACGACGACGACAATACTTGTCTCCTTGAATCTTTTTGAGAACAAAGTAGAACAGAGAGAAAATCGTATCTAATATTTCTTTAGCAGCTTGCAGCTTCCCAAACACTGTCTCAGGTACTAATGTTTACTGAACACGAACACGTGACAGGTGCTGGGGTCACAGCAATGAACAAGATGGACATAATCTCTGTCCTCAGGGAGTCCACATTCCAGTGAGAAAGATGGACAAGAAACAAGCAGTTAAAACAAAACGTGATCATAAATTGTAGCACTTGATGAGCACTTGCTGAGTGCCAAACACTGTGCTAAAGTCTTTGACTGGATTGCCTCATTATTTTTTTTCTGGATCAGAATATGAGTATAATTGAAATACAGCACTATATAAGGTGTACAGCCTAATGACTTGACTTACATATATTACAAAATGATTACTACAATAAGTTTAGTTAATTGGATTATCTCATTGAATCCTTACAATAATACTTTGAAGGGAAAGGGTTTTGTTCCCAATATACAGACAAAGAAACTGAGAAACAGAGAGGGTAGGCAATCTGCCTGAGGCCACAAAGCTGGCAAGAGGCACATCTAGGTATTCTGAACCTAAGATTTTCTGATTTTAAGACCTGTGTATTTATTAACCAGGCTATTTCACCCTTTTGCTCTCTGCACCTCAGTTTCTCCATCTCTAAAATGGGAGCAAATAGTAGTACCTCATTGTCATGATTAACAAAGATAGTGATGGGAACACTCTGTAAATGGCCAAGTGTAATGTTCGGGTTTTTTATTCCTGGCTGAAGTTCTGGCCTCCTATGCCTGCCCCTCGCCCCTAATGGCTGCCCATGCATAGTGTGGGCCACAGCCACCTGGCAGGGCTCTTGGTTTACAGAGATATCACTGTTTGCCCTTCCCAGCTCTCTAATGCGGCTCCATGACATATGTGCTGATTTAATTATAGATTAATCAGAAAGTTGGAACGTGAGCCCTGCATGCACACATGCATGTGAAGGACAGAGGTGAGCCCCTTCCAGCTCCTTGCTTCAGTGGCTGGCTGTCGTAAGGCAGGACCCCTCTGCCTGGGGCTCATGGTTCTCCCAGTCTTCCTCTGGCCAACACCTCCCAGCAGAGTTCTCATTGCCAGGCCTTCACCCTTGCTATCCCAAATGTCCTTCTTATTCATCTCATCTTTTTACAGCCACGTTTTCAATAGTCCACCTAAATGCCACCTCCTGCAGAAAGCCTTCCCTGATGCCCCAGCTGGGATGGCTTCCTCTTCTGAACTTCCACAGAAGTTGATCTGGCTTCATCGGAAGGACCTGACCACCTCCTACCTTGAGCTCACCTCCCTCATGGAGTGAGATCTTCTTGAGGACAAGTGTGTCCTCAGTGCTCAGCATGGGACTGGTATCAGGAAACTGACAGAATGAATAAGTGAATGGAGTGAATCTACATGGAAATTCCACGGGCCAGAAGAACCTGGAGCCAAGAGCCTCACAGCCAGGTGATCCCTGTGGCCCTTCCTCAGAGGCTGGATGCTTCCCTGGGCTTCTCCTGCCTTCCTGGGGAGTGGCCTTCAGATGCTCCCTCAAAGGGAGCTCGAATCAGAAGGCAGCACAGGCCAGAGAGAAACACCCTCCACACGCATGCTCCCCCACATGGGAACAGAACTATGCATCATCCTGCTGCCTCATTTCTCCCCCACAAACCAGACGAGATAAACCACTGCTTGGCAGCAACTACAATGATGCCAGTGAAATGGGCTGATCGCTGACAGCCTCCCTGTGACCTTTTACTTATCCCAGTCAATATTCCCGTGACCCGGGCAGCCGCGTTACTGTTCCCTTTTGCAGATGAGTAAACTGAGAGGTGAAGTGAACTTCATTAGCGATGGCAAAGAAGGACCTAAACCCAGTTTAAACCCACAGCCTGCAACCAGCCATGCCTTACACAGGCTGTACTCTACGCCACCTGCCTGGCGCTAGCTGGGGTCCTCCACCCCGGGCCCTGGGTCGCCCTTGCAGCTGGCACGATCCGATCCGTGGATCCAGGCTGCTGCCCATGGGGCCTGGCACCTGGCGTCCTCCTGGGTGGCATGAATGAATTGGCTCATGAATATGCAGGCTGGGCCGGCGGTGCGCTGAGCGCTCTCGGCTAAATCTGATCACAATGCTGGATAAATTAAGCGCAGCATAAATGTAGTAGAAACACAGTCGGAGGAACATGCTGTTCAGGGAGGGGTCTGGAGAGGGGGGAGGGGGAGGAGCAGTGGGAGAAGCTCGCCAGGCACTGCCAGCCGCTCCCAAACCGCCCCAAATGAAGTTCCCTTCCGTGGGGGAGGACCCTCCCCCACCTCCACCCTCCCCTGGTTCCTATGGAAACAGTGAGTTTAGGAGGGAAAATGCCTGGGGATGAACCATGTGGGGAGGGACTAAGAATAGCAGCTGGGGCTGGGAACAGGTGTCCACAGGGTCTCTTTCCTGACATGGGGTGAAGGGAAGGGCTCGGTCCAGCCCAGCACCCCCTCAGGCCCCCCGCAGCAGCCTGAACGTGGGTGTGGGAGAGAACCAGGTGTAGCCAGACCCAGGGTCAGATGCTGGTGGAGTCGTTGGGTGATGACATAATATTAACAGCAGTTAAATACCCATGAGCATTTGTTCAGTGCCCCACAAGGGGAGGAAGGCACTATATCTCTTTCTTACAGGTGGGGAAAGTGAAGCTCAGAGGTGTGAAGTGAGTCCTCCAGCATCACACAGGTGGGATTGGACCAGGCAGCCTGGCTCCAGGTCTCTCTCTTAATGGCACAATTCCATCATAATAACGCTTTCTGCACAGGGCACATCCTGTTCCTTCATCCCACAAAGATTTACTGAGCAGCTACAGTGTTGCAAGTACTTATCCTAGGAAGTGGGGATGCCGCCAGGAGCAGGACCAAGTGAGAGGATTCAGGGAGCGTATTCCTATCCAGGGTGGAGATGGGCGGCTTACAGACCTCGTCCATCTCAGACAGGGGGTGTGTTCCAGGGTCCAGGCCAAAGAAAGGTTTTGGGAAAGCAAGGACAGACTTGAGGGCTTCAGAGAGCTCACATGATATAGAGCCTAGCATGATTAGAGTTTGGCTGCATGACAAGCAGGAGCCTGAATCCAGCTCTGCCACCTGCTGGCTATGAGATCTTGGGTTAAGAGAGTTACTGAACCTCTGTATCTCACTTTTTGCACCTATAGAATGGGAATGATAACAGCACCCCCCTCTTGTGACTAGTGAGGTACTACATTTAAATACTTAGGAGAGTGCCAGGTATGTATAAAGTGCTCTTAAATGTTAGCTATTGATATTTTTATTATTAGAGCATTTAGGCGAGAGCACTGCTCTCCCCACGCCCCCCCCACCCCCGCCAGCTGAAGGGGCCACAGGTGTGCTCTGTCCTTTGTCCAAGTCTCTCCAACTTCAATGTCCCAGAAGCTGCCCCCCCCCCGGGTACAGAGGGGTGGCCGACAAGCTCATAGGTCACTGCCCACCCTGCCTCCCACTATCAGGCTGGGCACACGTGGGTGTTTTTGAGGGAAGCACACCACTGCCCACCCACTGCTCCCAACAGCCCCAGCACAGAGTGGGAGAAAGAAATAGAGGAAAGAGGCCACTGAGGGGTGAACTCTCCCTGAATCAAGTCACAGAAAGGAACCTAGTTGGGGCAGGAGCACTGGGCAGAGCCCAGATCAAAGAAATGTCTCCCTGGCCAGTGCCACAGCGTGGGCGGCCCCATTTCACTGTCCTCACTGGGCATCTCTGACGTTCTAACTCGTCACCCAGCATGGATTGGCTCCATGATACTCTAGAGCGGATTAATAAACAGGACTTCAGGGAGCAACAAGAGTTAAAAGAACGAGAAACTCCTGAGCTTGACGCAGACCCTCATCTCCAGATGCTGTCAGATCTTGGCCTCCCCTTTGTCCAGAGCACCTGCCACGCCTTTTAGAGTCCGATTGCCGCTGAACTCTGCCTGTTCAGGGCTCCCAGCTTGGAGATCAGCAATGCACGGGTACTTGGAAAGCTGCAAAGGGCTGTATCATCCTGAGGGATGGTTTGCAGCTGCCTGAAAACTTGCTCTCCCAGCTGGAAGGTCTGACTCAGCCCCTCTGCACTGACCACTGGGAGGGTCTTCATTTAGACCCTTGTGCTGGCCCATCAAGAGCCCTGGTGGCATGGCCTCCTCTCTTGAGTGGCTGCCTCCTGTCCCTTCCCTTCTCCTCCTCCCTTCTCCCTCCACCCCCCTTCTTCCTTTGTTTCTGGTTGGCTCTATGCTTGCTTGCTCCTCAGGTGGCTCTTTCTTCCCCCAAGTCTGAACTGAGAGAGACGCCAGAGCACAGAGCAGGGCCATGAAGGATGGAGAGGCCCACCATGAAGATAGACAGTCTCAAGCGGCCTGGCCGCCCGCCCCAGGCAGCTCTGGGCAGACCCTCCCCTTGCCCCCGTGGGCTTGTTCTTCCCCATTTTCCAGTGTGGTCTCCCACCCTTCCTCCGAGCACCTCAGTTACGCGGTGACACCTCCCTTCTGTATGGGCCACCCCCATTCTCTCCTCTGTCCAGGCTGACCTTTGGCCTTCGTGCACCTTCAGGCCTGCAGCTCACATCCGCTCTCCAATTTCTAAGCACCAAGTGTCCTGGCACTATCTTGGCTGCATCTTTCCTCTCCTCAGAATAATGAAGATTCGGGCAACCTATCTCTTTTGCTCCCCAGCTGTCCATGGTCTCAGGAGAGCAGGGATTTGGAAGCACAGAGAGGGCACAATGGCCTGTCCAGGATATGCAGGAAGAAGGCTGGGAGAGGCCCCGCAACTGCCTTGTGAGCTCAGGGCCTCTGTGAGCCTGGTGTTGAGCCTGGCTTCCTGGAGGAGCTGGAAGCACAGACGAGCCTTCCTAGACAAAGGCCCCATGCAAGGCCAAGGTCTTTCCCCAAGCAAGCAGTCTGGAGAGCAGGAAACGCAGCACAAGTTCCCTGCCGGGTCTGCGGACGGCGGGTTCTTCCCAATAGACCCCAGTGGAGTGTGGCCGAGCCTCTCCGCCAGCCTGGTGTTTAGACTTACAGGCAGAAATTCCGCGATACCAACGCCAGAAAGCCCCTTCTCCAGGCAATTCCCCTACTATAGAGCCTAAGGATGCATGTGGACAAGCATTAAAGATGTTTCTCCGAGCATGTTCGTGACAGAACTGTTCCTACTTGAGCAAAACCAGAAATCGGTTCCCCAACAACAGGAGGGTGGTTATGCCCAGGTACATACACACAGGGAAATACTGTGCGGCTGCTACAGGTGATGCTGTTTGTGGAAATTTACTGACATGAACAAAGGGTCAGAATTTTACAAAATGGCACGTACAGTAGCAGCCCATTGTATGTGTGTGCATATTCATTCACATTCACACACACACACTTTTACATGAGAAAGCCTAGGTGTTTTATAGCGAAATTCTTCACTGTGTCTCGGTGCTAAGAATTAAGGAAACTTACGGAATTTTGTTCCTGATCTGTATTTTCTAATTTTTCTGTTATTACATGTTCATTGTAGAGGGAGTAGAGCTATAATTTTGCATTTATTATTATTTTTTTAAAGTGTAAACACTTTGCCCAATAATTCCAATTCCAGGAAGTTGTCCTAAGGAAATAATTAGGATACGCACGAAGATTTAGAGGAATAGATGATGCATTGTTTTTCATAGGGGGAAACAGACAGTAGAGTTTTCCGCAGGAGGGATTGGCTGAATAAAGTATGGTGGAGTCACCTGTAGGATGCTATGCAGCCACTAAAAATCACGTTAGAGAAGCACAATTGTTGACCAGGAGAGACGTTTGTGAACATATGATTAAAAGAAAAAGGTTTTGGAATATCATGTACCAAGTCAGCCGCCCTTTGTGCTTGGTCCAAAGTCTAGAAGGATCTACGTTTAGATGTGAATGGTTGTTTCATTTAGAGGAGTTGATTACAGGTGATCTTAATTTTCTTCTTTACACTTTCCTGATTATTTTACGATAAATATGTATTATTACATCATTTTTAAAAAGTCATGTTTAATAAGGACAGATAAATGATCTATTCTGAAAAGTCAGGCAGTGAGTGGTAGGAGCTGGACCCCACACTCCCCTCAGGGCAGGGAGCGCCAAAGCACCAAGGCTGGCATTGGGGGCAGCCAGCTCTGAGCCGGAGACACCCTGCGCCTGCGCCAGCTAAGGAAGCACCCCCACACACACACCTACCCCCATCCCCCACCCTAGGCCTGCTCTCTGCCATTCACCCTCTGGAATTAGCTTGCAGAGACCATTTTAGGAAGCCTGTGGGCGGTTGGAAGCAGCTTGTGAGCAGAGCTGGAGGCCGGCTGAGAGCTGCCGAGAATGAGTGCCCAGAGGAAGACAAGGCAGAAAATAAAGGGAAACCAGTACCCTTTCCCAATATTCTTTTTGGTTTGATTTTTTAAAATGTTCTCTGGAAAATCCTCGCTTTGGTCCAAATGTTTCCCCCTCTGCCTTCCCTCATCTCTTCCAGGCCTCCAGAGAGGGGCCAAGTCTAAGCTTATGAGGCTAGAACCAGGGTTCTAATTTTAACACTGCCACAAACCTGCTGTGCAACTTTGCACCATTTGCTCACCTTCTCTGGGCCTGTTTTCTCTCTTGTCAAATTGGGCTGGAATGGATTCAATGTCTTCTTCCCACTCTGAGGCTCCATACTTCTGGGATTCCATCTCAGGAGTGAGGAAGTTGGACCAGATGTCTCCAAGGCCTCTTTATAACTCAGAGATTCTGAGCTTTGTGCTTTGAGATCTTAGAGAGTCTAAAATACGCTAGCAAGAGCCTCTGAATTTTGCAGTCCATGGTTCTAAAATGTAATGGTATTAAATTGCTAAGATTCTAGTCCAGGTTCTATCTGAGGGGCTGCTCACTGTTCAATATCAAAGACCCCCAACGCCAGGCTGAGCCCAGCCTTCAACAGAGGGGTAGGGGCTGTCTTCACCAGCCTGGCCACAGACACTTGCCGTCTTGGGTCCTTGCAAGCGAGATATGTGGCTTCAAACCCCAGGCAGCCTTCTGAAGCAGGCATGGAAATGACAGCTCACGAATGTGGTGGCCTCACTGTGTGCCAGGCTGCAATCGGTGAGCTGAGTGAGACCATTTGTGAGCTGAGCCTCTGACCCAAGGCAACAGCAACAGTTTCCCTTTACTCAACACCCACCATGGGCCAGGCCTGGGGAATTCAGAGATGATGGGATCTAAGAGGTGCTACTGTTTACGCTCACTTTCCAGATAAGGAAACTGAGGCTCCAGAGAGGTCCAATGACTTGCTAAGGTCACAGGGCTAGAAGGTGGTAGAGCTAAACTCTGAACCCGGATTAGCTGACGCTGAGCCCTGCGGAACTGCTCTACAGAGCACTTCCCTACAGAACCCAGCCCTGCTGACCTCCAGGGGGCAGAGTCAGACGTAGGGACAGGCAGGAAATGGCTTCCATATAACCAGACTTCCTGAATTAGGACCCAGCATACACATCCCACTCTGCCCACTGTCCTCAGCCAGAGGGGCTGAGCAGGGGCTTTATAAGCGGGTGGGACCATGTTCACGCCTGCATGCACGTGGGTGTCTGTGTGACTAGGGAGGGTATGCCTCTGTGTCTCTGTGTGGGTGTCCCCTGCACATGACGTCTGTGCGCATCTGATGTGGATGAGCGGTTTGGATGTGTGCACTGCTGTGTGTGTCCTGGAGCATGTGACAGAGACAGAGGAGTGTGAGAGGGAAGTAGGGTGTGGCAGAGTTCCATGCCTGCCCTTCTCGGAGGGTGGGGCATACAGGCTTTCAGAGTTCCACGGCTTTGGGCCCCTAAAACACTGTCCCCCAGCTATCCCTGTATGTTGCCAATTTGAATCCGAAGCCCCCACCTGGTGGCTGGAGGCACCACCTGAGCACCACTGTGGGAAACTTTTAGGCCAGAGTAGGGGCTCGCACCAGCCTTGGCCTGCATCCACAGAGGACCAATGAAGCCTCTGCAAAAAGGCAGCTGGACTCCAGGGTCCCTGGTCCTGAGCCCAGCGGTGTGTTCAGGAACAACTCGCCTTTAGCCTCTGGACTCCCCTTTTCTCTGCCCTGACTCAGCTCTGCTAATCCTGTGTCTGTCTTGAGGGTGGCTTTGGAAGAAAATCCTAGAAACAAGGAAATCTGTGGTCTAAGAACTGCAATGGAACTTCACAGTCACCTAGTAAAGCTACTTTCCTGGTAGATGTGTTAGCCCCATTAAACTGCCTAGGTTTTACTTGCATACCTCTGGGAATAGTGAACTCACCACTTCCAAAGAGCCCATTCCTTTCTGAGCTGCTTTGACTACATGTTGTATCTCATGCTGAGGTTTTGGAGCTGCCCCTCATAGATTCACTAACTAGTGTCAGACCTGCCTTCTGGGGTCCATGAGGTGCAACTTCGATTATTCCTGCCGAAGGGGCAGGGACCGGGTGGGTGGAGTCGTCAGTACAAAGCCATGTAGGAACCCTCAGCCAAGAAGCTGTTTCTGAGGCCAGGTAACGGGTCAAGAACCCAAGCTAAACAGACACAGGGGGGCCAAGGTATGATCATTCTGCCGGCAGCCGATCTCAGGGCTGGGGAGATGAGAACCCCCGTCCTGCTAAGCCAAGGATGTGGGGCGAGGCTGCTAATGCCTCAGGGAAGCTTGGGGGTGGCTGCCCTGGCTGGGCTGGGGTCAGGGTCTTGGGGACAGCGCTGGGCTCTGGGGAGATTTGGGAAGCACAGCCTGGAGAGAAGGGTGTGCGCACATAGTGAGATGATGGAGGCTGGTCCCCCCACCAGGATGAATGATGAAATGTACCAGAAGCTTGGCACACGGAGGGGATATTATTCATCCATCAACTCATCCATTCGCTCACTCTCCTCCCTGTGCAGGCCCAGAGCTGAGGGCTGGTGACCCAAAGATGCAACAGGTGCAGCCCCTTGACTCCCAGCCCCACCTCCACCCCCTGCCCTGGGAGGAGCAGACAGGAGTGGGGACACACTCAGCTCTGGCGTGTCATTGTAACGCAGTGCATACCCGGCACACAGGCCCTGGCTCCAGATGCAGCACACAGGAGGGGCCGCAAGTATCTTCAGCTCAGTCCCCTGCTCCTGGAGGTGGGGAGCACGCAGCCCCCTACTCGTCAGGGACTGGGCACTGGGGTTTCACAGGAGTCTGGGGCAGAGCCAATACCACTATTTTACAGAAGAGAAAACTGAGCCCCAGAGAAGCTCAAGGACTTGTCCAAGGGACAGTCTCCCAAGGAGTCAAGACTCCCGACACACTTGCAGAGCTGCAGCTTCTTGGTGGGGAAGCAGGCTCCTGCACGCAGCTCTTGAGCGAGGAGCAGATGAGGCCAAAGGGACACTTGCCCTACCGAGCGGCCTCAGCCCCACAGAGCCTGCACGCACTCCAGGCTGGACACAGGACAGCATGAAGGCCAACCCTGACACGAACATGCTAGGTGACCTTAGAGAAAGCCTTTGCCCTTCCTGGGCCTCTCTCTCCCTACTCTAAGATGAGGGCACTTGAAGTGGATCGAGAAAGACAAACAGGTTTTCTCTCACATGCTAGCTCTGCCCAGTGTGCAGAGGCTGCCTGGGGCACAGCATTGAGAAGGAAAGTGTGTCACTATCAATTCACCCATCACCACCATTACACGGCCCGGCTACCCCCCTCCCCAGCTCCCCATCACCTTCTCCTCTAATGGAGTCCGACAGATGACCGAGCTTGTGTTCAGTGCGGAGGGAACAAGAGCAAAGAATCTGAGTCAAAGCATGAAGGACTGCACTATAAGTGATGTGCATGGAAGAGGGCTTCTCTCCACCTCCCCGGCCCCATGTCCTGGATAGAAGGGGAAGAAAAAGGCTTCACTGACCAGCTATGTTCCCGGCACTTTCACATTCTCATTTCGTTTGCTCTCCACTCTTATCTGAGAGGTGGCTACGGCCCCCACTTAACAGGCGAGGAAACTGAGTCTCAGAGAGCTTCAATGACTTCTCTAATATCATCATCATCAGGCAAGGCTGGTTTTCTGGCATGTCTCAGGTGTTTCCTCTTCCAAGCCAATGGCCATCAGCTGGGTAATACAGCGAGCAGAGCACCACACCTGTGGCTCAGGAAAGACCCCTGATCTAGGCCTAGCAGCTCCTTCACTGAGTAACTGTGGGACATGGACCATCACATGGCCTCAGTTTCCTCACCTGCAAAATTGGATAAGTCTCGTCTGCTCTCTTGGGGCTTCCACACAACGCCCGACACTGCCCCCGCTTCTGGGGTCTTGCCTTTGAGACACACTTGAGAATGAATGAGTGCGGGGGCAGGGCTGAGTCTAACAACATCCGGTCACTCATCCAGGTGGGTCAATTCTTCTGGCAGGAGTGGGCAGAGACCCCCGAGGATTAGAACATCGTCCTCCAGCCATACGAGAATATAGTGAAGCAGAAAAGTTGCAATCCACTGACTCGTAAATATGCGTTTGGTTGGCTTGCAGTGTTGTTTTTTTATGTTTTTTTTTTTTTTAAAGTCTGAATTTGTTGCCAACATTTAAAAATAGAGAAGTTTCACATAGAAATCCAGATTTCCAGCTTCTCTTAGAAAACTGGAAGCTCTGACGAGTCTGCCTTGAATTGGCCGCGCTGGATGGGCACTGGGAAACAGAGACATACTCTCTGTCCACTCAGCCACGTGGCCGCCTGACCCCTGCTGGCATCCGAGTTTGCCTCCCCTGAAGCAAGGGGTAAAACCTTAGGCTCTGGAGTTAGGCCACCAAAGTTAGTCAAAGCAATTGGCTGAACTATACTGTGATCACTGGAAAGTTCCTGATTTCTCTGGGCCTGCTTCCTCACTGGTAAAACGGGAATTCCCACAGTACCGCCTTCATAGAGTTGCTGCAAGATTTCAAAGAGCGAATGTTTGTAAAGCTACCTCTATGGCTTACCCTGCTGCCTGGCATAGAGAGGGACGTCAGTAAATGGCAGCCATGGTCGTGACCCCCATCACCCTCTCCTGACAGAGGCAAAGAAGTCAGGAGCAGCTGTAGCAGCGGCGCTCGATGCCCTCCCCCCTTAGATGGGTTCTTTTACCCTCCGGGGATCTCGGTTGCACTAACTGCTAGATGAGCCTGGGGTCTCTAGGTCTCCTTTGAACTCTGACATCTTAGGAGTTTTGCAGGTGGGCAAGTGATGAAGGCCAAAGTCTCATATTGGGGGGAGTGAATTAATCAGGCATCTTTTTGCCGCAAGGGCAGAAACCTGTGGCAAAAGCGCTTAAAGGAAAAGGCACTGTATTTGTCTTTCTGTGTCTGGCTTATTTCACTCAGCATAATGTCCTCAAGGTTCATCCATGTTGTCACATATTGCAGAATTTCCTTCCTTTTTAAAGATGAATAATGTTCCATTGTAGGATAGACCACGTTTTCTTTATCCAGTCATTTGTTGATGGACAGTTTGGTGGTTTCCACATCTTGACTATTGTGAATAGTATGAGATGGCTAAACTAATCAGAGTCATGGAATCAAAGAATGGAATGGTAGTTGCCAGGGGCTGGGAGAAGGGAAAATGAGGAGTTACTAATCAACGGACGAATTTCAGTTAAGCAAGAAGAGTAAGTTCTAGAGAACTGACATATAACACTGTACCAAGAGTCAACACTACTGTATTGTACTTAAAAATCTGCTGAGAGGATAGATTTCATGTTAAATGTTCTTAACACAATAAAGTAAAATCTAAAAAAGTACTATATTGGCTCGTGTAGGAGGAAGCCTGGGATTATGGGCTGTAGGTAGGGCTGGATCCAAGTGCTCCCACAAGGGTGGCTCTCTCTCACTCTCATCTTAGCTGCGCTTCCTTCTGTGTTGGTCTCATCGTCATTTCTGGCACAGGGATTTTTTTTTTTTTGATGGGGATGATGAGCCCTATTAGGTCCAAATGAGAGTCCTCTAGCTCAGTAACTCCAAAAGCAGGTGGTATCCTTCTGCGTCTTCTAGAAGCAGCATTCCAGGGAAGATGCTCAGGGGCCTAGCAGGAGTTGTGTGTCTGTCCATGTGGTTGGAAGGATGGGGTGAGGGACTGTCGTTGGCACTTCTACTAAGGATGGCATGGAGTAGAAGAAGTCTTCCTCAGCAAAGGGGGCCTGACAGCAGGAGAGAAGTGAACAGAAATGAGTCGTGCAGTCGACAATAACAGCAACCAGTGCCATTCCAAGGAGCTTTAGTGCAGAGACAGAGCCTTCTCAGAGAGGGAGGTGGACTCTTCCAATCAAGAAAGCATTTATGGGGGATGGTCGGATGGCTCAGTTGGTTAGACCACGAGTTCTTAACAACAAGGTTGCCGGTTCAATTCCCACATTGGATGGTGGGCTGTGCCCCCTGCCACTAAAGAGTGAAAACGGCGACTGGACTTGGAGTTGAGCTGCGCCCTCCACAACTAGATTGAAGGACAACGACTTGGAGCTGATGGGCCCTGGAAAAACACACTGTTCCCCAGTATTCCCCAATTAAAAAAAGAAAGCATTTATGCACTTGGCCCCGTGCTTGGAGCAGGGCAGTGCAGAATCATGAGCAAATGATCCTAACCCCTGAGAAGCAACAAGAAAAGCACCGTACGCCACCAGACTGTGGCAGCAAGGGCCAGCTACGTGTATGGTTCTGGCTGTAAAAGCCAGGGGACCAGGAGGCTTGTGAGAAAGAAGCCCTTGGTGGCTGAGCTAAGGACAAAGATGGAGGCATGAGACAGTGTGTCAGGACTGAAAACCTGGAGAGGAAAGATAGAGAACAGACGTGAAAGGTAGGAGTGGGAATGGATCAAATGGGGCAAAGGATACACGGTTTTGACTGTGGTGAAATAGAAAATAAAAAAGCATAACACGCTGGGAAAAACCAGATCAAAATATAGGTTTGTATATATTTCATCTTGATACGGGAATGGACTTTGAAGCATTAAAGGCAATGAGAATAAGTCAAATCAAGAAGAACAAACTTGGGGGCAGCAGGTTAGCTCAGTTAGAGCGCAATGCTCTTAACAACAAGGTTGAGGGTTCGATCCCCACATGGGCCACTGTGAGCTGTGCCCTCCAAAACTAGATTGAAACAACTATTTGACTTGGAGCGGATGGGTCCCAGAAAAACACACTTAAAATACATAAAAAAGAAATTTAAAAAAAAGAACAAACTCAACATATTTGAAACAAAAAGTAAAGCATACATTTCAAAACATCATAAAATTAAAAGGCAGATTGGAGAAAATATTTCTAATATTAAGATATATTATAAGATAAATGCGTATTTTTAAAAAACACAAAGATCCAACAGAAAAATGAGCAAAGGATATACATGAACAATGGTGTAGCTTCCTTCGTTTAAAATGTACCACGGAGATCCCCCCGAACCCCCACATCCTGTTCTCTCACGTTCTCTAAACCAGCTCCTCAGGGGCCCCACATCTGGCAGAATCTTTCTCTAAAGCAGATGCCTTTGCAAACTCAACAGTAATTCTGGTAGGACAGAGTGGGAGAGGCCTCCGTTCAGTTACACCCCAGATGGGGCAGCCCCTCAGTGGCCGAGGTGGTCCACAGGACAGCAGAAGCAGCCTCGTCTGGACCAGGTGCTGCTCCCCCTCCTCCCACACCAGGTGCCACCTCACCCGAGCCAGGCCGGTCCAGTGTGCTCACAGGGCAGATCTGGACACAAAGGGTCTGGGCAGAAACATGAGCAAATTGTCACAAACCAAAAGGC
Organism: Rhinolophus hipposideros; assembly: GCF_964194185.1. NCBI lineage: Eukaryota > Metazoa > Chordata > Mammalia > Chiroptera > Rhinolophidae > Rhinolophus > Rhinolophus hipposideros. The sequence goes on from NC_138068.1 coordinate 19,289,956, forward strand.
CAAGTGCGGCCTGCCCACCTCCACTCCTGTAAGTGGCTGACATTGCCAGTTGTCAGCTGGCAGCCTTGGAGCCACTGGTAATTATCACAGATTATGTAACTGTCCTGGTTAGGGTGTGCCGCGTGGGGGCGGGGCAGTGCTGGACGCAGACAGGTGGAATTCTGAGGCACGCTAGCCTGTGCCTCGCCGTTCCGAGCTTTGATTTCCTCGTCTATACGATGAGGAACGATACCTTCCCTGAAGACCTGGTACTCCACCCGAATAAGGGAAGGGAAGGACCACACAGTGCCCAGCAGCGAGGAGAGAGGCCCTACTACGTGCTAGCTCAGATTAATCACCTCAGAGTCCAAGAAAATTCCACGGTGGAAGCGGGTGCATGAATGATTCTTGGTCGGGACAAATTAGTATAATACCAACAGACGCTTCACATGCCTCAACTCTGTTAATCATGAGAACTGGACATCAAGTGGAACCCTCCTCGTCCCCATGGGCAGCAAGAAAACCCACATGGGTGCTGGCGGTGTGACCACAGCCTATCAGGGGCCTCTGACTCACCCACCACATCTTATAGGCCCTCTCAAGTCCCCCCCCCACCCCGCCCAGGTTCCTGTGACAGCCCTCCCCAATCCTTCATCATTGCCCCCCCTTACCCAAATGTACCATGGACATTTGGGGACAGGAAGGGCTAACAGATCCCAGGATGGGACAGTAGAGAGGGGACTCCTGAGTGGGGAGGATCACAAGTCACTATTCTGAGACGTAAGAGAAGTAGGGGTTATCAGGCTAGAAGGGCCTTTGAAAGATATCCAGTCCATCCTTATCTGAATCATGAATACAGTGTGCACACTGATACCGCTCTGATCTGAAATCACTGCCTTCTCTCACCTGGATCATTGCATCAGCCTTCTTAGTGGCCTCCCTGCTTCCACCTGGCTCGTGCAGTCTACGTCCAACACAGCAGCTTGTGATCCTGTTGAAACAAAAGTCAGAGCACATCACTCTTCTACTGAAAACCCTCTAATGGGTCCCCATTTCACTGAGTAAAATGCAACGTTCTTACAGTAGCCCTCCCTGGACAATCTGATGCCTCCTCGGTCACTTCCATATTTCCCCTCCTGTCATTCTCTCCTTTAATCACTCCACTCTCAGCATACTGACCCCTGGTGTTCCTGCATCACACCAGACATGCTCCTGTCCCAGGGCCTTTGCGCCCACTGTTCATTCTGCCTGGAACATTCTTCCCCCAGACATCCACATAGCTCACTTGCTCAAACTCCTTCAAATTTTTGCTCCTCTCACCCTGCCAGACTCTCAATTTCCCTTATCCTGCTCTATTTTTTTCCAGAACGTTTCTCATAACTAACACACTCTATAAGCTACTTATTATGCTTATTGTCTGCCTGCCCCCACTAGAATGTAAGCTCACTGGGCAGGTTGGGTGAAGAAGGAACGGAGCCGACCTCTGCCTCCCTATAACTTACCCGTGAGTCCTAACTCTACACTGAAGGGTGCAGAGACCCCCTCCATCTTTTCCAGCTCTCTCAGCCTCTCAGCTCTTTGGTGAAATTCCTGGATTTTTCTCCAACTGCTTCTCACGTGGCAGCTCCCTTCCCTCAAGATGTAACTCCATCTGTCAGCAGCTCCCTGAAAGTGCCCAGACTTGAGGCAGGTAGAAGTGTTTGGAGGTGGACAGAGGGAAAATGGAGCAATGTGGGGAGGGAAGAAGCACACAGAGATCCAAGGGAGAGAGACCTGCGGAGTTGCTTTCGCACAGGCCATCTGCCATTGGACTACTCCACTGAGGAGCCTCTATTTCTCCTACATTCCTCCCTCCAAGCATTTTAACTGACAGCCTGACAACCCTCAGGATCCCCGTTTTCCAGAGAAATCTAGTGAGTCCACCCAGGTGAGCACCAGCTCCAGGACACAGGACAGAAGGCCTGGTGGGTCGGGGAGGCGCGGGACACTCCCCCCCACTCAGCAGGAGTCCAGGATTAGGGGGGAGAATCAATCCTCAGATACCCCAGAGCTAGAAGAGTCTAGAAGAGTTTTAGTGAAAACAAAGCCTGCTTGGTGAACTCCAAGGTGAGGGCATGCCGTCCGTGGTTAGCAGAGGACTGAAGAGAAGAGGATTGTTTGGAATTACAGGACCACTCGGCCCCAGGATTAGCAGGTGGTTCAGGTGAGCTTCCTCGCTCAGCTCTGCTTTACATCCTGAGGACGTGACTCAGTGATGGCCCTGCCCATGGCACACACTGCATTCCCAGCCCCCATCTCAGGGGGGCAACATCTTGGTCAAGCCAAAGTCTGATTAGTCGGAGAGGCCATGTCACAGCACTCGGGGAATGTTCAATATTTACAAGGGGATGACGTTGGGAAAATAATTACTGATGGTAAGAGGCAATCAGCAGCGGGGAACTCCTCCACTGCTCAAGTGGTGAGAAATTAGGATGGGGCTCAGAGCAGCGAGGGTTTGTCACGGGGACAACGAAGGGGTTGGAAAGTCACTACCTCTGCTGATTCTGTTAATAGGATAAAGCAGCCTCGCAAATAAGATCCAGACCCCAGGAGGCCTGCATTTGAGGGGATTTAAAAATCAGGCCAGGTCCTGCCAAGAGCTTCATTTGTAGATGTGTTAGAACCGGAAGGGAGCTTAGAGACCAGCAGCGCCCCTGGTTCTGTTTGGAAGGTTTCTGCCTTCTCAAACTACTGCAAGCATTAAGTAATAATTAATTTGTTTTCACGTTTTTTATTCATCAAAGACACATAGAGGACTGCCAGCTGGGACAACAGAAGACATGGGGTTGATGTCACTTCAGCCCCAATGAAGAGCCCTATTGTTTTTCTGTCAGCCCAGACATACTATCCTGTGTAAATGGAGTTTCCCTTTGAAAACTTTTCACATAACACAAGGGTCCATTTTGAAATACCTGAGAGAGGCTGGAGAATCTGTATCAGAAACCCCATTTTATACAGAAGCAGACTGAGGCCCAGAGAAGGTGAGTGGCTTGCCCCAGGTCACACAGCTGGCTGTCAACGGGGCGAAAGTTAGATCTGGGGAAGTAGGGATGGGGAAAGGCTGTCTTGGCCACGCAAGGGCAAGGCAAGAGTAAGGCATGGCAGGGCATGCAGTAGCTGGGCATGGACTATGGACGCCACCGCAGTTGGGCTTGGCTCTTATCCTCAGGCCTAACCAGCTGTGGGACCCTGGCAAAAATGACAGAAGCTCGAGCCCATTCTCACCTTGGTTGGATGGGGTAATAGTACTTACCACATATTGTTGTGAGGATTACTTAACAGAACTACTGCTTTTCCTTAACCCTTTTGTGTGTATGGTGGTACTGATGGGGAGAGGTCTGTGTAAAGCTAAGATAAACAAGCTTGGAGAAAAGGTCACATGACCCAATTTCCAGGTGTTGCCCTAACAATGCCAGTGGGAGACAAATCCTGTCCCAGTGGAGCTCTGAGCACTGAATTGCAACGCTGTCACTTCTAGGTAGTCACTCCAAACTGACGGTGCCTCAGAACCCAGGCTGTATCCAGATTTACTACCTCTCACTCCCTGCAGGGTGGGACTTGGGAATCTGCACTTTTAAAAATTCTTATTAATGTCATTTGTACACCGTAAAATTCACCATTTTAAAGTGTACACTTTTACTGGTTTTTAGTAGATTCATAAAGCTGTGCGACCATTACCACTAATTCCAGAACCTTGCAACACCCCAAAAAGAAACCCTGTACCCAGGAGCAGTCACTCCCCATTCCCCACTCTCCCGTTCCCTGGCAACCATTAATCTGTCTGACTTGCCTATTCTGGACAATTCATATGAATGGAATCATATAACGTGTCCTTTTATGTCTGGCTTCTTTCACTCAGCCCAGTGTCTTCAAGGCTCACGATGGTGTAGCACGAATCAGGGCTTCGTTCTTTCGCAATCTGCACTTTTAACAAGCTGCCCAGGTAGTTCTGATGAGTGGGTTTCGGGGAGGAAAAGAATAGCAAATGCACACAGGGAGAAACTTCTGGTTATTATACAGGTCCAGGGCCTCAGTGCCAGGTGTGCCTGCCCCAGAAGCCCCACTGGTAACGGGCAATGTGGGCTGCCTGCCTCCTCTAGAGACTGCAGAGGCTGGGCAGGGTCTCCTGGTGCTCTGGGGGCAGATGTGTCTATGGACCGTAGCCTGGCTGCTCTGGGAACTGGGCAGATTAACTGCAAGAGACTCACACAAGGGGATTTGGTCGCAACTCAAAGACTTTAATGCACATTACGCTCTTGAAAAACCATCTCCAAGGAAACAAGTGACCAAAAGTCTTAACCAGCAGGAATCCTCATTCAGAAACCTGGTGTGAGCCATAGCCTTGGGAAAGAACAGCACGGGGGCTGGGATCATAGCACAACCGCAGGGCCTGTGTGCAGGATGGGCACCCCTTAGGACCCCCAGGAACCCGGGGAATCAATACCCCTGTGGCCGACAGCACCACCGCAGGACTGGAAAGAACTAAGCTTACCAGGCATCTCTAGAGCTCTGAACTCCAACAGGGCCAAAGAAGCCTGTCCGGAGCAAGAACCTTTCTCTTTGTGGTTGAATGTCCAGGACATCAGAAACAGTCATGGCGGCTCTGGCGAGGAAAGGGGCCATACAGGAGGGGTGCCTAGTCCCACTTCTGGGTATGAGGCCTCAGAATGGAACAGATGGGACAGGCGTGGCACCAGCAAGGCCCCTGGGGTCAGGGGTCACAACAGTCTTGGAAGATTACCCACTGGGACCTCTGGACAGGAGGAGAAAGGGACTTAGATGGACAAAGCAAAAGCTGATGACTTGTCACGCCCAACTGTCTTCTGTGTCACGCCCCTCCCAATCCGGGGCTCCTGAGCAGGCACATGCCCACGTGTTCTGTGACGTAGTCCCATTCCACAAGGGGCAGGCAGAAACTCTGGCTCACCTCCCTACTGCCCTGTTTCACTTCTAAAAAGGCACTGATATTTCCGACCCCTCAGCAGTCCCGGGTTTCTTGTTGTACAACTATCCTGTAGAATCAGCCGTCAGTTCCCTTGGGCTTTCAGCTCAGTTTCTTTTCAGAAGGAAGTGGGCTGCTGTTGAGGCAGGTCTCTCCCAAGAGTTTCCATGAGAGTCCAACTGGAATTCAGTCAGGTTAGCACCAAGGCCAGGCTGACAGGGAAGCCAGGAATGTGCCTTCAGGATGGTACAGCCTCTTTGGCACGGAAGGAGCGCATTTGCTGGTGAAGGAGGGATCTTTGCAGGGCCGTAGGGAGGGGAGCGTGCAGAGGCCAGGCCTGCAGCCGGGTGGGAGGGGTCTCCCCGGCCGAGGGCGGTCCCCGTTAGCCGGTCTCCACACCCTCGGGGAGCTCCACCACCACCGGGGCGCAGTCCTCAGGCTCTGCCTCAAAGTCCCACCGAAATTTCTTGGTCAAGTGCGCCTGGAACTTCTCAGCTTTCCGCCTCAGGGTGACATCCACGGCGATGCTGCGGGCGGAGGAAAAGAAAACCTGCAGAGAACAGAGGATAAGTCACTCCTGAGAACACAGAGGGAGCCGAGAAAGCTGTGGAAATTTCCTCATGGTGTTCAGCTCTCTGGGGTGGGTAGATCAGCTGCTGGTGGCACAGGCCCAGGACACCTGCTGTGCTCCCCCCAAACCAAGAAGGAAGGTCCAAACACAGCTGAGAAGCTGGGGCAGGACTAGAATGGAAAATTACTATCTCGGGCAGAGACGCCCCACTGAGAGTACGGCCAGTGGGGCCATCGTCACTGTGGCCCTGCCCTCCGAGGAGATCTACTGGGCACCTGGGCAGTGACTCAGAGGAAGGGGTCGTAGCTACACCAGCTGCTACTAAACAGACGTGGGTGGCGTGTAAGCCCCTGGATCCCATACAGTCCCAGGCGCTAAGCCAATGAGGCTGAATGGCTGCTCTCAACCCAACGGCCACAGGCTGCCAGGCTGAGGCCTCCATTCCCCTTAAAAGCTGTCTTTGGTGCTCTTTTAAAAAAATTGTGGTAACATATACTAACTCAAAATCTACCACTTTAACCATTTTTTTACATTATCATTTAATAAACTGTTAAATATGCGTAACACAATATTTATAATTTTAACCATTTTTAAATGTACAGTTCAATGGCATTCAGTATATTCACAGTTAGGCAACCACCACCACCACCCATCTCTAGAACTTTTTCCATTTTCCCAATCTGAAACTCTGCACCATTAAACAGTAACTCAGTTCGTCCTTTCCCCGGCCCCGGGCAGCCACCACTCTCTACTTTCCCTCTCTATGCATCTGACTGCTCTCGGTACCTCGTGGAAGTGGCATCATTCCACTTAGCATATTGTCCTCAAGGTTCATTCATGGTGTAGCCTGTGCCAGAATTTCCTTCTTCTTAAGGCTGAATGACATTCTATTGTAGGTCTATACCACATTTTGTTTTCCGTTCATCCGTCAATGGTTATTTGGGCTGTTTCTACCTTTTGGCTATTATTACTACTATGATCATGGGTGTAAAAATATCTCTTCAAGTCCCTGCTTTTAATTTTTTGGGGTATATACCCAAAAGTGGATCTCCTGGATCATAAGTAATTGTTTCATGTTTAGAGGAAACACCAAACTGTTGTCTGTGCCATTTTACATTCCTATCAGCTGCGAATGAGGCTTCACATTTCTCCACATCCCTGTCAACGTCTGTTATTTTGTGGGTTTTGGATAATAGCTATCATGATGCGTGTGAAGTGGTGTCTCATTGTGGTTTTGATTTGCATTTCCCTAATGATTAGTGATGTTGAACATCTTTTCATGTATTTATTTGGCCATTTGTGTATCTTCTTTAGAGAAATGTCTGTTCAAGCCCTTCACCCATTTTTAATCAGGTTTTTTGTTGTTGAGTTACTGGAGTTCTTTATATATTCTGGAAATTGATCCCGTTTTGATGTTCTTTTTAATTCAGTTTCCTCTAAAACAAACGTGGGCAGGGGCAGAAGAGTAATTTTTCTCTACATCTGAAATTCCATTCCCGGATGTCCCAGATCCCAACCCTTTCTAAGAATAACAGCAAACCCATTACTCCTCCTCATACTGTTTTACTGTTTTCAAAGAAGTTTCACACGGCATCCCAGTGGATGCTTCAAATGCCCTGGGAAGACATACCAGATGCCTATTTTTTAGAAACTGAGGCTGAGAGGAATTCAGTGACGGAACCAAAGCGATCCAGAAAGGAAGGAGGTTTTTCCCAGACTACTCGACGGCTCCCCGCGGTACCACCCCACAGACTCAGGAGCAGGAGGGTGGGAGGAGCTCTTTGATCTCCATCACCCTCATGCCTTAGCTGGCATGAAGACCACCCTGGAAGGAATTTGTGCTCCAGGGTCTTGACCTGACAGGTGTTCTCTGTGGTTGGTTCCTTGGACAACATCCGTCCCACCTGCTTCTCCATCATCTCTCTGTGAGCAGGAGGAATGAGGCTCGTTCTCAGTGGTCTTTGCTTGGAGCCATTTTGTTACAATGACAGCAGGGACCGAAGTGATGGGAGGGGTGTGGAAACAGAAGGGGATTTACAGAATTCGGTTTCATTCACTTGGGAATTGACTAAATACGGACGTGGCAAGCATAGCCACAATAAAGTACCAGATCAATAACTACTTAGAGGGGCTGCGTGAGCTTGGTGGTGAAATGGCAGTGGGGAAGCTGGTGGCCTATCTGATGGAGCTTACCCTGGAGAGCTGAAAAAAGTCCAGCTGAACTCTGGGGAGAAGCCTGGTCTGGGAGGCAGAGAAATCATGTTTCATACGGCATTAGTTCCAGAGGCCCTGCACACCCATGAGTCTGTCCCTGAGGTCCTGGGAAACCTGCTAACTAAATTAGCAAAAGCTTTTTCCTGTCCCCCTTCCTTATTTGGTAAATTGAACTACTCTCTACACAGTCCCTCGTCTCCAGCCACATTGAACAGCTGCCCAATGCTCTACAGCCTCTTCCGTGACTACACACACAGGCTTCTCCCTCTGCTTATAATACCCTCCCACCCGTTTGCTCCTCTTCAGCATAGCTAATTTCTACTAATAATTCAGATTCAACTCAGACATCACCTCCTTTAAGATGCCTTCCCAGACCAACGAATGAACAGGTGCTCCTCTATGCTCCCCCAGCGCCCAGGGTTATCTCGATCAGAACCTCAATCTCAATTAGGTAACAGGCCATTTATAGTTAAGTTCTCCCAAGAGACGAGGAGCAACTCCAAAGAAGTAAGTCTTTCTCACACCTGCATTCCACACTCCTGGCACAGTCTGACATATAAAAAGGACCCATTAGGGGTGACCGGTTAGCTCAGTTGGTTAGAGTGTGGTGCTAATAATACTAAGGTTGCTGGTTCGATCCCCACATGGGTCACTGTGAGCTGTGCCCTCCTTGGAAAAAAAAAAAAAGAGTAAAAAGGACCCATTCATTTTGGGTTCACTTTTGTACAGCGCTTAGCACCAAACAATTGCTCGATAATTATGTGATGGTGCTGGACAGAATAGGGGAAGAGGTGGCTTATTCCCCAGGCCGCTGCACGCCAGCAGCTCACAGCCACCTACCTCCTTGTGACTCCTATAGAAAGCCAGAGCTGAAATGAAGGCTCTAACCTGTTCCCCCAGCACTGCGCCTGAGCTTCCCTTCTGGCATTTCTCACTCACACTGTCCTTCATCACAGTCATCTGTGCTCCTTAAGGGAAGGGAATGAGTGCGAATTATCAATGTGTCCAACACAGCATATCACCCAGGGCCAGGCATAGAGTTGGGGCCCATAGGACAGTCACTGAAAGGATAAAAATGAGGTGTAGGGATTGCCCTGCCTTTGGCAATGGCCAGCAGCGAGAGGTTAGAACAGGCTGGGCTCAGACTCATCACTCATCCTTCCCACCCATCTCTCAAACACTGCCTGGTAGTAAAATCAGCCAGAAGCAGGTATACCAGAAGCATTCAGTCTGGAAAATAAGGCTTCTAATTTGAAAAGTGCTTTGTCCTTTTAAAAGAACTTGTCAATCTAATCTTTACTACAAACCTGAGAAGTAGGAGGACAGGAAATTACTATTCCCATTGTACAGATGAGAACAACGATAAATGCTGAGCAAGTGATAAAGGTCTAGCAAGAGAGTGTCCAAGAAGGGAAATCACAATCCGTTTCCCCCACCACAACCTTCTTCTTGCATTGACACAGACGTAATACATCCATCATATTTTCAGCATTGCCCGGTGGGGAGCCAAGGGGCTTGGAGACCAGGTGCTTTTGGAACTGTCTTCTCTGCAGGCCTCCAGGATCCAGGGTATAGCCCAGGTTAACTTTTTAAAAAAATCAACTTCACTGAGCTGTAATTTACTTACAATTAAATTCACCCATTTAAGTGTTCGATTCATTCCGACAAATGTATACAGTCATGCAACCACTATGTGATATAATCAAGATAGACCTATGCTTATAGTTTTTTTCTTTTGGTATCCAATTCTATGAGTGTGAAGGACCATGTACCATCCCAATCAGGATACTGAACACTTCCATCACTTTACAAAACTCCCTCGTGCTGCCCCTTAGTGGTCAAACCCTCCCCTATTCTTCACCCTTGACATTCACTAATCTATTTTTATTTTTGTCCCTATAGTTTACACACTTAATATTTTAAAACCTCACAGTTTAGAAAAGGGGATGTTTAGATAACACATAGTTTTTAAGCAATAATTTACTTTGATTCTGTTATTTTTTGATTAATTTTATGCATTTTTCAGGAAACTGAGAATTGACCTGGTTATTTCATTTACTGAAATAAAATCAACTAAACACTTTTTAACATCACTGAGAAATGAATCATCTTAATATAGGAAGATTAATCCTGGATATTTCAAAAGCACTTTGACATAGGATAACATTTCACAAACAACTGCATTTATTTAAAACTAAAAGCACACCCATTGGGTATTTTTTTTTTTTTAATATAGAAAATACTACTTTCATCATTAAGTCTGCGTATTCTTAAATTTTAAATTACTTTAGTCAGAAATGTAAAAGCTTTCTTTTAAACCCAAGTTAAATAGAGTTCAGTCAGGTCACCTTGAGAAACTTAAAATATCAAGGTAGATCGCTGAGTCACTGTCTTATCCTACTTTTTGGCTAGACATAAAAGATGAAACTTCCTAATTTTTTTCAATCCCCAAATGATTATCAACTTAAAATGAAACTAGCCAGAGGTAGAACATTTTATTTCCACTTGCAGAAGAAGAAAGTGGTGTTAAAAGCAAGACTATCACTTAGCATGATTAGCAGGAAAGTGAAAAGCAGTAGGAATCATGTCTGAGGTCAGTTTAAAGAATTTGCGATGTTTCATCTGGGGCTCTAAGATGTGACAGGCCACCACAGGCTTTAGAATCAAAGCTCAGCTCTGCCGTGCACTGGCTCTGGTGATCTTCGGCAAAATTATGTGCCCTCTCTGACCCTGTTTTCTCATCTGTAAAATGGGATTATATCCTTAATTTTGAGCATTGTTTTGAAGGCTAAAGGAGACAGGGCACAGTATGTGTGCAAAGGTGATAGAGGATGGCAGGAGCACGTAGGTGAAGTAGCTGGTATTATGATAAAATACTATAGACATCTTGTCAGAGGCAATAATTTCCCTCAAGACTTAAAGATGGACGCTGGCATTTAGAATACTAGCATGAGAGGTGGCTGGTTAGCTCAGTTGGTTAAGAGTGTGGTGCTGATAACACCAAGGTTGCCGGTTCAATCCCGACTTGGGCCAGGGTGAGCTGTACCCTCCTTAAAAAAAAAAAATACTTGCAAGAAATGAAGCTGGAAAAGCATATGTGGCTCATTTTGACTAAAAGTATTAAAAAAACATGTTACGTGACTATATGCTTAAATGCTATGTAATCAGCAGTAAGAATCCTTATTTTGTACATAACTCACTTTCTAACATAGTATTAAATTCAGATTACTTTTATGGGTCTTAAGCAAACTGTGATGACTCAAGTTGCTTTAAATAAAGAAAAAACTGTAAAACAAATAATTTTTATTCAAACTCAATCTAGGGGATTTGTAAAAACCAGTGGCATCTATTCAAAAGGGCTTCCAATGGCAGAGGCCATTACGTGGCTGATTTTATAGAAGCTAATGGAGTTGCTTTTGAGTGCTTATACATACAAACACCAGTCCCTCTCCATGGGTAGTAGCCATTTAAGCTCCTCAGTAAGAAAGCCAGTTCCACTTACTCAACTACCTGGGGGGAAAACAGGTGGCTGGCTGGGGAAGGCTTTTATGGGCTGATTCGTTCACTCATAAACACCCCGAGTGAGTGCCTCCATGTGGAGGGACTGGATTCTCCCCGCCAAGATGGCATTAACGTTTAACTCCATTACAAAAAACAATTTGTAATATCCTTTTCTACATTGTGCCTGCTGAAATCTCAGTCATCCTTTAAGCTCCTGGTCAAACGCCCCCCTTTACAAAGAAGTCATTCCCGATCCTCTTGCCCTCAAATCTCAACCCCAGTGTGAAGGACCCAACCCCTCTTTGGCTCTCCTAATGTCCTTTGATCAGACTTCACTGTTTCCACCAATCATATTAGGGTCATCCGTTTACACTGCCACGGGAATTATGCGCGTTAGTCATCAAAAAACACCCAGTAACATAAAGCTAGGCCTTGACTAGGTGCTGAAAATAACCAGATGAATAAAATTAGGCTTCAGGTAAAACTTCAGGGCTCAGTGGGTGAAGTTAGCCAGACAATGCATGAATTTCAGCAAGGACAGTCTGTGCAGTATAAAGTGACAAGTATAAAGCAGGCTCACAGTATCGAAAGGAGAGATCAGGAATGGCTTCATGGAAAGACATGCCTTGAGAGCATCTTGTAGGATGAGTAAGTAGAAAACAGGCAGAGGGAATACCAGGTTCAGTTAAGACACGAAACAGTTAAGGCACGAAACTTTATACCCCCATTTTCATCAGCCACGCCAGACGAAAAAGGTCTAGAGAGCTGCTGTGCTTACAGCTACCAATATTGTACTGTACACTTAGAAAATGTTATGAGGGTAGACTTCATGTGATGTGTTTTTTACCACAATTAAAAACAACAGGGGCGGCTGGATGGTTAAGTGGTTAGAGTGCAGTACTTATAACACCAAGGTCGCTGGTTCGATTCCCACAAGGGCCAGTGAGCTGTGCCCTCCACAACCAGATTGAAGACAACGAGCTGCCGCTGAGCTTCCAGAGGAGCAGGTGGATGGCTCAGTTGGTTAGAACGTGAGCTCTCAACAAGGTTGCCGGTTCAGTTCCCACATGGGATGGTGGGCTGTGCCCCCTGCAACTAAAGATTGAAAACCGCGACTGGACTTGGAGCTGAGCTGCGCCCTCCACAACTAGATTGAAGGACGACTTGGAGCTGATGGGCCCTGGAGAAACACACTGTCCCCAATATTCCCTAATTAAAAAAAAAAACAACAAGAAGGCATGAAACAGCGCCCATGTCTGGGAGGAGACCACCGCTGCTGGAGCCGATGGGGGAAAACAGGGAGAAGAAGAAGCTGGAGAACAGGTTAGGAGCCAGGGCAGAATGAGCCTTGTGACCCACGTTTGGGCTTTGAAATTTCTGGGCAATGAAGAGCTGCAGAGAAATAGGCTCACATGTGCATTTTAGAGCAGCACTCAGGTAGCAGCAGGGAGACAGACGGACCAACGGGTAGGCATGGAAGCTCTGGTGTAGTCTGGATGAGGCCTGGGTTAGGGAAATGGTACCAGGGCAGGCAGGACCGCCTTCTAAAACACTGCACGCTTTCTCGAGTTATTTGGTAAATTCATTTACTTTCCCTCCAAAATATAAGCTGCCAAGTCAGGGACTCTGTCTTACTCACACTATATTCCCAATCTTAGAACAGGGCCTTGTATACAGCAGGTGCTCAGAAAATACTTGCTAATTCAATGAACCAATCTCTCGAGGGCAGGAACCCTTTGGTGAAAAGTCCAAAGACAGAATTCTTCCGAACGTTGCTTTGCTACCCCTCCTGGGCATCTAGCAATCCAGCTGGGCCCTTTCTGCTTCGTAAATCATTGCTGGCAACAAAGGCTCAGCAATTAGAGCTCAGCGTTGGTTGCGCTGCCAATGGTCGGGACAGCCAGCAACCCAGTGTGGCCCTCCTGTGTCTGTGCAACGGCACTGACGCACATCGTGAGGGTTGCACATATTCCCGTGGGCTGCAGCCACTGCCAGAGGCGAGTTCGCCTCCTACTCCTCTGCCACCCACAACCCAGTCACGTTTTATACCTCTGCTGAAGTGGAATACACCACGCTCCAGCCATCAGCCTGACTCATCCCCACGGTCTACCCAAGTCCTCCAGCTGCCAGAGTTTTAAGTCAGCTGCCTGCTCACAGGAACTCTTCCAAAAGCATATTGCTTTTAGAAAAGTGTTCTGGACCTCCTGAGAAGCAGGCACGATGGGGTCTCCTCTACTGTTAATCAAGGATCCTTTTGGGGGGGATCTACATTGTGTTCATTATGTAGGGGCATAAGCACAGGCTGTAAACCAAAACTCAAGCCTGGGCACAAAGCCTGACTCTGTCGCTTACTGCTGTGTGACCTTACATAAATGACTTAACCCTTCTGAGTCTCAGCGTTCTCATTTGTAAAATGGGAATAATCCTCCCTAATTTATAGCGTTCCAGTAAGATTCAATGAGGAAACCCACACAGTATGGTAAACAAGGTACTTGATACCCAACAGGCACTCAATGAATGTTCATTCCTTCCCTTACCACGGGTGGGAGTGGGAGGTCCATGACTAGCCACCTTTAAGGAGCAGGCCTGTGGGGAACACACATAGGGAGAAGCAGCTCGTGGACAGAAAATATGGAAACTGACAGCGGCTGTCCCAAGAACATATAGAAAGCCAATCTGTTTGCAAAGGGAGGAAATAGCACAGGATGAAGACTGTAAGTTGTTTGAAGCTTCTTCCCTAATTACCACTCGGAATGAAAATTTAATTGCCAAGTTAAAAGCAAATTTCACTATTTCTGTCAGAGAATCTCTGCAGAAACTGACACATTTTGTTTGAACAGGAAATCAAAGTTACTTTAATGCCTAAATGAGATCTAAGGAGCTGCAGATGTTTCCCTGGGAGTAACAAGCTTCCTGACTCTGTCCTATCGGGTTGCAGTGATGGCTACAGGGAGAAAGACTGTTTTGAGCTGAATAACTCAAAGAAGCAGAGTGTTGTGATTCCAAGCACCCCAGAGCTAGGCACTAGGCACTCTGGGGGTGACGCAGGGAGAGGGTGGTTCAGAGAGAGGGTCTCTGGCATCAAGGAGCTTACAGTCGAGTAGGAGAGAGAGAACCAGGACACATCGTAAGGTTGGGGAACTGAAATCAATAAAACTTTGGGTTATGAAAGAACAGCAAGAAACCAAAAGGTAACCCTCCTGAGAGTGCAGAAGACTGCTCACCTGTAAGGTGCTGGTGAGGAAGTTGTCCTGGGAGACAATGTCCACAAAGAAATCAGCAGGGATCTCGCCGAGCTGGTGGTACAGGATGGAAATGAGGTTCACGTAGAGAGCATGGTGCTTCCCCATAGCTTCCTCCGACCGGCACAGAAGGTTCAGGAGCTGCTTCCAGTGCTCAAACGCTTCATACACATTCCCCAGCAGAAAGCATACAAAGGCAAACTGAAGTTCACCTGAAAGATACAGAGGGGAGACACAATCCTGAGGGAAAGGAGTACCAGCTGACTCTCTAAGGCCTCAAGTCCACTGGACCTCAGCCAGCAATGGCCTTTTCTCCTTGTCACTCCTGCACAGACTAGCCTGGGGTCTTATACCAAGCGGGTGCTCAATAGGAGTTTGCTAAACTGCTATAAATCCATGCCATGAAAAACCAAACCGTGGTTTTGGATTTCTGTAAAATCAGACTGGAAGAGAAGAGGTACCCCTAGTATTTGCCTGGTATTTAAAGAATTTACAAACTATGTCTGTGGATATTATGCCAAGTGGATCCCAAACCCGGCTGCCTATCAGAACTACTAGGAGAGCAGGAGAGCGTGCTAAAAATAGCTGCCCAAGCCTCACTCCCTGGCTAAGGATGGATGATGGGGCCTCAGTATTTGTAGCTTGAATTCTGATGCAGATGGTCTGCCCCCAGGTCAGGAAAATGCCGTATTACACCACGTAATCCTCAGCCCAACCCCACAAGCTGCTCAGGGAAGATGGTATTTGCCTCGTTTTGTAGATGAAGTCAAGAGACTTGCCCAAGATCACACACCTAATGTCGGCGATGTGAAAAATGGAAAGATAAAATAGGTTTCCTATTGGGTGAGAATAGACCTAGAGCCTACCAGAACAGGAAAACTTAGAAGTACTTGTTCTAGGGTTAGCCTGCCAGCCAGACTATTTTTGTTTGATTAAATACAGGGCTGTGTGATTTAATCTCTGTAAGCAGGGTGGTGGCTAAGAGCATGGGCTCTGGAGCCAAACTGCCTGTGTGCAAATCTCAGCTCCACTGCTGAGCAGCTGTGCGACCTTGGGGCAGGTTACTTAATCTGTGAATGCTTCAATTTCCTTATTGGAAGGTTTTAGTGAAGGTTTGAATGAATTAATATAATATACGTAAAGCATTTAGAATAATGTATCGTACAAAGTAGCACCCAAGCAATATTAGTTATTATTCCCACATTTCCACTGGAAGCCTGACTCAGACAAAGAGAACTGATGATCCTGAAGCCATTGTCCTTGGGCAGGCAACTGGCTCTCTGGTTACTGTTGCTGATCAAAGATGCTCTCTCTGGCTTCCAATTTAATGAGAGCTTCTATGGATCTACATGTGGGCCATAAAAAGAACAGATGCCTTCAATACCAAATACCTCTTTCAATGCATGGTGTTTGATCTCTGTCACCTCCAGACACCTGGGAAAACTAGTTCCCTGTCCCCAGGCCTGTAACTATGTTTGATTTGTGTGACTAGCTAGCTACCGGATCTACATATGTTAGATGTTTGACCAACATTTTCAAAACACATGTAGTCAAATTTCTTCATATGACAGATCTTAATGATGTGCTTCTTCAGTTGGCTTTTCCTGGTTAGTCTGTGAAAATATGAGCTTATTCTCTGAATTTAGGGCATTTATTTAAATTCATGCATTTCTAGCCTAGTCTAAAATTAAATTATGAGATCAGAAATAATTTCAAAGAGCTGTCATGAACGTACAAAGTTATCCCTGCAACAGACCTTTTCACAAGATTACTTTGAAAAATTGAAATATTTAAGAGGTAGAAAATATGATTTCTGTTCATTTTTAAGCCAGAATTTCAAGTGTTACTTATTAAATGAAAATAGTGTGTAATGCATTAAGATGCACTCATTAAAATGTCCCTTTTTATTAGCTGAGCCAATGATATAAAAGACCCTATATTTAAATTTCTCATTGATGTTCCAGTAGAAAAATATGCAAATACCTGGACAAGAAAAAATATAAATAGCTATTAAAGATATCATGAATGTTTTCTGTCACTAGTAATCAAAGAAATATACAGTTGACCCTTGAATACGGGGGTTGGGGTGCTGACCCCCAGTGCAGTCAAAAATCCGTGTATAACTTCTGACTCCCCCAAAACTTAGCTGTTCCTTGGTATCTGCACGGGATTGGTTCCAGGACCCTCCACCCCTGCAGATACCAAATTCAGTGGATGTTCAAGTCCCCCATATAAAATGGTATAGATCAAATGTATACAGTCAGCCCTCTGCCATCTGTGGACTCCCACCTGGGGATCAAAAACAGAACAGGTATGTATTGAAAAAAATCCCCATGTAAGCGGACCCACACAGTTCAAACCTGTGTAGTTCAAAGGTCGACTGTAAATTGAAATAAGACGTCATTCTCCAACCATCCAGCTGGAAGAGGCCTTTGCTAAATTGCCATGTCAAAGGTGATGGGCAATAGCCACCCAGCAGCTGGTGAGGACGCATAACCTTCTCCTGGTTGGTTGCATGCTCTGACCCAACAATTTCAAGCCGAAACACATGCAGAAATACATATAAGGATGTTCATTAGAGAACACATATAATAGGTAAAATGGTACCATCTTAAAGGTCCATCAGCAAAGGGTTGGTTCATTAACTATGGAACTTAAGCAGCCACTAAAGTGGAGTGACTGTTTCAATGACACGGAAAAATGTTTATAGGAAAGTAGATTACAAAATAATATACTGCAATTCTGTTTTTATAAAAAAATCACATATATATATATATATACATATATACACAAACATATATCATTTTAAAAAGACTAAAAGGAAACACACAGAAATATATAAGGAATGAAATGAAATACATATACAGAGGTTGCAAAAAGAATGTATACATATTTTAAGAAAGGAAAAAACTGTATTGAAATTGTAATACTCACTATATACCGATAACAGATGAATACAAGTCATGTGTATACATTTTTTGGGCATCCCCAGTATATATAAAAGATGAAAGTAAATACACCAAAATGTAAAAAACAATTAGTTCCAGGATATGAAAATTGGAATGCACTTTTTTCCTATGCTGAACATATATGATGTGTGTAATAAGGGGGAAAAACAACATAGAAACTATAATAATTTTTTAAAAAGTTACTGTGCTGGTCTAAACCAGTAAAGAGCCCAAACAACACCTGGAGAGACTCAGGGGCAAACTGAGGAGGAAGGTGGGATCCCTGAAACCGGCCGCCTGGGGCTTTGGTCTCATTCTCACCACTTCGTCAGCCAAATCCCTTCCCTCTGTGGACTTCAATCTGTAAAATGAGGGGCTGAGTCACACCAGTGGTTCCCACACACAGGACTGTTTGCAGCAGGCTCACCTAGGGTTCTTGTTTCATTACATAAATAGATAAATTGCTGGGGCCCCACTCCAAATCTCTGGAATCAGTCTCCAGGAGGGAGGCCTGGTCATCTGTATTTTAATGAGTGTACCGGCATGGCTGCCTCCTAGCCAGCTTTAGGAACCACTGGACTAGATAAGCCAAGATGTACCCCCGACTCCAAAGCCCCCCTTCTATATACCCCTCCCCTAGCCCACTCCCAAAGAGCCTTGCTCCTGCTCACCGAGCACATCCTGGGGGCTGCTGGGGAACTGCTTGCTGAGCACAGTCTCCAGGGCATAGCTCAGGTCCATGCTGTGCCTGGTTATCTCTGCTGGCGTGGCACCTGCCGGGAACATCTGGGTGGGCAGCTCTGAGAAGCGGATCTCTGTCCCGGCTTTGGGCTTCATCTCAGGCAGCCGGGCCAGGCCTTCCTGGTAGCTTTTGCACTCGGTGCCGCAGCGGGGTAGATTCTGCCCCACGCGGTCCTTGGTATGCCTCATGGAGAGCACAGGCAACATCTCCGAGAAGGCACAGATCTGCCGGCTCTCAGGCTGCAGCCTCTCCATTGTGGCCTCAGTGATGAAGCTGGTGAGTGAGACCCACTTCTTGAGCGTGGCGTATGGGTAAGGTCCCAGGAACGGGTCCAGCTCCTGGAGGTTGGCCCTCATGGCGTCCACCTCAGCCTCTGGGGCAGGGGAAAGGTCTACCTCTTCCAGGACTGCGTTCCAGCGCAGGACCATCAACCCCCGCTGCTGCAGACTAAGGAAGAAGCCCGTCCGAGGGCCCACCTCCCTGGGGTTGGCCTTGTCCACAGAGCTGTAGTGGAGGAAGTGGATGCCTGGTGGGATCATTTTCACACCCCGGAACTTGGGGCCCACCTCCCAGGAGTTGTAGTCAATGCCAAACTCTGTCCCCTTGGGCATATTCAGGATGACCACAGTGGCCCCTTCAAAGAAGAGGTGCTTGGCAAGTTCAGGATCCATCTGCATAGCAGCCATGGACCAGTGGTGGGTGACCAAAAGGAGAACCCTTCTTGTCTTTCAGAATAGCTGAAAAAAGAAAGAAATCAGAGTTTATCAGAACTTGGGGAAGAAGGCTTCATTTGCTGAACATTCTCTATGTGTCACATACTGAATTAGACTCCTGACATAATTATCTCCCAAAAGTTATCTCCTCACCACAACCCTACGTCAGCTTTATAAATGAGAAAAATGAGAAAGAGAGAAGAGGATTTTCCTGTTTTGGTTTAATGAGCAAAAATACTCACCTTACAACTGCAAAGGCATCAAAGAAAAGTGACATGTTCAAGGTCACACAAATTAGAACCCGGGTACCCTGCCCTCCAGGCCAGTGTTCTTTTCATTGTCCACTTAGGATCTGCTCTCAGATCACTCTCACAACAGAGGATGAAGGTGGAGAAAGCCTGGATGGTCCATTCTAAACTATAACTCTGCCTAACCTATTGCTGGAGAGTCCCAGGAACTGAGAAGGATGATTAAATCAAGCATACACCCGGTTTCCCACAAACCTCAGGGAAGGCCCAGAAATGGACAGAGGTGGAAAGTGGATGCTCAGCATCTAACATCTACACTAGATCGGGGAGGTGAAGAGCCTGTTAACCACAAACCTCCCCTTCTCCTTTTATGCATAAAACCCTAAAGTCCAAGGAGTGAAACAACTTCTCAAAGGGCCTAGTCAGTGGAAGCTCTGGACCACTAACCCAGAATGGATTCAGGTGGCATGGCTGGCCTAGGACCAATATTTAGAAGAGAAAGAGATCAGAACATTTATTTTACCTACCTCTGGATAACCCATGAGGACACACTGTAAAAATCCTGTAGACAGACAAACACTGCCTGTGTGGTATTTATTTATAAGACTGGTTCCAACATGAACTAACTTAAACCAAACAATTATCTAACCTTCTAATCCCAAGACACCTACCTATTCGGTTTAACAAATAATCACTAAATGCCTGCACTGTGCCAGGATCTTTACCAAGCACTTAACAAAACATCCAGTGGAAGACAGTCACTGACTGCCCTGTAGGTACTTCCAATCTAGCCAGACATACGAACAAGAGCCCCAAATTTCCTAAACAGAAGAACCAACTGCTTGTTTAATTCTCTTTACTTTTTCTTTTAAACAAACAAAACAGTGAGGAACAGAAGACTAACCCTTTTCGAAAAACGTTAAGGGCATATTTTACCGTCTTAAACACTACAAATGACTCTCATTCTAGATCAGCAATTTTTTTTTTTCAGACTTCACATCACACCTCATGAATGGGTTAAGAAATCAATTTAGAGAGTCTCAACCGGCATTAATTTTCTTAAAACAAAAAGAATGGAATTTTAAAAAAATCAACGTGTATCAGGTGTGGTATACATCACTGTTTTTTGAAGCTTTGTGGGTTTGTACGTCCTCTTGGCTGCAACGTAACATGTATTCGTTCCTGCAGGTCACAGTCAAAAAAGTCTGAAAGTCACTGTTCTAAATAATTTATATCATCATCTTCCTCTTCCCAAACCTGATTTCAACAGGTACTTAAATATTGGCTGATGAACAGCTCCTGCTTTTAGAGTCATTGCTCATCGATCAGCTACTTTCCCTTGTGGCATCTGTATGCTCCTCCTTGATAATGACATTCCTCTCGTTCTAATTCCACCAGCCTGTCCTAGTCATTGTATCTTCAGCAGCTGACACATGTCCTGGCACAGAGAAGCGGCCCTGGAATGCAGAAAGTCGCATCCACCCCCTTCCCTCCACCACCTCCTTCATCTAAGCGACCACATCCCTCACCCACAGTGCTTGCCCCTCCAATCCATTGTCCATCCAACAGCCAGAGCGACCTTTACAAAATGCCGACCTAAGCATGTCACCGCCCACAACTGATGCCCTCTGAGTGGCTTCTCATGCGGCTCTTGGAGAACCAAAATTCTCACCATGACGTCCAAGGCCTGCGTGGTCTGCTTCCTGGCAACTCCTCCAGCTGGTTTCAGAACATGCTCCCCCCACCAGCTCTCTGTTCCAGTCACCTCTCTTTCACACCCTCCAACGGGAGGCTCCTCTGGATAGATAAACTCTTCGCTCCCCTCTCTGTCAAATCGCTTTTTCCTGATCTCAACTCAATATTCCCTCCTCGGCAAAGCTTCCTTGACGCCGGGCTAGATCAGGTTTCCTGTGGGAGACACCCTCATGGCGTCTTGCACCTTTTCACTTCACTTATCAAGGTTGCAATGTTGCCTGCACGGACCAGAGGGCTGTCACCTCCACGAGACTTGGGCCTTTTCGTACCTCTGGCACACATTAGACGCCGTAATAATGAAAGCATGATATCCGTTTGGCAGCTGAGACACAAAGGCTCCGTTCGGGGAAAGACCTTACCTAAGTTACAGAGAATCGGACAGAACCCCGTCGGACGCAGCCGAGGTGTCGGGCCCCCAAGTTCTAAAGTTAAGAAAAAAGCGAAGTTACGCCGCGTGCCCTAGGAAGTACTGGCGACGGTTTCTCGGGGACAGGCCTGCAGGGACATCGGGGTCCCACCACTGGCCCACAGAGCGGGACGCGGCTGTCCCCGCGAGACGCCCTAGTTCAGGGCACTCTGTGATGCGGAGCGGGACAGACGGGTGGCCCCCGCCAAATGACAACGAAAGCGGAGGAGTTAAACCACGCCGCACTCACCAGCCGCCGTCTCACTCCCCGCGCAGACACAGCGGAAACGCCCCGGAAGTCGTACCGCTGAGGCGTAGGACCAGAGCAACGGGAAACGCGGCCCGGCAGAGCGCGCGGGTCACGGAAGGAACGGTCCGCGCCTGCAGATTCCGCCTCATAAAACCTTCTGCTTGTCGTTAACTCGTTTTAGCTCCTGAGCCGTGGATGACAACTTTCGTCAAACGGTGCATGTGTATATCCCGCTCCAGAAACACATCCACCAGCCATGGTCCTTTGATCTCCGTCATGGTCACTGCAGCTGGGGTCAAGGTCATGGCTGCTCGGTAGCCACAGTCAGATGCTCAGTCTTGTTCCTGGTCAGCCGATCTCTACCTGAGTGACAGTGTCACAGCTGGCTCATTATCACCCAGTCTCAGCTTCCAACCACACTCAGGACTACGACAGAGCCTTAGAAACCCAGCTCCCAAACTAGAGAGAACCAGTCTCAGCCGTAGTAGTCACCATATGAATCTCTCCATCCGTAATCACCCGGTAGCCTCTGCAGGACAGACCCAGCTGATAACTCAGTCAGGCTATATCGGTGCCCTGAGGGTGGTAACCTGCCTGTCTTGTCTCTACTGTTTCCCCGGAACCTAGCACAAAACAGGCACAAAGGCTCAGCTCAGTATATATATATTATGCATTTAATTAATGACAGCAATTTGGTATTAACAAATAGCTTCTATTTTGGGGCCTAGCCCTGTGCTGGGTGGTTGTACCACTCAGGGTCCAACCAAAGAAGCCAAGCCAATAGGAGATATATATTAAGAGACTTATGGCAAGGAATTGACTCATGTGATTGTGAGGGCTGGCTGCGTACGTCCAAAATCCGTAGGGCAGGCCATTCGCATATGATTTCTAAACCTTACACTACCCTAATAAGCAGGTATTAGTATTCCCAACTTACAGATGAGAAAACTGAGGCTCAGAGAGGATACACAGTCAGAGTGGTGGAGCTACTGGCTGTAGCTGGCTGTTCTCGTCCTTGTGCTGCTACTCCTTAGCTTGTCTGTCATACTTCCTCAGTGACAGCTGGACACGCCAATCTGTCTCAGTCAAAATTCATCTCTTAGTGACTGGACCCTGTGGTCGTGGTTGATCACAATGAGCTGCTGCAGGATTAAGCAGAGATGGCTTCCATTCGTCACAGTCATGCATGCCAATCTCAGCCTGTTGTGTCAGTTCCACTTCCTGCATGAGGAAGCTCAGCTCTCTCCTCACCCCTCCCTATTCCCAGTCTTAAGTGCTGAGCTCTATGGTCTGGTCGTCAGCCAGGCTCGCCATCATCTCAGAGACTCCAGGGTACTATATTATGGGCATGGAAGCTGTGGATGGTGGTCTGGAAATCCCACCTTGTGGGTCCTATTTCCATCCAGATCAGGTTACTCAACCTTGGTACTACTGATATTTGGGGCCAGATAATTCTTTGTTATGGGGGTTGTCCTGTGATTGTAGGTTGTTTAGCAGCACCCCTGGCCTCTACCCAGCAGATGCCAGTAGCACCCCTCAGTGTGTCACCCAAAAATGTCTCCAGATATTGCTAAATGTTCCCTGGGGGGCAAAACACACACACACACACACACACACACACACACACACACACACACACACACGTTAAGAACCACTGATACAGATGAAACACAGTTTACTCCCAGGCAGCACAGAGGCTGGCTCTGTATTTATGGGAGAGAAAGATACAGATCCAGGGCGTGTGGGGACCCAATGTTTGCAAACCAAATCCTATTGCAAAACACCAAGTGTGACAGATAGCTTAAGGAAACCTGGGAAAATTCAGGGAAGGAGTAACAAAGCTCCTGGAAGGAATTGCCTTTGGCAAGACAGGAGTCTGAAGAGGGTTGAAGAATTGCTTTTCACTGCATAACATTTTGTATAATTTAATGAAGAAATAGTATTAGTATTTGAAATTACAGGGAAGTGCTCGGGATTTAAGTTTTAAAAAGTATTTAGAATGGGATGTACAAGGTAACTTCAACTCTGGAAAAAATACTTGGACGTGGGAGAACTCTGGAAGGAAATGCACCAAATGATTACCCGTGGTTCTTGCTTGTGAAATTTTGAGCAATAAAGAAAGGCAGTCTGGTGTGAGTTGCTTAGTGGAATAAAAAGGAAAGCGCTGCTGCATGCACCTCAGGTAGTCCAAGGGGTGAGTTTGAGTTTTCCATGGATAACTTTTAATATTAATATTTTTGCATTTCTTTTTATGAAGACCTCCTTTCTTTGGCAAATAACAATAGTTTTCCATTTGTGGAAGTAATATAGTTTCTTTTTTAAATACATTTTTTTTTCACAATTTAAAGAAAAATGGTAAGTCAGTAACAGGCCAGGAGATACGGCAACACGTGTGAAGGCAGTGGGCAAAGGCTGGAGTTGAGGGTGTCTGTATACATTATCCACTAGGCTCCCATGGAGCGGGGTTGCAGGAAGAGCCCGAGGTAGGTGCTCTTGTTTCAGGGAGGAGAGACTCTGCTGTGCCTCCACACACCGAGCCCGTGTCCCAGGGCACCCCCGCGTGCTTACTATTCCTTCCGCCTAGAAGGCTCTTGCCCAAGTTCTTCACCTTCCTGGATATTTCTTTTCATTCAGCTCACAAATATAACCTCCCTAGGGAGCCTGTAATTGGCCACCTTATTGAAGATGGTCTTCTTCAGTGACCATACCCCCATGTGCATTTCCTTCCTGGTGCCCATGCCTCACTCGGGTATTGTCTCTGTCTGCCTGTTGTGTTGTCTGTTTCCTCCACTAGCCTCTGGGTTCCTGGAGGACAGGGACTTCGTCTTATTTGCTGTTGCACTTGCAAAGCCTAATGCAAGGACTGGACCACACTGGGAGCTACAAACATTTGTTTAATGAAAGTGTTCTAGGTTGGGATCTCTGCACTCCAGTTTCAGCCCTACTCGAAATACGAACTTGTACTGGTAGTCAAGGGAGAGAGAGAGAGAGAGAGAGAGAGAGAGAGAGAGAGAGAGAGAGAGAGAGAGAGAGAGAAGGAGAGAGAAAGGGTGGGGGGAGAGAGATGTGCGCCAAGCCAGTTGTGGTTCAGCATCAAACACATTTATTTCACTTTTATTGAGTATACAAGAACAGAGAGCACACGCATACAGCACGGAGCACTGAGGTGGGGGAGCGTGGGGACCAGAGAGGAGAGAGGGGTGTGAGTAAAAAGGAACAGGACAGCATCGCAGTTGGTTGGTAAGGAACTTTTGGAAAAAAAAAATTGGAGTGATGTTGCTCATGCAGTTTCAGGCCAGTCTTGGAATGTGCTTGCAGGATTCAAAGACTGAGACAGGTCCTGGCACTTCCTGTACCCTCAGATTGAAAAGATTCTGAGAAAGCAAAATAAAATGAAAATCTGTAGGATGGCAGAGGGGGGAAAAGACCCTGGAGAGCATCTGGTTTATCTTCTTCATTTCACAAGTGGGGAAACTGAGGCCCCAGATGGGGCACAGGACTAGCTCAATGTCACAGGGTGAGTTAGGGGCTAAGCCAGAATGGCCGCCCAGAACTCTTGACTGCCCTCTGGGACTTTTTCCGCTATGCTACATGGGCTCCTGGGTGGAAAGGCAGCACAGAAAGGATGAGAAATATAAAAAAAAAGTAGGTTGAAGACAGATAAGACCAATGTCTATATTCCATGAAGAGGAGGATGGGGAGAAACAGTGTCCTAGATTTCAGTTTTGCAGCTCCCCTCCTCCCTGGTGGCGCTGCCTGCCTCTCCATGGAGGGAAAGTCAGAGCATCTGTGGGACGGAGATCGCCACCAACCCTGGCTGGCCCAGGAGCTACGCCGGGTCACTTCATCCCTGCACTGAAGCCACACACCCTGGGTCTGCAGGCAGGTGTAGAACCCAGAAAAAAATATTCTCCCTCTGAAGGATATCCAGTGTGTTCAGATGCCTGGTTCCAGCAAAGACAGGGGTGCCTGAGCCAAATTCTGGGTAGCCCAGAGAGGGTGAAGCCACTCCGGCTCTTGACCCTCAGAAAGAGTGGAAGCTCTCAGGTTGAGAAGGGCAGGAAGGAGGTTCTGTGGCTTCTTTACCAGGATTGTGAAAAGAACCTGCTGCATAGAAAGTGTGCTGTCACATTTGGGGGGAGTTGGAGTTGGAGAGGACGACCGACCTGCTGCGGGTGGCGGTGGGGTTGGGGGTATGCGGAGACTCTGCCATCTGATGCCCAGGTTCAGGGCTCTCCGCCCTCTCCATCCCATGGGGCCCACAGACGCACACTATTCTTGTCCTGCCTCA
Organism: Rhinolophus hipposideros; assembly: GCF_964194185.1. Classification (NCBI taxonomy): domain Eukaryota; kingdom Metazoa; phylum Chordata; class Mammalia; order Chiroptera; family Rhinolophidae; genus Rhinolophus; species Rhinolophus hipposideros. The sequence goes on from NC_138068.1 coordinate 19,315,797, forward strand.
GGTGAGCACCAGCTAAACAGCTAAGCATACAGAGCCTCTGGATTACTGATAAGCAAGCCTGCGCCCTCTAGAGGACATCCCTGGGCAATGTCCCAGGATTGCGAGAGAAGGTGGAAATGCGCTCAGAGGGGGCAGCCATGGTTGGAAATGTAAGGCTTGCTGAGGGGACTTCCCAGGGCCCTCCCTCCCCCGACCCCCACTCTCTCCTTTAGTCCAAGAATAGTGCCTGGCATCAGTAGGTACTCAATAGTTGTTGAATGACTTTATTGACTGCTTTAGAAGCAGGACTGGGGAGGTGAGATGGGACTGAGAAATTAAAACGCAGTGGGGACATACTTGCTCACAGGAGACCCACTGAGCTCAGGGCAGCAGCCTGTGGCAGGAAAGCCTGCGAAAGCCCCTGTGCCGGAGAGCAATGCCAAGCCTTTCATAGGGTGTTTCCAAGGGTTTCTGTGATCTCGAGGCAATTTCTAGGACTCCGAGGGCACAGACTCGGAGCTCAGGTGCTGATTGAAGGGGAGGTCTCCAAAGCCAGGGTCTTCTACACCGACAGAGACTGTGAGCAGCATCACCTTTCATCCACAGCTTGTTCTGGGGGAGGTGAAGCCCCACTTTTGACCTGTTAGGGTTTACCCTGTGTTCACGGTCTCTACCATGGCTGCTTTGGCCCAGGAAGAAGAGAATGATTCAGACAGAATACAGGCGTGCTAAAGGAAAAAAGCTGGGGATTTTCAGACATCCAGGTTACAGCCACCATCCGCTACAGTGGCCGCGGCATCGCCACCCTTGGGATGGGGAGTTCGCTATCACAATTCGGTCAGGGAAAGGCAAGACATGTGGCAAACAAAATAGACAACTGAAAACTGAGGCAAGCCCCCTAGGGAGGTAGGGGGATTGAGCCAGGGGACCTCTGCAGCAAAATCCTAACTCTGGACCCCACACCTGAGCACAGACCAGGCCCTGGTTGCTACTGCCCAGGTGGAAAAGGCATCTTGGACTACATCTATGTTGCTTCCTTCTTGCCAAACCCCTGCCTCTCCATTTGGGGACCCCACTCCTCCCCACCAATCAACCAAGGACGAACACCACACACTGTATTACTACACTGAACCGTCAGCTCCTACTGTGAGCAACTCACAGCCAGAAGCTAGGTCTCCTTGGCTGGGCCGACTCAGTGAGATCTAGGAACCTTGGGATACATCAATCACAGATAATTATAATTTTAAAATGTCAGCTTCATACTTACCAGCACTGTTTATTTTAGTATTTGTTTCCCGTTATATGTAATATACATAACTTAAAAGCACATCCATACAAATCTCCTACAAGCTGCACTTTCATAATGAGAACCCAGAACTTGTCTTCCTGTGGCTTGGTTTTCTGTTCTTGCTTTCTTTTCTTTTTCTCGTTTCAAATGAGAGTCATCTGCAGTGGCCCTCAGCGGGACCAGGACACAGAGGGCGTGGGGTGCAGGGTCGGGAGAGAGGGAGGAAAGAGCCGAGACAGAAATGACAAGACTTCTGAATGGGGGATAGGGGAGGTGGAAGAAAGGAAAGTGGATTTTGCAGCCCAGTGTCATGACCCAAAATATAATAGTCCAGTGTTCCTCCTCCTTTCCAAGTAGGGAATTCACTTTCTCGGAAAACGGTTGACGGTGCGTGTCTTGCTGCTGCAACTTATCTTGCTTTGCTGCAAAAGAGTTTTTTCCTTTGCACTTGAGTGGGCAACAGATGCTGGAGAAGAACAAATGGAATGTCCACCCACCAGATGTAATGTGCAGAACCAGGGTCATACTGTACTTCTACAATCATCGTGGTCTGGCTTGCTTTTGCCGTTTCGTTGGGCTTCGAAGGGGGGGAGCAATGGATTATTGTCATTATAATGATTTTTCCTGAAAAATCCCACCAATTCTTCAATTTGTCTGCAAAGGAAATGTAGGTGTTCAGATGTTGGTTGTTGCTGTTTGGTCGACTGCTCGGCCAGCCCCGGCAGCAGTGCAAGGACGCAGTGTTTCCTGTATATATATCTATATCTCTATATATCTATATATATATATGCTTCTTCTTTCCCAGTCTCTCATCAGTGACAGTACGTCGCAGCTGGGATGTTGGTGTTGAGTCGGAGAATCCAGAATGAAGGCCCCTTCTTAACGGTTCTCTGGCTTGGGTTGGACCAGAAACGCTAGCATCTCTTCACAGAGGTCAGGAGTCCTGAAGCCAGAGTCGTGGGGGGAAAGGGACACAAAGGAAGGAGGAGGACAAGAAAAGTTAGTAACGTTGTCAGCCATCTTTAAATACATGGCAAGAGGCTGTTTCAACGAGTCTTTATCACGTGTCCTTTACTACGGCTCAGGAAGACAGCGTGACTTGTCTAAAGCCACTCAGCTTGTAAGTGGCAGCTGAGATCTGAACCCACATCTAGCTGATCTAGCCAAAGCCCATGTGTATTTGCTTGTGTGTTTCTAGGGAGGTGGTTTCTTTTCTTTTGGCCTGAAAATGTGTTCAAGTTTCCTTTAACACTGAGAAGCTAAAATCACACTCGTTGCATTTTTTTCTTCCAACCTTCTCTCAGTTCTAAGAAATGTCTAGTCGTGATTGTAGACTTTCTTTTCTTGTTTGTTTTTCCTTTCAGTTCTCCATGAGCCTGCTGTGTCCTGGGGATTAATCCCCAGAGAACAATGTTTAAATAAAGAAACTGGAGCCTGGATCCCAACTCAGGTTCGACTCCAAAACTTAGTGGTTAAGGGGTGTGGGCTCTGCAATCCTGAATCCTGAATTCAAATCCCACTCCATGGCCTACTAGCTCTGTAATCATGGGCAAGTTTCTTAACCTCTTTATACCTCAGTTGTTCCCTCTGTAAGATGGGTCCTGCCTTATGCAGTTATAGGGATTTAAAACAAGGATCAACATAAGTGCTAAATAAATACTGGCTGTTCTTGTTATTACAATTGTTGTTAATTAATTAATTTAAAATTTTTACAAATCTTCAGTTAGTGGTTTTATATATATTTAAAGGAGGGTGCAGCTCACAGTAGCCCATGTGGGGATCGAACCAGAAACCTTGGTGTTATTAGCACCACGCTCTAACCAACTGAGCTAACTGGCCACCCCCTGTCGTTGTTAATTTAACTACATACTATTCTCATATTCTTGAGGTCAAGAGCTGTCTCTTCCTTATCATGTCTTTCCAGTGCCCAACACTAGGCCTAGCACATAGCAACTACCGAAAACTATTCAACAGGTGGCATATTCTTCCTGCCTTTTATCACTCACATCTGGCCAAATGCTAATAAAGTCATATAAGATCGTTTGACAGATGGGGAAACTGAGGCCCAGGTTCAATGACTTAGCAAGTTGGTTAGAACCCAAGGCTCCTGCTTTGGAACAAGTCAATGATTTTTCCCCCATTTAATTAACATTTTGAAGGTAAGGAAGCTCTAGGAAGCTGGGTGAATGCTACCCTCCTGCTGGAAGGGTTTGGAAGACAGGTCCTGCCTGAAGGAGGTGGGCCAGTGGGAGATGATGGAACAGAAACCACACATCTGGCCCGTGAAGCTGCAGAGAAAAGACTCGGTGTGAGATGACCGTGCCTTCCACACTCACAGCAAGAACTTCCAGGAGGAAGGACTTCCAGAAGGAAGGCTGAATCAACTGGGGTAGGGACACATGTTTCTGGAGGATCCAGGGAGGGAAGAGAAGAGGAAGACCGGTAAGATGGACACCCACATGGAAACGCGTCTTGTGCACCAGGCTGGTGGCGGAGGTTTGTGGTCTGACTTACTCAGGACTCTCATCATCCCTAAACACGGCAAAAGCCCGGGGACACGGACGCAGGTTCACATGGCAGACCATCCTCTGTACGTGAGACCCCGCCCTGGTTGTCACCGCTATGGACTTCATGTTTATGTCCCCCCCACCCCAATTCACAGGTTGAAGCTCTAATTCTCAAGGTGATGGCATTTGGAGGTGAGGCCTTAGGTCGTAAGGGCAGAACCCTCATAAATGGGATTAGTGCCCTGATGAGAAGAGACGTAAGAGAGATGATCTCTTTCTCTGCTCTCGGCCACGTGAGGACATACAGAGAAGACGGCTGTCTGCAAACCAGGAAGTGGGCTCTCACCAGGAGCTGAACTGGCCAGCACCTTCGTCTTGGGCTTCTGAGCCCCTATAACTCTGAGAAGTACATGTATGTTATTTAGGCCCCCCAGCCTATGGTCTTGTGTTGTAGCAGCCTGAACTAAGACAGTCACAGATGTTGTTTAATTATGACAGCAGCTCCAATGTACAGATCAACTCCATTAACTCAGATGAGGAAACTGAGCCCCAGGGAGGTTCCTCTGGGCACACGGCTAGCAAGGTGTTTCTGGCTCCAAAGCCTGGGTGTATTCTTTCTGCTCAATCCTGCTACTTCTTGGGGAGTTCCGTCTTCTAGGAGTAGGCTGCACTTTAAGTTTGCTCATTGACTCACAAAGTTCCTGTCCCATAGCTCAGAGTAAACAGGATTCTGGGTATAAGGGATATCTTCAAAAGCCCACAAACATTTCAGAAAGACAAGTGACATCTCAAGAATATCATATTATAATGTATTCTTCTTGGTTTATTACAGCAGCCTGAATGTACAGCACTTTGGTAAGCTACTGTGAGTTAATAATCACAATTAGCTTTTATTGAGCACTTACTAAGTGCCAGGCACTGTGCTAACTATTGTATACGTATGAAGGAAACAGAGACTGAAAAGTCAGTGTGGTGAGGAGGTTAAGGCCATAGGGCGGATCTGGAGTCTAACAGAGGAGGTTTGACTCTCTAATTAACCCATCATGCTCTAAGACCTAATGTCTCAGAGTCTCAGTGTCCTCATTTGTCAAACGAATGAGCAGATAACAGTACTTATGCTGACTGCATAGCCTGGTGCCTGAAACAGCGTAAGCACTCCATAAATTACAGCAATTGTTACTATTGGGACTATCACTGCCACTTGGCTGATGAAGAAACACGGATGAGAAGGTTAAAGAACTTGCTCGAAGTCATGCAGCTAATAATAGGCGCAACTAAGATTTGAATCCAGCTCTTCCTCGAGGTACCATGATGCATCCATCCATTAAACCAGTGCTTTTCAAGCACTTTCAAAAGGAGTTTTCTAATTCAGAGCAGATGTCTCCCCCAGAATTAGTGAGTCTGACTATGTTAAAAGTCAGAGGTGGTTCCTACTTGGTGATAACGAAGGTAAAGAATGTGGGAGGAAAAAGTAAGGGAGCAACTTCTGCCTCTCCAGGGCAACACAAACAAGGTGACCTTAATGGAAGGATCCGAAAGAGAGAGAGAGAGAGAGAGAGAGAGAGAGAGAGAGAGAGAGCATGGTGGTACGTGGGACGATGGCATCAAAGAAAGAACTAAAAGAGGGGCAAGAAAGAAGGAATGAAACAGCCGAGGGAGCAGTGAGGTGGGCAGATGGGAAAGACTGCATGGTGCCGGGTGGGCTGGTGTGGAGCCTGCGACAAGAGCTCTGAATGGCCAGGAAAGACGGGAAAGCAGGAGCCTGGGGGAGTGGCTGGTTATGGCCCAGGAAGATGAGGAGTGAGACAGGGAAGGGGGAAGATATGACAAATACATAACAGACACTCTAGGAAAGTAAATGAAAAGCCAGAGGACTATAACTGGATGGGGGCTTGCTCCAAACTGACCCAGGGTCACACAGCCAGTCAGCGGAATGGCTGGGACTGGAGCCAGGTCCCTGGATTCCCAGCACAGAGTTCTTTGCATCAGTAGCCCCTCTACCTGGCCTGCGCATGGGCTTACGAAGGACCCGGTATAACTAAATCCCCAGGTCCCGGCCCAGTGCTTCTAAATCAGACTTTATGGCACGAGTTCTCTACTACCTGTATCCCCAGGTGATACTGCCAGCTCGGCATCAGCTTGGCAAGTGACCTACACTCTACCACTCTGAGGTCTGGAGGACAAAAAGCAAGAATAATTGGACAACTGAGGACACAGAAGTGACAGTCACTTGCATGAAAGTCTGAGGGAAACTGGAAAACAGGCTCCGCCCATGACCACCTGAAGACCAACACTGTCCAATAGATATCGAGTGAGAGCCACATATGGAATTTTTAATTTTCTAGATAACAGATTTTTAGACAATTTTTTAAAAATTTTCAGATATTTCTAGTTTTCTAAAATTTTTAGATAAATAAAATATTGTAACTTCTATTAAAAACAGTATAAAAAGGTGAAATTAGTTTTAATAATATATTTTACTTAACCCAGCATATCCATTATCATTTCAACATGTGATCAAAATGAAAATTGAGATATTTTAATTTTTTTCATATTAAATCTTCAAAATCCTGCATCTATTATATTTTCCCCTTACAGCACATCTCGTTTTGGATTAGCCAATTTCAAGTGCTCAATAGCCTAGGTTTGTGGCTCCTACACTGCAAGCACAGAAAAACCATTTCCATCATTCCAGAAGGTTCTATTGGACAGCACAGTCTAGACCAGGGTTTAGCATTCTTTCAAAGTGGAAGGAAAATGTTGCAGTGCTTTTTCTGACACAAAATGGGTGGTAAACAAAGGAATAGAAAGACATACTCTTGTATCTTTCTAGAAGGTATTGCATTCATTCATTAGGGGAGAGGGCAAAAGGAGACCTGTTGTTTGTGAGGGTCTTTGAGACAGATTTTTGTTTCCATTGTGGTATAACGTGAAATGTGTCAAGTGCACAAATCTAAGTGTAGAGCTCGACAAATTTTTATACAGTGGTACCTCGGTTTTTTAACGTAATCTGTTCCGGAAGACTGTTTGAGTTCTGAAACATTCGAAAACTGAGGCACGGTTTCCCCACAGAAAGTAATGCAAAATGGATTAATCCGTTCCAGACTTTTAAAATCAAAAAAGACTTTTAAAATCAAAAATGCCTAAAACTGAAAATTTAGCATGAATTTTACTATCTAATGATACCATAGATCCATAAAATTTACGGCGTTCGTAAACTGAAATGTTTGTCAACGGAGACGTTCGAAAACCAAGGTACCGCTGTGTATGTGTAAAACCATGTAACCCACCCAGTTCAAGATGCTGATATTTCCAGCACCCCAGAAGGTTCCCCTGTAACTCTGCACTATCAACATAACATCCTAGAAGTAACCACTATTCTGATTTTTATCATCGTTGGTTAGTTTCGACTGTTTCTGAACTTCCTATGAATGGATTCAAACAGTATGTACCTTCTGTGTCTGACTTATTTCGGTGAACTCAATGTCTGTGAGATTTTGTTTTATAGGTCTGATGAATGTCAGTAAATTTCCAGAGGGACCAGAAGAACTCCTCGAATTTATACCAATGACAGCCCTATCTGCTATCCATCTCTCATTTCTCTTATTCACCAAAGTCCTGATGGCCCAGAAGGAGACAAAAACATGGGGGCACCTAGGATTCTGGCCCCAGGTGCCAGAGAAGTCAAGGGTTTGCAATCCAGCAAGACAGATGGGACCAAGGGCTCTGGTCATCACAACCCCTGCCCCCTTAGCAACATCCAGTGACCTGTGATGGAGACAGAAACTCTGGGATAGGAATGCCCCCTACCAGGCACTGGGCTTGGTAGGACTTTTTCTGATTTCAAACTGCTAGGCAGTGGCCAGAGAGGTTCCGCTTGCTTCCATCTGTCCCACTTCAGTACCCACTGTCAATCCTTCTCACCTTTTCTTACCACTTCTAGATTCACTTTTCTGGATCTGGGGCCTGAAACCCCAGAGAAGCCAAGGAACGAGGCTTCTTCTCCACTGTGATTTGTTGTATCTGATGGAGGGGTCAAAGTTGTGCCAGGCACGTGATGGGTTCTTAGATGGAAATGACCCTTCGAGGACCTTACCACACTTCCCTCCTCCTCTCATGGCTGCTGGAGCCTCACCTGTGATTTCTTGTCCCTCTCCTCTGGGGATGGGTCTGTTTCTCTGTATACGACAGCTTTGGTTACCAGCATGTCCGGATGCTGCAGTTTGGCCTCCTTAATGGCCAAAGCCAGGGCCTGGTGGAAAAGAAGAGCAAAGTGAGGAAACACAGAATATCAAATATGGAATAGACCATGGACACCAACAAGCAGCTCAGTGCACAGCTGGGGAAACAGAGGCCCAAGAGTTAAAGGGAAAGACTAGAGCTTGGGTCTTCTGGCTCCTCCTAGCTTCCATTCAATGCCCCTTCCTTCAGGGCCCCTTGTCTACACAAGGTCAGCAGGAAGTGGACATCTTCTGAGCCCACAAGGGCAGCCATCCATGGGTAACTAAATATGGTGGGGACTGGGGACTGGGCATTGCTGCTGTGAATACTACTTCTTATCTCCATACCTGGTCTTGATCAACATCTTCATCCCCAGTAATAATGATTCGCTTCTCGATCCTCGTCTCAGAAAACCCTCCTTTCACAGTCTGCAGTGGGAGAGGAAGGCAAGGTCAGCCGTAGGTGCTCCTGGGGCAGCAGCTGCCACAGGGGAGCTAACCAAAGTCCCTCCAGGGCACAGCTGGAAGCAGCAGTCACCTTCTCTCCTAGCTCCCTCAGGGTTTTCCTTTTCTGGTTTTGGGACTTCAGACTACAGATCTTGCCTGAGGGCCACCACTGTTCCAACTACCAAACTGCCCCCTCTAGGTCTGCCAAGCCCAGATCACATGCTGCCTGTCTCCCTGGTTGGTAATCCTTCTGCCTTCCTGCCTCGGTACTTCCTGAGCACCACGTTCATCTCTCTCTCACGGTTCTGGGACTCTCTGCCCTGTGCTGACCTTGGGTGTGGGACCTGGACTTGCTCAGTAGGCTGGAGCTCTTGAAGGCAGAGGCTATCTTTTGTTCATTGCACTATCCCCTCGTCCCCCACTCCTCTGTCCAACCTGACCAGGGCAGGTGCTAAATGCCGATTTGTTGAATGAACACATGAATGAAATGTGAATGGTGACGAGGTTCTACCTTCCAACAACACTAGAAGAGAAATTTCGTGGATGATACTGATTACCACCACTGTTTTGGGAAGAGGCGGATTTGGGTGTGAGTTTAGAAGTAGAAATGGGGCTAATTGCTTGGCATATTGAAGGAGGATGGTGGATGAGGGAAATCCTAGCTGGAGTCAGGAGTGGAAAGAAAAAAGAGGAGGTTCCCAGTTGGCAGGGCCAGGAGGGCCTTGGGGAAGAAAAGTTTTCTGAGCTGTATGCAGTGGGGTGTGTGACGGAAAACCTTCCCATAAAGCTTTCAGTGAAGTCAACATTGCTCACTAATGCTTTTGGTGACAGCGGGTCCTCTCTGGGGACTGTGCAGAAGTGCTGAGTCCTACATAGGAGGGGGCAGGGGCTAAGATTGTGTTGTAAAGGGCGAATGCCACCTTCCAGACTTCTTTGGATGGCTCAGCAGAACCTACAGCTCAACGGGGCTCCCTGGCCTCTCTCCTTCAAGCCTCCATCTCCCTCTGGCCACTGCAGCATGGATGTGCCAGCCTGTCCTCAGCCCTGTTTCCTTGGCTGAGTCACGGCTGATACATCAGGAATGCTGTCCTTCCTCGGCCCTTCCTCTTCCTTCCCCAACTCTGTCCCCCACCCTGGTCCAGGCCCTCTATCCCTTGTCTATCTATAACTTACTCTCTCCTTTCTCCCATCTACCTGCACTTCCTGGGGGACCCAATCTCCTCTCCTTAAACCTCTTTTCACTGGGTCACTCCCCAGTTAAGACGGCTCGATGGCTTTCCAATGGCTCTCAGACTCAGGCCACATTTGTCTTGGAATGTGTCTTATTTGTCTCTATTCTGCTTCCCCTGGCCCCAGTGCAACCTGATTTCCCACAGATACATGTCTACATGCTGCTTCTCCTTGGCGGAGACCACTGCTCCCATGTCCCACTACATGCATCGCTTACAGCCCCTCAAGCAGCCCCTGTACAGAGGTCAGCGTAAGGTGGACGCTCACTAACATTTGCTCAGTGAACAAAGAAGCAAACACATGCTGTTTCTGCTCTCATCTTATGCATTGTGTAGAATGTCTGCCTTTGCCTTCTCCTTCCTTTCAAGTCCTACCTGCTTTCCAAGACCCTGCACAAACCCCACTTTTTCCAGAAGACTATTCCTCACACGTTGAGCCTTCCTTACATTACCCCCCTCGAAATCCCTCCAGCACTTAAGGTCTATAAGGTGCAAACGTCAGTGGTTCACAATTCTGTCCAAGGAGATGGCCTCATCCCCCAAGCCTGGCTGTCAACGCTGAAGGGTAGGTCCGTGCGTAGGACAACCCGTATCAGCACAAAGCGCACAGCACTCCAGGAACTGGGAACACCAAGGGTCTTCTCTGTCCATGTTATAAGGCAGAGCAATGGCAATGACCTTCCCGAGCCCCACAGCCAGGCTGGGGGCAGGTGACACCCTGCTGCTACTCACTTTGGTAACATGGGTGGTGGTGGAGGTGGAGAGGGTTTCCGCAGTGGCGCCGTAGGTGCTGGTGAGGACATCTTTCCCGATGATCTGCAGAATATAACCACCCCCACCCCGGGGTCAGGTGAGGATGCTGGGCTCTGCGGGGTGGAGGCGGGGTGGGGTACACCAAGGGACGAGTAGGGGTCCCATGAAGGTGAAGTTTGGAAGCCAAGATGCTACAAGCCATTGAATCTAAGAATTTAGGAATACTGGAATCTTCAGAATGCTAGACCCATGAAATTCTCAAAGCCTGGAATCTAAGATTCCTAGAACCTGAGATTCCTAAGGCCCAGAATCTTAAGAAGACCTGGCTTCTTAGAAGAATGAACCGAGGGATCCAAGGGAAACCTGTTGGTTCCCCACCCAGTCAGAGCTGAGAACACGCTCTCTATGGAGCTAAATAATGACAATGACAGATCAGGAGGACGCAGGAGCTGCAAGAGACCTCAAAGGGGGCAGACTCGGGCTCACGGGGCAACCACTAACAGAGCCAGGTCCAGAATCCAAGCCTCTGGACCCCTAGTCCACTGCGTCTCCTGGTCAGTAAGGAGAGCAGAGCTGTCACACCACAGGTGTTGACAAGGGGAGGAGCCACTTCACCCCCACACTACCACTGCCCTGCCGAGTGTGTGTGTGTGTGTGTATGTGTGTTTGGAGGGCAGTGGGCAAGACTGGTGGACACCAGAAACCCTGTGGGCCTCTGAAAACAATGCACTTCAAAGGGCAGCCTTCTGGGCTCCACGCTGCCCTTGCTGCGGGCTGGTGGTGGACCTGGGTCCACATTCTCCGTGTGGAGTCCCCTAGCCTGAGCTGGCCCTGCCCACTTACCGGAGAAAGAGAACGGATTTCCGTGGCCACCGTCTGTGGGCCTGGGATCATGGCAGCTGCCCCCTTCCCGGACTTGAGACTGTTCTCCTGGGAAAACAATAGTGCTCAGATGGCCAGGTCTCAGGTGGGCGGGCCCTCAGGATGGCCAGAGCACATGGCCATGCAGCTCTCATGGCCACAGGTGGAGTTGTGACATTAGAAGCAGAGAGCCGAAGGCATCATTCAATTCAGTCTCCTCTCATTTGCCACACACTCACTTATTCATTCACACACTTACACACTCGCTCGCTCACATGCTTACACACTGACTCACACACTCATTCATTCCACAAATATTTACAGAGTGCCTGGCATTAGGGACACCGTGGTGAACAAGACACAGTATTGTTTTCTGGAAGTACTAACAAAAGAGTTGAGACATTCAGGTTCTCATCCTGGCCTTGCCACATTCTAGCCACATGACCTGGGCCACAGGCACTTCCCCTCCATGGGCCTCATGGATTTACCTATAAAAAGGGACCCCTGCAATAGAGAGGTTATCTGTGTTAACCAATGTCCCACTCTGGTGGGCAATGCTGATAATGGGGGAAAATGTGCAAAAGTGGGGGCAGGAGGTATGTGGGAAATCTCTGTACCTTCCTCTCAAGTTTTTTTTCTTCCTCTCAATTTCGCTGTGAATCTAAAACTCCTCTAAAAAAATAAAGTCTTAAGTTTGTTTTTTAAAGGGACCCCTTCCCCACTCCCACAGAGACATAATGAGGATAATAGAGGAGAAAGGGCTTTGCAAACAGAAATCTATAGGATAAATATAAGAGTATAGGTTAGCTATTAATAACACAATGCTGTGTACTAGGTATTATCCTAAGGATGCATTATCTCATTTAATCCTCAGAATGAATCATTTGAATACTCTTGTTTTATTGAAGAGAAACTACAGGCCCAGAGAACGTTAAGTGGCTTGCGTAAGTCCTCCAGCAAGTTAGTGCTAGAACCTGGATTCAGATCCACGTTCATCAGACTGAAAGCCTAACACACTCCTTCAGCCACACCACTCTGCCCTCAGAATCCTTACCCTTGAGCCACTTCTCCTGGTCCTACATTGGCTTCTGACTACTAGATAATCCTGGAAGTGGCCCCAGACTTACTGGCCCATATCTAGCAAGGGGCCTACCTGACTGCCTGACTCTTACCTCCCACTTTCTGGACCATCTCAGGGCTCAGCCTTGTCTGTCCAGGGCCCAGATCTGTGTCCATTCTGCAGGTGCCCAGTAAGCTGATCCTGCTCCTGGTCTGTGCCTGGTACTAGACCTGGACCTCTGCCTGCCAGGGGATGGGTGAGGACAGAGCCTTACGCCTTTGCCCTGCCTGCTCCCCATCCTTCCTCTAGCTGAGGTCATCAGTGACCTGGCCACCTGGCCCTCCATCCACGAGCAACTTCCTCAGATGGAGTCCCAAAATATGGCAGCAGCAGCAGCAGGTCTTAAAAGGACGGCCTTCCTTCCAGGTGCAACGCTTTCTTTCTCCTGGCTCAGGAAACGGCCATGAGGCACTCTGAGTCCGCTGTCACACCAGGCCAGTCTCCTCTACAGCCTTTTCTGCCACTGCTTCCTTTTCCCCAGGCAAAGCTTCACCTCTGCCTCCGCGATGAAAACAGAGGCCACTAATGGGGACCCAGGTCGTTCAAAACAAGGCAGCATGTGTTCCATCTGTTCCCCTGGCCTTTCCTGCATCTCGGACAGTCCTCTCTCCCGCCTCAAGGAGGAGCAGCAACTCTCCTGCCCAGGGCAATGTCACCGTCTCCGCTCTGGGCCCTTCCTCCCAGGTACGCAGGGCTCTCCTCGCCATCCACCCTGGGCCAAATCAGCCACTCCAGGCTTCCTCATCAAGGCCACCGTCCCCCTAACGCTTTAGCTGTAGCCCAGATCTTTCTTGAATCCTAGACCTTTAAAACCAATTGTGTCCTAGACATTTTCCCCTGGAAACGTCCACCAGGCATCTCAGACTCAGCAGATCCAAAATGAAATCTGCAGCCTCTTCCTGCCCCGACCCAGACCTGCCACGGAATAGCACTCCCTCCAATGCTCTCAGTGCTTCTCCCACTTGAGGGGCATCCCCTGTGAAAGCACACACGCTGCCTCCGCCCTCCCCCCATGGAGTTTCTGAGTCAATAGGTCTGGGGTGGGGCCTGAAAATTTGCTTTTCTAACAGGCTTCCGGGACTGGGACCGTATTTTGAGAAGAGCTGGGCTGGGGAGCAGTGTCACCAGCCCATCGTTTCTCCTGTCACCTGAAGATTCTATCAATGACCAAAGCCTGTGCTTTCTGCCTCCAGGCACCCCTGAACCCTGTTCCTCCCTCAGCACCCGACTCCTCACGCTCTGGCCCTGCAGCAGCCCCTAAACTAGTTCCCTGCCTTCTCTTTCGGTTTCTCCTAATAGCACGTGGGCTCAGGGACATTGTCTGTCTCCTTCAGTGCTGGATTCACACAGCGTGGGTGTTCTGTAAATATGTGCTGAAGGAAGCCGGGAGGGAGGAAAGGAGGGCAGGAAAAAAAAAAAGAGAGACCCATGTCCCCGAGGGAAGAGATTTTTGCTTTAGTCGTGTTCCACACAGGTTGCTAGCGTCATCTTCCTAAAACACAGACACACATATTTTGATGACATCAAGCCCCTAGTCAAAAAAGTGATTTTCCATGATCTCCAGGACGAAGTTTGAACTTCATACGTGACCGCTGAGCCCTTCAAGCTCTGGCCCAGCCTTCCTTTCCAGCCTCTTCGCCTGCTGCCCCTCCCCCACAAACCTGACCTCTCCCTTTACTGACCAAGGGCTATGCTTCACACCTTGCCTTTGTACCTGCTGTTTCCACTGCCTGGAACACCTTCTCCCATGATTGCACCTTAAGTTATCCTTCAAGCATAGCTCCGATGTCCCTGCTTAAAACCTTCTCCGGCTCCTATGATGGCACCCATACCTCTTCACCCATACCTGTGCTCCCTACGAAAGCATATATGACACTGTTCCGTGAAGGCAGGACAAAAATAACAGCTGCACACATTACCGACCACGTCCTAGGTTGCCAAGCTCTCTTCTGAGAGCTTTGCACAGACTACCTTCCTCCTCGCATCAACCCTTTGAAGGACATGCTATTATTGCCCCTTATCCCATTTTACAGAAGTGGAAACTGAGGTCTGGAGAGGTTCAGGTAACTTGCCCAAGGAAGTCATCAAGCCAGGAAGTGGGAGAGCAGGGCCTTGTTCACCACTGTGTGCCCAGGACCTAAACCCAGGGGCACAGCACATGGCATGTGCCCATGGTTATTATTTGGACAAATGAATTCTAGCAAGCAGTATCTTTTCTTCAACTCCGTATCCCCATACTGGGCAGATAGTAGAGATTAATAAGTGTTTTTGGAACAAATGAATGGATGGGTGGATGGATGGATGGACGGATGGATGACTAAATGAATGATGAAACTGCCTGCTGACCATAGCATGAATTTAAATTTAGCCCTATACGCATCCCAATGCCACGTGGTGAAAGGTTGAGTGGAGAGGAGGAACTGAGTGACCAGGGAAAAAAGTGTGTAAGCTGGTAACTGGTTTGGGTTTATCTTAAAATCTTTGTTTACTCAAAACCTACCTGGAAGGTAGTCTAAATTAATGTAATTCTTTTCCTATGTGTATTTCAGGGGTTTGGCAAGAGAAAGCACTGGAAAACAAATTCCCAACCATTCAAGACAGATCTGGCCCAGGCACCGATACCTGCCCCTACCCCAGCCCCAGCTCCAGCCCCAGCGCCTACCCCAACCCCAGGCCCTTGCGGCCAGTGTTCACAATGGTCAGGATGAGGGAACAGAGAAGAACGGCTGAGGTGGACAGCAGGGCTCCTGGAGTCAGAATGCCTGGGTTTGACCTGGCTCTACCACTTATTGGTTGTGTGACCTTGGGTAAGTCACTTTACCTCTCTGACCTTTAGTTTCCTCATCTGTAAAGGGTAGGGACAAAAAAGAGCATTTACTTCACAGTTGTTTTTTTTTGAGGACTAATGAGATCATTGCCTGGCACCAAAACCTGTGTGCCAAATGCTATCTGTTCTGTGTCATCATTAAAGGATCTGATGTTACTGGACTCTCTCAAGAACTCGTGAACCAGACAGAATGGGGATTATTCCCATTTTACAGATGAGGACACCTGAGGCCAAGGACCTCCCCTTTATGGGTCAGACAGCAAATAGGTAGCAGAACCACAGGGTCCCGCAGGAGAAGGTCCAAAATCCTGAGCTTCCAACTTAGGTTCACCGCACGCCATCTACTGACCAAGGTAAGGAATTGGCCCAATACGTGAGAAAATGCACAGCTGCTACGGTAGGCGGCCTGGTGCTCAGGAAGGACTTTCGGGCACAATCCTCAGGCATTGCTATTAATCAAATAGTACATCCTCCCTTTATCCCAGCTGTTGCTGAGACGGTCCGGAGAACTGAGACCCAGGGATTCTACCTCCCACATTATTCAATTTGGAAAACTGAGGTCTGACTGGATTGTCCTGTGGCAACTACAGTGGCAGACAATTTGACTGTATGTCCCAGGCCTGACGCAGGGAGGCAGATGAGGGCTTCCAGAAGCAACTGGCAGTGTTAGCTCGTTATCTGGCTATTTCGGGGGTAAGGGGGCTGGTCAGAGAGGGAAGCCTCCTGGTCCTACTTACCATGGTGGTGGATATGGTCTCCGTGGTGATGGAGGGAGCAGTTGTTATGAACTCTTTCCCCATTGGGACAGTGCCGTCAACCTGCTGGCCAGAGGAGGAGTCATGAGAGAGAGAGAGAGAGAGAGAGAGAGAGAGAGCACACACCAGATACACCTGCAGTATCTGTCACCTGGGCTCATGGTATTCCTAGTTACAAAGTGACAGGCTGTGTGAATGAACATGCACTTGGTAGGGGTGGTGGCCACACAGAGACCGAATTGCAGGGGGGCCTCACAAGTCCTCCAGTTCATTTCAATTGTCTTCTTTGACAAAGGAAAAATAATCTCAGACAATTTGACCAATTCCATCCAAATTTCAATGCATGTATTCTTTAACCTGGTGACCTCATTGCTAGGAATTCACCCTTTGGATATAAACTTTCCCAAGAAGTATGAACAAAGAAGTTCACTGCCGCACTCATTATTAACTGCCAAAGACAAACAGCACAAGCCCATCAATGGGAGATCGTGTGAAAAGTTAGGGTCCACTCCTGAGTGGGACTAAGGAGTTAAGTCCATTTATGCTAGTGAGAAGCGATCACCAAGAAAATTATTTTAAAAAGCTTAAGGTGTAAAAGAGAATCTCTTTTCTGTAAAATTTTCAAATATCTAGAGATATTAAGTATATATGTTGGTAAATGTAGACATATTTTTCTGGGAGGAAATCACAAGAAAAATTCCATTGTGTTCCATTTGCCTTTCCTAACTGTGAACATTTTGCTGTTGTCTAGACGTCAAGTAAGGGTTACTGAACTGTGGAATTTGGGGCCATTTTTAGTTTTCTTTATATTTCTCTATGTAAAAACAGTTGTTTCAGTTACACACGTTACTGAAACAAAACAAACCAGAGAGGGAGCATGTGCCTGAGTTCACACAACTCATCACAACTCTAGGGTCTCGACTGCACTAGCAGCTTCATAAACCCCTATGCATGTTATAAAAGTGGGAGGAAAAAAATCTGGAAACGAGCGAGTTGCCCACGTTGCGTTGGTTCACATCTTCTTTTAGTCTTTGAGACAAAGACTGGTCTCCAGAGCAAGAAAGCCCCCAGCACAACAACTCTTTTGGCCAGGAAGAACCAAGACCCACAATCTTAATTTTCAAAATTTAAAAACCACAAAAGGAACTTAGGAAATGCACTATAAGTCGTACACCTATGTCAATTCATGATAGCCTTCTCCAAGGTACTAAGTATGTTCCATCTTGCTAAAACAAATGATTTGGGGTTTTTGTTTTTTCAGTTTGTTCATCTCGCCAATCTGATGTGGAACCCCCATGCATAAACCAATGGGAGCCATCGGACTGAAGCTGGATGGGGTTTTTATCCCTTCTCTCCCCAAGCAGCCCCTGGGGTACTTGGGGTACAGGAAACCCCTCCAAGTCCTTCAAACAATCTAAAGCCACGGCTCTAATCCACTAGCCACTAGTCCCTATAAAAACTCCCAGCAGAACAGGGGAGACACAATCATCCCCATTTTACAGATGGGGAAGTTGAGGTCTTACTAGGCGTAGTCTGCCCAGGACAAGAACCCATTCTACTGCCCACTTCTAGAGCTCAGAGAGGACAATGAAGCTCTGAGGAGTATCAGGGTTAAAACAGGGGCTCTGGGGAAGCCAAAGGTTGACCAAGGGGCTTGTCCATGGGGGAATCCCATCCCCAAACGCTTAATACCTGTGCTCTGGAAGGGTACACTGGAAGGCTCAGGTTACCTGGGTATCCACAGTGGTGACTCTGGTCTGCAGCACAGCCTCTGGCTCAATCTTCTTCCTGATGGCCAGGCTGCTGACAGTCATGGTTTCCGTTTTCACGGGCTGTAGGGAGATGAGGGAGAATACTTCATAACTCAAGCTCAGGCATGACTCCTGCTCACAAGCAGCTGTGGTGTCGGGTCAGCAGGTTGTCTCCCACACCTGCAGCTGGCCAAGTCTCCAGAAGGGTACGCAGGTCAGGGCAAAAGAAGAGGCATGGTGTAAGGGTCACAGACGAACAGCCCCAGAGGAGAGCCAGAACGGCCAGCAGCACCCAGCCAGGCCTGCCCATGACCCTGCACACACAAGCTCGTGGGTGCTACATGCTGTTTCTAGATTGCCATCAACAGAACATCTACTATTCAGTGAGTATTCTCTGAGTTGGGCCCCACGCTAAGTGCTTTCCATCTACACATAATGTCACTGAATCGTGAATAACTCCAACGGTTATGCCACCACCTCCCAGCTGCTTCAGGAGAACTGTTCTTTAGAGCGCAGTCACACACCCTGGAGGCCCACAGGGGCCAGGCAGCAGATACAAACAAGTGAAGTGGGCTTGCTGAGGACTGGGGTAAATTGGAGAGAACATGGGGGTTCACTCAGGTTTGGCCAAATCTGGCCATAGCTTCAGTGACAGAATCATCCGATCTTTTTAAAATGATATTAAAAAAAAACACACCCTGGATTTTATATTCGATGTCCTGATTTTAAATCAAGGTCCAAGGAAACACCTCTGCTGGCCAGACCTGGCCACGAGCCCCAGTTTACAACCTCTTCTCTAGAAGGCTTAAGCAAAACGATCAGTTTTCTGAGTCCTCCATTGAGCCTACTTCATAGCAACGCACACAGCAGGTATTAACATATGTGAGCTGAATGAATGAATGAATGAATGAATGCTAGCTTGTCATCTGGTTGGGAGGGTGGTAAGAGGGCATTCTAATAGATGGTTGTAACCTGGAGATCTCGCCATTCATTTAATTAATCATCTGTTAGTGCCCGGCATGTGCAGGCTTAGAGGCACTGCCATCTGGTAGGAGAGCAGACCTGTCAGCCACGAGCCTGACTACTTGGGCTACTGCCAAGGGCAGAAGCATGACCGAGCACGGGGGCTGTGGAGGGGATAATATTTCTGCCCAGGGCAGTCAGGAAAGGGTTTGCTCGGGAAGGGACCTCTAAACTCTGTCCTGGAATATGACGTGTTTGCAAGGCAGAGAAAGGCAGGATAAACCTTCTACCCAGAGGGTACAGTATGGTGTGAAAGCCCAGAGTGGATGAGCTCATGTTTCAACGCCTGGAAGATGGGGAATGGGGAGTGTGGAAGGAGGTAGGCTGGGGCTGGAAGAGATGAGGGAGCAAAGAAATAACATGAACAAAGAACCTCTGAAGGGAGGACACAGGGTGGAGAGGCCCAGACACAGTCTAGCCTTGTGTCTCCCTCAGTCACGCCGTCGCCTCTTCTCTAGAAGTTTCCATGACTACCCCAGGGCCAGATGGACTCAGACTGCTGCCCCTTCCCTAGGAAGCCCAGGCCCCAGGGAGAGGAGGCCAGGCCAGGATCAGGAAAAACCACTGACTTTCAGACCGGGCCGCAGGAGCCCCCGCGAGTCCACAGCACACGCTCTCTGCAGCGCCATGCAACACGGGCAGGGAGAGGAGGATTCGAGGAAGACCAGATGGCCGGCCCTCACTTGACCTCAGGCAAGCGATGGGGTCACAGGGTTAAAAACGCCAAGGAGGGAAGGTTAGGGGTAAACCCAAGTTGGCAAACATGCGAGCACAGAACCATGCTGTTCTGCAGAGGGGCAGTCATGCAACACGAGACAGAGCTTCATTCAGGCGGAGGGACTCTGGGCTGCAGGCTGGCGACTTAAGTCTTCTCAAAGATGACCCAGGGCCCTCTGAACATGCAGTGCCCGGCGGGCCTGGTACCTCAAACTGGGGCATATCCGGGGTGGAGCAGGCCCCTCGATCCGGGCTGTCCTCGATGCCCCCGGACTCGTCATCCTGGCTGGGGCCCCTCTTGCTGAGACCCCGGGAGAACACCAGGCCCTCGGTTTCTGAGTCACTCTTGTCTCTGTCCAGCTCAGGCAGACTGCGGGAAAAGTCTTCGAAGGCGCTGCCGTGGTAGTCCCCAATGACGGTGAAGTCAACCTCCGCCTCCAGGCTGGACGTGGAGCTGACCGTGATGCTGGAGCACTTACGCTCAATCGCCAGGTGGTTGTCCTTCAGGAACACCGCGTCCCTCTCCTGGTCCAGGTCCTCGTCGCCTGTGTCACTCTCTGGGGCTCTGGGACGTGGCGGTTTGACTTTCTCCTCCAAGCCCTCCCTCAGCCCTGCTCTCTATGGCCAGATAAAAATCAAAGGAACGGGGACGTGGGGCAAGAGGGAGAGAGGGCAAGAGGGCGAGAGGGAGAGAGGGAGGGAGAGAGAGAGATATCAAGATGGTGAATGACAGAAGGCATCGTGGGGCCATGTTGATGTCCCAAATGGAAGAGCAGGTCAGGAAACAAAAAACACCCCCAGGAAAGGTTCCTTGGCATCATAACAAGCGTAAAAAAACCAAAAACTTCTCAAGAGTCGAGATGTTCCTTTTTGAGGGTCCTCTGCTGATGGCAAAGCAAGTACAAAGCAAACATCCTGCCAGTGGGTCCTGGACAGGGGGCTCCATCCAACGTTTGGATCTGAGAGCCTATCAGAAGCAGCATTGCGCACAAGGCAGGGATGGGGGCCTGGGTCCCAGGCCCATCCGCGCAGGCTGGCATCGAGACACAGAAACCAAAGAGGGAGACCCAGGGATCAAGGAAACCCAGGCGGGGAAAGGCAGAGAGGCTGGAGCCAAGAGCTTTGAGGAACAAAGAGGAAGCCATCACGGTTTGTCAATTCCACTGAGTCTCCATGGGAGGGGATCAGCATTATCTTGAGGGAGGAACAATATGGGGTGATTCCTGGGTGCTACATCCGTTCAACCCAGAGCTCCATGAGTGGGCTGGTGGGCAGGCCACGGAGTGGAGGTTCTGTTCTCATCAGTGTAATTGACAACAGCAGGCCAAGGAAATGCCGGAGGGCAACTCTTGTCTGACACATACATACCTCTCAACTGGCCTGTCAGGGATTAAACACCGCACACACATTTGGGGCCGGTTCATGACATCTCCTTTTTAAAATCAATCTAACACCCACCAAATATTTTTAAAGTACTTGGCTTCAGGTTCGAGAGATTCAGTGCACTTAAGAGATTCACTTGCTTAATAAGCGTCCATTTAGCCAGTTTCTGGAAGGCTGAGAGGTGTGAGGACACATTCCAGACAAGCCAGATTTGAGCTGCCACAAGAAGCACTGCCAGAGCAGGTGGGAATCTGAGGCAGTGATGCACCCTGGCCAGGCGAAGAGGACCGGGTCATCAGGGCACCAAGGGGGCTACAGAGACCTGAGGGCCTGAGGGGCTGGCGAATCTCAGGCGCCCCCCTTTCCCACGGGGGTTCGCTGCTAAACTGGTGACGTGCTTCTCTTCCCTGACCGCATCTCCGGATTTGTTCTGGATTAGAGAAGATAGTTAGTCTTAAGGAGGCAGAAAGAAACTTGGTACGGGGAACGACAGGGAACCGGAAGTGAAAGATGGAAACCTCTGGACTGTCAGCTTCCGCAAGGCAGGAGAACCAGGGAAGGGAAAGGAAGAAGGAAGGTCATTGGACAAGCCAGGCAAAACAAGTAGGAACCCAGCAGGTGGGGGCAGCAAGGCAAAGCAAGTGTGTAGTTTGCTGGTGGTGGTGCCATCTTCTCCACTGGGGCTATGTGACCCTCTGGGTACCAGGTCACACCAAAAGCCAAGGGTCTTTGTGACTAAGCTCACATGGGCAGAGCAGATGAACCCATCATTCTGCATGGGCATTTAGGGCGCATTTAGGGAAAAGAACTCACAGGGACAGACAAGCAGCCTCTCACTGCACTAATTACGAAGGGCCACTAAAACATGCTTCTAATAAGCTATGCAGCATGCTGTCAGCTCCCCTGGCCGGGGGGCAGAGGTGGGGGTGGGGGCTCACGTGGCCAGTTCCCCCAGTAGCTTCCTCCAGCGTAGTTTCACAGCCTGAATCTGGGGACACGAGTTCGAGTTCCATGCGTCCTTCATGGTGGGATGTGGTAGAAATGCCCTCCCGGAAGTGTCTGGTAGCAGGCGGCATCACTGAGAAATCGGTGGCCTGAGGGCGGGCAATGTCGCCCAGCGGCTGGAGGTGGACGAAGCCCAGGTCTAAAAGCTTATTCCGCTGTTGCTCTACCTGCCCCAGGGAGGCCTCTGAAGACAACTCATTTGGAAGGACCCTTGTTTCACCCTGACTCAGTCGGCAAGTTTCAGCTCCTTGAGTCTCAAAGATCCGAATTTTGTTGGCCACTGAGGTCTTGCTAATATCTTCCAGGGAGCCCTCTTGGCCCCCAGCCTGGAAATGGGTCATCTCCTTTTGCTTCCCTGAAGGGAACCCCAACCCCAGGGGTACACCCCCCTCGACTTCTTCGAGGACAACTCTGGGCTTTCTGCTGGTGACGGGAGGCACCCTACGCTCACCTCCGTCCAGAGTCACGACCGGCTCGACTTGGTCCTTGGGATCTGGGCATTCTTTAGGAGGATGGACAAGTTTGAGAAACATCGGGGATTCTTCTCCAAAAGGGTCACTGAGCTGCAAAGGCTCCCGTGACCCCCAAGGGGCTGTGCTTGGAGAAGCTTCCTCTGGAGGTGCCTGAGCATGAAAGGGACCAGGGGAGGTTGGGGGTGGGTTGATCACCTCCATCTGAAGAAATGTCATTTGAACCTTGCTGTCCTCTGTCACAGGTTCTCTTATTTGGGTGTGAACCAGTCCCCCGTCTTTGGACAGGAAATTACCTCTGTCCAGTCTGGCTGGCTTCCATGGAACGGCGTAGGCTGGGAGGTCTCGGCACACAGCCTCTCGTTTGTGAGGTGAGTGCTGCTTCCATCCTGCTGGGGGACTTTTCTCAGCCTTTCTCATTAAAAATCCACTCCTGGGGGCCTCTTCCTCTGCAGCGAAGGTGGATGCTGGGTGGGTAAACTCTCCTTCCACCCCCCACCCAGCTTCTTCCCAGACCTCAGCAAATGTTTGCCCTGGAGGACATCCCTTACTGAGCTGCTCAACAAAGGCCTCCAGCTCATCCAGTCTTCTGTGGGTCTGGGGGGGTCCTGCCCCCTCCTCCAAGGAAGCTGTGTGGGCTTCACAGTCTTGGTCCTTGCTCCTGTCAGAAGGGGCAGGAGAGCCCCACGGGTCTGAGGAATTCAGCTCAGCGCTCTCTGCCAGCTCCTCTGAGAGCTCCGGCCTGGTCTCGTCTCCTGGAGGGGCTTCCAGGTGCTCTTCTCTCTCCTCCAGTGGTGGAGGGAGGATATGGTCTTCAAAATCTTTCTCTCCGTAGTTTAAATAGAAACTTCTCTCTGCAAAGGAAGTATCGGTTTCATCACTTGAGTCGGCTCTGGCCTCCACGTGGGCTGGATCCAGCAGAAAGGACTGGAGTCCTCCCTTGTCAGAGGCTGGAGAGGGGACATCCACCTCTGTTGGCCTGGTCCCCGGGACAGTGGGTCTTCCACAAGCCTGGATCTCCTCCAGTTCCTTCGTCAGCTCCGTCTGGCCCTCCAGCTGACCACCTGAGACCCAGGGCTCTCCGATGGTTGCCTCCCCAGTGCCCTCCATCAACTGACTGCTCTCAAGCTTTTCTGCCAGCGTGCATTCTGCAGCCAGAGAAGCCCCTGCTGGGCCTTCCCTGACCCAGGGGCCTTCCTCCCATACTGACTCAAAGTCTTCAGGGCTTGCAATCATTCTTCCTTTTTGCTGGGTATTTGCTCTTCTGGCTCCCACCATTTCTTCTGTGGCCACTTCCACTTGGAACTTGTCCACCAGCACATGTACTTTGGAGAGTCTGCCATCGGCAAGGATATCTGCAAGGCCTGCCTCACTTTCTTCCTGCTGCGTGGTGGCCACTTTTACAAGTCTGAGTTCTTCTGGCCTAGTGTACTCTCTTTCAATAAGTACCCAATGCTCTGAACCCTGTGTTTCAATCGGAGCAAGAAGAGTTAACATGAAATATCAGGCACCTGAAGAACGGGTCAGCTTTTCCCTCTGCAAGAAGGGACCAATCTACCACTGAAAGGTCAACACGTCCCCAGAACGGACTGGGGAGAGGAAGGCATGACAATGCTAGCAGGCTCCCTTCCCATCAAAGCACCCCACAAATTATTTACCAATTCCCTTCAACCACTGCCCCAACTTGGTCAAATGGGATGAGATCTCCTGCCCTCCCCGTGTTAACCATGAGGAAATGGAGATTCAACGGATGGGCCAGAACTCTAACGCTGCCTCTTTTAATAATGTAACTGCCACTGTCAGAAGAGAAAGTAGCTGATGTCACATGGAATCTTTGAATGTTAGGGCCAAAAGAACTCCTAAGCCACTTCCAGTCTAATCTCCTCATTGTGCAAATGGGTACGCTGAGGCTGAGAGAAAGTCAGTGACTTACCCAAGGTCACTGTCAATTGATAGTAGAGTCAGGAAGAGTGCTTGATTTTTGATGCCTGACATCTTTGCTGACTTTATATCCCAACCTATGGAATATGGGTCCCAACTGTGGTTTAAGGTCAAGTTGAAGGGAAACACTAAGTTCCATAGGCCCCAGCCTGAAATCTGACCTTTCTGCAAGGGCTTCTGGGAAGGAAAGAGATTAGAACAAAAAGTACCAAACGGCCAGCTTCTAGAGGTTAGCGCCAGTCACCACGACCTGAACTTTGTAGGGGTTCACTCCCAAAGAAACAGATACTAAGGCATCTTCTTGAGGAATTCTAACAAAATCCACAAAAATGAAAGGACTGACCAGAACACATCACAGAAGAAAATCTAAATATCCAGGCATCATCATGGGTCAAAAGCACCAATGAGAGGGTAGCAAGCCTTCAACAAAACAGCCCTCTAGCTCCCATGTAGGGTCCTCCAAACACTGCTTAGGAGGGAATGATAGACTTCCAGAATCATTCAAAAAGCAAGAAGACCATTGGGATTTTGATCTTCTTACAGCTACAGAATACGTTATTCACACAAAATCTGAATGGAAGTCCAATAAGAAATAAGGGGCTGCCCTGTTAAAGTTGGGGGCCTGGGCTGTCCTAGTGACCCGAGGTACCTCCCTCCTTTGAAAGCACTGCTCTGAGTCAAGCCCCTGGTGGTACAGATGTGGAAACTGAGGCCTAGAAAAGGTAAGCACCATGCCCAAGGTCAGAGAGTAAGCTAGCGGTAAAGGCAAGGCCTGATCTCTGACCCCAAGTTCTGTGAAGTGCATCCGTGGTGAGTAAGAGGTGTCCCAAACTGCTCCCAACCACGGGAGGGGGTTAGGTTTATATGACCTTGGGCTCCGATTCAGGTTATGACTTGGTGTCTGTCGGATCCCACAATATCTAAAGAATTCTGAAGGATCAAGGAAGCGCTGTAAACCCTCTCACCTCCATTCCCCCACTCCATTTCAGGGAGACCCCCATGACTGTCAGGGAAGCAAACCTCATTAAGAGAATCTCGCCAACAGAACAGACAGATACAAGGAAGGGGGAAGGCCCAACAAAGTGAGGCGTAATTTTTGGAGATTTCACTTCAGCGTGGTAAGCCTTCCAGACAGCAGCATTTGAACCATCCTGGAGAGAAGTGTCTCGAGAGCCTGCAGAAGCCAGGTCTCTCTTCTCCTTGGGAAGCAGGTGCCGTTAGCTGCTCCCATTTCGGTTTGTATTGCATCATCCACCTGGCAATGATGGCCAAAGATAGTCAGCGAGACCCTTTCAAGAACATTCCTGCCCAAATCTAACTAGAAACTCGTTTCTAGAAACTAGAGGCTTAGGAACTAGGATGAGTGGGGTTGGGAGCTGGCACAGAACAGAGAAAGAAAGGTTGTGTAGGAAGAAAAACGGAAACATGTACTTATATTTAGTTACTTTGTGCCAGGCAATGTCAAGCCCTTTGTCTAAGTTATTCAGTTGAATCCAAATGGTAACCTGTGAGGCAGGTACTGTTACCCGTATTTCAGAAGGGGAAACTGAGGCGACTTACACAGATGGCAGAGTGAGCACTGAGGGAAGAAGCAGCAGCTTTGCATCTAACAAATGAAAGTAGGTATGTAGGATCCTAAAGAGGAAAAAAAAGACTGAACAAAAATAGAGACAAGCTTTGCTGGCACCAAGACTCTGGCAGAGCCGCACCTGGCGCTGGCGACTGGTATGAAAGTTGTTCTGACCAGATTACAGGATGGGATGATGTCGAGGTAGCCCCACAGCCATTCTTTCCACTGAGCCTGGAAGGAAGGGACCCTCAGTGCCTGCTCAGAGCGCCCTCTGCTATCAAATGGAGGCACTGTGGCAAGACCGGCCAGGAAACAGAAGCTGGGAGCGGAAACGGAGCCAATTCTGTTCCCACGGAAGCCACCAACAAGGAGAAAATCTCCAGCCAGCCAGTTCTGCTGCCTCTGGGCTGTTCAGGCCCCACCTGGAGCTCTCGGTCACATTTTGGGCCATGCTCTTTACAGGAGACCCCCAGAGGGGTGTCCAGGACGAGGAACCCTCTAGAAGTCATGCCCTGGAAGGAATTGTTGAAGAGGGGAGGTTGGTGCTCAGCTCCCAAGGGCCTTCCTGGAGGAGGATACAGAGCAGATCTAAGGGTGCCTGGCGACAGGGCGAGGCCCACAGGCAGGTGATTCAGGACAGAGAATTCAATATGAAAACTTCCCAGAGATGACTGAAGACAAAATGAGCTACCACTAAGAACCGCGAGAGCCATGTGTGGCAGGGTCTGGACAGACGACGTCCAGGAATGCTGAGGAAGGGCACACGTCCTCCCCATCCCCGGTACGGACCCGTCCTTGGCTCTAGGAGCTTCTCTGTTCCCCTCACCCTGGGATTCTGTTCACTGCTGTCCAACTTCTCTCAAGACAGGGCTGGCAGTTTCCTTTTTCCTTTTTACATTGAGGAAAAATCAGAGTACAACTATGATTTATGTTTTATCACTTATGTAGCTGACTCATGTCTCTTTTACAGTTCAAGCATGTTTTCAGCAGCTACAAACTTTTTCTCTGGGAATTGAGAAAGGTCCATGCGCTCACATACACTGTGTCAACAGAGGAGGGTCAGAGATCAGGGAAAAGGAAGTTTCACCCAAATGACTGGTCAGTACCTTCCAGTCCTGACAGCCTATGATGTCCCTGGGCCTGGATTCCACCTAGCCTCCAGGTGGGGGTCGGGGGGGCGGGAAGTCCCAGGAGCCCCCAACCTGCTGCCGTCCTGGGAGCAGAAGCAATGCCTCCTCACTTAGAATGCTTGCCCGACCAACATCTCTACCACTCCAAGGCTGCTCCCTGGGGCAAGATGCCCACTTTGCCTGCAAGGAGACCCTGAAAGACCCAAGCTCCGAGGGGAGTTTAGAGAAGAGGGAGGTGGGGGATGGATGGGATGCTATCCCCTGATGAGCCAAGGCTAGACCTTACTCAGGCCTCTGAACAGAGACGAGACCTCAGGGCAGAAGGCGTTTAGGTTTCATGGCCCCCATCCAAGCTTAGAAGGCAGACCCTGCCTTTCGTCACCTGCCTCAGCAGGGCCTGAAGGGAGATCATCTCTGCCTCCCTTCAAAGCCAGAGGTAACGCAGGCTGTTCTGTCTTCTCTGCATTTCAGTCCTGATTCCTGGGAAACAATGGATGATGGAGGCCCTTTATGGACCCCTGGAACGGGGATGCTCACTTGTCACAGCGTGGGGACAACATAGGCTACCCACTGTACCCATCTGTATGAGAGTCTGGTGATCCCCCTCGCCCCAGAGAAAGGATTGTCTTAAGACCATTGGGTGGTTCTGGGTGGGCGGGGAGATAATAACAGTAACCTCAGGAGACGCTGCGAGGCTTTTCTGAGTGAACACTTCCAAGCCTGTGGCCATCCCAGGCTCAGGCGCCAAGTCCTGCTGAGAGGTGTCCTGGGTCCTCTGGGACTGCAGGGGAGGCCCAAGGCCGGAGGAAAGGGAAAGAGGGAAAAAGGGAAGGAGAGACAGAGAGGGAGAGAGAGAAAGCAGGAGAGACACACACACAGAACCTGTAAATAGCCCAGCTTTGTAAATCCCACATCCTTAGGGTTTATGGATTAGGTAGGAAGGAGCCACGCTGTCGTGGGGAGGAATAGAAAGGAACTGCCCCTCAAACCATTCAAGGTACAGAGGCCCAGGTCAGCTGCCGGGCCAGTCGGCACTCTGGCTTTGGGCCTTTTCTCATTGCCTGCCCACTCTCATTCAAGATGTTTTGGAGCCATACCACTTACACTCCGGTTCCAAGTCTTCTCTGGTTTAGAGAATGGTTCAATCTTGTAATTTGGGTCTCAGCCCCGTTTAAAAAAGTATCTTTGAAACGAAAAGCTGGGCTTGGCAAATGGGAGCTCTGCTTTATAGTTTGGGGTCCCGAGTTTGGTTTAAGTTCCTACCGCTTTCCCCTTGGCCCAGATGAGGCCCAACAATTTATGAGGAATCTACTCGGAACTCTGGATGAACCCCCACAAAACTCATACGTGGGTCAGTGATTCTAGTCACCACCAGCCATGGCCTGGTGACTACCCACACTCCACACTTTCCAATGAATGAAGTACATTTATATCCATTATTCTGCTCAACCTTCCCAACAACCCTATGAAGAGGCTATTTTGGTCCCCTTTAGGTGAATTGACTAGCCAGTGAGGCTCAGAGGTGAGGTCATTTGTCCAAGGCCTGGTCCAGTCTCTGGCTATGGCCCCTCCCCATCTCCAAAATCTTCAAGGGTATCTAAATGCTGATGGGACCTGCAAGCCAGTTAAATGGTCCATTGCTCCAAGGTGAGCTTCTGGACCAGACTTCTTTCCGGCAGTGGAAAGACCCGAGGTGGAACAGACGCCACCTTTTAATGACCCATCTTCTAGCAGTTCCAGCTGTCACCAGCAGGTGGGGCACCTCCCTAAGCCAGGCTGCTCTGAGGCAGCGCTAGGAGCCCATCTCCCTAGGGCTCACCGTGCCCTTCTCTACTGGAGTCCGACCCTTTCGGAAACCTCTGCACCCCATTTCACCCACTTCAGGACCGCACAGAGGTCAAGTCTCTCCCCCGGGCAGGAGCAGCAGGACGTGTAACTGGATCACCAGTCCCCACGGCCCCGTCCAGGGTCTTCAGGGTCTTGTTAGTGCCGGGGTGACCTGTGGGCTTGTTAGAAGCCCACCGTGGGTGAAGAGATCTGCCTTCCTCCATGGCACCAGCCTTAACGGCCCCCAAAGCATCCCTAACTTTGTGAATCACCAGCCAGTGAGCTACCACCGCAGCCACACTGGACGAGGCCATCTGTTATCCAGCAAGCCGAGGTCACGGGGCGTGCTGAGTCCATCAAATGCTCTGCTTATTACACCATGGTTGCTTCACCAATTGTCAAAGCATTAGAGGGCAGCACACATGCAGTTGACTCAATACCTAGTCTTCACAGGCTTTGGTCTTGCTCCAAGGCATCTGTGATTTCATAGCAAATATAATGCCTGGGAGACAAGAAAATCGGGTCGTGGCTCCTTGTCTATCAACCATGACACTAAACAAGTCCTTTCCCTTCGGGCCTCAGGGCCCCATCTATAAAATGGTGACCTGAACCAAGCAGGTTCCAAGGGTCCTTTCAACTTTAAAAGAGATTCTGATTTGAAGTTAACCTTCTGTGTAGGAGTCCCAGGATTCTCAAAATGAAACAACAGTAACTCATACTGAGGACCTAGGTACTTTGCTGGCCCCTCCATGCTTCATCTCATTTGATCCTCACAATATTCCTAACCAGCAGGTACTTTTATTACCTCCTAACAGAGGCTCAGAGAGGTTAAGTAACAAGCCCAGAGTCATCCATCCAGCAGGAAGCAGAGCCAACCTTCAAACCCAGGTGGCGTAAGTCTAGAGCCCACTCGGGTTTGAGTACAGTAAGTAAGCAGCTGCTCTGGAGAGAAAACACCTCAGTATAAGTGGGGTAAGTATTGCCAAGATTCAGCAGTGGTAACAATAACAGCTTGGGATTATAAATACAGGAATTCTCAAGATCCTCTCTTTCTCATTTTCAATTGAGAAACACCCATGCTTTCCACTCTGAAAGGCAGGTCGTGTGGGATCCTTTTCTGAAGCAACAGGAGCAGCTCCCACTCTCTTGGAGGATCCATTCCCCTCCAGTGAGCTCTGGGGATCCTTTTGGGAAGGAACACCCCCCGCCCCCCATTCGTGTTTTCATAATAGGCGCGAAAGGATCTGGTTACTAGATGGAACTACCCCATTCTTAAAATTTAGTGTACATGAGGATTGCCTGGGGCACTTGTTTCAAATGCTGATTCCAGGGTTCTACCTCTTATATTTTGATTCAGGAGGTCTGATATGGGGCCCAGAACCTGCATTTCTAATAAGCACCCCTTCCCCCTTATACTCTGGCTGATGGAAGGGGAATGCACCAAGCTACCGTGAGTCTTATTTTTCAAGGTGGTCCCTGGGGCCCCAGATTCCAAGATTTAGTGACTGTCTCAGCCTAAGCGCCCACCCTGTCCCCATCATCACCTTATGCAGCAATGAGGTGAGGGGTACATAGGTGTGGAGAACGAGAGTAAGTTGGTACATAGCAACTTTCCCCACCCTCTTTATCCAAGGCCTCTGTGGAGGGGTTTGGGGTGAGACCTACCTCGCTGGCTTTCTCAGGGGTGCCCTTGGGGGAGGGGGAGGCGGGCGAGGATGGCAGCCTGCGCTCCCGCTCCCAGCCCCGATCCCGGTGGATCAGCTTGCTGTTGGGTTCTTTCAGCGTCCTCTTGAGCTCATTGATGCTGGCTTGGTGCTTCAGTAAGACGTCCTCGGGCTTGTCTAAGAACTAGGGGTGGATGGAGAGGACAGCCAGGCATTAGAGGGACAGGACACAGAGTGTATGAAGATGGCAACAGTTGCCTTCGCTGCCCTACATCAGCAAGGTGACTCCCACCCATGACCCTGTGTCACCCTCACGGCTCCCCACGAGCCAAGCAGGGCAGGGGTGTTAGCCCCAAGAAGTGCACAAAGCCCTTAAGATTAAAAAGCGCTGACTTCTGGTCAAGCATCACCTTGTCTTCTCCCCTGCCTGGCTCCTGGCCTCGGAACACCCGGGTCAGCACAAATCCCACAGGTCTAGGTGAGTTCCCTTTGGTGCCGGGAGCCCAGTCTTAGCCACAGAGGTGACTTCCCTTTGCTCACAACGAAGCACAGTGAGAACTTGCCCACCCTGTTCACTGGGCAGCTCGGGCCCACTCCCTGGATTCCGGATCCTGGTCCCCACCTCTGGCTGAGACCTGGACCACTGCGCTTAGCAGGATGCCCAGTCTAGGCCCCTCCGAGCCCAACGTGTGCAATTGCTCAGGATCTCTGGGGCCCTTCTAAGACCAGCGATGTCCAGAAAAGTGTGCCCTGCTCCCATAGCAGGCACCAGGGGCCAGGAAAAGATTGTGTTTGGAATTCTCTACTGTGAGCTACTACCCTTCCCAACCACCCAGCAACTTCCAGATACCTTGTGGGTACCAACTCCTCAATAGCAGATAGGGTGAGATACAGCCAGGTAGAGAAAGTAGGATGCTGTGGGATGTTCAGGAGAATCAGGAGACTTAGAGACCAGACAGAAGAGAGGTAAGTCCCAAGGCTGGACATGAGAACCGAGCCAGGTATAGCTGGAGTCAGAGGTGTGTTCCCCATTAAACAGCCAAGTCTGCGCTCTGGCCAGTGCAGTACAAGAGAGTAATCTGCCCCTAGGTCAAGTGAGGTCCAGCCTTTGCACAGGAAACAGCAGCGACCTGCCCAAGCGCTTGTCTGCCTCCTTCTGGGGGCAGGGTGGGTAGGCTGGCAGCCCAAGAACACTTATCTGCAAGGCTGTTTGAGGATTCGCGTCAACTCAATGCATGGAAGAAATGGACAATCTCAGCTTATTATAAAGTCAGATTAGTTAATTCTAGAAGAACTACCTGGAAGGTATGCTTGCCCTTGGTCAAATTAGAGCCTTCCCCTGGGCTCATCTTTGGCATCCAAGGATCCACTCTGATGGACTCCTAGGTGACCTCAGGAAGAAAACTGATGCTACTGGGGCTTCCGCGTTCCCTCCAAATGTCTGTCTGTACCTCCAGCATCCTTTCCTGAGCTGAGCTGCTTCAGGACAATGTCTGTCTGAGAAATCAAATCTGAGAGTTTGCATGGGGGGGTGGGTTTGGGCTGACATGGATCCAAGATGCGGCTTGTGGCCTATCCTGCACCTGCCACTCTGCCTCTGTGGGCATGTTGTGTTCCCAAAGGCTGGAGGGAGCAGGGCAACCCTGATAGACTTGAAGGTCGTTGGGGAACCTAGTCTCAAGGCCTTGCCGTGCAGATGGGGGTTGGGGCCTAGGGGACTGCCCCCAAACCCTCAGAGTCAGTGGCAGCACTGGGGCTGAAACCCAGAGCACAGGACTCCAAGCCTTCTTACACCCCAGCCTCTGGCCCTTTCCCTCAGGCCCAAGAATAAATCCACTTCTCTCACAGTGAAGGTTCAAATGAAGACTGAAGACTGTGAATGGGAAGAGTGGTTCACACAGGAGGAATAAGATGAGAGAAGCAACAGTGGGAAGAGGAAGAGGAAAGGGAGGAGGAGAAAAAGAAAGGAGGCTTTCCTGACAGAGCTGGAGAAGCAGCAGGCCCCACCCAGAGGGAGGTGCACAGAAGCCTGAGAAGATGCCGATGTGCTCCGAGGCGCCTCCCTCTCACCCCCCCCCCCATCTGGTTGCCAATAGATACAAAATGAAGTTTGGGATGAGGACTGAGGGGACACAGATGAGCTGGAGGTATAACCACACCGGTGTGGGGAGGAGATGAGCCAAAGGAAGGGTTTGGGGGTGGGGGTGGAAGAGATGAGCTCAATGAAAGCACAGAATGGCCTGGAATTACCGGGAAACCCAAGTGGGATGGTCAGCAGGAACAGGGGAGCAAGCCTGGCGTGGTCTGGGGAGGCAGAATGTGAGCGAGGGAGAGAGAGGAGCGGGGAGAGGGGTGGGGGAAACGCGGCTGGGCATGGAGTCTGAGCAGGGAGCTGAGAGGTGAACTTAACAAGGGGGGGGATGGACACGAGGAGCAGGATGGCGGCGGGAGGAGGACGGCCAGGGAGCAGAGGTGAAGTTAGAGCTGAGATGGTCCCAGGATCTGAGCCTGGGACGTCTGTGGGATGGTGACACATGAGCTGGGATTTGAATGGCGGGGAGGGAGAAACGTGTCCCATGCAGTACCTCCTGCTTGTGTCTCGGCGTGGTTTCTTGCTCCGGCTGGCAGACGTGAAAGGAGGGAAAGGAACCAGCAGGGTAAGTAGAGCCAATGAGTTAGAGACACCGCGACCGGCCCGGTCCAGCGGGTAGCCCAGAGCACTCTCACCCACGCAGCAGAGGCCAGGGAAGCTGGGTGGGCCACCCAGGGGGCAGTGAGCAATCAGAAGGTGTGGGGCATAAAGCAAGGAGCTGGCCCACGGAGGCATGAAGGGGTAGGCGGACTGGAGGCAAAGCCAGCAGGCACACTCAGCAGATGGATGTGAGGGTTCTGGGTAACCCCGTTTCTTAAACAGTCAACATGTGTGTTCAGGGACCTTCGCCCCCAAGTGGGACTGTATGATGGAAACAGGCCCATGTATGCACGCGTTTGTTTGCATGTTTGGGTGCATAACCCGAGGGGTGAGGAGGGTACATCTGTAAGTGAACACATGTGAGTCTGAGGCCATGCGTGCCTGTGTGAGTATGTGGGAAATGGGCTGGGCAGCAGGAGGGGACACCCCATCATGCTCTGGGAGGAAGGGGCCCTCTACATCCAAATCATTGTCAAAGGGGCAAACTAAGAGTAGGTAAGAGGAGGCCAGAGGCCCCTAGGGGACAAAGTGCCCCTCTGAGAAAGCAGGGCAAAAGCAGGGGAGGGGGGAGGGTGAGCAGCACGCACTCCACCACCGCGGGCATGTAGAGGTATTGAGCACAGCTCAGGGCGAGGAGCTGAGCTTGGTACACCCCAGAGCAAGGCGCCTGAACACAGCTGGGGGCACCTGAAGGCCAAGACCGAGGCTAGCCCCACGGTCCGCCTCCTGATCCTCAGGCCAGAGGTATGAGAAAGCCAGGCTCCTACCTTTAGCTCCTTGATCTTGGTGGGGGTCCTGACCTCTCCCTCCTCAGCCTCTGACCGCCGCCCCCCAGACTCGCCATCATCTTCCCGCTTGTCACCATCAGGTCCTGCGTCGTGATTCTCACTGACGGAAGCTGGGCGGGAGAACTCTGCTAAAGTGGAAACAGCCAGCAGCCGTGTGAGACATCTCCCAGGTACATGGACAGGCAGCCAGCCCTGTCACTTGCTCAGCCATGCTTGGAGTAGAGCGGACGTTTCCGCACCCCCATGTTAGGGATAAGATGCCAAAGCCCAGAGGAGTGAAGCAGCAGCCTTCCCCAGGTCACGTGGACTGCCTCCCAGCCCCAAACCTCCTTCTGATTTCTATAGCACTAGACCCCAGGGTCAGGTCTCAAATCCATCTCTTCTTGGCTGTGTGACCTTGTGTAAGTTATACAACCTCTCTGGGCCTCAGTTTTCTCACTTATGCACAGTACCTACTTCAGACAGTTGAGAGAAGGACCAAATAAGCTAATGTGAGTAAGCAGAAGAGCGGCTGACACAGAGAGAGCCAATTCAATCCATGCTGGCCCACAAATGTTGATTTTCTTGTTGCATTCGTGGCAGAATACTCACTTAACCATTATGTAGCAATACACAAATATTGTGAGATTAACTTTTACGAGTGAAAGCTAAAGTTCTGAGATTTGCAAATGACTTAGTTGCTTTGTAATTTAGGGAAAATTCAAGGGGACACCTGCAATAACATCTTTCTCACTCGCTGGCATCCCAAAGTATTTTTCTGAATAGGAAGAAAGGGTTGGAATCACAGACATTACACCAGGCACTGGGCATAACCCAGGCTATGCCCAAGGACTGTGTCTTGGTGAGGAAAAAAATGGCTGGACAACACTGAATAAAAATGACCAGAGCACAGATTACCCTTGAGATTGGCCTAAATTTAAAAAGAGAGAATAATTACCCTTTCCACTCATATATATTAACTCTGCAAAGTGCCCATTCACGCATGTTATTTCATTTGAGCCACATAATGCTCTGTGTTGATGGCTAGAATGGGAATTATTATCCTCATTTTAAAGAGGATAAACTGAGACTCAGACCTTTCAGTGAATCAGACCAGGGACCTAGGCCCACTGGCCTAGATTCCAGGCTTCCAGATGCCTCAGGATGAGCCTCACCAGCTCTGGGCTAATCTTTGCTGCCCTGCACAATCTGGGTTTCCTTTAGCCCCTGGCATGGTAACGGAAGCTGCAAGGGAGGATAGAGGAATAGTATAGGCCCATCTTCCCTTTGCACCAATCTGAGCTCTCTGCTCTGTGTCCACTCGAGGACAATAAGGAGCCTTCTCAGCCCCAAATAGACCCTTGCAAAACTGCATATCCTTCAAACATGGCCAGGGAGTCCTGGGACAGGTCTCACCTTTATACTGCAGGGAAAGTATCAGACCAGGCTCTTCCTGATCCCCTGGAAAACTCCTAGGTATCCTTCAAAACCCTGACTCATTGCCACCCTCTCTGCAAAGCCCTTTGTGCCCCTTCTAGACAGAATTAACCCCTCTCTCCTCAAGACTGCTCTGTCTTCTGTACGTGCTTCTCCCATTGCTTGAATCACATTGAATGCTTGCTTATAAGACTAATTTACGAGTTCCTTAAAGGAAAGGGCCAGACATTCTAACCCTGAGAAAATATTTGTTAAGCAGAACTAACTTACCTAGAGACCTGCCCCAGTGTGTTCTGGGAGTATCCACTGCTCCCCCACCCAAGTCCCTACTTCCTACCTTAAGCCACCCTCAACAAACCTAAAAGCAATAATAATTTATTATTGCTACCATAAGCAATAATTTATTATTGGGTATAATTTATTAAGGTCCCACTATGTACCAGGAATTGTTTTGGGTGTTGGAGAGGCATTATTTCGTTTCATTATCCCCATAACACAGCTAAGTAGGTCATCTTTGTTCTGTAGAAGAGGACGTAGGCACAGGAGAATTAAGCTGCTCAAGACCTCCCATTCATTCATTCGGATATTTACGGAGTTCTTCCTGTGTCAACTGAGCAGCTGGTGAGTGGCAAGGCTGAGATCTGAACTCATATCTGGCGAACTCTGAATCTCTCTAGGGCCCCACGGGGCTTTTGAGCCCCTCCTACAAATTCCAGTGTGCATATCCTGGGGACAGTCCTGGGCCCTGAGGAGTGCCGACTGAGCAGGTCTGGGCCAGGGCCTGGGAACCTTCATGTCTAACAAACTCCCAGGTGATTCTGATGCAGTGGTCTACAGACCACATTTTGAGAAGCTCTAGTCAGCTTGATAAAGGACAGGGTAGGGCCAGTTCTCACTGATGTTAAGGGCACCTGTCAGCCCTACAGGAATGAAGGCAGTGGAGAGGGCCATGTGGTTGGATGGTAATCAG
Source organism: Rhinolophus hipposideros (assembly GCF_964194185.1). NCBI lineage: Eukaryota > Metazoa > Chordata > Mammalia > Chiroptera > Rhinolophidae > Rhinolophus > Rhinolophus hipposideros. The sequence continues at coordinate 19,352,130 of NC_138068.1, forward strand.
TTCTATGGAACCAAAAGAATGACCAGGAATAACCCTCCACTGCTGGTGGTGAGGCTCACCAGCTCCACATTACAGGCACAATACACCATTCTCCTGCTCCCATAACCTGTGACTCACGAAGCATCTTGGGCAGGGGGGCCAGAAAACCACAGGGCTGAAGCTGGGACCCCAAAAGGCTCATTCAGGGAAATCTTGGGAAGCCCAGAGAGGGACGGTGTCACAGTGTCACAGCAGGAGTGATGCCCTAGGTTGAGGCTAACCCACTGAGAGCTGCCCAGGTGTAGCAGTGCTCTCGGTCCACCATGCCTGGTGCAAATTACCCTGTGCTGTGTCCACCAACTTCGCTGCTCGTTCTGCAGAACCTGGCATGCCCCCCGCCAACTTCCCTCTGGACACTACTCTTCCCCACCTCCAATGTGGGGCGTACCTCCATCAAGGCTGCGGGACATGGTGTACCGTTTGCTGGAGGAACGCTCAAAGAAGGGTGCAGGCCGGTCGATGAGGGCACTGGCCTGGCGGGTCTGTGCCTGGGTCCTCCCGCTATACCGGAATTTGGAGCCCATCACCAGGAAGCCCTTGGGTGGGGGCTCGGGGGACACCAGCCTGCAGTGGAGGAATAGAAGTGAGGAGGCGGGATGAGGCCTGCATTGCCAGGCCCAAGGCTGGACCGTAGCTGGCCTTTCATTCCATTGTCCCATCAGCTTGGACAACTCAGTCGTCCAGGAGGGGAGAGACTTGGGGAAAGAGGAGGGGGGCCCTTTCTTAGGGTCCCTGCAAGCTCCTCCACCTGTTCTCCCTGCCTCACGAAACACAGACGTCACCCACACATACACTCACGGCCTCTGTCTCAACCCTGGTTACACCACCCCGGGGTCAGGCTCACCGGAAGAACGTGTGGTGCTCGATGCAGACCTTCCACAGTCTCTTGGCTGACCGGTGGTTTGGGAGCTTAAAGCCAATCGTGCTCTCAAACTGCTCATACTGCAAAACCAAGGAGGGTGGGTTAGAAGCAAGACCTGGGCCCACTCTCATCACCAATCCATCCTTTCATCTTTTCTGCACCCCTTCCTTCGCAGACATATGCAACTTTGTTCTGGTCATCACTTATTCATTCATTATTATTCATTATTTAAAAAGAGATCATTTTGGATACTGACAAGGTTACGAAAGGAATGAACAGAGATGTGTGATGTGACAGAGAATACCTGTGTAGGCGCAGGGCTTGGGTACTTTTTTAGAAAGAGTGATCAGGGAATGCCCTCTAAATAGGTGATCTTCGAGCAGACATCTGAAGGATGGGGAAGGAACCAGCTATCTGAGAAGGTGTAGAAGAGAATTCCAAGTCGAGCGAAGATCAAAAGCAAAGGGCACAAGTTGGGAAAGAGTTTGCTTTTGCAAGGATTTCAGAGAAGGCCAAAGGGGCAGGGGGCAGTCAGGAGGAGATGTGTGGGAAAGGCAGGTAGCCAGAGACAGCACAAAAGCTAAAAAGAGCTTTTAAAATGTTTCAGCAAGGAGTGAGGGTGGATTTGACACGCATGATGGAAGGGACTTTTAAACTCTCTTTAGCAGCTACGAGGGAAATGACCTGGCGTGACAATGGAAGCAGGGAGACCAGTGAGAAAGGCATTGTAGAGCTGTAGGGAAGAGATGGTGGCTGTTGGTGGCTGGGGCAGTGGAAAGGAAGAAACAGAGGGGTTTGCATTCATTCTAGAGATAGAACCAAATGGACCTTTTGGTGGGTGAGATGTGGAGGTTGGATGAATATATGTTTGCATGTGTGTGTCTATGTGTATCTTAGTATGTGTACGTACTGGAGTACTACAGTAAGCAAATACAGGGACATGTATTCATTGATCTATGGAACCTGAATATATATGGTTATCTTGATGTGTGCTCGTGTGTGTGTGTGCGCACATACATGCGTGTGCAGGCACATACCTAACATGTCAAGTCTATGGAGAGAGCTCCAGCAGAAGCGGGATCTTTCCCTTCCCAGCACCCCATGTATCCTGGGTAGGAAAAAACTCAGGCCCAGATGCTAGGGTCTTTTCTGTTCTAGTGAATTCCAGTGAGGGGAGGGGTTCCCAAGGCACTCACCTCCCCGGGCCGGATCTTAATGTAAAAGTTACTCCTCTTGTAAGATATCTTGAGAATCTTGGGCCAGGCGAAGCGGTTGATCCTCAGGCGGTCCCGGTAGATGAGCAGGCCATTGGCACAGACTCCTAACATAATGTCGATGCCCTCAGAGTCCTGTATGAGAAGGGACCATGGAACTGAAGGCCTGGACTGCACACCAGGGGCACCTTGCCACCCACCCCCAAAATCTCTCCCTGGGCACTGCTGACAAACGAGCCCTCAGGAGCAGGGTGCCTTCCAGCCTCCAGGCTGGAGTCCACTGACTAATCGCTCACACATTGTCATTCACTCTTTCGTTTTGTCATTCATTCATCCACTTCCTTGTTCTATCATTTTCTCTGTCTATCACTCAAGCACGTATTCACCAGGCAAACATTTAATGGTACGTATTCAGTGCTAGGCCATATGCTACATGCTAGGGATATGGAAATAAATTAAGGCCTTGTCTTTGCCTCATGACACTCCCAATCTAGTGGTGGCATACACCCGTTCATAAATAAATATAAGGAAAAAATGATAAAGATCATGATGAAGGATGATGGAACTTCAAGGAATAGAAATGAGAAGAGAAAAGGCTTCAGGTTGGCAGGAAGGGTCTGGCTCACCAAGCCCCCCAGAAAGACCTGGCAGTTCACCAGGAGCACCTCCCAGATTCGAGGGGGACCCTGGCACCCAGTGGTACCTTGGCATGGTGCAGGTCTACTCCATACATGGAAAGTTTCTTGGCATTCTCTAGGAAGTGGATTTCTGCTTCTCCTGGGGTCATGCCCCTAAGGGAAAGAAAGTGATCACAGGTGGTTGTGGGAAAGGCCCAGCCCTGAGTTCTGCTGCGTGAAGGGGGCCACAGTCAGAACCTGTGATTCTGGGATGGCGTAAGTGGGAGTGGGCATATAGCTAGGCCTCACCCAGTCCCTGCCCTCTGTTCTCAGTGCAGGATGGTGCACCCTCAGGCCCCACTTCAATTCACCCAACCCCCGTCTCCCGCCAAAGCTCAAGTTGAATCTTGTTTCCTCCAGGAAGCATTCATGGGCTGAATGGGGAGTCAGGATTTTTGGATCATTCTGCCACTGAGTTAAGTGTGAGCCATAAATTCTGTTTCTCCATGACTGTGAAACCATTGTGGAAGACTCTGTTCATTATAATCACCCAGGGGCTCCTAAATTAACTCCCTGCATAAGATATTTGTCTCAGAATATTGTATCAGAAACCACTTAAGATCCCCTGAAGAACAGGTGCGCATTCTTCTCTCTGAAAAGAAGGGTTATGTAATCCAAGTTCCTTCTTTGCTTTGGCTGCCAGGAAACCATACATTTTACACTTAGTCACAGCTAACATTTATCGAGTACTACGTGTGGTTACTGTTCCCAGCACTTTACATGCCTGAACTCACTGAATCCTCAAAACAATTCTATAAGGGTATTATCATTATTCCCATTTCACAGATGAGAAGCTGTGGCACAGAGAGGTCGACTAAGTTGCCTAAGGAACGTCAGCATTTGAATCCAGACAATGTAGCTCCAGAGTTTTTATTCCCAGCCACTACACTTACATCTATCTCATATCCTCTGGGCCTCCGTTTCCTCTGCTCTGTCGACCTCAGTGAGCTTCTGTGTGGCACATTTGCACACTATCTGTCAATGTGCTCTAAGTCAAAAGAGCTGTCAAAGTTAAAAGGATGGGGGGGCGGCCAGATTGCTTAGTGGTTAGAGCGTGAGCACTCAACCACAAGGTTGCCGGTTCGATTCCCACATGGGATGGTGGGCTGCACCCCCTGCAACTAAGATTGAAAACAGCGACTGGACTTGGAGCTGAGCTGCGCCCTCCACAGCTAGATTGAAGGACAACGACTTGGAGCTGATGGGCCCTAGAGAAACACACTGTCCCCCAATATTCCCCAATAAAATTAAAAAAAAAAAAAAAGCTGAAGAGATGGCCATTAGCATTTCTCTAGCCCATACAGATCGGAACTTCTTTCTCTGAATTACAGGCTCTGGTATTGCAGGTTCCATTCCAGGCCACCGCAATGAAACGGACATTGCACTAAAGCGAGCCCCACATGTTTTTTGGTTTCCCAGTGCATACAAAAGTTCTGTTTACACTATACCTACTGTAGTCTATTAAATGTGAAATAGCATTATATCTAAAAAAAAAAATGTACATAACTTAATTAAAAATATCGTATTGTTAAAAAATGCTATCATCTGAGCCTTCAGCAAATCATAATCTCTTTGCTGGGGGAGAGTTGTACCTCCAATTTGTAAAAAATGCAGTCTATGAAGTGCAGTAAAACGAGGTATGCCTGTATTCTAACTCTTGCAAATCCCTAACACATCTTACGAGCTTCAACAAGGAAGACACAGAGATGGCAGGCAGGCCCTCACTCTCTAGTCCTGAGCCAGGCAGACACTGCTAACCATTTGTACAGTTTCAGCATCCTACTCAATACAACGACAGCCAATGCTAACCAATCAGAATTGGTGTGCAAGTCTGAGAGAGACACAGTTGCCACCCTGACCTGGCATTCCATCACACCCCAGCAGGCTTTCTTCTCCACATACATGATCCCTCCACATCTGGCCCTGGGCCCTCAGGACACAAACTTCCTCATTCCCTCCCTCCTCATTAGCAGTGAGATGACACCACCATATCTAGGTAATTATCTGCTACTCCTAGAACAAGGTACTTTCCTCTGCACAATCAACTATTCAACCGCTGGAATCACAGAGAGCAACAATTATAGTTGACAGGTGGTGTGTTTACTACATGCCACTCAGTCCTCCCCAAACCCTCCAAGATAGGTTTATTAGCCCCCACATTGAACAGATGAGGAAACTAAAGTGTAGGGAAGTGAAATGACCTTTCTAAGATCCCCTGGTTAAAAAGTAGCAGAGCCAGGGCCTCGCCCAGTGGCTCAGGCAATTAGAGTTCCATGCTCCTAACTCCGAAGGCTGCTGGTTTGATTCCCACATGGGCCAGTGGGCTCTCAACCACAAGGTTGCTGGTTCAACTCCTCAAGTCCCGCAAGGGATGGTGGGCTCCGCCCCCTGCAACTAAGATTGAACACGGCACCTTGAACTGAGCTGTCTCCTGGATGGCTCAGTTGGTTGGAACGCAGGCTCTCAACTACAAGGTTGCCGGTTCAACTCCCATTCAAGGGATGGTGGGCTTCGCCCCCTGCATCTAGTAACAGCAACTGGACCTGGAGCTGAGCTGCGCCCTCCACAACTAAGACTGAAAGGACAACAACTTGAAGCTGAACAGCACCCTCCACAACTAAGATTGAAAGGACAACAACTTGACTTGGAAAAAAGTCCTGGAAGTACACACTGTTCCCCAATAAAGTCCTGTTCCCCTTCCCCAATAAAATCTTTAAAAAAAAAAAAGGTGGCAGAGCCAGAAGGTCCAGCTTTAGAGTACAAGCTTTTAATTGTTATGCCATGACTGAGACATCAGGACGCTTACTTACCCAAGGACACACGATAGTTACTATTATCTCCAGTTGGGAGATAAAGAGACTGATTCTCAGAGGCCAAGGATGGGGAATTATCACCCTCAGAGGAGCTTAGAACCTGAGGTCCCAAGAGGTCATTTAAGGTCACACAGATAGTTACCGTCATTCCCATTTGATGAGATGACTTGACCTCAGATTTGCACCTCAGATTAGCAGCAGAGCCAGGTGGGGTACTTACAGCAGAGCATCTGGGGCCTAGCGGGGAAGGTTCTGGGAGCCAGGGAAGGCCCTCTCACCTGTACGTTTTGTGCAGCTCCATGATCCTCTCTTCCAGCTCACGGGTCTGATTCGGGGCGAAGCGGAGCTCACTGACATAGTTGCCCACATGTTCCTCGGCGTCATAGTCCCCCAGCTCAGCCTGCACGGCGTAGGAGCCCAGCAGGGCATGCGTGACAAAGGAGCAGGGAAGCCGGCCTGTGATGATGTCCGCCCGCAGCTGCAGGCACAGGTAGTATCTGGAGATAGGGGAGAGTGGCCATGGGCACGGCGCCCCCTTCCCCCCAGATGCCCGCAGCACGGCTGTCCAACGATCGATCCGTCAGAACTAAGCTGATCGACCCTCAGCTCAGGAGAAAAGGAATGATCCTCTACCCCAGCATGTCACGTGCCGGTCACTTAGGTGTGTCCGATGAGACGGTTTTGCACTGTTTCATATGACTTGAAGCATTTCTGTTCATGTCTCAATTTGAGGGATTTTTCCTACTGTGGGATTAGTTTCAATCTCTAACTCAGTTTCAAGATAAATAGAATTACTTTGGCCATTTTTTTTAATGTCATATATTTTTGTTTATACAATTAATGTATTTCTTATTGTGGAAAAAAATGTAAACTTTAGAGGTGACTCTAAACTTCCTCCTGATGTCCATTCTCAGTCCTAATCCTCTCTCCCAGAGGTCATCCCTGTCATCTGTGCTGTGCTAGACCTTTTCCTCCATGGACACAGAGAAATGCACGTGGCTTTGATTCATGGACATGGTCTCAAATGCTACTTCTGATTCGATAGCTAGCTCTTCACACCCGACTCGGGGCCTTAACGCCCCTCCCAGGTTAGCATGCGACTTGACTCATTCGTTTTAACTTCTGTACAGCACGTCCACAGCCCAGACGGGCCCATTTGCCAATGTTTTCTCAACACTTTTTATTTTGCCTCTAGCTCTAAGTGAATTGTCTAAAAATAAATTGGTTTAAAAGAAACATTTCCAACCACCAGGCCATGATTTTTTATAACTTTTATGCATGCTTGGATGATTTTACAATTTTTAGAACCATTTAAAACCATTTTTTATTGCTTTTTCGGTTATAGTGTATTAAAAAAAAAAGTTTCAGTCCATTCTCCGCCAGCGATGACTCCTTGCCCATTTTGCTGTTTCACCATTTTTTTTCCCATTGCCTATTTTTTATTTTCTTTTAAGCGGATTTTACTTAATATAATTTTTCCTGTTTGTGACATTATTTTGCAGTCTGAACTGAAGTGCTGGCAAAAAGCACGTGCAGCCCCAGTGTATGCTCCAGGCTAAGGCAGAATCAGCAGCAAACTCAAATATCACACACCCAATATCAATAACTCTAAGCCCACAAATGTGGACCTAGGGGCATTTTGTTCAAGTCCAAAAATTCGGAAATTACTGCCCAACATTCTAACCAACATTTCATGTCAATCAATTTGTCATTTTGATCAGTTTATTTAGTGCCTGAATATTTTTTACTAAATATAAATCATCCCCATCCCCTGGGGTCATCCCGGCTGGGCAAGGCTAACTTCTTCCCTTCTGGGGACCCTGGAAGCCCCATGCCCAGGGACTGGCACAAAGAGACACCTGTGGGCGAGACCAGGGGCATGGGGGCTGAGCTGGTCTAAAGCTCTCAATCCCTTTGGGAATGGAGTCCCACGCCGCCCTCAGGGCTAATGAGGCCCTTCCATTCCAGGGACAACTATCTTATCTCCCAAGGCCAAAGTCAGCATCTTGCCCTTGGAGGTTGCCTGGCAAATAGGCAGCTGAATTAAGGAGGGACCCATTAGGAGAGAGGGGCTGCTTCAGTGGCCCCTCCCCTGCTTAGGAATAACTCTAAGCCCACAACTTATTGTTGATGGGAGTGCACGTCCCAGCACATGGACGACACAACCCAAGATATCATGAAGTGAGGCTCTCTCTTTGGACGGGGCTTAGATAAAGGGAAAGGCCTCTCCCTGTTCTGGTTTGCAGAGGCAGGATGAGCCCCATAGAAGCTCTCCTCCTGGAGCATGCTTTACACCCCCTTTCAATCTTCAAGCCCCATTATCTACTGGCCTTGAGGCACAATGAGACTGAATATACAATTCATGTGCACCCCAGCAGCCAGACTTGCCTCCAGGAGGGGGGGTCGCATGCCTGTTTGACCCCCACATGCCTGATATATGCACAGAACAGCACATAGGACCAAACTCCCACATGCAAAGGCAGCTGCACACTACTCTCCATTTATTCCCAAAGTCAAAAACTGGTGGCACACCAAGCACATCAGATCTTCAAATGTATTTGGCTGATCCCATCCAGAGATGACCTACACCACGTTTTTCAAAAAATTTGAATTAGGGGTGGCCAGCTGGCTCAGTTGGTTAGAGCACGAGCTCTGAGCAACAAGGTTGCTGGTTCAATTCCCACATGGGATGGTGGGCTGTGCCCCCTGCAACCAAAGATTGAAACCAGCGACTGGACTTGGAGCTGAGCTGCGCCCTCCACAACTAGATTGAAGGACAACGACTTGACTTGGAGCTGATGGGTCCTGGAAAAAACACACTGTTCCCCAATAAAGCCCTGGAAATACACACTGTTCCCCTTCCCCAATAAAAATCTTTAAAAAAAAAAAAAGTTTGAATTAGTTGCCAACATTTAAAAATTGTAATTTTGCTCTCCAATCTCTAGCTTCACTTTAACCATCGGGCCCAATTCCCACATGGCTGTGATTGCCTGAGATGATGGCATCTGGCCTCTCGATTCACATTGGTCCCCCTGCTCCCTGTAACCCCTCCCACTCAGAAGTCAAGGGCCAGCTGCCATTGACCACTGTGTTTGCGTCCTTTTCTCTTGCACTGAGTCACTTCCTTTGTAGATGCTGTCTGCCTGGCCTTGGCAGGCACCTGAGTTTGCAACTGGCATCATATGCCACCCCACGTCTCCCATGGCCAGCCACCTGCCCCTCCCTCCACAGCCCTCACCTCGTTATGTCTTCTGTCAACTGAGCAGGGTCCGGCGGGTAGAACTTGACGGTGAAGGCAAAATTCCAGGGGCTGCCTGAGAGAAGAAGATGGGGGAAAGCTCAGAGAGTACCACTCCAGTGGACGGCCCAAACAAACCATCCCATCAGCAATTTCCAAATCTTCTAGCTATAATCTCGGGACAATCCAATCAGGGAACCTGGAACATTATTTCACTTGACAGCTGAGAAGACTGAGGCTCAGGTTAAGACTTGTGAATAAGGTAGAGAGACAGAAAACCAATGGTGCACACCAGGCATACCAGGCACACTGTTAATTACTTGACAAATACTGCTTCGTTACACGTCCTGACAACCCTGGAAGTAAATCCTATGATTAGCCCTGTTTTGCAAATGAGGACAGCGAGGCCCAGTATAGTGGCCTGCCCAAGGGCACCCAGCTAGGAAGTGGTGGTGCTGGGATTCAGACCCAGGTCCCCTTGCTCCAGGGCCCTTGCTCCCTCCTCTTCACCACAGTCTATGCCACAGGATGTTAATGGGAAGACCAGAGAGTCCCACATTCAACAGGTTTCCTAACGTCAGACTTCTCAGAGCTTCACTCTGCCTTTGTAAATCGTACCTCTCTCTAAAGGGGACGTGCATTCAAGAGTTTCCAAAACTTATTTGACCTGTTGTCTCCATTTTTTATAATGCAGATTAATGTTCCCCAAAACACACTTTGGAAAACCCTGCCCTACACCATTTTAACTCCATCTCAGATGGCAGACTTGTATTATAAATAAGACCGAAAAGGCAAAGAGGGTGGATTAAAAGTAACAAAGGACATGTCACAGGGATAAATATTAACCTCCACATGTAGATATGACAAATTAATGGTACATATATAGAAAACAGAGAGAATTAAAGGCTGAGATTTTAGCTGGCAATAAACTCTGCAAGCCAAGGGAAGGGATGACCGCTTAAGAACGGGAGAAAAGTTGGTAAGGGGTGGGGAGACGGGGAGGTGGGGGGAGAAGGAAGAGAGGAGGGAAGAGAGAGAGAGAGAGGGAGAGAGAGAGAGAGGTGCTGATGAAAGGCTATAATCCAGAACAATGGGTAGACCACCTGTGGGGTATTTCGGGCTCCTCGCTCTAAAAAGGCCCCTGACAATGTGAAAAAGGGCTGGGCAGAGGTCATGAAGGGCTGGAGGCCATGCTGTTACTACCAAGCTTATCCCTGTGGTCATCACCATCTTCACCATAGAGCTGTCACGTCTCCAGCACTTACCAAGCGCTGGGCTAAGAATGTTACATGCATGTATAGGAATTTAATCTTCATAATGCCAATCATCCTGAGGTCGACTTTCCTTCACGTAGATGAAGATAGTGAGAGGTTAAGTCACTCTTCCAGGGTCACTCGGCTAGTCAGCGGTAGAAAACAGAGGTCTAACCTCTGGCCATTTGATCCCAGAACCCAGGCTCCTGACCACAACTGAGTCCTTGGGAAAAGCAGCCTCGCTTCAAATAACCCCTCTCTTGGAAATAACAACAACAACTAATACATACTGAATGCTACTTGTGCAGGCACCATTTTAGGTGTTGTGCACCTAATAACTCATTTCATCCTTACAACAACCCTAAAGGTAAGTCCTATGATTCCTCCTACTTTATACATCAGGAGACTGAGGCACAGGACAGTTAAATAACACAAGAAGTAGTGATGGAGTCAGGAATCAAATCCTGGCAGTCTGGGCTCTCTGTCTCTTCTTTTAACCATCACACCAGACTGCCTCGGGAAGCCCCTGCTATGTGCCAGGTACTGTTCACCCAGGCGTCATTTGTCACTCCCACCTTGTAAGGTAGACATCAATAATCCACTTGACAAGGAGAAGCAGGAGCCCAGAGAGGTGGAGGAATTGTCCCCAGTGCCCTAGGTGATGGGTGCAGAGATTTGGGAGGAAATATACCCAACAAGACATCAGGACTGTGGTGCTACCTTCAGAAGCCTGGGAACCATGTCTCAAAGAAAGAAAGGGGGTAAATAACTGCTCCATCGGGTTCCCAATAAACAGAACTGGAACGAGAGAGTGAAAGCCACAGGGGTAGGGACAGAGATGGTCACTCTGCTGAAGGAGGCAGCACTGTTCTTTGATGACTTGAGGGGACTGCCTGCCCTGGGGAGGGAGCTGAGACTCCGCAATTCTGTCAGCTGCTTCTCTTTTCCAAGCTCCCGGTCCTTCTCAAACACTGCACACTGTATGTGGTCTGGTTCTTTCAAGCATGAGAGCCAGGCCTCCCAGGCAGGCTGGGGCTCCCGGGGACGGCCTGAAGCCCAGGCCTTGGGCCCTGTCGGCTCCAGAGGAGCGTGCTCCATCTGTGTGCCTGCCCCTTTGTCTCCAAATGACAGGAAGAATTCCTCGAGCCCCCTCCTGCAGAGTCAGCTGGCATCCCTGGGCCCAGCTGCCTGCTGTCATGGCAACAGGCTCGCAATAGCTTTTTAGCCCAGGGACCAGAGTCCAAGCAAGGGAGAAGGCTGTGTAGGCTTCAGAGCTCCACTTACTGTGTGGCCCCTGTCTAAGGCCACCGACCTCCCCCTTCCGCCATTTGAAGGTTGCCTCATCCCTCCCAGCCAACGTAAAGGACAGGTGGTCAGCCTGTTCATCTGTCTTCGCCCCAGGCCTTGAAAACATGGCAGGATGGTGCTGGAAGGCCAGAGCTCAAGACTTGGCTCAGCCTTGCTCTGTGACCTTGGGTACGTAACTGGCTCCCTCTCTAGGCCTCAGTCACCCTCTGTTAAATACAGGAGATAGCTAAAATCAGGGATGGGTAGGACAGCTGGTTGGCTCAATGGTTAGAGCGCAGTGTTCGTAACACCGAGGTCGCCGGTTCGATTCCCACATGGGCCAGTGAGCTGCACGCTCCACAACTAGTTTGAAAATGACAACTTGACATGGAGTTGATGGGTCCTGGAAAAACACACTGTTCCCCAATAAATAAATAAATAAAATTAAAAAATAAAAAATCAGGATGGGCCTAACTTTGTCCTGACACATTCACTGCTGTCAGCCTGAAGTGGCCTTTGGTGCTGTGAGGGCCAGGATTCTGAGCTGAGCCAGCCGTCACTGATGACTGAAGCCTTCACCGGCCCTGGACAGGAGAGTGCCTGTTTTCAGGCCATCGGCTTGCTGCCTTGTCCTAGGTGACTCTGCAGGTCCCTTCCAGGGTTGACATCCTGAAGGCATCTGTGATCCCACTGCTAACCTGCTGTGTCCCTCTGAACAGTCATTTCTCTTGTCCAAGCCTCAGGCTCCTCATCTATAAAACAACGTCCTGCCTTCCCGAAGTCTTCCACGAGGAGCAAAGGAACTCACGGGTCTGAATGCACTTCCCAAAGAAGGAGGGAGCAGCACAACTTCGGCCTTCAGGCCTGGAGCCCTTGCCCATCCTCCCACCCTCCCACCTCATTTCCAACCTCTGCAGGCCACTCACTCCGGATCTGCTTCTTGATTTCCTTGGAGGGGTCCAGCCAGTTCTGCAAGAGAAGATAGAGTTCTTTAGAGTAAAGAAGGAGAAGAGGACCCGGACAGGGCTAGGAGGGAGTAACATTCTGAAATGGCCCCGATAGCCCCCGGGGGGAACACCCTTCCCTGGCTGAACTGTCTGGGTCCTTTTCCTTGGGACTGGGGAGTGAGGGAATGAGGTGTGGATTCACCACAGGGCCCTGAGGCGGGCATTCTCCTGAGACAGCACAGTGAACGGGTAATGCAGCTGCGATGAGACTGCTGGGAAGGAGGAAACTCACACCGGAGCCTCCCAAGAGTGGGGGGACGTGCCTCAGTTCCCCCAGGAAGCTGAACCATGGCTCTTCAGATAGCCATCTGGGGGAGACTTGCGGGTCCCCAAAAAAAGGACTGTGGTGGAATGGGGTGGAGACAGAGAACCGAGGAGAAATAGGCCTGGCTGGACCTTGGGGACGTGCAAACAGAAGGCGTCTGATGCAGACCTGAGGACTGAGGGAAGCTATGAGACACCAACAGGACCAGGGAGCCTGAGGGAAGTGGCCTCCCCTGCCAGCCCTGCACCCCAGCCCGGGTACCTTCTGGCTGTCAGCGTCACAGAAGGTCAGGCCAAAGTAGTCCTTCTCCAGGAGGTTGAGGTGCTCACAGACCAGGTCAAACAGCACCTGGCCCCGGCCATGTTTCTGAAGAGAACAAAGCTGCTGTGAGGCCCAAGCGTACCTTGGGGGGGGGGGGGGAGGGAGACACCCCCGGCTCCACCAAGACAACCTGAAAACCCCAACAGCCTTCCGATGACCTAGCTCTGACCTAACTCCCAGCCCTATTGGGGTCCCTCCTAGACCTTAGACCTGCTGGGGGCTGGGGGCAGTTGGAGGGGGTGTGTGTGGTGACTGATTTCTCCTTCCTTTACAGCAATTAGGAGAAGGAGCTAACTTAGACACAAGGAGCAGAGGACGAAAAGTCTAAGCTTTGGGTATGAAAAGAACAGAAGAGCCTCTGGAAAAGCCACATGGCCCCAGGACTCAGCGTCACCATGCGACTCACCTCCCCAGCCCTTCCCCTTAACTAAGCAGGAGCGCAATCCAGGGCAGCCCAGCCTAGAGCGCCAGCCCCTCCTGGGCAGCAGGTAAGGCTTCACAGGAGCTCATGGGGGTCTACATCAGCCCCAGGTGGAAGCAGCCCTGTGAGGGCCACCTTCTCCCCCTCCCATACAACCACACTTGGTACCTCTCTGAACACCATCTGGACCTGAGGAATCCGAATGGCGAAGCCCAGAACCTGGCTGGATACCCCAACCCACAGGGGTGAAGATGAGCCCAATAAAGGGACCCCAGAGCAGGAGAGGTATGAAGCAGTCACCACTCAAAAGAGGCAGGGGCCTCCAGAGGGAGGGTGAGGTCCCTGCAAGGTCTAGCTCGGTCCTGGGGACTGGGACCAGGCCAGACTGTGGAGAGCAGCTGTGGGAAGTCAAGCTTCCTGAGCCAGGAGTTCTTCAGGAAGAGTGGGCCTGGCCTCAGCCAAACCCTCTGCGCTCTTCCAGCGCGGGCTGACAGAGCATCTTGGGGCCAGCGTGGGCAGGAGAGGCAGAAGAGATCCCTTTCTTTCCTATGCCCAGGAGGAGGCAAGATGTTCATTCTGAAACCCTTCTACAGAAGAAATCAACATGAAAACAGGGAAAAAAGAAAAAAAAAGAAAACCAACCCTGCTAAGAAGAGGGACCCAGCCACCCAGGGCTCAGACGTAAGTCCTGTCCCTTCAGACCAGGGCAAGGGACAGAAAGGGAGGTGGCTCCTGTAACTCCTGGCAGCCAAGCCAACCTGTGGACGCTTCCATACACATGGAGACGGCTAGGAATGGTGCCTAGACTGGGGGAAAACCCTCTAAGGCGGCAAGCGAGAGCGCAGACTTAGGGCGGGAGCCTGAGCGCATACAGGACAGGGGAGATGCTATATGCAGGGCCAGAAGGGCTGACCCCAGAGAGGAGGTGTGTGCCCTGCCACCTACTGTGGGACCGGACCATGCCACCGGGCTTCTACACAGCCTGGGTGAGTGTGTCCTTCCAATGGCTGCCTCCCTATGCCTGAGGGACACCCTTACCATGGAACCTCAAGTGGCCAGTTTGTCCTGAAGACCAGAGGCGGTGTCCTGGACAGGGTGGGTTCACAAGGGACGACCCCTCTCTCCACCCAACAAATACATACAAATGGTTCTAGCTGAAACATCAGCATCTGCTTGGTGAGACTGCGGAGCCTGGTTCCTCGGCGTACAAGGCACCAGGTCTGCCTTTGATGGTGGCTCCTTGCCAAGGTACAGTTACCCTGAAAAACCTCTTCCTGGCACCAGCCTGGTGCCTCGTCTAATTCTATTTGCAATCATAACAGACCTCTCCGGGCCTCAGTGCCACCATCTGCACAAAGGAGAGCTGGTCAGATCATTGCTCTGGGAATGCTGCAAGGGGTCCAGGACTCCATGGAAAAAGGATGCCCTCTGGCTTGGCCCAGGCTGAGTGCACCCAGAAGCCTGCCCTGGCTCGCAGGCCGGCTGGCCGGGGACAGGGCATGTGGCATTGGGTGCTTCCTACCTCCACTTCACACTCGTACTCAGAGGCGTCGAGCAGAGTGACTCGGCAGATGGCACTCTTGTATTTCTTGGCGACCTTCTGGGGCGATTTCTGGGCCTTGCTGGGCGTGGTCCTCTCTGACAGACCATCGGCCTCCCCGTAAGCCTTCTCTTCCATGTCTAGGCTCTACAGGTCCAACCAGGGGGAGAGTTTGGTTAGCCGCCTTGAAATCTTAGCCTTTCATCTAAAAGAGATGCGATAAGGAGGCAGCTGGGGCTAAGAAGGACCTCCCCGCCCCATCAGAGCCACTGCCCTCCAAGTTCCCCGGGGTGACCAGGGTCTATGGCGGGTGTGTGTAGGAGGAGAGACAGAGCTTCCAGGTGCAATGGGGTGGCTCATGTGAGGGTCCCACTGCTTCCCCGCAGGTCCCTGCTCCTGTGGGCAGCCTCTGCAGGCGGGAGCACCCCACAAAACCAAACCCGGTGGCCAGAGCTGTCCTGTCTCCCTAGAATAGTGCACGAGTTATCAGGGCCTCCATCTGCTCTCCTCCTTCTTGGTCTGTCATTGGGTCTAGCGCGAGGCTGGGAACTTATGGACTGATCTCACAGAGGAAAGAGAGGTCAGAGCCCTGCCCTGTTGTCCTAACTCTACCACTGATAACCTCCATGACCTTGGCCAAGTCCCTGCCCTCTCTGGGCCTGTCGTGAAGGAAGGGAAGTGTGAATTCAATGGCTAGGTGATTCCTCGAGTCCCCTATGGCTTCAGGGTTATGAATTTTACTCCGGTGCCACACTGGGCTTGCCAAGCTATAATGGATAGGCTCAGTGGGCAGGAGAATAAGGTTGAAAGAACATGGGTTTTCGAAATCAGATCTATATTCGACTTCCACCTCAGTCACTTCATAGCAATGTGACTTCGGGTAACTCACTTCATTCTGTTGAGCCTGTTATCCCCAAGTGTCAAATGGGGAAATTAATAGCTACTATCTCAGGTTTGGGAGAATGAAACATACAAATGAACACATTGCCCCTGGCACAGGGCTTGGCAGGTAACGGATCAGTAATAAGTCTTTGTTTCCTCCTCTCCTCCCTCCTAAGGACTGGCCGAGGGGGACGGGCTGGGCAGGAGAAGGGATGCCCACGCTCTCAGGCACACACCTGTTCAGCAGGCCGCGTGTCCTGCTGGGGCGGGGGCTTCTCATTGGAGTTGGCCTCTGGGTGGCCGTGGCCTGCGGGGGTCACAGGGGTGGTGGCAGCAGCAGCAGCAGCAGCAGCAGCAGTCTCAGACGGCTGCGGGGCCTCCTCCTGAGCCTTCTTCACCTCAGAATCAGGGCCTGTCTCTGTTGTCATGGCGCCCAGCACGCCTGCATTGGCATGAAGGAGAACATGTGATGGGGAAAGGGGCAGCGATAGTATGACAGCACAGAGCGAGAGGGGCAGGAACCTCATGCAGAGAGAGACAGATGGAGACAAATGGACAAAGAGCCACAGAGAGAAGGAAGGAAGGAGGGAGGGAGGGAGGGAGGGAGGGAGGGAGGGAGGGAGGGAGAGACAGGAAGTAGGGATGGGGAGAGAGTCATGAGAAGTGAGGGGTTGGTGAGTGGAGGCAGCTGAGGTCACAGACTCCTCCCTCCCAACCTTGTGTCCATATAGTTCCTGGGGACTCTAATCTCTTGTCCCAGGTCTGGAATGTGGACCCTTCCTAGGGATGATGTGAATCTCTCCAGCAAGCCCCACTCTGCCAAGAGCACAAGAGATCGTCAGTGACCACCTCCAGGCAGGGCCTCGGCCAGGCGGTCTCTCTAACCACAGCAGGCCCTGAGCACCCCACCACGCTACTAGCACACAGTAGCCCCTCAATAAAGGCTGGATCAATTGAACTCAATTCAACCCAAAGAACCCTGGGCTCCAGGCCCTTCCCAGCACTGACTTTAGGCAAGGCGCTTCATGGCCCAAGCCTCAGTCATTCCTGCCCCACTGACTTCACAGGGATGGTGTGAGGATGGATCCAAAGGGTCAGACAGGAAGACACTCTTAACAGACGCGTAGCCCTGACAACGTAAATGCCAGGACAACTGGGCTCTGGCCCCAGGTTGGCCACAAATCAGGCAGTCACTTCACCTCTCTAGGACTCATTCAAAAGGCAAGGGACCTGGAGAAATTATCTCTGGGACAGGCTATTCTTAGCACTTTCCCCTCGGAGGAGGAAATGAGATTTCAGAGAATCCACGTACCAGTGCCCAGCTAGTCTGTGGAATAAGCAAAGTGCAAAAACAGAAAGGAGGGAGAATGGCATGGTCCCATGGCACTTGTTAAAAAACAACACAATAACCTGAACAATGCATCTCTGTGTTTGTACACACGTAGTGAAAGATCTCAAAGGACACTCACCAAACTGTGAAGAGAGGTTAATAATTCAGAAGTGGACAAAGGAAAACGAGAGAGCTCCGTGGGGTAGGATTAGAGAGGAAACTTCATTTCTTACTTCATACTTACTTTGAAATTACTTGTATAATTTTAAATATACATTTATCTTTTTTAACTCACAAGTTGGGTTTTTTTCAAGCAGGTGAAAGCACCCATTCTGACCCCAACCAGTGGATCCTCAAAAAAAAAAGTTTGGAACTGAAACCCAGGGCATAGAGAAATAGGCAGGAACCCTCACCCCTGAGTCCAGAGCCTTCCTCCAAATCCATCTGTCACTTATGTGACAGCAAACGCTGACTCTGTGCTAGAACACAAATGAGAAAGATCAAGTCTAAGCCTCGTAGGCCCTCCCTGAGCCCATCCACCATGGGAGGCCTCTGACAGGCAGACAGACAGACCACTGGTCCAAACATCAACACTGCAACCAACTCCAGGGGCACACACCACTGCCCCACACTTCCTTTCTGTGTTTCAGTTTCTCTCCCTGCATTTCAGGGGGCACCAGCCCAGCCCAAAACAAACAATACCAGACAGAAAGTCAGGGGCAGTGAGTACCCCACAAGAACTCTAGGCCCCTGGACAGATCACAGGCATCCTTCAACCCCGCAAGTAGATAATGAGGGGAACGCTTGATAAGCTGGAGCTCGCAGCACCCATGAGAGTTCGTTGTTACTGACGTGTACGAGGAGGAGGAAGGCAAGACCTTCATCCACACTGCCTCATCTCCACCCTGAAATGCTCACCACTCATGTCATTACCCTGGGTTTTACGGGGATAACTGAACGCCATAGTTAAATAAAGGCTCTCTGTCGCTTACATGACACCAAGTGCCAACTCTGTGTCAGGACACAAAGCAACAAGAGCTGCTCCAGGGGAGCTCCCAGCCTTGTAAGGTCCAACTGAGACTTGTCTGCCTGGTTCAGGATCTCTTGTTAGCCTGTACTGGAGAACATCAGCTGTGATGCTAGATAAGGCCTATAGGGAAGAACCCTTAAAATAAATGCCTACTTACTTTTGCTTAAGGAAAGAAAAAGAATCCACAGACTAATCTGTATGTTTTTGCTGTAAGAAGCAAAATCCACATGATCCTCATGGGCCCAGGCCCAGAGATTCTGGTGTGTCTACTCCTCCCCTCAGCTTCAGTCTGGTTTCAGCCAGTACTCTCTGAACCTTTCCCGGGTCTGCATCTTCTAGCAAATAGCCCGGAGAGCAATCTTAAATACCCGTCTTCCGATGCCTGGGTCTCCACAGAGCCTGCCGACAGTGAATGCCTGGTGAGGGCAGACCCACAGGCGAGAGGAGCTAGGAGGAATCTTTTAAGATAACTCAATTTCCTCTTCTTTTACAGGTGAGACCCAGAGAGCAGAAGAGACTTGAGTGGCAGTCATTTCCTGGCTGCTCCGGCCCACTCCCTTCCCCACCCAGGCTCCTGACTCCACAGTTCCTAGCTCTGGGTCCATTCTTTTTTCCACTGCACTTGTCTGAAGAAAACCTCAGCAGAATCTCCTCGAAGGAGGACGCGCTGAGGTCCAAAGAGGTGGCATAAGCCACCATAGAGGGCCATAGCCAGGGGCTGCTTAGATAAATGATGGCTCATTCACCCAAGAGAGTTAAAAAAGGTGATGGAAACAATCATGGAAAATATCAGAATGAAAAAGCATGATGCACAATAGTTTGTACAGATTGGCCTTATTTTGATTACTATATATATATATATATATATATATATATATATATGTATATATATATGTATATATATATATATGTATATATATATACACAGATACAGAAAATGCAGCAAAGTATTAACTGTGGTTGTTTCCAGATAGTGAGAGTACAGATTTTTTTTCTTCTTCTTTCTGTTTAACTATAGTTTTCAGTTTTTCTAGTAGGAGATTTTTTGATTTTCAAAAATTAGAGGTTAAAAAATAAAATTTTCCCAATGTAACATCTTGGTATAACAGGATGAGAAAGAGATAAAGTCTGATTAGATTTTTAAAAAGTTTTTTTTTTCTTACTAACTAAAAAGAAAGATAGCATTATTATATTTTTAAACCTAGGATAAGAGCCTTCTTTATTTCACAAGTCAAGGGGTAACGGCATGGTTCTCTCACTAGGCCGCAAAAAGCGAGCCAAGACACAGGCTGTGGCTTCTGCTACAGCCAGTCACGTGGGCATAGTTCTGCCCAGGCCCAGGCCAGCACAGACTGATGGAGCCCGCTGGGCAGCCAGGCTGGCCGGGCACCATAGGGGACCCCGGGTGAAACATGTGCTGATTCCGTAGAGCTCACTGCCATGGGGGCGAACGAGGCTCACCCAGGAAACGGGTAAACACTGGGCACAATGTGACTTAGATTTGCTAGTATCTGTCTCAGCCCCTAGAAGATTCTGGATAGCTGGTGATAGAGACAATGGCTGGGAGTTCTCAAAGCAGGGCTTAGAGGGTGAAGTGCAGTCAGATTTTGAGAAAAGGGAGAATTTAGACAGCAGATGGCCGGAAGGGCATTTGGGCTGAGTCACCGTGTGAGCAAACGTCTAGAGATGGGAACAGGTAGTGCTGTGCGGAGGACAGACAGGAGGCCTTGACAGCCAGAACAAGAAGCCTATACAGGTGAGTTCCAAGCGGCCTGGCAAGAAGGACAGGATGGAGTCGGGGAGAAGGGAAGGAGCTGAGGGTGGTGCCGGCGTCAGAAGTATGAGTCTGATGGAAAGGATGGAAAGGGCAAGGTCACTGCCAGGGACTCGTCATCTCGTGGGTCCCTTGCAGGACAGCAGGGCAGGGGCAGACCTGAAGCGGGGCTCCATCCATCTCTAGCTTGCTCTGTGAGCTTGGGCAAGTGACTCCACTTCTCTGAGTCTAGGTACCCTTGTTCTAGAAAACAGAGATATGCTTCTCTCCCTCTCAGGGTGGTGATGGAAATTCGGGAAAACAACATCGAGAGAGCACTTAGCCTGGCTGGTACCCAATAAGACAACCCCGAGAAGGTCTATAATTATAAGCAGTAATGGGAAGCCGCAGTGGGGAGGGGTCTGAGGACCAGGAGTCAGAAGGGCCCGCCCAGAGCAAGAGATGCTTTCAGAGACAGAGGCCAGCAAGGCCTAATGACACTAACACATGAAAACCAGAATGCACAGGATTAGCAAAGGGAGCGAGGTCAGCCAGAGCAGTGCTGACGGTGCCCGCGCCAGGCCTGTCTGGAGGAAGGGGGCCTGCTGAGGTCCAGCATGCTCACCTGGCCCATCTGGGGCCAGCCCCGCAGGCTGTCAGCATCTGATGCTCTTCACCATTGCAATCACCTGCTGGCCCGTCCTTCAGGGGCACTAAGCAGCCTTCACACACTTTTGTCGTTCCCTCTGGGTGGCCTGCCAGGAGAGGGTATCCTAGCCCAGCTGAGGCAATATCCATTTGGACTGCTGTTATACCACTCGTTAAAAATGAGATGACAGGCTTATATATCAGGCCCTCCAGCCTGGGTTAGCATGAGTCAGCATCCCTGAGTCCGGTAACGTGTACTTGTTTTTTTTCTCTATTCCCACAGCCACTGCTCAGGTCCAAGCCCCTCTCCACTCGTGTCCGCATGGCTGTCCCAGCCTCCTCCATGGACTCCTGTGGCCACTGGGTCCGCCCTAGGGTTTATTCTCCACAGAGGGGCCGCAGGGACCTTTTTCAAAACTCCAATCGGATGCCCTCTTTAACACCTCCAATGACTTCCCATCAAAAGAAAACACAAACCCCTTATCACACTACAGGTCCCTGCATATGGCACCTGCATCAGATCCCACCGTTGCCATTACCACGCTGCCACCATCACGGTGAACCTGACACACTGGTTTTCCGTCTGCTCCTCAACCACACCGAGCTCGCCCCTGCTATGGGGCTTTGTCCTTAAGTACTGTCTCCGTATGGACAGTGGGTTTGTCCCGTCTCTTGGCCACAGCAGCTGTCACTCTTGCGATCTCAATCCATGCGCCCTTGACACTTTGTCTAAAGTGGGTCCCTCCCCCTAGTTCCTTTGGTTACAACATGCCGATTTTTTTGTTTGGCTTTTTGGGTTTTGCCATTTTAACCATTTTTAAGAATAATAACTCAGGGTTATTAACTCCGTTCTCAGTGTTGTACAACAATTACCACTACCTAGTTCCAAAATTTTTCATCACGCCAAACAGAAACTCTATACCCATTAAGCGAACATGCTGGTCTTTTTTTTTCCATAGTAACAACCACAAGTGGAAGTTATATTGATTGATTGATTGATTGATTGATTGATTGGTTGATTGATTGGTTTCTACTCCTCCTCTAGAATATAAACTCCACAAAAACAAAACTTTACCTGTCTCATTTGCCATTACCCCCATGGCTTAGCGCAGTTTCGATAAATAACAAAGCTAACATTTATAGAGTTTGCTATTTGCCAGGCACTGATCTAAGCTCTTTACATCAATTAACTCATTTAATCTTCATAATCACCTATAATACTCTTATTATCTCCATTTTACAAAAGAAGAAACTGAAGCACTGAGAAGTTAAATAAACTTGCCCAAAGATCATACAGCCAGGAAACGGCAGTGCCAGAATTTAAACCCAGGGGTCTGGTGTCAGATGGATGGGCAGATGGACAAATGGACAAATATAGGGGTGATGGGTGACGGAATACCAATTTGACAGCCTTTAAGTCCTCTCAACTACAGACTAGAGACCTGGGCTGCATTCATTTCACGAGCCATCTGGCCACCAGCCAGCCTGTCCTGCGGACTTATCAGCCCTTAAGCACCTGACGTTTCCATCCAAACTCCTGATCTTATCATCCTCATTTTACTGAGGACACACAGGCCCAGAGGGGCGTACAGTTTGCCTGAGGTCATAAGGCTGTGCCAAGTCTCTCTGACTCCCAAGTCCATCTCACTATGTGGCATTTCAGCAGCCGCAGGGGGGTCGTTCCTGTACTGATTTCTGCCAGAGGTGAGGCTAGCTATGGAAAAACTTCCCAAGATCGAAAGGCAAATACACTGGGTGAAGATGAACTCTGATCAGGAACACTGTTGGTTTCAGTTCTGCTACTTCCTATCTGGTGGGTTTGGGGCAAGTCATTTCCCCTTTCTCAGCATCAGTTTCCTCATTTGTCAAACAGGGATGAGAGGCCCTGTCCTCCCACTGCAGAGAAGGGGCACATAGATAAGGATATTACCGAGAAGGAAAGCTCTTTGAAACACAAAAGTTGAAGTCACAGTAAATGCAGGGAGGGTATATTATAGATGTTTATGACATGTAAGCAGTCAGACAATTAAGTTCGTGAACTCATCCTAGAAAAGTGCTCCATACCCCATTGCTGAATATCACTACAGTCACCTTTGAAGTCCTCCCCTTGGGAAGCTATGCACTGATGCCAGTGCCTAGTCCACCCTTTAAAGCAATTTTGGAACTCTTTTTCTGGAATGGCCACCAGAGCTGTCACATTACCCTTGATGTTCTGAATATCATCAAAATGTCTTCCTTTCAATATTTCCTTTATCTTCGGGTAAAGAAAGACGTCACTAGGGGCCAGATCAGGTGAGTAGGGAGGGTGTTCCAATAGTTATTTGTTTACTGGCTAAAAACTCCCTCACAGACAGTGCTGTGTGAGCTGGTGCATTCTCGTGATGCAAGAGCCATGAATTGTTGGTGAAAAGTTCAGGTCGTCTAACTTTTTCACGCAGCCTTTTCAGCACTTCCAAATAGTAAACTTGGTTAACTGTCCGGTTGGTACAAATTCATAATAATCCCTCTGATAGCAAAAAAGGTTAGCAACGTCATTGCAACAAGTTCACGAACTTAATTGTCACACTTCGTGTGCCAAGAGAATGTCTTTGCACGCACATGCGTCGCAGTGGAGCAACATGAGGGCACACACAGCCACATGTGTCCATGACCATGAACAATTACTCCCTAGACAATAAGGCTGTCTCTTCTAAATGTTGGACACTGACAACACTTGTCCAGGCATTTTGGGGAATTGTGAATCACGTAGAAACTAACAATAGGAAGCAGCTGAAAGAGGGAGCCATGGATAGGGTGTGGGAGACACCAAGACACCAGGAGAATGCGAGGCAGAAAGTGCAACGCCTCTGTTCTGAATGACGTTGCCATAGTCACAGTTACCAAGATAACCACTCCTTCTTTTGGGGAAGTCAGAGGGCAGTCTGCCCTACCCCCCTCTATCCATGCCTCCTGGACTGTGAGTCTCCATTTGCAGCCCCAGATCCATGCCTTGTTCAAAGAAGCAGGAAGCTGACCCCTTGGACCATCCCTTGAGCTCCCTTGCCTGCTGGCTTCTGGTTGGGTTTGGCCAATGAGAGGCGCTAGCACGAGGTCAGAGGATGGAAGGAGAGAGAGAGGTCAGGATACATTGACCCAATTTCCCTGTCTGTGGTTCTGGTGGTGGCTAAGCTCCTCTGTGCCAGCTCCTTGTACAGGACCAGCCACCATGAATTCTGGGAACACTGTCACCTCCCTCTGCTCCTTCAGGCTGAGGGAGGCAACAGCTTCTGTCACTGTTAGTTTGTGGGTACCCCTTGTAGGTTCCTTTAACCTTACCCCCACTTTTATTACTAATTAACTCAGCTGAAGCATCGGAGTGGAATTCTATTTTCTGCCCAAATCTGACAGATACACCTCCTGACACTAAATAGAATATGAATTAGAGAGGGAAGGAGAAACCTGGGAAGAATCGGTATAATCTAGTGGTTAAGAATAAAATGGGAAACAAGGAGACCTTGAAGAAGTCCCTTAACCTCTCTGTACCTTTGTCTTCATCTGTAAAATCATAATGATAATGTTACCTATCTCACAGGTTTACTGAGAAACTGAATGGGATCCTGCCTATAAAGCACTTAGTATGTGCCAAAACCCACACTTGGTGCTCAAGAAATATTACATATTTTCTTCTTCCGTATTAAATCTAAAGGCTGAAAGGTTCATAACAGTATTCCCCTAGAGAAAGAATTATGGACTCTTTTTTTCTTCTTTAGTGGGTTCTCTGTATTTTGCAATATTTCTACTATTAACACGTATACTTTTGGAGTCAGAAAACAAAAAGAAAAGAATTAAAAGAAAAACCAGAAAGAGAAAGCGAGGGAGCCTGTTAAGAACTGAGTCTTCCCTCTGGAGACGGATGTTACTTCCCATTGGGATTTCCCTAGCACGGAACATTCACTTCCTCGAGTGACAATCTCCAGGTGGATGTGAATGAAATGACTGCCTGCGATGAGGGAGGAAGGCAGGCTGAGAGAGTTGCCTCTGGGGCCCTGTGCCACCCTCCCAGCCAGGCCCGGGAGATACCTGATGGATGCAGAGGAGTTGAAATGGGAGTTGGGCCTGCAGGGGTTCTTACTGCTGCTCAGGTCCGAAGCGGCAATGAGAAGGTGGCGATTTGTCAGAGACTTCTGATACCCATGGGCACCGCATTAAATAAAACCAAGCAACATGAAAAGGCTGCCACCCGTCAGCACTGGCTTCTTGCCCAAAGGTTTCACGTGCCACCATGGAGCCACAGACTGACGTGCAGTTGTGGGCTGGGGACCACGTGACATGCCCAGAACTGCAGAGTAACAGCATCAGAAAGGAGACATGCCTCCCACTTGGACCACACTGATCACTGCAGAGGCAGAGAGACCGCCGTGTAACGGGGCAGCCTCTGAGAGCCGGCTATGAGCTGGCTCTCTTCCAGGCTTCGTCTCATTGGAGCTGCACAAGGGGCAAATGGGATAGGTGGGCTTATTCTCCAGGCCGACTTGGCTGGCCAAGGTCACGTCCAGTGAGGTGGGGATAGCCAGGACTAGGACCCAGGTCTGCTGGCTCATGGTCCCATGCTTTCCCCCCCTCAATCCTGCTACATCCCACGACCTCCAACTTGCTGTCAAGCACGTAACCAACGCTACCGTTGCTCTGGATGTAGAAATAATAACAGCAGTCAGTATCAACCCCTCCCACATGCAAGGCACTTGACAATTGAAAGGATCCTTTTATAATCATCATTTCTCATGGACCTCACTGATCAGCGGTTGGTGAGGGGGAGCATAGAACAGTAGTAATGAACACGGGCTTTGGGCCAGAGTTTGAATCCTGGCTCCACTGGCTTGGGGACTTTGGGTGAGTTCCTTAACCTCTTTGAGAGCTAGTTTGAGCCTGCAAAATGAGAGTAACACCCCCTACACCTCAAAGGCACTTTGAGAATGAATTGAGAAAATGCATGCCAAGGTCACTTGGGCACTGTGTTTGCTATATGGTAGACACTCAAGTGGTAGTGATGGCTCTCATCAGTAAGGCTGTCACGACCAGACAGATGGGTAAACTGAGGTCCGGAGAAGGTAAAGAACTTGCCCAGGGAAACTCAGCGTGTCAGTAGTAGCAGGGCGCAGGCAGCCATTTACAGTGTTCAAAGAGAATTGGAAAATTTCACAGGTAGTTCCGTACTAGGTGAGTGAAAGACGGGTTTCCCTCAGACATCCCAATCATTTGAGAGTGACAGGGACAAGGTCCCCTCCCAGCAGGTCAACCATCCGTGTCCTTGTCCCTTCAGGGAGGAGAGGAGGGGAAAGGAGACGGGAGAAGCAGCAGACCTTCATGGGCACCTGTCACGGTCTATTTCTGACTCTCTCACCTGATTCTCTTTAATTGTTTGAAGACCCTTAGAGTTCACTGTCAGCTTTCTTTAGAATAGAGTAAAATTGGAAACTACTTTGAATGTCCATCAACAGAGGATTGGCCAAATTAATGAGGATTTACCCATTGCATTAATTATAAAAGTATTACATACCTATTGCAAACATTTTTGAGATAGATTTTACATATACTGACATGGAGAGATGTCGATATGTCATCAAGTGAAAAAATGCACGTTGTAAAACAATAATGCAATTTTTGATCCCATTCTGGAGCATATGCTCATGTAAGCATAGAAAATATTCTGGAAGGGAACACACCACACTGTTATCATTGGCTACTTCTAGAGAGAGGATTTTGGTTGGGGAGCCAAGGAGAGAATACACTTCTGAATTACTACGATTTTTCACATATTTCTTTTGTAATTAAAACTAAAGAAAAAATAAATATAATTTTTTTAAGATTTATTTTGGTCAGTCTTACTTCCCATAGTACCTGTTATAACTCTATTTCTGTCTGTTCTCTTCCAATCTCTATCTATGGTCATACCTAATTTTACACCTCTTTAATCTCAGGCTCATAATTTTCTGGGTTTTTTTTTTCCATTTAACATTAACTGTATCAGAAATTGTTCCACATTATTATATCATCATTATCAGAACAGCTAATATTCATGGGTGCCATACTATGTGCTAATTACCATGCTAAGAGTTCTACATGCTTTAAATCCTTTAGTCTTGATGACAATCCTAAAAGAAGGTACTTGGGCTGTTCACATTCAAGATGGGGAAACCAAGCCTTTAAAAGATGAAATGATTTGCCAACACCTCACCGTTAGTAATAACAGAAGCTAGACTTGGGCCCTGGCCTGTGTGTATCCCAAGCCCTTGTTGGGAACCTCTCTACCCTGCTCCCCTCATGGATGCTGAGTGGTGAGGGAGAAGAATCTGGCAAGTAGGGATGAGGAGACTCAGGTGCTGGGACTCACCATTTGCATGACCTTGGACAAGTCACTTCCCCTCTGCTTTGTTCACTCAATTATTTCACCAGACAAGCATATGCAAATCACTGAGCTACATGGTGAGGATAGAACAATGAATAAAATATGAACCCTGTCCTCATGGAAATTAGAGCCTCGCCTGGATCTCTTCATGGACAGAAAGGATCTAACCCCTGACCCACCTCTGTCACAGGGACATGAATGAAATGAATAAAGGATGCAAGGCAACTTCACAAAAGCACAGCTCCATATGCTGCAAGGTAAGTATTTCTGTGGCTGTTCACGGCTGCATATTACTTTACCCACTGGATGGTCCAAAATGTTCTCAATCATCTTGCTATTGTCAGGCACTTAGTCCCAATTTGATGCTATTATAGAGGAAGCTCTGATGGGGATTCATCCAAAGAAAATCATTCAAAAGACAAGAAAAAAAAAAGGCAGATATACAAATAAGCTGCACAATATGCTTTGAATGACAGAAGGAAGACAGTCCTTCATTTTAAACTCACAAGGCCTCCAACTGAAGGCATGACTCTGGTGGCCCTCCACCACCACCCCAAGCTGCTCCTTCCGCAATCTGCTGAGCCACCCACCACCCGAGGGGACAGACATCTTACTGTAGTTTCAACTCCTTCAGCGTCCACAGGGCTCGTTCTTTCCTGCAAGGCTGCAGTCCACATCCTCCTTATGGTTCTTACTGTAGCCAAAGGGACCTTCCCAAATAGTTCTGACGGGCTCCAGCGCATGACCCATGCAGACCAAACACCCGCAAAGGTTCCCGAAGCCTCCAGGCTCCTGTCAAGTGCAAACATCTAGGCCTGACATTTTAGAGAGATGGAGGGCGGATAGAAGTAATGTTTACTGAGTCCCCGCGAAGCGCCAGCACTGCGCCAGTCCGCTACCCAAAACCAACAAACGTGGTCTCTAGAAGATAGGTGTCTTTATTCACGTTTTACAGAGGAGGAAACAGGCTCAGGCCAGTGAAGTGATGTGCCCAAGGCCACGTGGCGCGTACAGAGCAGAGCTCGAGCCTGGGTCTGGAGGATTTGAGAGCTTCGCCAGAGACCTAAACACAAGCTGATTTTCTGAGTCACCTCCCAGCGTCCCCAGCCCTCTGCACCATCCGCTCCATGCATACCAGACCACTTGTTTGTTTTCAAAGGCATCCCTATTTCCTTCCCCTCTGACTTGGGGAAGTGGGGTGCCCTTCCCCCCAAACTATCAGAATTCCACTTGGCCTTTGGTGCCCAGAAACC
This sequence comes from Rhinolophus hipposideros, assembly GCF_964194185.1. Classification (NCBI taxonomy): domain Eukaryota; kingdom Metazoa; phylum Chordata; class Mammalia; order Chiroptera; family Rhinolophidae; genus Rhinolophus; species Rhinolophus hipposideros. Next base: position 19,380,348 of record NC_138068.1, read on the forward strand.
TTCTCTGATCACCAAGATAGGAACACATTTTTAGCATATGCATGGGTTTCCCTTTCCCCATCACCCCTGCAGGGACATGGCTCCGATCCACAGGGCCTGGATTTAAATCCCAGCTCCCCCATGACCTAGCTGTGCGACCCTGAGCAACTGCCTTCCCCTCACTAAGCTTCAGTTTCTTCAATCTGTAAAATGTGAATAATTCCTATCTCACAGGGTTTTGTGAGGATTGCATGAGTTGTACAGGTAAGCCTTTAAAACAGTGCCTGGCATATAATAAGTGCTCAATAAATGCTGGTTGCTACTATTCTTATTCACAAGCCTCCCACCCACAAAGGCAGTGGTGCCAGCCGGCTCCCACTCCAAGCCATCCGCCTAAGCTCAGGTCCCCTCCCCGCATGGCCCCCTCTACACAGTCCTAGCCGGTACCTTGCATGCTCGCCCTTCGGTTTTCTGGTCATTAGGGCCCTACCAAATGTGGCATGGAGCGAGTGTCAGGGCCAGCCAGTCTTCCCTGTAGCCAATGGGAGCAGAGATACCACAGCATCCCCACTTCTAGGGAAACCTGGCCAGGAAGCAGAAGGTCAAGGCCAACCCCTCTCTCAGGCTTCCCTGCTAGTATCTCTCTGCCCCTACCCATCAGGAGCACTCAGGCCACAGAAGCACCCTGGCCTCACAGACCTGACAAACACACCTCTCCACCTGGGCCAATCCTGGCATATCAGTCATCTGGCTCTGCTGGACACCAACCCAGTGCTCCCAGACACTGCCCCACGTACAATGGCATGGTAGACAGAGGTGCTCTGGACTCAGACAGCCCCACCGTTTCCAGCTGTGTAACCTCAGGCAGGTGCCACAACCTCTCTGAGCCTCAGTTTCCCACCTGTAAAAAGTGGATAATAATAGCATCTACCTGACGGGGTTGCTGTGAGATGATGCAAAGCACTTCTCTATCACACCGCATGGCATACAGTAAGTGCTCAATTAACATTGTGACTCTGATTGTGTAATCATCGGTATTCCTCCAAACAGAGAACATTATCCCCTTTCAGCAAATGGGGACACACAAGCCCAGAAATGTCCATGCTGAAGCTAAAACAGAGACAGTTCTCACCTCAGCCAGTCTAGTCAGGAGACCCTCTCCACTGCCCCTGGAGGCTTAGGCCCAGAACAACCCCAGGCAGGCCGCATCCTCTTGGTTCTGTACATTTCCAAGAGGGTCTAGTGCTACCATTTGCCTGTTGCCTCCACCCTGGTCCATTATCTGTGAGGCGTCCTGACGTCTCCTCCTCACCTTCTGGGAGCAAAGGTTAGGGGGCCAATGGAAGGCCCCTCCTAAGCCGAGCCTTGGGCTCCAGGCTATAACGCCCACAGAGTTCTGGGTACGGGACAGCCAACTGCAGAGCCACATAAGCAGGCATTTGGGCTGCAAGAACCCAAACCAAGAGACAGAAGGCATGGTACACTAGTACTGGCTTTCCCGCTTGGTTGCTATGTGACCTTGGGTAAGTCAATTTCCTCTCTAGACTTCATTCAACCTTTCAACATTTACCGAGTGAGAATTACAGGACCAAACATTGTTCTCATGTGAATTCCGTGGAAACAACCCAACATGAAGCTCACAGAGCTGGGCCCAGGGAACTGCCATGTGGCCCAGGAAGGGTCTCAATAAGAATCCCTGCACTGATCTCCTCCAGGACTGCCTTGAGGTGCCCCTCAAGGGACCGTACCCTGCACACCACAAATACTGTACGTGGTGTCCCCTGGCAGGCATGACCTCAGGCTGGCCAGCAGAAGCCAGCTCCATCCCTGTGTAGAGCTGGCAGAGCCTCCCTGGGCCACGGTAGCTCAGAAAGGAGGCTGGCACAGGCTGCCTCTGCTGCAGGCTCCATTTGGAAGAATGGGTGGGCAGGCGGGCACACAGCCACTTCTATTCTCCATACCCTTGCCCAGGACAGGCAGCACGAGTCTTCCAGGAGCTGCTGAGGGTACCACCCTAGTCCCCGGCTCTCAACCTGGCCCAACTAATGCTGGGGGCTGGTGGGGAACTGGAGCAGCTGGACCTCACGCGGCCCCAGAGAGGCCCTAAATCCAGCCCTCTTATGCTCCCACCTTTGGCAGCACAGGAGGCACGGTGCAGTTCCAGAAGTGACGACAGGTACACGTTGTCGTGTCACCCCCCCACCAATGCATCCTCAGAGCTCCGGAGGGAAATCAAGGACCACAGCCAGCCTCCGAGGGAGACCAGCATCCTCAGAACTCCCTTCCTAGTCTTGGTCCAGCCCCTCAAGGTCCACAGGGGCCATCCTGGGCCATAGCTCTGCCTGGCAGTGGCCTCAACACCCGGTCAGTACCCTGGTTGATATAGTCACTTGTCCCCTGTTATCCCCAAGACCCCAGCCTCTTGGGCCCCAGAAATCCCCACCTCTTGGGCCCGAGATCCCCAAGTGTGAAGGTGCCAGACACAACTGTGAGGTGCAAGTCCTCTCTCTCTAATCAGTCGTGGGGGCAACGCAGCCAAAACACCATCAAGCGAGAACCACAGAGGTCCTGGGGCTAAGGCCCATCCCCCAGCTTTGGTAGACTTGGAAGGGGGGCTGGATGGGAAGCAAGCCCGGAGTAGGGAAAGGTCTGTAACCAGGGGGTGAGGGAGAGGGCAGAAGCTCCCCAGCACCCTTGCCTCCAGCCAAGCCAGGAAACTGCCTTGCGGCATCTGGAGCAGGACTGGAGAGACCCAGAGAGCCCTCCACCTCCACGGAGGCGGCAAAAGTGGTCTCGGAGAACCGAGTGCACCAGCCGGGGAGAGCCCAGCACCCAGCCACCTTCATCCCTCCAGCAAGCACCCATCAGTCCACCGCCTTCCTGCCTCTCTCTGCAGGCCTTAGGGAGGCTGCAGAGCGGGGAGGTTGGGAGGTACCAGCAAGGACCACCCCCATACTGGCCGGGGGTCCAACAGCCTGCAAAGTCAGTTCCTCCCGGTCTCGCCCCCAGGATTCCGCTGGGGCTGGAGTCCGGGGCTGGAGCCTGCAGCCCCCCCACCAACCCCCGCGTGCCACCTAATCTCCCCCATTGCCTACCTGGGCCTGGGGGTCCCCATCTCGGGCAGGCTGGGCGAGGGACGGCCCCTCAGCTCCTGCGGGTGGCAGGCCGCGGGGCGGGGCGGGCGCGCCGGGCAGCCCCGGGCTCTGCGGAGCAGCCTGTTCCACGCCACCCCCGCCCGCTGATGGATGCCGACTGCAGCAGCGGCGGCGGCGGCTCGGCGTGCGCCGGGGTCTGGGCGCTGTGCCCGCAGCCCCGGGCCTGGCGCCCGACGCGCGGCCAGCCCCCGCCCCCGCCCCCGCCCAGCCCGCGCCCAGCCCAGGGGAGGCCTCCGCGCGCCTGCCCGCTCCCTCGGGCCGCCCTGCCCCTGCCGCCGCCTCCTCTCTGCCGGTCTCCCTCTCCCTCTCCCCTGCTCTACCGCTCAGGCTCCCAGGCCACCTCCTCCCCGGGCTGCCACAGCGGCAGTTCCCGGAACAGCGCCGGACCATACATCAAAAACCAACTGTTCCGCGGCCGCTGCCTCCACCCCAGCCCAGGCCAGCCTCGGCCCTCCAGCTGAGCCAACCCCTCCTGGGGGCTCGGCAGGGAGAGGGAAGGGGAAGAGAAGGGGGGAGGATCCCTGACTCAGAAGAGGTGACTCAGCGTCAGGGGGCCTCCCAGCCCACCGAGCCGGATACCCTCACCTCCCAGGCAGCACAGCCGGGCAGAGGCTGTCACCCTGGGACTCAGGGCTTCTCCCCCACCAGGAGGAGGTATGTGCTAATGTCTCCTGGGATCCTGTGTGTCTCTGAGTGCGTGTATGTATACATTTGTCCATATGTGCTTCGGTGACAGTGACTACACATAACAGTGGGGATTGGGCCCGTGTACAAACATGTCTCTCTTCTGGATATGCGTGAGTACATGCTGGGCCCGCACCAGGCTCCAGGAAGGTGGTGGTCGGGGCCAAGGGGCCTAGGGCACCAAGGTCATGGGTCAAAACCAAGCAAAGCCCTGTATCTCCCCTCTAACAGCACTAATTCAAAAGGCTGGTCCCAACCACTGCACTTCCATTTTAGTGGCTCAATAGGCAGGACCTCAAGCAGCAAAGGACTCTGGGAGACAGAGGGCCTGGGTTCCAGTCCAGCTCTGCCACTAGCTCTTGCCAGCACCTTTGGGCAAGTTGCTCTCCTGCTCTGGGCTTCAGTTTGTAAACGATGAAAGAAAGGTTGTACGTACTTATCTCTAGGAGTCCCAGTTTGTGGGGAAGGCCTCAGAGAAAATGGTGGGTAATCCACAACAAGATTCCCAAAGATTTCTACCCATGGGTCTGCATTTGCAGCCCACATGACCCCTATTCCCTAACCATCCCCACCCCCTGGCATCCACATCTATTCTTGCAATTCTTCAAATGATTCCTCAGTGCCTTCTATGTGCCAGCCACAGTTCTAGGCACCACTGAATCCAGTGCACTCGAAACCACAGAGGCCCAAAGCTGGGAAGCAGCCCAGATGTGAGCAGAGCCATGCGTCCCCCCATGCTGCAGTCCCCTCAGTGTCAACTTCACCAATGGGTTATGTCCCTGTGTCAAACTCACCAGTATCCATCTCTACTCCCACCTTCCAGGGACAGGTTACTCCTCCCCATTCCTCCCTCCCAAGGGGCTGTTCCATCCTGGTGACCTTGCAGCCTAGGTCCTACCACCAACCCTTGGGCCCCACAGAAAGAGCCTACGCCCTCTCCCTGGCACGCCTCAGAGAATCCAAGATAGCAACTGTGTCCTTTCTCCCCACCCCCAAACCAAGCCTTCTCTTTTCCAAGTTAAACACGACAAACTCCTTCATCAGATGTTCCCAAGACACAGTTTCCGGTCCCGTTCCTGTCCCTCTGTCCACTAGGCTCAGGAGTGGACAGAGAGCAGAAGGAAACCAGGTCCTCCTAATCCCAGAGAACGCGCTGCCCCTCCAGACAGAAGAGGCGAAGATGGACAAATCAGCCCAGGGCCAATTCACAGAAGGACCAGAGTCCTGCTGGGCAGACTTCCTTACAGATTTCCTCTGGCGCCTTTGGTCTTTCTAGTCCCCTGCTTCCCCAGTTCAGTTTTTCCCAGGAACTCCCCAGGCCCTCAGGGATATGGCCTTGAGCAAGTCACTTTGCCACTGGGGGGTGCTCTGAGTTCAGGTCAAATACACTTAGTCAAATAAAGGAGTGAAAGCATCAGAAAACTCAGGTATTACACCAGATGAACTTACTGTTTTATATGCACATCTGCTGAGAGATTCTTGACTGCCTGCCTTTAAGTATTTGTATTCCAAATTGACTCTCAACCTCCTCCGCTCTCTGGCTTTCCCAACCCTGGGCTCCTGTGGCAGGACAGAGCTGCAGGGCCAAAGCCTTCCTAGTTCAACTCTCCTTTCCTGGACCCTCCTCCCCTCCCTTCCTTCCCCCAGGCAGGAGCCCTCCCCCTCTTCCCCAGGGGCAGAGCCACTTTCCCACCGCCCTCAGCTGGATGGAGCCTCTCACTTTCCCAGACAAATCCAGGCTACATTCCAAAGACAAGGCAGGACGTTCCCAGACATCATTCTGGATTTATACCCAAAGGGCTCAATTCACTTCAGGTCAGTGGGACCACACAGAAAAATCGGGCTTCTTCTACTATTGTTATTTTTGTGTCGTTGTTATTATTATTGTTGACTAACATTTCCCATTAGCATTTTCCAGTTTGCAAAGTACTTGCACGTGCAATCTTCACATGTCATAAGAGGCACGATCACCCTTCAATTTATAAATAGGCAACTGAGTCGCAGAGTGGTGAGTGACTTGTCCAAGGTTACACTTGCACAGTAACACTGGCTCTCTGAACCAGACATTCTCCACTCTGCCCTACAATAATTTTTTCTAGAGATATCTAGTTTGGGGGTAGGGGGGTGGGTTGGGGGCACTCTCTGAAGAACACATGGCCCCTACAGGCATCAGGTGAAATCACTGCCCCAGTTACTTGGCCTCCTTCATTCCCCAGGCAGGGAAACAGGCAGGGGGCCAGCACGCAGCTCTATCTCATGAAAGCCACCATGGAGAAATGCTAGAAGGAGGAGGAGTACTCCCAACGAACAGGGGCTCTTCAGTTCCCTTAGTGCTGAATTCTGCTTCCAGCCCCAGCTCTAGCACTTGTTTCTGTTACTTGACCTCTCTGAGCCTCACCTGTAAAATGGGAAGAATTCTTCCTGCCCCACTTCTGTTCCTGGGTTGCTGTGATGGGATGTCAGCAAGTGCTGGCAGAAGAGAAGGGACAGTACCCTTCATCCCCTCTCTGGTCTGCCTCGGAGGTAGGAGAAATTCTCTCCTCTTACATTTTAACTGCAGGGAACTTGGTGCAAAAGTGCCCAGGATATAGGAAAGCCAGAAAAAGGATGGAAATGATTCACTCTATTGGCTGGGAAAGCAAAGGACATAGTGTGAGCCACAGCCCCCCAAGGCCACCAGTGCGTAAGAGACTAAACCAAACACTTCAGGCAACGCCCCTCCCACTCCCACCCCCTTTTATCTTTTGAATGAGAAAACCAAGGTCCTAAACAAAGCAGACACTTGCCAAAGTTACCCCATGTAGTCAGTGGTCGCTATCAAGTTCATCCCAGGTAGTCAGTGGTCTCTGACTCCCAGCTACCAGGGGTCCCTTGATTCCTGGGTGGGCAGAGAGGATAACAGCACTCCTAGCCCAAGAATTCAATCTTTCATTCAGAAAGCAGTTGACATTCACACTGAACTTGGCCTTGGAGGAGGGGAGAGGACTTGGTTAGCCTCTGCCCTTGAATTCACAATCAGTGGGAAACATGGCCCATAAACCAGTATATGGGAGACCACTGTTAAGAGGAATCGCCATCATTTTCTGAGCACTTACCCCATGTCTGGCACCAGACATACATTCCTTTGCTTAATCCTTACAGAATTCTCCAGCATCGAAATTATTAACTGCTTTCACAGCATAAGTAATGGAGACTCGAAAGTGTTCATGAATTCCCAAAGTTCACCCAGCTAATAAATGGCAGGGCCAGGTCTGTCTGAGGCCAAACCCTGAGCTTCCATCCTTATGCTCTTCTCCCTGCCTCTGGGACTGTGGCGCCCCTGATGGTAACCACTAGCCACAGGTGGCTACTGAACACTTGAAATATGGCATCTGCAGAGGGAGATGTGCCGTATGTGTGAAATTCTCACAGATTTTGAAGATTCAATTAAAGAAATGTTATATATCTCATTAATAACTTTTTTATTGAAATGATAACATTTCGGATGTACTGGGTTAAAATAAATCATTAGAATAATTTCATCTGTTTCTTTTTGCTTTTTTTTAATGTGGCTACGAGAACATTTCTTAATTACGTATGTGGCTCACGTATGTAGCTCACATTATATTTCTTTTGGTCAGCACAGGTTTAGATACTCTGAAGTCCTAACCAGGCCCTAGGGCTCAGAAAAGGCTTCCTGGAGCGGGGAACGCATAAACTGAGCTAGGATAAAGGCAAGATCAGGAGAAGAGGGTATTCCAGGGCAAGAGACCCATGGGGCATCTGGTTTTGCTCCCAGTGGGCTGCAGGGCCTGGGTGGGCTGAGCTGCAGCCCCAGGCAGCTCAAAGCTGGGCCAGCCTCCGGAGGAAGCTACTAGAGCCAAACTTTCCAGAGCAGCATGACCCACAAGCCTGGGAAGTTCTGCCAGGCAAGGCTGTCCCCACCAGTCCTTGACTCTGGAAGGCACTACAAGGCAGCTATGACTAGGTGGAGGGAGGGGGCATGGTGGACAGGTGGTAACACCCACCTGGCAGGGACCTCTCCCCTCTAGCTGCCTCCTTCCGTCTCCTCCAGGAAGCTTCCCAGAGCACTGCAGTCCCCAGGGATCTTCCAGTCCAGACCGTGGGAACCATATGTTCCTGCATTAGGTCATATTGTAGCGTGGAATGACCAAGCTGCCCAGTGGGTCACACGGGACAAAGCACTTTTCCACACCTAGTGTTGTGGTGGTGGAGAGCCAGAGGGCAACAGTTACCTCTGGGGAGGGGGCTACAGGCAAGGATGGGGGAGGTTCATCCATCAGTACAGGAGCTGCATGACCTTGGACGAGGCATGAACCTCTCTGAGCCTCAGTTCCCAAATCTCCAGGAGCTAGTCCTGCTCTGCTTCCTCAGGGGAAGAACCTTCAGGGATAAAGCAAACACCTCGGCCTAACTCCCCAGACCGTTCAGAGCCCGGTCTGACCTGGCTCTGCAGCCTCCTGACCGCAGGCTGTGTGTGGGGAGCTCTATCAGACTGGAAGCCTCGGGGCCTCCAAGGGCACAGCCTCTGCCTCTCTGCTTTTGCACATGTTCTTTTCTCTGCCTGGGAGAGCCTCTTTCCAGAGGCCAGGGGGGCAAGCCGGAGTCAGGAGTTCACCAGGGTGCCAGGTCACCCCTAAGGCTCAGTTCTGCTGCCTCTGACTCCCCCTCTGCTACTCTGCTCAATGGATCCCCACGCTCTGGCTGCCCCTGGGAAATCAGCCCTCCCCTAGGAGCTCTGGGAGCCACACTCGTGGGGCCTGAACACGAAAGATCTGGCCACTTTCCCCCTGAATACAGATGTCCACGCAGCCACCCAGCCGGTGCCCGGAGAGTCAGCTGAGATTTGCGTCATCATAGAATCCCAGCCTCCACGCCGTCAGAAGAGACCTTAGAGAGCATCATACAGCGGCCGGGAGCAGTGAGAGACAATGGAGCAAAAGCTCTGTGGGGACGTCTGTGGTCCCATGTGTCACAAGATGCTGCAGTGATAGCAGTAATCAATATCGTCACAGAGAGCACTTGCCACCACATTACGTGCTGGCGCTGTGCCGAGCAATTTGCATACATTGTTGCTTTTTTAATTTCGCACTGCTCTGTAAGGCAGAGATGACATATTCCACCTTGATTTTACAGGGAAGGAAACTGAAGCCCAGAACAGTTAAGTCACTAGTCCAATTACACACTGCTAGTGGGGAAGGGGGCCAGGATTCAGTCCCAGACACGCCTGCCTCCAGAGCCTGGGTTTTCCACCATGACTCCGGGATCGTTTGCTTTCTTAACACAAATTTACTGCGGAGATGCTGGCTGTGTTTTAGTTCTTGTCTGGGGGTAGTTACACAAGTTATGTGTACACTTATGATCGTGTACTTTTCTGCATTTATATAACTTCAATAAATTTTATTTTTTTTGAATGCTTTTGTCCCAGAGATGAATCCATGCTAGAGGTTTCTGGGGTGTGACATATTCTTAGTATTAGAGTCTGAAGCCAGAAAACTGCTTATTTTCTCTTTTCAATCATCTTTTCATGGCCACAGAGACTGTTCTAAAGAACTCATAACCCACTCCCCACCCCCACCCGCTGCAAGCCAGACGCAGCAAAATTTCACCTGCTGTCTGTCCATTGTTCAGATCACAAACATTTTCTTATAGTTGCATTGCCAGCCCTGGTGCTGCCTAGCCAAAACACCATTTCCAGAAGCTGCCACCTTCTCCTCATCCAGCCATCTGTGGAGACCAGACGGCTAACCCAGCCCCTGCATCACCGGGTAAATCCCAGCTTCATGAGGCGGGCCAAGCAGCAGCATCTGGACGGTCCCCTCTCCTCGTACTAGGCCAGGCTCGGCCGAGAAGCCGCCTATGTGTGTAAACACAGCCTTCTGCTCGGGCAGCTCCTGCTGGACTCGCCTCGCCAACTGGGCCCTCTGTGGCTTTTATCTTTCTGCCCAAAAATAACCATTGGCTTCGATGGTGCTCTGGGCATGAATCGGACGACTCTCACGAGAGCCTGTGGCAGCTTGAGAACAGGAAGGGCATGTTCTCCATCTCTGTTTCCCCAATGCACCAGGGCAAAGGTTGGTGGGATTTAGTGAGCTCCTTTGTGTGCCTGGAAGGACCTGTGCTACCAAGCAAGGGCTCACTGGAAAAGAGTCACAGTCTCCGAAAGCTCACTGTTTAGGGAAAGAAATATAACACCCACACCAGCCAACTGCCACAGAAGGCAAAAAGTACTAGAGGTTGTAAGAAAAGGATAAAGCGCTTTGGGAGTGCAGAGAAGAAAAAGATTAGAGGGAAGCAGATGTCACAGAAAGTTCCAAGGCAGAGGTAGCATTAGAGTTGAGCATCAAAGACAGGGCAAAGGACAGTCTAGACAGAGGAGATAACATCAAACAAGGGTTGGGAAGTGCAGGAAAGACTCAGGAAATACCTCGAATGGCCCGGAGCCTGGGATGAGGCTGAGGCTGGGGCTGGAAAGGCATATGGTGCCATGAGAGCTTCGGATGGCATACCAAGGGGTTTCCTGCACTGTCTAGCAACTGGCTGCACGGGACTGTTTCAAGTTTAATTTAAATTGAGAAAAGGTAAAATTCGCAGCCACACGTGGTTAATGGACAGTACGGGTATAGAACTTTTCCTTCCCTACAGACACTTCTACTGGACAGCACCGGTACACACAAGAGAATCCAGAAGACACTGAGCCGAGGCGTGACATGATCAGAGCTGGGCTGTAGGAAGATTAATTTGTCCCCAGTGAGGAGTAGGTGACAGGAGGGTGGGTGAGGCCTGGACCCAGGGGGAACACTGCAATGACACAGGCAAAATCAATCACCGCCTCTCTTCCCTCTGTTCCACTCTTCCTATCGATAAGCAGGAAAGCAGAGGGTCATGGTTCCACAAGTGGGCGCCCTGGTACGGCAGCACCACCTGGATACTCTAGTGTGCAAGTCCTCGGGCCCCACCCCAGACCCGCTGAATCGGAAACTGGGGCTTCAAAGTAGCCGCTTGTGCTTTCGTCAGCCTTCTCATGACTCGGACGCACACCCACGTGTGAGATCGCCAGTACAGAGTTTAAGGTCACCAGGACTTCATGTCGTGGCTCAGCCATTTACTAGCTGTGCTTAATCTCGTCGTGCCTCAGTTTCCTTAGAAAACCCTATGTGGTTGTTACACAGATTAAAGGAGTTAATACATGCACATTTCTTAGAAGAATGCCTGGCACACAGGAAGTGCTCAATGAATGTTAGTTATCATTTTTAACCCTTATGTGTCACTTTATCTAAACTCCTAGGGTACCAAGTTGAATTCCACCGACATACAGTGGACCAGCATCTGTCTCTTATCATTAGCTATGACCTCCTGCTTGTCCATCATATAATTTGCTTGGCCCACTCCCCCATAGCACCATTTACTTTTCTCTAGGCCCAGTGTCAGAAGGGGCAGGGGCACTTCCTGTGTCAAGGGGGCATTTCTGCCAGGGTTGAATATCAAGGCACAAGAGGTGGATTTAATGTCTTGAGCTAACATGCCCTCTCAGGGAGTGAGTCAGGAGATGTCCCATGCATCGAGGGAACATGCCCCAAGACCACCTGGGAACAGGAATGTCTGCAGGTGAGTGCTCAGCTGCTCACTGCCATTGAAAGCCTGAAGTCTCTTCAGTCAGATCCATGCCAGCCAAGAGGGCATGGGAAACAGTATCTGGAGTTCTGCCTCCCGCAAGTAGCTGGATCCTGATTCAGGGAACCAGCCAAGGGCGGATAGTGTCAAGACACCTGGAGTTTGATTTTGGCTGGGAGATCTCAGGCAGACGTTTTCCTCTCTGGATTCGATTTCCTCACCTATAATGTGAGGGGGTTGGACTAGTATGGTTCTTAACCTTTTATGGGTCATTGTTTCCTTTGAAAATACAATGAAAACCACCGAGCTTCTCCCTGGAAAAATGCACGTGGGCACACATTCATACATACACATCCACAAGACCTCACTATAATTTCAGGCACCAAGAGACGTCACGAAGCCCATGCAGATGTCACCCCCTGGGACCACGGACACTTGGTTAAGACGCCTTCGCTGGATGGTTTCTAACCACCCATGATAAGAAGCCAACTGTATCTGCATCTAATTTAGAGGATCCCTAAGGATGAGATTTGAAATGGGCTGCCCTAGGATTCAGTTGTTCGTCAGCTCGATGCTATGCCCCCTCCCAGGGCCTGCCCCCACCCTGTCATATTGCTTCTACAGTCTCCCTCCCCTTCCTGCTCTCCCCCTGCTCAGCAGGGAGTTGAGCAAATAGTCCTGAAAGATACTCCTGCCCCCACCAGCTGTCTCTGCCACTTCCCGAAGAGTAGACAGATTGTCTCCAGCTGACAGAGGGCAGAAGAAGAGGAGCCTGGCCTGCCTCTCATTTCCGCACTCCATATCCCTGATCCAGAAGCCAACCCAAAGAGAAACTCCCGGATGCCACCCGTCCCCCCCACACCCCCCCGACACACGCACATGCACACACACGCACACACGCATGCGCGCTTGCCCTCCCTCACTTAGCCACAGCCAAAGGACTGTACCTCCAGATACTTGGTGGTGCGGTCACTCAGAAGAGGCAAGAGTTATTTTCAGAGGCTGAGTGACAGGACGGGTGAGAGCTGTTCCAGTCTGTCAGAGCTACTGCTGCCACCACCAGCTCTGATGAATCACTACCCGCTACGTGAATGCACACGTCTGTCGGCTGGCCAGGGAGGCTGCGCCGGCTTCAGGAATGAATGCTTTAGACTGGTGACTATGCTGATCACACCAGGCTGGGCCCAGGATCACACCAAGGGCGAGATGGCGAGACCACCCTGCCTGAGCCAGCGCAGCCTACCAGACCAACAGCCCCGCCAACCAGCACAGCCTCCCCTGACCAATACAAGCCAGACTAGCACAGCCCCTGCCAGGTAAGCCCCTCCACCAGGCGGCCCAGGGGCCCCTCTCTACAAAAGTCCCTTTACAGTGGCTATTACCTCTCTCCCACCCCCACTCCACGTTAGTGAGCCTCCTAGCCCACCCCGCCCCCACACACCCCGGTAATCAAGGCAATGAGAACACAGTAAATCAAACAGCCTTGGACGGACTCAATGCAGTGATCAACTGGTCTCATCTTTCTAGAGGGCACGTTGGAAAAGTGCAGGATAAGGCTTAAAAGTGTGCACTCCTTTTAACCCAGAAATCCCTCTTCTACTAATTTTTCCTGCAGGAATAATAGATATACACAGAGATACAGCTGTAAGTTATACACAGAGAGATAGCTATACGAACATTTGCCTGTGGTATACAAGAGTTTTGTCTTGTACATCAGAGTGTAGTGGAACTAATATAAATGTCCAAAAATAGTGGCCACATTATAGTCAAGCATACATATCCTGATATACTCTGCAGCTGTTAAAATATAATGTCATGGCTTTATATGCTTCTATGTAATAATGTTCATAACAAACTAAGTGAAAAAAGCAGGTACAAAATGCTATAAAATATGTGCTGTGTTTCCCCGAAAATAAGACCTAGCCAGACCATCAGCTCTAATGCATCTTTTGGAGCAAAAATTAATATAAGACCCGGTCTTATGTTAAAATAAGACCGGGTCTTATAATATATTATATAACATAAGATCCGATTTTATATTATTTTTTTTGCTCCGAAACACACAGTAGAGCTGATGGTCCAGCTAGGTCTTATTTTCGAGGAAACATGGTATATGTGTGAACATACACAGAAAAAAAACAATCTGGAAGGAAATATGTGTATACCCCCAAAAATGTTCCCAGTGGTTGTTCTGTGATAGTGGAATTATTTCTTTTGTGCTTCTTTGGGTTTTGTTTTGTTTCACTGCTTATTTTCTGGCGTGTGTGTGTGTGTGTGTGTGTGTGTGTGTGTGTGTGTGTACATATATTATTTATATAAGAAAAACAACAAGAAAGGCCCATTACCCTCGTCTCACAGCTTCTGGCCTGAATCATTCAAAGCTCTTCCTGGAATCTCATTAGAGACCTCGTCCCCTCAGCCACCACTCTTACCAAGTCTCCCTCTGGCTTTGAACTTTGCTGCCCTTCTCAGTTGCCCCCTGCAGTTTCACTAATTGGGGGCCCCATTGTCAATGCCCACAGCCCTCTGACACAGGCCTCCACAGTAGAAGTCCCACCTCCAGGGCTCCGTGTCCATGAGCCTCATCCTGACGGAGAGAGTCCAATCCTCTCATGTTACAGTAAGGGAAATAATTATTACAATAAAGATAAGAGTGGTAGTAAATCTTCATATTTATACTTTGTTTTCCCTTTTCTAGAGAACTTTAAATACGCATTTCACTTAACCTTTGCAATGGCCTGTGAGGCAGGCATTCCTTACACCCATTGTACAGATGAGGAAACTAAGACCCAGAAAGTGTAATAGCACAACACTTGCAAAAGTTTACACAGTGAGTTAGGATTCGAACACAGGTCTTACTTTGGCATATAAGGAGTTAAAGGGAAGAAACTCACAGGTTATCCTGAGCCCACGTTCACAGGAGCCATATTCTACAGAGCCTCACTTCTTCTGGTTCATAGGAGCTATATTCTACAGAGCCCCTCCTCCCAGAGGAGCTCACAGTTGCTACACTACCATCCCCTGCCCAAAACCCCACAAAAGCCCATCTGGGTCCACATGCTCTGCATCTCCACACTAGCCCATCATTCCCTCCCAGCTCTGGCCGTGGGTCCTTGCTGCCTCCTGGGGTCTCCTAGCAACAAGACATCCTACAGTGCCACTCTCTCCACCTCTGGGCTCTTCCAGCTGAGGCCTGTCTCCTGGAGGGAGGGTGCAGCCAGTAGGCTCCTCTCATGGGGGTTATAGCACCCACATGGAGGGGGGAAGGGAAGAGTGGAAACGGAATCAGCCTGCATGGCCCCACTCTGGGCCTGCTTACAGCTCTACATTTGGGGCGCTGGCTTTGGCTGCACTGTCCTTTTCTTGAGCTGCTGACTATCTGCTGACTGGGACAGAAAAAGAAGCTGAATCCTAGAGCTTGAATGGTAGTCAATTCCAATTTACTTTTGTATTTTTGAAATACATGGAATCTTCCCAACAGAATATTAATATTAAAAACAGCAATAATAAAAGCACCAGCAACAAAAAAGCTACTTTATCTTTATTCAATGCTCACAATCACCCCGAGAAGCAGGAGTTAGTATCCCCATTTTACAGATGAGAAAACTGAAACGTAACTTGCCTAAAGACACCTAGCTAATGAATGGCAGCACAAGGATTTGAACAAGTGCATCTGACACCAAAGTGTATGTTCTGACCACTGGACCACACTGCATGTCTTAGAAATCATCTGATCCTACCCCCTGACCACACAGATGGGGAAACTGATACCCAGAGAAAAGAAAGGATTTGTAATTAGCCAGCATGTGTTTATTTCCTGAGCAACTACTATGTGTGATGCACTGAGCTAGTTCTGTCAACGATAAAATGTTTCCACTTCCATGCTATTGGATAGGTGGGCTATGACGACAGATTGATAATTTCAAAACTGAGCAATGGGTTCATGGAAGTTCATTATACTAGTCTCTACTTTTCTGCATGCTTGAAATTTTCCATAATAAAAAAGGTTACAGAAAAAAGGACAACAGAAAGATGGCTGATGAATATGTAAATTTTAAGTCCGGCTCGAATTCAGAAAATCAGTAAAACCACCCAAACTTAGGGATATTCTGTTCTGATAGTTTTGAAGGTCAGGAAAAGGCAAGTGTACTGGAAACCACTTAGCAGCCTCTCTTTCTCCATCTTTCTATCAAATTTTCTGCCTCTGTGTTGCTGCTGGGAAACCCGAGAGCCAAGAGAATCCCAGTCTGGCTGGCTAGGCTCTCTCCCTTCCCACATGGCCCCTCTGATGGGGAGCTGATCTATTGAGTGGGCTCTCTGTGGATCCACCAGCCACGTAACAACAGAATGACATCCCATCAGCTGCTGGAAGAGAGGCAGCTATAGATCCAGAGAACTCCGATTAGAAAGCAAATTCTAGACCTCTGTCAGTAGGTTTCCAACTCACAAAAACTTCTAGCAGTCAGAGGGCCTTTACTCGGTTCTCAAAGTTCCCAGAGAGGGAAAACACGGTTTTCCGAGACAGCGAACAAACACAAGGCAGGAGAAAGGAGGGCAATGCCAACATGAATGAGAGGGAAACAATACAACAGAGGCAGAAAATCTGACAGACGTAGAAAGAGAAGCCACTGGGAGACAGTACAGCACGATGGGCAAGGGCTCTGGCAGCAGGTCAGAGCTCTAATCGCTGCTCCTACGCTTCCGAGATGGGAAACTTGGAGCAAGTAACTTCCACCTCTTGGAGCCTTTATTTCCTCAGCTACAAAATTGGGGATAATTCTACCTCCCATATAGAGTGGATGAAGATATTGAATGAGTCAGTATATGGCAAGTGTTTAACCCAGTTTCTGGAACACAGTAAGCACACAATAAATGGTGGCTTAAAAAAGTGCTGACTATATGACCCAGCAGTTCCACTTCTGGGAATACACCCAAAAGAATTGAAAGCAGGGACTTGAAAGGATATTTGCACATCTGTGTTCATAGAATTGTTCACAATAGCCAAGAAGTGGAAGCAACACAGTGTCCGGTGACAGACGAATGGACAAACAAAATGTGGTCTATACATACAAGGGAATATTATTCGACCTCAAAAAGAAAGGAAATTCTGACACGTGCTCCAACATGGACGAACCTTGAGGACATTATACTAAGTGAAATAAGCCAAGCACAGAAAGACAAAGCTATGATTCCACTCATATGAGGTACTTAGATTAGTCAAATTCTTGGTTCGGAAAGCAGGGGCTGGGGGCAGAGAGCAATGGAGAATTACTGTTTAATGGGTGTAGATTTTCAGTTTAGCACGACAAAGAAGTTCTGGAGATGGAGGTGGTGATGGTAAGACAATGTGAATATACTGAACAGTACTGAGCTGTACACTTAAAAATGGTGAGGATGGTAAGTTTTCTGCTATGTGTATTTTCACCACAATAAAAAAAATAGTTAATTAAACAAAAGTGTCAGAAAACCAGAAAAAGAGTAAAAGACTAAGAGATGAAGCTGGAGAAATAGGAAGAACTGAAAAAGTGAGACCATAGTAAGGTGGAAATGGAGTAAATGACCTGAAGGGGAGACACACAGTACTTCTTTTCTAAGCCATCAGGTACAAGTGGAGGCAATTTTCAGCAGGGATTTGCATTTCCTGTCCTCTACCCTCAATTCTACCTCCCCTGCTGGGCTGTTCTGCTAATCACAGGCCTGTGGGAGAATCTGGCTTCACTGTTCTCCGCCTTCCTGGAATCCTCAGGGAAACGGAGAAGGCTCAAAGCCCTGAAGGCATTTAAAGTAATCCTAAGCGGCTGGTATTAATGTACCCATTTTGTGGAAAAAGAAAGGAAAATGCAGAGAGATAAAGTAACTTGCCAGAGGAAATAGATGGTAAGTAGAGAGCAGGGATTCAAACACTAGCTGACTCCCAACCTCATGCTTGTTTCTTCAGCTCATGGATATCAGTACCTGAGGCCACGCTGTGGGCTCTGGAGTCAGAATCCCAAATCCCACTCTATCCCTCATTAGCTGTGTGATTTGGAGAAAATTACCTAACCTTCTGAGTATCAGTTTCCTCCGCTGTAAAGCGGGATGATCACAGTACCCACCTCAAGGGAATTGAAGAGAACTAAAGGCAATATTGCCAGGAAGGTGCATTGCATATAGTGATGCCCAGAAAGAAAAAGTAGCTTTTATTATTCACTATGCTTAGGCTTCTAGGTACCCCCCCACAGGCCTCACAGGCCCCCACGGACAGACCTGCAGACATTGCTTGTCTTTGGCTGAGTCCAGTGCAGTCTGTGGAGCAAGACAGAACCCAGGCCCAACCCGAGAGAGCTAAGAGCCTAGGCTGGGCAATAATCTTGCAGGAGCAGCAGGAACATCCTGGAAATGACCTCCTCCACCCTCTGTTCTTGACTCCATGGCCTGGGAAGGTTGTTCTGCAGACGCTCAGTGGGATGCAGTCTAAGCAATCTGTTTTTATGGGGGTGAACCTAATAAAAACAACCAGGGCTACCAACTCACCTACCCACTGGCCTCCCCCGCGGCTGGGACCCCTACCACACAGCACCTTTTGGGACTAGGTGATTCATGACCACAGAGTATCAACACCAGGAAGGTCTCAGGAGACCATCTAATCCTACCTCCCATAATACAGACGGGAACACTGAGGCCTGGAGATAAGGTCACACCACGAGCCAGTAGCAAAGCTAGAAAGCACCCCTGGCCACCCAACTCCCTGGTCTGCTAGAGTTTCCAATTTAGTTTACTACCCTTGTTTGCTGTATCAAGTTTAAGTTCATATATTCAAATTTCAAGAGGCTTTGTCACCCCTACAAGCCTAACTGTGGGAGGCTGGCCTAATGGGAAAGGCAAGAACTCTGGGGACAGACAGGCCCGGGTTCAAATCCCAGCTTTACTCCTTTCTAGCTCTGTCATTCCTGGTGGGCAAGTCACTGTAACAATCACTGCTTCAACTTCCTCTTCTGTGAAGTCCGCCGCAGAGAATCATCTGAGTATAGAATGAGAAAAATGTACAGGAGGTAGTACAACGCTTGCTATGGAGAAAGCATGCAATAAATGACGTCTATTGTTAACACTATTATCTTTAATGCTATGATTAGAGTATGCTGCCAGCCGGTAGCAAGAAGTTACCTCAGTCTCAGAGCTTTAGTTCTCTCCCTTCCGGTCATGGGATCAGCAAGTGTTAAGGCTGGCAAGGGCCCCATTTTACAGATGACAGCATCGAACCCAGAGAGGAATGACTTGCTCAAGGAACAAGTTAATGAGAGAGTTGAACTAGAAGCCAGATCTCTTGACTGTCACTCAATTCCGTAAGTACAATCTCTTACTCTCTAGGCCGCTGTGTTTTGTACCTAAATTTGGAGGGGAGGGAAGATGGTCTTTCACACCCCAAATACCAGGTGTCGCTGGCCTCAGCCAGAATGGAACCGCAGCAACCTTGCTATCGTGGCAGGCCAAGGCCAGAAGCAAAGCTCCATGCTGGCAGAGCAGGCCAACTGGGCCAGCAGCCAAAGTGGGGCCATAGGCACAGCTTGGGGCTCTCTCACCAGCTACATAATAAAGTAATTATGGGATTAGGGATAAAATTAGTCACTTGTGTAATTATTTTGCTTAGAATAAGAACAGAAAAGGCCTTTTTAAAGAGTTGCTCCTTGGCCCCTCCCAAGAGTGTCGCTGCAGAGACGCAGATGAGTGAACACACACATAAACACATATACACGCAGCAGTGATGGCAGTAGATGAGCTGGGCTGCTTGGTTTCCTGTGGCAGTGCCTCTCCTACCAGTCCTAACCCTGAAGGCATTTGTCTCATGGAACACCTCTGTCACGCTGTCTGTCACAGGGTATACTGCCTCCCCTCAGGGCCCTTCATCGTGGAGAATCTGGTGGCACAGTCTCATGGCCCTTACTAGACCTGGGTTCCCCTGGCCCTTCCTCCACTGCTGGTATAATTCCAGCAGTACCTGGGAGTCTACTGATTCAGAAAGACCCCTGGTGCTGGCTACTGTGGAGACCCCCTCCCCAATAATGTCCATGTCCTAATCCCTAAAACCTGTGAAATGTTACCTTGCGTGACACAAGGGACTTTCCATATGTGATTAGGTTAAGAATTTTGCGATGGGGAATTTATCCTGGATTACCCAAGTGGGCCCAATGTAATCAGTCACAAGGTCCCTATAAGTGAAAGAGGAAAACAGGGAACTAAGAGTCAGAGAAGGAAGTGTGATGATGAAAGTAGAGGTTGGAGTGATGCCACCGCTGGAAGGGGACCACGAACAGTAATGTAGGCAGCCTCTAGAAGCTGGAAAGGGCAAGTTACACATTCTCCCCTGGAGCCTCTAGAAGGAACACAGGTCTGTCAACTCCTTGGTTTTGGCCCCATAAGGCCCACTTTCAGACTTCTGACCTCCAGAAGGTAATAAATTTGGGTTGTTTTAAGCCAGTATGTGTGTGGTAATTTGTTACAACAACAATAGGAAACTACTATAGCCACCGAAGGAGGGATCTTTGAGCCCACCTTTCCTACCAGGATTAAAGCCCTGAATGAAACTCTCTCAAGGGCCAGAATGTATCCTAAATGCATCTCTAGGGTACCCAAACTCTAACCCAGAGAGATACCTTTGGGGGAAACAGCACGGCAGGAAAAGGGGGTGGTTCTGGGAGGAAAGGAAGAGGCCTCACCTTACAGCTCCACCCCAGGGACTCAGGCCCTCTACCAAATTCTCCAGTATAGGGACAACAGGCCCCATAAACCATCCATCCCCAGGGGTAGGCTGGCATCAGGGAAGGAGACCATCCGGAAGGCAGGAAGCCTGGATTCTGGGCTCAGCTCGGCCTGAGCCATTAGGCAGCTTCCTCTCTCTGGGCCTCGCCAGTGTCATCATGGCTCAGCATCTATCTAGTGCCAGGTTGTGTGCTTTTGCACACTTTCTATAGATGATAAAGCCTCATGACCACCCTGGGGGACAGTCGCTCACATCATGCCCATTTGACCACAGAGAATACAGACACAGCGGGTGGAGAGAGGAGCCTAGTGTGAACCGGGGCAGCCTCACTCCACAGCCCTACCCTGTTCCCCCTCATCTTAGAGCGAAAGGGGGGCTGGACAGAGGATGGTCTGAGGAACAGGCTGTTGGGACCTGAGAGGAATCCAAACCATTTCCTGCCCCTTCGCCCTGGACGCTGGGGCTTTAAAGCGGCACAGCAGTCTGGCAAGATGTCCCAAGCACTGAAAAGGCACCTGCAGCCTTTGACCCAGAATTCCCCTCTTGGACCCCTCCCTGAGAGACATCACCTGAAATACAGACAAAGCACGTTATGCAATGTTCAGCTTTGCAGACACTGCAAACAGCCTGAATGTCCATGGACAGGAAAAGGGGTGGGGGATCGTGTATTTGATAGAATCCTCTGTAATGACAGAGAAGGCAGCTTCACAAACACTGTTAAGGGGAAAACGCAGGACAGCCCTGAAAATGCACTGCAGAGGGCTATGGCCTTGTGAGAAAAGAGCAAAGGAACAAAAGTGGAAGGAAGCACGCCAACCCCCCACAATTCTCAGAAGTCATATTTTTCCTCCTCCTGTTTACCAAAACCTCTGTACTATGTTATTGCTTTCATAATTTACAAAACCCACAGTATTATTAAAAAAACAACAATAACTGCAATGGAGCCCTGAGGAACCCACACACTGAGCAGTCAAGGAGAGAAGGGAGAACCGGCAAATGAGAGCCGGCCAGAGAGATTGTGGGAGAGCTGGAAAGAAGGGTATTGTGTCGTGAAGACCAAGGAAAGAGACGGACCTGAGGATCCCTAGGGTCAGTGTGACCTGGGGGGCGCTGGTGACCCAACTCTTGGCCCTGTGCTGCCAACTGCATTCACAAGGCAAGCCAGGCACCAAGAAGGCTGTAATGATCGACGGCCACAGACAACCCCGTGAGGAACCGCGGAATCTCCCCGCCATGACCAATGTCCCTAGGACCAGAGTTTCCAATGCAAACCAGGCACCCAGGAGAAACAATGACACATCACCCCCAGGGCCATCGAGTCCCGTCCCAGCCTAAGCAACACAGAGGCAGCCTCCCAGAGAAGGGTTTGGTCAGGATTTTCTCGTGTCTTCAAGACAAGGCTCTCCTGGTCCATGGCCACTCACCAGTTCTACCACCTGTGTTTCCATGGGGGCATGCACACATACGTGCGTGCATGCACATGCATACACACACACACACACCTCTTGGGCCCTTCCTCAGCCCCACTGACACATGTCCCTCAGATTGTGTGCCTCTTTGATGTAAGCAGAGCCACAAGCATGCCCAGAGTCACATCCCCCACCCACACCCCCCGCCAGCCTGCTTTCGTCTCCTGAATACCCCCGTCCTCCTGCTCTCCATCCTCCTCATCACAGACCCCAGACAAACCTGAGCACAGGAGGGAAGGTCCCCCAACCGTTCACGTTTGACTTCACTGTCCCATGCCTGCCTCCCACCATACCCATAGCAGGCAGTGGCCACGTCTGGGCCAGCCCAGAGGTGGAGGGAGGCTGGGTCACAGAGCTAAAAACTCTACCAGGTTCTGAAGGCCAGTGCCCTAAGAAGCCACCTCTGACCCTTCATCTAGTGAGTCAACAAGAAGCAGGGCCAAGTCACTACCAGATGTCCCCCAGATGTCAGCCTACCAGATGACATCGCTTGCTTCAGTCTACAGCCCAAATGTAGGGCCATCCCTCCCATCAGCCTGTGGTAATCGGTGTGGCAGGGCCAAGTCAAGGCCAGTACCAATTAAACCACCCCCTTTCCTGCCAGTGAGCTCAGCCTCATTACTTTGCCCCATTTTCAGCTCATCTGAAAAATCTTCATTTGAGGTCCCTGGAGGATCTTAAAAGTGTTATTTAAACATTAACTCTAACACATGCCTCCCCCACTTAGGCATTACCCACCCAAGCCCACATTTTGCTCTCTCTGTTCTTTGGCACTGCCAAGAATGAGAAGTATCTCTAGTCTGCCGCATGGCACCACAGGTCAAACCCTTCTTAATCAGGCATTTTTTAGGGGAGCGATAGGGGAAGTGGAGTTGGTGCCTCCTGAATGGCAAACGTGTCATCTTGTTCGACCTTTGCAACAACACTGACGTGGCATTTGAATTCCTGGGTCATAGATGCAGAAACTGAAGTTGAGCAGCATTACCAAGGTCACCTCGCCAGCATGTGGCCGAGTCGGGCCAGGAACCCAGGCCTGCTGAGCTCCAGGACTCACCCACCCCACCCTGCCCAACCAATTTTGTTCTGCATGCTGCCCAACCCCACCCTGAGCAGAGATGGGGCATCCATCATTCTCTGTCCTTGGCTTATTACCCTGAGTCTGGGTCCAGGTGGAAGGGCTGAGACAAGAGAGGCTGCAGGATTTGGGGCTTCTAGGGGAGGCTTCAGAGAACACACCGTTCCTAGGGACAAAAAAAAAAACAAAAAAAAACAAAAAAAAAAAACCAGTGCTAAGACCTGGTGCAACTCCCCATTCTGTCCTGTATCTTACAGGGGCACCTACAACAGAGAACATGGTCAGAGCCCAGCAAGTGGATCAGATAGGAGGATGGGAGGTCAAAAGAAAGAGGCCAGGGGCTGCACAGTCAGGGAAATCAGAGCTGAAAGGACCAGAGAGTTTAGCCCCATGCCTTTATTTTTAAAGGTAGGGAAACTGAGGCTCAAGGAGGGGAAGGGACCCACCCAAGGCCAAGAGTGAGTCTGTGGTTATGCCAGGATTCAATTGCAATTCCTCTGACTCCTAGGTTAGCTATTCTGGCCCTAGAAGAAAGAAGGGCCTGGATAAAAGAATTGAGTGAATGAACAAGAGGACCCATCACCTCTAGAGCTGAGGGGGTGGAGCACAGAAACCTACATGCTTCCACACAGACCACAGCTTCGCTCTAGTCTCTCCACCTGGGGAAGATGTAGGCAGGAATGAGGCCCTTCCATTCACCAAAGCTCAGGCTCCACTAGGAGCCAATCACAGCCTTGGAAGGAGGCAGAAACTTTGGTTCCCCTGGCAACGCAGACAAAGGCCTCTCAGCACAGCAATCAGCTGGAGTAGAGATGTGGATTGTACTCCACCCCATCCAGATGGGGCACTCCTCTCCTCTTCTCATCAGGAGGGAACTGACCCAATCCTTCTGGTTCAGTCCCCAACCCCCAACCACGCCTCTGCAGGTCGGGAGAAGGAATGTGGATGGGCTTCTGCGTGGGGCCTTGGGACAATAGCTGAGACCCACCCAGTCTATGGGGGTCCGCTGTCACCAGGTGTGTGCCTCTCAGTTGGGACAGGGGGCCTGTGTACATAGATGTTCGTCTCTCCCATGTTCCTCTAAGAGGCAGTGCCAAGTGCAGAAGCAGGAGAGCCTGGAGCTGGAAGGCAGGCGCCCGGCCCCGGCCCAGCTCTGGCAGCAATTCACAACTGGATCTAAGCAAGTCTCATCTGCTTTCTCTCGGGGCCTCATTTCCCCCCATCTATAAAGTATAAAATCTAAGACCTGGAGTTTTCTAGAATAACAGCTCCCAGTCCACACTCACCAAAAGAAAAATGAAGAGAAGGGACAAGCAGGAGCTTACTTATACCGCTTTCAAAAGGTGGCCTAGCCCTGCTCCCAGCTTTGGAATACACAACACATTCCACTAGCCGGCATTGCCTCTTTCTACACACTTTAAGAAGGAAGAAAACCTCAAGAAAACTGATGGACTCAAAAACAGCTTCCAAATAAGATCTCGGGTTCTGGCCACCTACAAGCCAAGCCCCCACCCCCTCCTCACCCAGTCCCTAGCATGGCAGGGAGGAGGTGTGCACAGTGTCCCGGGCGGGGAAGGGGGGGGGGGCTCTCTCATCACTAGGGGAGGAGTCAATCACAGATTTTAGAAAGATATTCCACACTGAGAGTTGGAACAAAAAGAGAGGTCTCTCAGGAAGTTTCTCAATTCCCAGAAAAGTCAAACTATTGACATCAAAACCCACACACACTCGCCATGCTTTCAGCTCTAGAATCCCTCAGCCACCCTACATATAACAGAAACCCAGCAGCCATCCAGGATGTGGCTGCTTTCCCTCCTCCTTCACTCCCCCACACCCGTCAGGCCCCACGCTCTGTCCATTCTCCCTCTTCGCCCATTTTCTGATCTGTTCCCTCTTCTCTACTTCCTCGTGCCTGAGGTCAGGCCCATCATTCTCACTGAGGCTGTACCGACAGCTTGTCCATTGGTCTCTGGGCCTCCACCCATTGGCCCTGCAACCCATCCTCCCACTGCCAGAACTGGATCACTTCATTCCCAGCCTGATACCCTGCAGTGGCCCTCATCGCCCCAGCCCCGCCCCCCCACCCGCACCCCCCCCCCATAAAGTTCCAGCTCCTGGCCCAATACATACATGCTGCAGGATCTGGGCCCGCCTGCCGCTCCACTTTCTTCTCTTGCTCTCCCCAACGTGCACAGCCAACTCCCACCACGTCAAGGCACCCTCCTGTGTCATCCCTTTGCACTTTTATCTTTGCACTTGTGCTTCCCTCTGCCTGGAATGCCCTTTCTGATTCCCCACTGTTGAATGAAGATAACAGCTCACCTTTACTGAGTGTTCAGTACGTGCCAGGCGCTCTGCTAAGCCCTTTGCATGCACTACAGTACCTCATTTATCTATGAGGCAGGCACTAAATGTAGCCTGTTTACAGATGAACAAAGGGAATCAGAGAGGTGAATGAACCTGGCAGAAGTCACATGGTTGATAAGGGGAGGAGCCAGAATAGAAATCCCAGCATCTGAGTCTTAGGTGGCCCCAATCCTCTGCCACCCCCACAACAGTGCAGTGGCAATGTGGAATCAGAAAGCACAGCAAGCTCCCAACAGCGCCCCCTCCTTTGGGCCCTTTGGGAATAGCCAGCTTCAGAGAGTGCATCAGGAGAAGACCCAGCCTTTCTGAGTTTGCCCCCGACCTTGTACTTCCTCTAAGCACATAGCATGGCCTCTCCGAGGGCACCAAGTGCCTGAGCCCAGACCCGAGAAGTAGGGCTCCATAGTTACAATTAATGCCCCGGCAGTGACTCCTGGCAAAATCTTTCTAAAGTCTAAACTCCTTGGCCAAGCACCAGGGACCGTTAGGGACTGGAACCTGCTCATCTTTTCAACTTGAATTGCCCTCTGCACCTCCTGCCCCCATGCATGAGTGTTCCAGCCGCAATAAATTGGTGGGTATTTACCATCCATGTAGGTTCTCGCCAAAAGCTGCCATTTACTGAGCACCTACTGAGAGCTATGCCCTAAGCCAGGCCCTCAACTAGCACTCTCATTTCCCTACAACTCAGTCATTCATCCAACAAATACTTACTGAATACCGACTCTGCCATGCAATGTGGAGTCAAGAGTGAATGCGACATTAAAATTAAAAGACAAGTGGTTACAAATTGTGATAAGCGTGAGGAATCAGAGGCAGAGGCAGAAAGCAGTGCAGTGGGGCAGGGGAGGGAAGTGTCCGATTAAGCTGAGTTGTAAAGGATAAGAAGGACCCAGGGCTGCAAAGAGCCAGGGAAAGAGAATTCTAGGCAGAGGGAACAGCAACAGCACATGTAAAGGTTCTGAGGTAGGGAAGAATTTGTTAAATAAACCAAAGAATCCTGTAGCTGACGTAAATGACCAATGGGGAAATATATAACTGAGAGGGAGAGGCAGGGACCCGCTAATTCAGGGCTCTGTAGGCCGTGGTCAGGAGTTTAGAGTTTATCCCAAGGGCAGAGGACAGACACGGAGTGACATGGTCTGATTTGTGTTTTACAAAGACTACACTGGCTGCCACCTGGAAAGGAGACTTGAGAATATAGGATATATACCGGGGGTGCCAAAAACATGTACACAAGTGGACACTTTGGTCAATGTTGCTCAAGCAGTAGTTCCCTGTAATCAGAAGTATCTGGACGCTGATGGTAACCACTGTGAGCACCTCTTGTCATTGCAGAAGTCAAACGTGACTTGTATTCATCTTTTGTTATCAGTATATATTGAGTGTTACAATTTTAATACAGTTTTCCTTTCTTAAACTGTGTGTACGTCATGGACAGCATAGATGCCTGACCTCTGCAGTGTACACCTGAAGCTGAATAACACTGAACGTCAACTATCATTTAATGTATATTTGGTCATGGGTTATGGAGTCCAGCACAGGGAATAGAGTCAATGGAATTGTAACAGCTGTATACGATGTCAGAGGGGTAATAGATTGGGGGACAAGGTGTTATCACTTTGTGAGGGGTGTAAATGTCTAACTATTACATTGTTTTGTACACCTGAAACTAATAAAAAAATATATATGTATACATTTTTTTGGCACCGTGTGTGTGTGTGTGTGTGTGTGTGTGTGTGTGTATGTATAATAACATAGTAGGTACTCAATAAATGTCCATTCCCTTTTGCCTTCTCTTTCTACCTCCATCCCAGACTGGGAATGTCCTCTTTCTCTAACTCCTCTTCCTCTTTCTGATCTACATACATTGTCAGAACTTAGATTTTCTGAGGATATTTGCTGTGTATACTGTTCACTGTTACATAAGGAAGCTGAGGTCCTCCTCCAACGGTGGGGCTGTGGCAGTGGTGGAACCCGCGGCCTTCCCTCCTTCCCCTGAACTGGGCCCTGGCTTGATATGAAAGCCAGGAGCAAGTGCTGAGGCCTTCCTCCTGGGGGCTCATTCTCCTCTAACGCTTCCTGGAGAAGATCAGAAGGCTTGGTTCCCAGGCAATTATGGGCTCAGAATAAAGGGGGAGAAGGGGAAATTGGAGTGAGCCCCACCTCTAGGTATATTCTCTCCTGCTTGGGCCAGATAAGGGCAGGCCAGACTCTAGAAAGAAAACACTTCCAGTGGAGACTGGATACTTGCTCAGTTGTTAGTTGATCCTATCACCATCCCCAGGAAGCAAGCAAGGGTCACAGCCCTCACTTCACCCATTCAGAACCTGAGGCACTCGGTGTGCTACAACTTGCCCGGGAGTGGAGAGAAAATGGCAGAGTTCTAACTAGCATCCCAGAATGCGGCCGTGGGCGGAATTACTGATCCCAAAGCCCCCCTGTACAGATGAAGACATGGAGGTCCAGGAAGAGAAAGGGCTGAGGAAGCAGCAGAACGGGGAACAGGAGTCCCAGCGATTTGTGCTTTCCAGCTCCCCATGCAGCTGCTCTTGAGACAGGTGGGAAAGGGGGGTGGGGGTGGGGCGGCAAGGACAGCACTGCCTCCTCAGGCCTGCCCTGTCCCAGCTCCTCGCTGCTCATGGGTGTGGTGAAACCTGTCAGACCAGTCCCCGTGCCAGGGCCAAGTGGCAGAGCCTAGAGCTGCAGGGATGTGAGTAGCAGAGCCCAGAGATGCAGGGGCATAGGAAGGCTGCAGACACCAAGGGCTGGGGGGCAGGGAGGACACACTCGTCCTTGGCCTGCCAGCCAGGCCACACGGACACTGCCCCAGGGCCAGGATGGGTGCTCACAGCTAAACCACTCCTTCACCCGGAATCAGGCACAGCCAGGACTCACCAGGCCTCCTGTCCCCATCGGGCACAAGGGCCTGCCGTCTGATTCCCTCCCTCCTCTGGACACTCAACATGTCAGCTGTCAATGCCACTAGGGCAAGAGACCAAGGAACTTATCTGGGAAACATGACAGAAGACAGGGAAATACGACAGAAACGACAGACACACTCCCCTCCCCGCCACAGCCTATGGGATGAAGTCCTACCACCCTCTTCCTGTGGGACCCACACAAGCTCTACCCTTGCATGCCCTGCCACCTCAGTGACCAACGCCCAGGAAAGCTAAGCACAGACGCAGCTGTCGGAGGAAGGGGTCAGGAGTTCTGTGTCCAGGTAGCTCGCTGACAGCTCTGTGACACTCAGTGTAGATGTGGGAAAACCTGCCCTTCTCAGTCTTCAATTTCACCACCCTTCCTGTGGAGGGGCTGAGTCAACTCCATATTTTCAGGGGGCCTTGACGTTTTGCTCTCAACACCTCCTGGAAAGGAAAGCATCAGAGGGCACACCCACCAGTGTGCAGGGCCACTGCCGGGCAGGGCTGGCTTATATGCCAGGAGCTGCCTTACTGGGACCTGTTCCCTCAGCACTAGTGCCGGCTGAGGAAGCTGGGCCCACAGGCCAGCAGGAGGCTTCTCAGGACAGACTATGGGGGAGCTGATGCTCCTACCAACTCTTCCCCAGTTCAGAAGCCACTCGCAAGGCAGGAAGGGACCTTGGCATCAGCCTGGGCTCCTGTGAGTAAGGGACATGTGGGCCAGGCAAGTGCCTCACAAACATCAGGGACTATTGTCATGTTGTAAGCAATCCCCACCTTTGGAAGATGGAGAGAGGACGACCAGAGAGAAGCAGAGACAGGCCCGAGGTCACACAGCAAGGCCGTGGCAGAGGTGGGAGCACCGTCTAGGCCTGGGCCGCCAGCTCACGGCCCCTAGCACATGCTGCCTACCACAGCAGGGACATTTTTCCAAATTCAAAATCATGCCTCCCGGGGAGGAACTAAGACACCATCCTCACTGCCCCCTGGGCTCTGCCAGACACTGCTAAAAGTTCTGCAGCTCAACACCAACCATGTGTTTCCCTGCTGTGCTCACCTCTGTGTCCTAGCACGTGGGACAGTGCCTGCTGTACGGCAGGAATTCAAGGAAACTTGGCCTACTCAATCAAGGCTCCATGGAGGAACGACTGGCGGAAGAATCTACTTCAGGCGCAAACACCGGGATGGGGTGGACGAGCAGGAAACAGGAGAGAGGAGATATGAATCTGGCTTTCTGGGGCTCAGGATCCAGCCGGACCATCCTCAACAAGCAGGGACACTGTTGGCCCAGGGCTTCAGAAATCCTGGACCCCAAAGCGAGAGCCAGGTTGCCCCCACCATACTGAGAGTATGGGCTTCCAGGCCTGTGTGTTTCTGTGACTCGGCAAGGTCTGCGAGCCAGCCAGTCACTCTGTCCTTCATTCCGTCACTCCCTCACTCGCTCTCCAAAACTTACAGAGCGAAAATCAGGGTGAGTCACCGTCATCCCCCACTTCCCTTCGGTGCTGCCTGACCCAGAGGCTGATCCCGCAGCCTCTGTGGCCAGGAGTGGAGCTCCCAAAGCGTGAAGACCCAAGCTAAAATCGGGAACTGGCTACTTCTCCTCTTTTAAGACTCACAACCACATTTGTAAAATGGAGATGGTGACACCTTCCTGCCTCCCTTGAGGAGGGCTCTGAAGGCCACCTACAGTGATGCTACTTTGTAAAGTACCAAACAGATAGAAGAGAATATTGATAAGAATTAACGTTACCATCATTAGCCTGGCTGGCCCCCATAGAATCCCAGTCTCTAAATGTCATCATCACCATTAGGATAATCAACAACACGGTAACACCTAGCAGTTAGAAAGCACTAGACTGTGTGTCAGGCACGGTGACAGGCATATTGCCTGCATTCTCATTGGGGCTCCATTAACCTCTGAAGTAAGAACTGTTACTGTCTCCATTTTACAAGTAGTAAAACTAAGGCACAGAAATGCAATATCTCGTTCCAGTTCACACAGTAGGTGGTAGAGCAAGGGTCTAGACCCAAGTCTGTCTGAGTCTGGAGCTCAAGCTCTTTTCCGCTTCACCCCACTGCCAGGGTGGGAGCATGTCACCTGTCGCAGAGACTCATTTGCCAATGCCTCACGTGGCCCTAAAGTGATGGGATTGCTTCATTAACCCCTCAGCAGTAATCCTCGAGGACAGGACTGATTTTGTTGTCCCTGTTTGACAAACGAGGCAACTGAGCCACTAGAAAAACTGGCAACCATGTGTGTCAACTCATTGATGACAGAACACCAGGAATCCAAAGAACCTAGAGAATGGATCCAGAGCAGGAAACAGAGGCCCAGGGAGGGAAAGGATCTGCCCAGGTCATTCATTCCGACCTTTCCCGAGACCTTCTCAGGAACACATAAGAAGGCAATGGTTGCTCTTCTGGTTTTATAACGCTGCCCCCACTCCACTGCTAGCTTCCCCTTCTGCATCCAGGGCTGGCTACAGCTGGCAACTGATGTCAAGTACTTTCCGCATCTGCGTCTTAGTTTCCCCACGTACCACATGGGGAAACTACCCTTGGTCAGTAACAAGTGCTAGAAGCCAACACTGTTGTCACAGGCCAACACGAAGCCCAGGAGGCCAGTCTCAGCGCCTTTGCTCCCTGCTGCCAACTCCAGGGATGTCGGCAGGTAAAGAACATGCCAACACTGTATTCACAGAGTTGTGTAACCATCACCACTCATTCCAGAATCCCAACCGTTATTAGCCAGCGCTGAGCTGCAGCCCCCAATGCGCCTCAGGAACCCATGGCTATTCCTTGGTTTGGCCCAGACGCCACTTTTCTGGGAAAGTCCAGGGTGCCCGTTGGAAGAATTTCTCTGGGGCAGAAGTTGCACAAAATGTAAACACTCAGTGGACAATGTGTTCCACTTAGTGAAACCAAGTTGTGGATTTTCTGGGAAAGAGGCCCATCCAATCAGCCCAGCCCAGAACAAATCCAGCCTTTTCCAGGCCTTGCCTCTCTAGCGGCCATGAATGCAGTAACTGTGCCGACCCTGGCCTCAGTTTCCCCGTCTGCTTCCGGGGCAGCAGGCTGGAACACGTGCCTCCAACATCCCAGAGAGATCCTCCCCCAACAAGAGGCTAATCCCATCCACCTTAGAGGAAGAAAAAGGCCAGCCTGTTAGTCGCCAAGATTGGCAAGAACAGTTGGATGCGGCTGGACTGGGGCACGCTTAGATTCAGAACTTGTGAGTGAGGTTTTATTCTGCAGACCTTGGGAAGCTCAGGAAAGTTTGAACTGGGAACAGGGTCCCTACAAACTGGGCTGGACTGAAAAACAGAGTCCCAGAGGCTGTCCCAATAGCCGTCAGCACTGGGCAGTGGGAAGAAAAATCAGGACTCCCGGACACTGGCTTCTGGCTTCTAGCTCTGCCACTCATCAGCTGTATGACCTTGGAGAAGTCACTTACCTTGTCTGAGTCTCAATTAACCCACCCACCAAATGGGGATTAGTATACCCTCCCTGCCTTATCTCTCAGGATTATAGGGAAAATCTGATGAGATGATGAATAGAAAAGACCTTTGCAGGAAAAATGTAAGGAACTTAGATTCTAGTCCAGGTGTGAGCTAGGTGAGAAAGGCCATAGGGATGAAGAACCCCCTCACTGAAAGAACTCCCCTAACCTTCTCCACCTCTTTACCCCCTACAACAATGCTGGAATCTCTCCAAGAAGGATAAGAGAAATCACCAAGACAACAAGGGTTACAGAAGGAATGCTGGACATCTGGGTCTTATCTGGGTGACATTTGTGAATGTTCCCCCCTGCCCCCCCTCCCAGAGACAGCCCCTCTCACTCTCAGGCAGGCAGCAAGCCAGTGGGAATGATCTGTATCCACACAGGTACGAGGATGGGAAGAAGCAGGGTAGCCAGAGTCAGCATTTCAGAGCCACTTCTAAGGAGGAGTCAGTGGGCAAGGCGGGGGGACAGTTCTCCCTGTTGAGTCTCCCATGCTTACATCCTTCCTGCAAGAGACAGTGATACAGCCACCTTTCATGCGACAATTGCACCTGGGTCATTTTCCTCCTCTGACCCTCAGCTTCCTCATCTGTGAAATGGGTTGATAAAGCCTCTGACAATGTGAGTCGAGTTCAATAAATATGAATGCCATTCTTCCATCCTTTGAAATCAAGGAGGCACCCAGCACTAACATCCTACTCTTCCCCCAGTGATCCCTTTGAGTTGTTTGAAGGAAAATCTGAGAGTACTTTCAGGACAGAACCCAGGCTCTGAGGGCATTATCCATCTTCTAACAAAGTGGATGAGATCAGCTGTGTGTGGAAGGGGAAGGAGAAAGGGGGAAGGGAAGAGAGTCCCTCATAGATGAGAGGCATATGCTTCAGCCTGCTTCCCAGGTAGGGGACGGGGTATCCTATCACTCACCAAGGCTGCTGGAAACCATCCTGGTTCCTTGAGCTCTGTGCTGTCTGGAGGAAGGGTTGACCCCTGGGCGACGGACCACAGGGGAACACTTTTCCCTCCATTCGCCATCAGGAGGTGAATGAAGGCCTGACACCTGTTGGTGCCCAGGTGCCCTTATCCTCCATCCAGCTGGGGCCTGCCCTCCTCACATTGGGGGAGAAAAGGTGAAGGAACTAGGCACCTACATGCAGCTGGAAACTATCCAACCTCTTCATATCTCTGAAGAGAATAGCATGGAAGGAAGGAACTCCTGTGAAGCTGAAAGACAACTAGCCATGCTCCCTGCACACGCAGCTCTGTAGTCCTGGCCCAACCGGACTGCTTCTGCTTCTCCCTTCCATGCCTTTCCTCAGGCAGCAACCTCCTCCTGGAGCGCACTCCTGAATCGAATGCCAAGTCCTAGCCCCCTTCAAAAGGCCCAGATCAAATGTCCCCACATTTTAACTGCTATGCCCCATGCTCCCCACCCTCCTTTCCCTGAGCTCTCGCCTCTGGATGTCAGTTGCACGTTTCCTGTCTCTCTCCAATGGCGATTTGCACTGTTGACTGAGTCACAGCCACACCTGGACACATTTACTTCCCCTCTGGGGAACACAGGGGACTGCAGTGGTTTCTAGCACAGTCTCTGGAGCTGGACAGACCTGAACTCAAATACCAACTCTAGATATCTGATCATGGGTAAGTCACTTCTCCTCTCTGAGTTGCAGCTTCTTCTGGAAAATGACCGCAATAATAAACAGTACCTATTCCATAGAGTTGTTGCAGTGAAATGAGATCATGCACATTAAGTGTTCAGCACAGAGCCTGGCACGAAGTGAGAGCTCAGTAATGTGACTTATTTATTATGGTGACCTTAAGAGGTTCATAGCAGGTTCATGGATGATTTTTCTTTACATTTTCTGAAATGCCTACGACACAGGTACACACTGAATGGATGCATTTATATGGAGGCAGACCCGGAAAGAAGCCCTTTCCAATAGACAGAGCAGTGTAATCTGGACCTGGGCTGCCTCTGCAGGTAGTGAGCTCTGTGTCATGGAAAAGCATGCAAACAGATGTAGGACAGCCACTTGAACTACCGACCAGAGGCAGCAGACACAGTGATCAGAGCATGGGCTCTGAAGCCAGACTACTGGGACTTGAACCCCTGCTCCTCCTCTTATTCAATGTGTGACCTTCAGTAGCTGTGCCTCAGTTTCTTCATCTATAAAATGGGGATAGTAATAGTGCCTACCCAAAGGATTGTCATGAGGATTAAATAAACTATCAATACATGTAAAGCAATAGAACATGCTCAGCACGGGGAGAATAATTCAATAAACATTACCTATTATTCTAGTTTGCCGCGTATAATACACGTATACATGTATAATGCGCACCCACATTTTAGGCCCAAACTTTCCGGGGGTAAAAATCTTTTGTTTTAATTTTCCAATAGTTTGCGTAAAAATATCAGCTAGATTGCTAGCTCCCGCCTAAACTGTACAAAGAGAAATAGCACGCTGTTCACGCTGTGGTAATAAAGTCGGCATTGCCTGTCTTATCAAGTCAGAGTCACTTCCTCTGTGGACAACAATACGTCACTTTTCATTTCATTTCATTGAATCACTGGCCAAAATTACTTTTGTTGCAAGTTCGTTATAAGTTCAACAAAACCGATTATCATATTCCAGGGTATTATTTTGCATACGGATATCGTTATTGATTTCTAGAGTTACACTTTTAACTCATAAGCATAAATAAAAGAATTAAACTTCATGAGTTATATAAATATCTAATCACTGTGTTGTACACCTGAAACTAATATAATATTGTATGTCAACTGTAATTGAAAAATTATTTTTAAAAAGATATTTTGGTGTATTGAAAGCTATGGAGAGGTAAACTTATTCTATGATTTGTAATCATAACCCTTGTTTTCTAGAAGGCAAAAACAACATAATGCAGCTAAACTTAATTCGTACGAAGCCCAAATGTCAGTCTCATGTTAGTAAGAAGAGGCCTATAAGTTTACGTAAATTGTGAGAGAACACAAACCTAGCAACGGAGAAAGAAAGACAGGACCACCGGTCCAATCAAGCATTTCTTGCTCAGAGACTGTACTCTTTTGTGTGTGTGTGTGTGTGAAGATAGTATTACCTACTCTACTTACATCACAAAAATGTTTGAAGATCAATTGAAACAATGTATATAAAAGATTTTTATTAAACTACCATACATATAAAAACAATAAAAGAATTAAAAACATTTATATAGATACGGAATTAGTACTGCCCATGTATAATGCACATCCTTATTTTTGCCTCACAAATTTGGGCCAAAAGGTGCGCATTATACATGGCAAAATACGGTATTATCACAGTTGGTATTTGTATTGCTATTACTGAAAAGGAGCGTTATGGTCCCTTGCAGGCCTATGAGCTATTCATTCATTCTCCTATAACCGAAGACTCTACTAATATCCTAGTGCATTCTTGTGGTTCTTTCTGCAGAGCAGCCTTTTACTCCCCCTTCTTCTGCTGACAGCCCTGATCCAGAAGAGGCTGTCTCTTAGCTACGTGGGTAAGCACGTGACCCAGGCCTGGCCACTCAGAATGTCTCTATCCCCCACAGCAACAATGATTGAACCAATCAGAGTCCTTCCCTTAGATTGATATATAGATCCTGGCAGAAAAATAGTTCCCTCTTTCTTTTTAGGTTGCTAAGCTGGGGCAGTGGACAGCCAGTTCCTAATAAGGGCCTAGAGGAGAGACAAGCAGTGATGGGAGACAGATGGAGAGTCAACTTCGTTCCTCATCCTTCAATCTCATGACCTGTCCCAGTAGCTATTAAAGTCCGTTTCTGGTTTAAGCCACTTTGAGATGACTTTCTGTCTCTTGTTTCTGAAAAAACCATGCCCATCATAGAGGCCCTCACCAAGATAAGGTCTGTGCTGGCCATGGGCACGGCCAGGCGGAAGCCAGCATTACATTAGGTTGGTGCAAAAGTAATTGCGGTTTTTGCAATTATTTTTTAACCTTTAAACTGCAATTACTTTTGCACCAGCCTAAAACCTGCTCCTGTACATTTCAACAAAATCCCTGTCACCTGGCTTGTAAGGGACAAAGCATGTTCTCAAGAATCACCCAACCCAGTAGTCTTCAGATACTGCTTCCAGAGCCCTGGGAATCTGCGGAGGCATCTCCAAAAACATCCACAGAACAAAGGGCAGGAAGGAGGCAGCAAGATCCTGAATAAACTACTCCCAATTCAACGAGAGCAATTCTGTTACAAATGCTTCCTGTTGGGATTCTGTGGCCCCCAAAGACTTGAAATACCCTATTCTAACCGATGCTCAGAAGAGCATTAAGAAGTAACTAGGGTTGATGTGTCCATCCCCATTCTGCAGAAAAGGAAACTGAGGTCCAGAAAGGGGAAGCGATGAGGCCAAAGCCACAGAGCGAGTCAGTGTCAGAGCAAGGACACGAATGCGGAGTTCTGGACTTGCCGTCCAAACGACTTCCACTGCACCAGGCGGCCTGGGAAAATCTATCGTCTCTCCCATTTCCTATCTCCTCCAATAAACCGATGGTGGTTAACGTCCAGAGTCTCACCTTTCATGACTCTGACCCCTACTGAGTTGCCTGGCTCCTTGGAGGGCTTCTGGAAGCTCAAGGAACTTGTGCAATAATAAATGTCGGAACAAGCTCTGCCTCCCCTACCCACGCTCCCCCACTCCATGCACACATCCACTTAGTTCCGCTTCTCCCAGTCCATTTGCCCAAATGTCAGGAAAAGACCAGCAGGCCCCTTCCTGGGAACTGCGAATCCACCTCTTCTGTCCTGGCTGTGCTGTGGCTGTGGACAGAGGAGTCCTTGTTCCCAGTGCTTCCTGCCCAGAGATCTCCATGGGGCCCAGGTGCTGGCAGGAAGGAGCCAAATCGTTCCTTTTAACTGGAGCTAAAGCCACCCCCTACCCCCACCAAACCTAGGAGCAACATGCTCTCAGCTCTGTTTGGCATTTCTTCTACCTGCCCCAGCCTGGCTCTGCCCCCACACCCCCCACAGCCCCTGCTCCTTAGACACACACACACACAAACACACACATACACACACACACACACACACACGCACACACTGATGAGTTCCCCTGGGGTACAGAGGTGCCTCACATCTAATTGAAAATAAAAACCAGAGGATTCTAGCATGACAACATCACAGCCATAGCAGCTGTGCCTTATTAATAAGACCACAATGACATTTGCATATTACTTCGAAATTTCCCCACCAGTGGAACTTCATTGCCTCGGTTCCCTCTCTACGTCATCACCTGCCAGTCCCTAGTTAGAAGGGTGCTTTGACATGCCCCGGGCCAGTGGTTTGTAAATGTCCTGCCCACAGCCAAGATGGTTCCCTGTCATTGGATGGGGGCCAGTTAGACTCCCCCAGCCCTACCCTAACTGCAGCCACGGCCGTTGGCAACCCCTTTAGATGTTTCATACGTTGAGATTCTTTTGGGTTCATTTGAATTTCCCTGCGAGAAAGTTTGAAAACAACTCATTTACTCTGACTCCACCTTCCCCGACTCCTGCCCTGACAGTGTATATATGACCCTAAGGCCACCAGAAAGGACGGTGCTGCCTAACTAAGCTCACTTAGTCATCAGTGGCAGAACCAGAATGAAACTGCCTCTCCTGAATGCAGTCTACAACCTAGGAGTGGCTAAGCGAGAGAAAACAAGGGCTCCGGGGTCAGCTACTCCGGCTTCCAGGTCTAAGGCCAGCCGTCACTAGCCATGCTGACCCGGATAAGCAATATAGGCCAAGCACGTTGTCTAACACAGAGTTGTTTAATGAATATGTGTTTCAGTCCCTACCTCAAAATAAGCCCAAACCAGAGAGGACCAGCAGCACTGCCTCTCCCAGCCCCCTTTTCAAACCTACCAGAAATCTGTGGCCTAGACAAACCCTCAGGTGTCCCCAGCTGTAAAATATATCAAAACAGGGAGCCTGAGGGCCTGGAAGATCAATTTGTCCAACCTGAGCAGAAGGAGACAAGTTAGGCTGTGCCAGTGTTAACACTCACCCGTCCTGCGTCCACACCAGCTCCCTCGGGGTAAGGCCGTCAGTCAGGCACCTAGAAGGAGGAAGCGGGTTAGCTCCTCTGATCTGAGTTCATGGGCCCAGCATGCAGCTGGAAACTGAGAGGCTGGCATTTGACTCTCTGAGGAACCTCAGGGAAGTTGCTGAACCTGTTAAACAGAACGGGCCCGTGTGACTATGCAGAGAGCAAAAGGGAAAGGAACAAATCTGAAGCTGGAGCAGCCAGCACGGGCCAGGCCCAGGCCGTGAAGGGCCTGGGAGGCCAAGGTAAAGAGCTCAGTCCTGATTCTAAGAGCAGCGGGCAATCACTGATTCATAGGGTACAGAACGGCCTGGACACGGGCAAGAAGAGCGTTAGGTGTATGAGTTAGGGCGCTGTTGTAGTTGTCTGGGGGCACGTAACAAGGGCTCAGACTGGGTGGTCGCAGTAGAGCTAGAAAAAGTAGTTGGAGTCAAGGATATTTAAGCAGTGGTATCCACAGACCGTGGTGGTGGACTGGATCTGGGGGACAACGGAGAGCAGAGACCTGCCTACCCCTCAGGCGCTTCTTTCCATGTCAGTCCCATGGTCTCCAAACCCAGGAAAAACACACCCATTGCTCTCTCACATTGGCTTATCCCTGCCTCAGTTTCTCCATCTGTAAAATAAATATGGTTGGACGCATTGGTCCCTAAGGTCTTTTTAGCATTAAGAGTCTGCCCCTTTTCAATCCTCTTTAAGCCCCAACTGCAGGCCCGGCCTGATACACAATGGGGCAGGATTGTTGCAGGGAGAAACCTCAGGCCCCCTGGACTCACACACTCAGAACAGCAAATCTCCAAGAGGGCCAAGGTGTTACCACCTACGAACAGGAAGGTAACTCGGTCTGAGGTTAGAACAGCGGAAGAAGCGGAAGGTGTGTGCCCGAGCCCCATGGGCCTCAGGACACGGCCACTCCAGCTATAACATCAGTCACCCAGCAACCTGCTTCCCCATCCAGTGCTTCCTAGAAGCTGGATGAACTTTGGGAGGCCAGGTAGGGAGCATGCCTCGGAGTCAGTGCAGAACAGTGGTTCTAAGCTTGGGCTCTCTAGTCACACAGACCTGGTTTGAATTATGGCTCCACCACTCTAGCTGTGTGGCCTGGGGCAAGTCACTTCACTTCTCTGAGCACTAGTCTCATTTGGAAAACAAGAGTAATAGTGTCTGCTTCCGGGGCTTAGGGGAGGATTAAATGAGATGATGCATGTGGAGAGCTCAGCACAGCGCCTGCTCACAACAACCCAGGAGGTAACAGAGTCCAATACAGATGTGGGAACTGACACCCAGAGAGGTGAAATGATGCCCTGAAGACTAACACAGTGGAGCAGTGCAGGGGTGAGACCCAGAGCCCAGGTTCTTAACCACTAAGTTATATGCACAGCATTTCGGTTCCTGCTTTTCAGATGAAAAGTTAAGACTGAAAAATGACAAGTGACTTGACCAAGACCACAGAGAATTAAGGGTAGAAGAGGGATCTGAACCCAGACCTCCTTGATGAAAAAATCCAAGGTCTCCGCCATGTGCGTCCAGAAAGCAGATGTATGTGGAAACCAGATTGCAGGTTTAAACCTGGAACAGGAACAAATACAAATCTGGGCAGTTTTGGGGGCGGGGGGGAGCTACCTTGAGAGGAAACCAGAAGGAGCTGGTGAAACAAAAGCCTCTTTCTCAGAAGCCCTCCCTCGGGACTAGGCAGGAGAGGAGGGGGCTGACAAGCAGGCCATCCGTCCTGCCAGGGCTGAGCTGAAGGTTGGATCTAAACAAACAGAAACAGTTCCAGCTTGGCCACCAACTTGCTGTGTGATCCTAGGCAAGACACACACACACACACACACACACCACACACACCACACACACCACACACACACACACAGAGAATTCTGTTTCTTCTACTCAAGAATGAGACAGTTGTATTGAATGGTGTTGAGATCCCTTCCAGTTATAGGTGACTAATAATAACCATTTCTCACAAGCTCCCAACTCCTGGTCAGGCCCTACTCCTACAACCCCAAAACGTGGCCTCTTAACTCTGGCTCCAATATTACTACAGTGGGGTTGGGAACTCCTACATTCAGGTTCTGGCTGCACAGCCAGGTTACTTCCCCACAACAGGCCTTGGCTTCCTCGTCCATAAAATGGGTACATATCTTTGCCTGACCACCTACAGAACGGGAAGATCCAAGGAGCTACCTCAAGGGCTAGAAATCCCCTGAGGTAACGAACAAAGCATCCCTGAGTCCCCATCCCAAATCCACCTTCAAGCTCTTTAACTTCTGCTTTCCCTCTGGTCCAGGTCACTTTTGGACAAATGGAGCCAGACAATCCAAGGTGATGGATGCAACAGCAGTCGCGACTACCCCACAACTAGCAGTAGTAGGAACCACAGCTACCACCTGAGTAACGGACACCTGTTTGCTCATACCTAATACCCTGGTCACCCGGGCCAGACACATGCACTTGGACT
This sequence comes from Rhinolophus hipposideros, assembly GCF_964194185.1. NCBI lineage: Eukaryota > Metazoa > Chordata > Mammalia > Chiroptera > Rhinolophidae > Rhinolophus > Rhinolophus hipposideros. Next base: position 19,420,390 of record NC_138068.1, read on the forward strand.
AGATCTCATACATCTCCTCAGTCAACTAGGTGAATTCCACTGTTAGCCTAGGTTTACAGATGACAGACGAAGGCTCAGCAGAGTGAAGAGACTTGCCCAAGGTCACACACACAGCAAGTGAGTAGCGTGGCCACCCAAACACAGGCTGTTCATCTGACCTCAGAAGTTGTCAACTTATCCTTGAAGCTATGGGGTTTCCAGGGTAACATTCCACCATGGGGCATGGCCCAGATCTAGTGGGGCAGTGAGTGGGAAGTATCTGAGCTTCGCCTCCCCAAATGACTAGTCGTTATAGTCTTGTATTATTATTCTAATGTGTCTAACTCAACTCTGGCTAGAACAGTGCTGTCCTATGGAAACACAAAAATGCAAACTACATATGTAATTTAAAATTTTCCAATAGCCACATTTTAAAGAATACAAAGGAATGGATAAAATTAATTTTAATAGTGTATTTATTTAACCCAATATATCCATTTCAATATGAAACTGATATAAAAATACTATTGAGGTATTTTACATTCTTTTATTCATGCCCAGTCTTCTAAATCCAGTGTGTATCTTACATTTGGAGCCCATCTCAATTCTGACACTACATTTTCATTGGATATTTAGATTCTCTTGGTCTTTACGATTGAAAAAGTATATTCATGAACCTAAGTTCCCAAACGTACGTGGTTTTTTGATAAGTGAATGGAGTATTCTTTTTAAATTTTAAATTAATCAAATCAAGTAAGATTAAAAATTCAGTTCCTCAGTGGCACTCGCCACATTTCAAGTGCTCAATGGCCACATGTGGCTGGTGGCTGCTGTAGGGGGCAGCACAGCTCTAGACATCAAGTCTAGAGGATGGGACGGTGGCCTCCAAAGCCCGAAGTCAGAGCTAGGCCTCCCAAAGTGAAGTCAAATCTGAATAGAATGCTACCTACTCACTCAACACACCTCTGCTGAGCCGAACATTAACCTCTATACCTATCTACAGCCTGAAAACTCAAACACTGAGCCTAATATTAATATCTACATCTGGGGCCTATTATATTCATAGGATGGTAACAAAGGGATCAGAGGACCCATTGTTCAGAAGCCGGCACAGTGGCTCAGAGAGGTGGGCCACCTGCCCAAGATCACCCAGCTCTGACCCTGGGCCTGGCTGACTAGGAGGCCTGAGCTCTGTCCCTAAAGCTTGATAGGGGCCCCACCTAAAACTCTGCCTTCTAAAGAAATAAGCCTTGGCCACTATTCTCAGGGGCCCCTCTTTCCCCAGGCTAGTGGCAGAGAATGGCCTAGAACAAGACACCCAGTGAAGAGGCTAAAACAGAAGGAGAGCAGGAGAAAGGTATGGCATGGCCTGCCACCCTGCCACTGGGTGACGGTCCTGTGTACAGGCCTTAGGCCACTGTAGCACCGTCCCTACCACCCCCCAGCCCTTCCCTGCAGGAGGCAAAGCCAGCAAGGTCCACTGGCTGCCTGCCTTCTGGGTGGGTCCTGGGGCTGGGCACCATGCCCTCCCTGCACCTCTCCCAAGAGCACTCACCCAGAGGCCGCTGGACTAGGGCCAGAGCCACTACTCACCTCCCAGGGTCACCTCAGCTGGAGTCCAGGGAAAGGGTCCAAAAAGACAGCCCTCCCGCTAGAAGGAGGGGAGGAGCACATTCTGGAGACAGATTCCAGTGCAGGGAAAAGGTGGCAGGCACAGGCCAGAAAAACCTGGGTGGCTCCGCCCCTCTCCTAGTGAGCACAGCTAGCACTCAGCCCAGCAGGGCGGGGAGACTCTCACCAGCCATTAGGTTTAACAATTAACTTCGATTTCTATTTCTGCAGGAGGCAGTTCCAGCAAAAAGTCCCATCTGGGGGTACAGGGCGTTAGAAAGAAGCAGAAGGAAAGAGACAGATAGAACGTGTGAAGGGAGGAAGGGGGAGTTAGTGATCATAGGCAAGGGGAATCCTAGGAAGGGGAGTCCCTTCCCCTCCTCCTTCCCAGCATATCATCCGAATGTGGGACAGCCCTCATGCTAAGGCGTAAGTTCCATAAGGTCAGAGGCAGTGACCCGGCACATAGTAGGTGCTCAATGAATATTTTTTATTAATGAACAAGGGGCAGGTGAACTAGAATAAAACAGGCCAGAGAGGTGTGCAGACTGATGGAGAAGAAGTGCAAGACGGCAAAAGGTGGCTTGCCCTGAGATGGGGACCTTCCTGACTCCTCTGACCCAGGTCCTCACTGAAACCAGGCCTGACTGAGGACTGAGATGGCAGCCACCCAGGACATGCCAGGAACGTGGCTTTAAAGTGCCCCCCTCCCTGGGTCTGCTCTTCCTAGCTGTGACCCTTGGAGCCCTCATTTCTTCCCCCATAAAATGAGGGTGCTACCACTGTGGCTCACAAGATGCTGGATGCTCTGTGCTGTTGTAATACGGTTGTGTCTCTGGTTGCTTGGCAACGGCCTCCTCGTCTCAGGCCACCCCCTGAACTCCCCCACCTCCCAGTATTCCCCTGGCTCCCACCGATGTGGCCCTTCTTCCTTTCTGGGAAGGAAAGCCCGGAAGGATGACAGCTTCAGCCCCCTCGCATCCCACACACCTGGGATCACACATCCACACCTTGGCAACAGATTGCTCCCAATCTGACATCTGCTTGTCATTTACATCCCTCCTTGGGATCCCCCTCCTCAACCTCTTCCTTAACCCCTAACACAGGCCTAGGGCCACAGCTCACCTGGGGCTGGCGCTGATCTCACTGCAGCCCGTTTACTCAGTGTTTCTGGGCAGGGTCTCCCACTTCCGGGCCTCTGCTTCCCAGATGGGTAATAAAGGGGTGAGGAGGGTGGATCAGGAGATGGCTTCTCCTGCCGGCCACCTCTGATATTTACAGATTCTGACATTTCTGGGATCAATTTGCACTTCTACTTCACACAGACCAGAGTTCAGATCGCAAACTTGGGCAGGTAAACAAGTGGCCCTATTACTATGAAACAGTCTCCATGGCGGGTGGCAGAGGCCTGGGGCTACAGCCCACCCCTGACCTTTCTCAGCTCAGGCCTGGGCAGAGGGACCAAGGCCCTGCCTGCTCACCTCCGCCACAAAGTCCTAACTTTTCTGCCCTACCTTTCTAGTCTTGTGTCTCCTTTTCAATAGTGGCATCAGGAACCATCAACCCCCCCAAATTCTTCTTAGCAAAACAAGGCTTGAAGCTCCCCCTCCACCTGGGGGGCTGACCCCAAACCCCTTCTGTGTGAAGATTCTGGGGCCATCTCTGCTCCGCCCTGCTTGTCCCTGCATCCTCCCTGCAACACTTCCCGTCTCCAGGCTAGAAGTCGCCTCCTTTACCTCCACAGCGAACACCTGTCTCCCTGCCTCCTGTCACTCAGCCACATCCCTACCAGACACGATTCCTCATAGTAGAGTCTTACAGCCCCTACTTGACCTTAAGGCCCTGAAAACCGAGGAACTCCTACAATGATTTTTTTCTCTCACGCTCACCCCCCAGCACAATGCTCAAAACACAACAGGTGTCTGCTGAAACACCAACGAGAATAACCGTTAACTGAAAAGTAATGAATTATAATTGTTTACTGACCATTTGTTCTGTATGATGCCCAGATCTCAGCATTTTACACATATCATTTCAGTGAATTCTTCCAAGCCCACAACAGACGTGTCATCCCTACCCCTTGGTTTTAAGCTGAGGCAATTGAGGCTTAGAGAGGTGCAGTGATTTGCCCAAGGTCACACAGCCAGGAAACGGCAGAGTCAAGACTGGAATTTAAGTTCTTACCCACTGCCCAACTTGGCCTCCTCCGATCCATAAATAAAGAAGGGGATCTGTGAGAAGTTGTGGCCTGCCAGTGATGGGGCCACAGGGGCTCCAAAGAAACCAGCCCAGCCCAGGGCCAGAGACAGATTCTGCAAATAGAATTTAACAATCTTCCATTAAGAAACTGCTCTGTGCCAAGCTCTGTGTTACATGCTGGGGAGCAAAGAATGATCCATGAGACATTCATCCTGGGGCTCACAATCTAGCAAGAGAGACAAGCGACATCCCAGATAAAGCGAAGACCAAGCAGAACTTGTCCCCAGAGAATAGATAAGGTGCTCAGGGAACGCAGAGGAGGAAGAGACAAATTCTCATTGTAGGGGTAGGAATGGGAGGGCTCACACGGTTTTGTGGGACAGAGGTTGGCATCTGAGCTGAGCCTTGAAAAGGCTTACAGGATTTCAACAGTGACTGGGGAAGGAGGGTAGCATTCCTGGCAGGGAGGAACCCAGGAACCTGGGGCAAAGACACAGGTAAGCACTGGGCGTGTCCTAGGAACCTCAGGAAACACATTCTCCGAGGCCCTTCCCTTGGCACTGGCCCCAGGGGCGGCCCTGAAGAGGCCACCTTCAGCATCCCCAGACTCACAGGCACCTGGTTGTTTACGGTGAGTGGGCTCAGAAAGAGAGAAAGGGCTGCACACCTGGGCCTGTGGTCTGACAAGAGGGACTCAAGGAGCTAGGATCCAGGCTCTGTATGAAATCTCTGAAGATGGGAGACACTAAAAGGGGGGGGGTCTCACCAGAGGGGCGTGAAGCTGGGGAGACAGCAAGAAAAAGGGCAAAGAACATGAATTGGGCAACAGGAGCCTGGCTTCCAGAACCACAGATCGAAGCTCCGAGGGATCGCGGGCTTATACTGTCCAACCCCGTTTTACAGCTGGTAAAACTGAAAACCAGATGGGGGGAGGGACGGACCTGAAGCCCCGCAGCACCTTCACTTAAAACCAGCAATGTGCTGCGAGGTAGGAAAGATCTGCCTTCCACCCCCGACTCTACCAGTGCCTCCTGGGTGACCCTTCTCCAGGCATTAGGCTCCCACTCTATAAAACCACCCAACTTTTAGTAGTGACTCAGAGACTCAGAGGGTACCTGTGGATCCTCTCCCGAGATCAAAGTGCACACTCAAAGGTGTGTGTGCTGTTTCAGAAGTTCATGAACATTCGAGACCAGCATTCTTCAAGGGCAATCTGAGAACCCTCTGTCTCCCAGTCACCTTGACTCTGAACTTGTTCAAACGGGCTGATTCCAGCGCCTACCATGGATCCCACCTGCTGCCAGGGAGCAGCTGAGTTTGACTCTCTGGGGTGAGTCCTGGTAGAGTGTTTTCTTAGCAAGCTCCTCTCTTCGGCTCTGGGGAGAGCAAAGTTTGAGAAGCCTTGCCTTAGGGAACCCTCAGAGGTGGGGGGAGTGTTGAGAACTCTCCTTTGAGCAGTTTCATGTACTGAATTTCTGCTTCCTTGTGTATGAAGAGAGGGCTCTGTAGCTAGAAGTGTTAAAGCCACTGCTCATTAATCAAGGCCACATGCTCAAGGTGACCCTGGTCATGGCCATGGTGGGACTCGAGGGAGGGCCAGCAAGCCTCCCGCAGCTGCCCAATTTCTGAAGCGACATTCTGAGATCGGCAGCCCTGCCTGGGAGGGAGTCTGGATTCCGAGGCTGAACATGGGGTGAGAGGAGGTTTCTAATCAATCCAGCCTCAAGGCTCCTTTCCTCTCTCCAGCCTTACCCTGGCGCTCGGCCAGCTCCGGCTTCCTTCCTTTTTTCTTTCTAGCATAAGCGTACTCCTGAACCAGGGTCTCCTGGCTCCAGCCTCTGCCTCCCTCCCTTCCCCTCCACCCATCATGAAGCCTGACAGAGAGGATCTCCAAGCCCCCAAACTCCCAAGCACCCTTCTGAAGAGACCAAACTATCACTCTCTGCAGATGATAAGCTTATTTCCCTGGAAGACTCGAGATAATCTATGAAAAACTAAGGTGGCCAGTGACAAAACAATATTTTGGGAAAAAGCCAAAGTTCCATCAGACCTGTCCTGTCACCTGCCCCTGAGGCAGCGTTCCTCCCACAAGTGGATAGCTGCCTGGACCCTGCTGGGCTCAGAGCCTTCACCTGCCCTGGGGCTGACACTGAAGGAAGGCCAGTCTCCGAGGGGGTAACAGCGCAGCCTGGAAGACAGGAAACCTGGATTGCAGAGCCTGCTCTCTGAGCCAAGAATCTGTTCTCCGAATCTGAACACATGCATATCCTTCTGTGAAACCCCTCAACATTCTCATAGGCTCTATCCAGGGCAGTGCAGGAAAGACTCAAAAGCGCCTGCCAACCTCAGATGGATGTAGACGTCAGTCCCGGCTGTGCTGCTTGCTGGCTGAGGACTGAGTAGGCCTGGGTGAGTTACTTAGCCTCCTTTAACAAAATGGGGGTGGACCCTGTGCCTCGCTGGGTAGGCGCAAGGATTAAAAGACAGAGGCATGAAAAGAGTTTAGCACAGGGCCTGGCACATGATAAGCCAATAAACGTAAGCGGTTATTTATCGGTCACTGGAGTGAGCCTCTGACTAGGCTTTCTCATTCTTAGGTGGCCCGAAGCAACCCCGAAACCACCCACCTCAACTGGGTCTGGAGGCTTTATCTTTAGAGCTTCAATCTGGACAGAAGAGAGAGGAGGGGAAGGCAAGAGAAGGAAGTGAGAGAAAACTGAGGAGTAGGGAAGGTAAAAGAAAATCAAGGCGTGAGGAAGGGCCTGGCTCCCCTAGCTTGGGAGAAAAGAAGATGACTTTAAGGAAACTGCCAAGACGGGAAACTGCCCTTCTAGAACCTTCCCTAGGCCCACCAAGGCAAGACTTAGAGGGAACAGCCTGCTGAGAGCACTGCCTTGGCTGGCAATAGGGACACTGAAGCCTTGGGTTACGGCACCTCCACGCTACACTGCCGGCCCGTGGTGGCCTCCGCCGGCTGCAGCAGACAGAGAGGGCCAGAGCCCGGCTGAGAACCAAACGACCTGCCCACGCAGCCTGCAAAGGCAGTGCCTGCTCACGCAGGACTCAGGGACCCCCCTGCTTGGGATTCTGATCCGGACTCAGCAGGACTCTCCCCCACTGGCTTCCAGCTCCAAGCCCTGGGCAGAGCTCACTCTGGGCCTCTGCGGGCCCCAAGCTCCTGCTTCTGGGGCTCAAGTTGAAACTGGGGGAAAAGCACTGTTCGGACTGTAAACAGGAGCCACAGACAAGCTGTCCCATTGCCACTGACCAACTGTGTGACCTTAGGGGTGTCACTCCTCTCAGAGCGCATTTCCCTCCTCTGGCCAATGAGGGCAAGGACCATGTGGAAGGTTCTCCCAGCTCTCACAGCGGTGACATTTCGTAGGATCCCTCCCAGCACAAAGGGGCGAAAGGGACTCACTCAGTAAAGGAGAGGGCTGGGCTGGGCTCTGCTGAGAAGGCAGGAGATGTGGCAACAGCCAAGGGTTACTGTGATGCCGACGATTATAATTAAACATTTCAACAACAAACTCTTAAGCACTGTACAATGAGCTTTCTCATTATCCCCTGGGATTCAATCTGGTGAGAGAGGTAGAGCTGGATGATGGAAATTCATCGTTGGCAGATGAGGAAAGTGAAGCAAGAGCGAAGTAGCTTGTCCCAGCTAAGTGCAGAGAAGGGGGAGCCGAAGCGGAAGTCATCAGTATTGTGTGCCTACTACGTGCCACCTGACTGAGTTTGCCCCTCTCTGTTATCCCGAATGAGGGTCATCACCACAAAATGGCATCAATGACAGGTGCTACTGTCCTCGTTTCATAGAAGAGGAAACTGAGGCTAAGAAAGAAATAACTGGTTTACTCGAAGCCTCATGGCTGTCCCATTGCGAAGCCTGGATAGGAACCTGGGCTTGTGGGGCTCTAAGACCTGAGCTCTTTTCATCTTCCTGGATGTACCGGGTTGAATAGTGCCCTCCCCCCAAATTCACGCCTACCCAGAACCTCAAAATGTGACCTTATTTGGAAATAGAGTCATTGCAGATATAATTAGTTAAAATAAAATGAGGTCATACTGGATTAGGGTGGGTCCTAAATCCAATATGACTGGTGTCCTTATAAGAAGAGGAGACGACATAGACACACAGGGAGAAAGGGGACGAAGCCATGCGATAACAGGCAGGTGCAACTGCAGGACAAGGAGAGAGGGGGGTGCAACAGACGCCCCCCCCCCGCCCCCAGAAGGAGCCAACCTTGCCGACACCTTGATTTCCAACTTCTAGCTCCAGAATTGTGAGAGAATACATTTCTACATTTTTAAGCCACCTAGATTGCGGTACTTCGTTAAGCAGCCCTAGGAAATTAATACACTATGAGTCCATTAGTAGCAGACCTCGGATTCAAATTCCAATTTTCAGATTCCCACTCATTAGCCCTGGAGGTTAATGGGGGGTAAGGGGGCTGTGAAAAGTCATTCTCATCCCTCCTTCATCTCCCTGGCCCAGGCTGGCCTGAATCCATCAACTGTGCTTCCATGTTCTCGGTTCCATCTGCCCGCACTGGGCCTCTTCATCAATGCAAACAAGCAGGAGCCCAGTCTCCTGGCCCTCACCCTCCATCCAGGCCGTCCTCTAACACCACCTGGAGAGCTGCGGTTTCGAAATGCAAATCTCATCCTTCCAGGCTACCTTCCTCCCCTTCCCTTGCTCCCCACAACCTGTAGGTCTCAGTCAAGATTTTCATCCTGTGACAGACATGACCCTAACCTTCCTCTCAGGCACTCACCTCTACCCACCCCTACCACTCACGACCTTCTGCTCCAACCGCATGGAACTCTTTGGAGTTCCCCTAACAACCCACAGTGCCTTTGCACCTGCTGCTCCAACTACCTGGAAGACAAAATCCAGCCCAAGCACTGTCTCTCTCCTCCGTGGAGAATCTTCCTCCGGGAACAGCCGTACCCTGGCACCTTCTCATACATTGTACATCTTTACATGTCTGCCCCCATGCCCAGCGGGTGAACACTGTTGTATTCATTTCTATTTCTGTAGGCTTAGGATTGGCAAAAGGCATTCAAGAATGTTCAATTGAACTGTGGAGAAGCATGACAGTAATAGTCGCTAACATTTATCAAGTGTTTACTATGTGCTCAGCACGGTGCAAAGCATTCCATGTATCGTACCTCATTTCATTCTCAAAACAGCCCTGGGAAACAGATTGGTCCTGTTTTACAGGCGAGGAAGTGAAGAGATAAAGTCACTTGCCCGAGCCCACCTGACTCATATGGGGTAAAGCCCAAAGGACTGTGGAGCCAGTGCTATCCAGTCCATCCCAATACCCTCATTTTACAAAGGAGGAAACAAGCAAGAAAGGGAAAGTGATGTGCCCACAATCAGAAACAAGGCGTGGACTCTGACGTTTAGATTCCTTATTCACCGCTCTTCCTCTTCTCATTCGTGCAGGATCCTAACGCAGGAGGACACAGAAGACAATCTAGGCTGTGTCTCCTGAAGAGCTTTCTCCTGCCTCCCCTACAGCAGAGCCCAGCATGGGCCTGGGCACAGTGGGGGGCTCAAATGTATGGCCATGAGATACAGCAGTAAAAAGACAAATCTACTTCCAAAAATGTCTAAGGCTTGCTTAGACGTTACAGTGTCAGGAGAGGAAACTTTGGGTATTATTTAGTACCATCTCCCATTTTATAGTTATCCACTCAAGAAATTTATTGAACACCAATCACAAGCCGGGCACTGAGTGGAGGCACCAGGGAGACTGATAAGCAAGTTCCTGCCCAGATGGCATTTGCAATCCAGTAAGGGGAGACAGACAAACAACTATCAAGTTCATGTATAATTACAAACTCTCACAAGTACTATGCAAGTTCTGAGGGAGCTCTAAGAATGGTTCACAGAAAAAAACTGACTTAGCCTAGGGAGTTGGTGAAGGTCCTCCTGACGAAGTAACTCTTGAGCTGAAAGCTGAAGAGTGTGAGTTAATCAAGATAAGAAGCAGGGGAAGAGTATGCCAGACAGAGGGAACAGCATGTGCAAATTTCCAGAGGCAAAGGAGTTTCTGTTGCCTGGGCAAACTAAGAGAAGGCCAGAGTGGCTGGTTTCCAGAGACGTGGGCAGGGGTTCCATCCCACAGGTCAAGGGAAGGAGTGGAGAAACTAAGCAGAGCAGAAGCCCCTTTGTTCAGAACCTCGCCCCGAGTTGACACTGTCAATGAGTCACTGCACTATGCAGTGAAGGAGTGATTTGTCCAAGGAAGACCTGGGACTGGAAACCAGAATCGTTACCTGCCAGGCTAGGGCTGCTACTTCAGGCATGTGTCTGGGAAGGAGCAGGAGAGGCTTTCCAGGTGTTCCAGAACCTATGCAAGGTTCTGGCTCCCTGGCTACACTTTTCTTGAGCTCTAGAGTACCTCAGAATCACTTGTGTTTGGTAAAACATAGACTGCTGGGCTCCACCCCCAAAGCTATTGATTCAGTAGGTCTGGTGTGAGGCTCAAGAATTTGCATTTCTAACAAGATCCCAGGTGACCCTGCTGCTGCTGGTGGAGTGACCACACTTTGAGAACCACTGCTCTAGACTACTAGGGGGCTAGGCGGAATGGTGAGTGGGGACGATGCGCAGGATCTTTGGGGGCTGGAAAGGTAGATTCCTAACTCTAGGTAACAATGAGACAAACTCGAGCGCTCTGAAAAAGAGAAGGGGCCTCAAAGTCCCAGAATCCAGCCTACTAGCTGCTCAGCTAGGGAAACTGAGGCTTAGGGGGTTTACACTCTGACATAAGGGAAGTTCAATAAAAATGTATTCAGTAAACAGGTAAACAAATCAAGGGTTTCACCAAAGACAAAAGGAGACTCCTGAGCTCCAGGCCAGAGCCTTTTCTGTCATGGGAGAGACATTCAGGAAAGGGGACCGCAAGCTCAGCTTTTCCCAGCTCTGCTGCCTTGGGCAGTGAAACATTTTAAGAATTGCAGAAATCTGCTGTTGGCCTCCAATCCTGTCACCCATCCTTTCACACTCCCCGCTCTCTCCCTTTACACTCCAAATCCTGTGTACTTTATCCTGGCAAGCCCGGCAGCAGAGGGGGAGGGGAGGTTATAGAGAAAAAGAACTGGAAGTGGAGGAAGAATTCTTGACTTGAATATACTTCTTCCAGAACAACTCATTCCTCCTATCAGAGTCTCAGTTTGTCTCTATTGTTGTAGCCAGTCTTACCATAATCTACCAACATTTCAGCACCAGCATCTGAAACCCACAAAGCCAGGCACCAAATTTCCAAACTACCTTTTCACCCAGTTTTTCTAAAATACAGTGCCCATGTACAAAATTTTTCTGTCCTATTCCAGTTGGCACCAAAGTGCCACTTCTCTTGCAAACCTACATACAGTCTTACTGATACACAATCAGCTGTATGTAAATAAAAACAAACATGCCAGAACTTATAAAAACACGTATACATCAAGACATACATTATTCACTGTTCACTGATAAGACATACCTATGCACCCAAATGCACAAGAAATACACAGAACACACACATGAACATAGACTACAGATCTGGGAATGCATGCCCTGCATCATCAAATGGGGAAAGGGGTACAGACACACCCAGACACCTCTCTCAAAGTAGAGGTCTCCTGATGGAGGGATTCCTTGGGTGTGGGGCTGGACCTTTGAGAGAGTGGTTCTCCCGCCCCCTTTCAAAACACCTAAGAGGTGAGTCTACGCTCAGTGCAGGGGTGAGGGTGGGAGTGCGGCTAACCTGTCCAGGCCCGGTCTGGCTCTGGAGGACGGTCCCAGCGACGCGACAGGAAATGGATCCCTGAACCGATTGGGTCAAGAGCCTGGGGACTGCTGCCGCTGAGGCCAGCAACACCCCACACCCACATCCACACCCCCCACTCACACCCGGGCTTCAGGCAGGACACGCCCTCCGCTCCAGCTCTGCCGGGTACTCGGCTCCGCTGTCAGCCCCGCTCCCTCAGGCCCCCGGGGTGTGGCCGCCCACCTGCCAGCAGGGCGTCTCCGCCGCGCGGGGACTCTCGCGCCACCGCCCCCACACTCTGCCCCAGCCAGGTGCCCGGCTCTCGGCGACCGCAGCGCCTCGGCCGCTGCCCTCACCCCATCCTCCTGGCAGTGCGGAGACAAAGCCGCGCACACGCACACGGGGGCTACGCGGGTGCACACCCGCCCTCGCACGCGCACTCACGGAGAGTCACACTGGCGCTCACACAGCGACACACACACACACACACACACACACACACACACTGCCACAGGCTCCAGCCACAGCTAAGCCACTGGCACACACCCTCATCCAGATGTACACACACTCAGCTACACATTCGGACACACCCTCTCATAGACACATTCACGGATAGACACACGCAGACACACACACCGCCCAGCCTTGTCGCACGGAGATATGCAGGGCACACACCCTCACAGATGCACACACGCACGCGCGCGCACACCGAACATCCACTTGCACAGATTCACGGGCACACGCGCGCTCACACCCAGCACACACCCGGCGACGTGGACTCCACCACACATAGCCACGCTGGTGTGAAGTCAAACGAACCCAGGCCAGGATTCCTGGCTCCGGCGCCCCCCGCAACACCCCCGGTCCCCCCTCCCCCTCCCCCCTCCCCCGCCCCAATGGTGTCTGGCCCCCGGGAGCCTGCCCGTGGGCCTGTCAGTGCTCAAGGACCGGGGACCGAGCCCGGAGCCCTCGGTGATACCCCCCCACCCCCCCCCACACACACACGGGCTGGACGCCGCGGGCTCCTCGGGGCCCGGAGGAGGGGGGCGGGGGCAGCGAGGGCAGCTAACCTGGCGGCGGACGCGGCTTCCGGGCGCTGTCTGTCCCCAGTCGGTGTGTCCGGCGGCCGCCCCGGCGGGTTCCGTGGCGCGCTGGAGCTGCGCAGAAATGCCCCGCTCGCTCGCCTGCTCCCACTCTCCCTCCCACCGCGCAAAGCCCCCTCCCCGCCCGCCCCCCACGCTCGGCCTCCCCCCTCCGCCCCGCCCCGGCCGGCTCCCCCGAGGAGGAGGCGGAGGCGATCCCGGCCGCCTAGGCAGCCGCGGTGAGCCGCGAAGAGCCGGGGGAGCGCCGGAGCCGCCGGAGCCGCGCGTCGGGAGGAGCCGCGTCGCCGCGGGGAGGGAGGAGGGGAGGGGAGGGGAGGGGAGGGGGCTGAGCCCCGGGAGCCCGCCTGGCGCTCGAGGCCCGCCGCCCGCTCCCCCACGTGGGCCCCGCGCCTGGCGCCTACCTGAGCCGCACGCAGCTCAGAGGCCAGGGGCGAGGGAAAAGACACCCCACCGCGGGCCTCCTCAACCTCGGGCTCCCAGCCGGGTGGGCTAGGGCCCCGCCCCGCCTCCTCCCGGGTCCCCGCCAGCTCCGACCTCGGTTTTCCCTGGCTACGACGCCTCGGCTCTCGGCCCGGTGCCCCGGGCTAACCCCACGGGCAGGCGCTCAGCTCGCCGGCCTCCTCCACCTCCAGCCGGGACCTGGCCGACGCCCACCAGCTTCCCCGCCGCCCTCCCATTGTTCCCGCCGCGGGAGCTCACGGAAGATCGCGCCACGCATTCTAGCCCCTCTCAGGTGGTAATGCCTCTGGATTCTGGGACTCTCCAAGGGCTGGCCCCAGGCTCCTGGGTCCTGACACTCACCCTCCAGAGGCGCAGGCACACCCAAAGTAAAGAAAAAGCTTTACTAAATTTGTGTCATAACCACCACGGCCCTTATAGAGGCTTCTTCAGGGAGAGAGGAACTAACCCAAGTCCAGCAAGCCCGAGATAGCATCAGGGAAAGGTGGGGTACCGGTTAGGTGTCCCCATTCCAGAGATGAAGAAACTGAGGGAATTCCTGTCCCAGGGCTCCTGGGCAGTGCAGGGCCCTTTAGAAGCGCAGGGAATAATGAGCATAGCCTCCTTTGTTAGTCACTGAACAAAGCTCAGAGAGGTAGGGGAAGAAGTATGTGTCATGCACTTTCAAGGGTTTTACTGGGAGTCAGGAAATAAGAAAAGGCCTACTAAGTGCTAGAGCTTTCACCCACTTTGTCCCACTTAGCCCTGAACACTGTCCTATGTAGCAGCTGGATCATCCCCACTTTCCTGATGAGAAGCTTGTCTTAGGTCTCTCTACCAGGCAGCGCAGAGCCAAGGTAAAGTCCGACAGTATTTATAGTTCACCGTGCTCCCCCCTCCAGTGAGGATACTAAGTGCCAAGTAAGCATCTGAGAACATAAGAAATCTAGGAGGAGAGGCCTAGTTTGGCCTCCAAGAGCTTCCACAAACTAGGAAACGGCAGAACTGAGGGAGCTGAAGCCCCAAAGCAGGACTGAGCATGGCTTGTCCAGGGAGGGATAGTATAATGAATAAGAACTAATGATAACTAACCGGTGTGGAGCACTTACTATATACCAGGCACTACTGTAAGAGCTTTACTTGCACTAACTCATTTACTCCCATAATAACACTGTGGGAAAGAGGTTATACTTGTCCCCACTTTATACACTAGGAAACTGAAACACAAAGGTGTTACATAGCTGGTAGAGTGGCAGAGCCAGGATCCAAAGCCAGGAAGCTGATTCCCACGCCTGTACATTTAACTACCGCAGGCAGGACAGAAGCAGCCCTGAACTCAAGGCAGACGTTTGAATGACTAGAGCATCCACCACAGCAGGACTCTTTCCTTGCCATCTTCTGTCTCCCTGTGTGTGTGTACCCGGTGCCCAGCACACAGGGCCTGGTATGCAGCCTTAATGGGTTAAACGACAGCATGACTGCCACATGAGGCTGGAGGGCCACGTGCAGGGTTCCGTTGCAGCCCTCTCTGCTCTGCGGGGCATTTTTATCAGTGGTTTTAGATGAAAACAGAGGAAGGCATGAAACGCTAATCAAATCTATAGCTGTCATGAATTTGGGAAGGACAGCAAACACTCTGGAAACCAAAATTCATTTCCAAAAGATCTCAGCAACTTTGGGGCTGAGCTGGAACTAAAATGAAGTGCCACACAGAATAAATGTAAACCCTGCCCTTCAGTCCAAACCAGAGCAGGCTCACAGAACTTTCTGTGATGCTGGAAAAGTCCTGAATCTGCATTGTCTATTATAGCAGCCAGTGGCCGCCTTTGGCTGTTGAGCACTTGAAATGTGGCTAATACAAGTGAGAAACTAAAATTTTCATTTCATTTCATTTGTAAGGACTGTAAATGTAAATTGCCACATGGGGCGAGTGGCTGCCATATTGGACAGCACAGTTCCAAAATATCAAGTCCCCCAAATACAGGATAGAAAGAATGTAGATGAAGAGCAGTTTCAGTGAAAATGACTTAAAGGTTGGAGTTCACCTCGAGCTCAACCATGCAATGTGGCTAAAAAAAAAAAAGAAAAAAAAAGAGAAAAAGAAAAAGGAAGGGCGGGAGGGAGGGAAAGAGGAAAAAAAAAAAAGGAAGAGAGGAAAAAGTGAACCATGATATGCTGTATCAACAGAAACCAGGGGTGAGAGCTCTATAGTTAGTCTCTGCAAGAAGTTCTGTGCTGCCCGGGGCCCATCACAGCTGGACCACAGGGGTCAGCTCTGGGCCCCACATTCTGAGGGGCCATCATCACACTGGAGCAAATCTAGAGGAGGAGACCAGAATGCGGAGCACCTGGCTGCCATGTTGTGTGGTGAATGATATAAACAGCCTGGAAAAGGAAATGGACAAAGGGGATATAGGAGGTGTCTCCAAATTTCTCAAGAGCTATCATACAGAAAGGGGATTTGTTTTGTTTCTTATTATTTAGGCCTAATAAACAAGACAAAAATTCTGTGAACCCCCTGCCCCAAGCCAAGCACCCTGAGGGAAGGCTCCATGTCTACTTCCTCTTTCTGTTTCCCTCATCAACTAGTCCACCCAGGACCTGGCCCATATTAAACATTGACTACAAATGTGCTGACAAATGGATATGAAAGAATTCCATTCAGTTCCAGTGGGTGGATGTCCAGGACAATTTCAGCTTACAAATAAAGAACTTTCTAACAGCCAAAGCTATTCAAGAATGGAATGGACCAGCAGGGTGGACAGTGGCTTCCATCCCTCCAGTTCCCGCATCAAAGGCAGTCAGTTAACTCCTTTCCTGCACGTCTTTGGGCCTCCCAAGCTGCTACCCCCTCTGCCACAGACCAGAATGCTGCCTTGAGTCCCCTGAGCTCTGAGGAAATCAAGCTAGCCACCTGAAAACATCTCATAGAGAAGAACCAAGATACCCCAACGGACATCCCCAGCTGAGCCCAACCCCCAGGTGACCCACCGGGCCATCCCTTTATCAGCCTATATCTCATGGAGCAGAAAAACCACACAGCCAACCTATGCTATGACAATCACCATGGCAATTCATGAAAAATTGTCAGAATTAATAAATCATTGTTTCAAGGGGAAAAAATGGAATGGACCACCTTGGGAGTTGAGCTCCCTGACAATAAATGTATTTAAAGAAAGATTGGTTTTCATTTTGGGGCCTGAATCAGGAACCACATGACCTTTCAAGTTGAAAGAATGAGCAAGTTCTATTAGGAGAGGAAACACAAGGTCAAGACCATGCTTGCAGATAACGATCTGGCTTTGTGCATAGAACAAACTGATGTGGAAGACAGAGGCGAGGTGGACCAGTTAGGAACCACCGTAGTGGTCCTGCAGACAAGAGAATAGGACAGGTGGCAGTGAGAATGAAAGCCAAGAAGTGTGGTGACAAGAGCACTGCTACAAGTTCTAGTCCTCCTTCTGTCATTCACCCAAATCCCTTCTCTTCTCCGGATTTCAGTTTCCCCATCTGTGAAATACAGAATAATCTCCAAGTCTCTTTGAACACTGGATTCTGTTTGTGGGAGAGAGATGAAGGATAACTGGGATAATGTATTAGACAGACTTTATCAGCTTCAAAATAACAATATCACTGGTCTCATTACTATTATTATTATTACAAAGGAAGCCTTCCCTGGACTTGGTGACTAGACTGGAAGGAGGGAACAAGAAGGAGTTAATAGATTGCACTGTAGTGGTGGGAGTGGGGACCAAGGACCTCTGCTCTTTTGGGAGGGTCAGCTAGCCTCTCTACCCCTCCCCCAAGATCTGTGAAGACAAACTGTTCTGTGTCCTGTCCTTCATGACCTGCTTCCTCATTCCTTTGAGACACACCCAACGTTGGCTAAAGGAAGCAACCAGTTCTAGGAAAAGTGAGACCCCTTCCTTCTCCTTTTAATATTCACAAATGACACCTGGCGTTGTCCTTTCTTTAAATAATAAGTATCATCATCTCATATGAAAATAGCCAATATTATTGAGCACTATGTGCTAAGCACATTACTTACATAATTTTCTCACCCTGGGAGGTAGCTATAATTTTTATTCCCATTTTCTAGATGAGGACACTATGGCTCATGGAGAGTACAATTCTCCCACAGACACGTTGCTTATGGGTGAGTGAGGCGGGGGTGTGGGGGGGGGGATTCCAACACATGTCTGTATGCTTTCAAGGCTGCTTCCCCAAAGGCTTCCAGCAATTTACTATGTATTTCTGCAACAACTTAGGGAAGAGGGCAATATCAGTATGGTCTCCAATTTACAGCTAGGGAAACTGAAGCTCGGAGAGGTTAAATCAAATCACTTGGACAAGTTAGTGAAGTCTTCCCGTGAGCAGTTCAGCGCTGTTTCCAGTTTCTTGCTGCTCTTCTGTGACCCACCAGGGCTCTCCTCCTTCGCCTGCACCATCCTGGGCCTCCCCAGTCCTCCTTGGTCAGATGCCCAGGCCACTTAAGAGAAGGACTTTCACTTTTCCTGGGAGAGGATAAGGAAAGGATTTCTGAAAGAAAACCGGTAATTCCCTCCCCCTGCCACCATCACTGCCAGCACATGTTCCCCAGCCCAAGGCCTTGAGGTGAAGGTGCTGAAGGCGTACACAGTGAGTCACACGGAGCTGACCTGCAGTCACCTGAGCACTGGGCGCTGAGGTTTAGAGGGGTAGAAAAGTAGGCCAAATCGCACCTCGTGCCCCCCTACTGATCTCATCCCCAAGTTCTGCAAACATGGAGGGAACACTGTGCAAGGCTTTGGAGGCAGAGGGGACACATGACACATAAGAGTGTGTCCGCACCCTTCAGAGGGAATAAAACAGTGAGTACGAAATAATATATACTTATGCCATGAGGGGGGCCCATGGGGATTCATTCCGAGAAGTTCACCAAGGAATTGAATCAGAGTGGAGGCTTAAAGAGTGAGCTGAGTGTACAGCCGCAGAAGAGGGGCACTCCAGGCTTCCGGAATGGTCATGCAGAAATACTAAAGCTGAAATATATTTGGACTCCAGGGAGCAGGCAATAGAAAGCCATGAAGTGCACTATGGCTTTGGAGAAAGACTGACGGAATTTGAATCCTGGCTCTGTCCTTTCCCAGCTGTTTGACCTTGGGCAAGTGATTTAACTCCTGTGATGGATATTACTATTCCCCATCCTTTGCTCTTCCCCTTCCCAGTAAGCTGATAGAGTCTAGCCAGTTGGCATGTGACTTGAATAACCTGACTTGAATACCCTCCAGAGGAAGGAGTGTACTTCCCCAGCCCAGTGTCGGGTTTAACCACAGAACTTTGGCCAATGAAATTTGGGCTGGAGATGTATGCCAGTTCTAAGCAGACACTTGAGGTGCCACTGCATGTTTCAATCTAAAATCATCCTCTTTTTATCTGTGCCACTGGAATGGCATGTCCTAGATAGGGATTATGCCTTCAGCCTGGACCTTGGAGTGAAAAGATACAGAGGGCAGAGCTCTAGCCAATCCATAGCTGTCCCACAGCTATTGATGTGTAATATAAGGGAGAAACCTTCGTTGTTGTAAGCCACTGAGAGGTGGGGGTTATTATCATGGCTCAATTTAGCATAACTTTTAGTAGTACCTACCTCAGTGATTTGCATTATAAAATCATCACTCTGCCCACACATATAGGGAAATTTGATATATGACAGAAATGACATTTGCAAAAGGGTAGTAAAGGATGGTGTAGTGGGTTGAATAGTGTCCACCCCAAAATTCATGTCCACCTACGAGGTCTGACAATTAAGTTTGTGAACTTGCTGCAACAATGTTGCTAACCTTTTTTTGATATCAGAGGGATTAGTCATTATGAATTTGTACCAACTGGACAAACAAACAAACAAGTTTACTATTTGGAAGAGCTGAAAAGGCTGCATGAAAAAGTTAGATGACCTGAACTTTTCGCCAACAATTCATGGCTCTTTTTTTTAAAAAAAAAATATAATGACTCATTTATTGCTACTCTTTCCTAAATATCTGACTTTTTTTTTTTAAGATTTTTTATTGGGGAAGGGGAACAGGACTTTATTGGGGAACAGTGTGCACTTCCAGGCCTTTTTTCCAAGTCAACTTGTCCTTTCAATCTTAGTTGTGGAGGGCGCAGCTCAGCTCCAGGTCCAGTTTCTGTTACTAGATGCAGGGAGGCACCGCCCACTATCCCTTGAATGGGAGTCAAACCGGCAACCTTGTAGTTGAGAGCCTGTGCTCCAATCAACTGAGGCATCCAGGAGACAGCTCAGCTCACGGTGCCGTGTTCAATCTTAGTTGCAGGGCGGAGCCCACCAATTGAACTGGCAACCTTGTGGTTGAGAGCCCACTGGCCCATGTGGGAATCGAACCGGCAGCCTTCGGAGTTAGGAGCATGGAGCTCTAACCGTCTGAGCCACCGGGCCGGCCCCCAATTCATGGCTCTTGCATCATGACAATACTCCAGCTCACATGGCACTGTCTGTGAGAGAGTTTTTAGCCCGTAAACAAATATTAATAACTGTATTGGAACACCTTCCCTACTGACCTGATCTGGCCCCCAATGACTTCTTTTTTTACCCAAAGTTAAAGGAAATATTGAAAGGAAGACATTTTGATGACAAGGGTAATCCGATGACAGCTCTGGTGGCCATTCCAGAAAAAGAGTTCCAAAATGCTTTGAAGGGTGAACTAGGAGCAGGCATCAGTGCATAGCTTCCCAAGGGGAGCACTTGGAAGGTGACCATAGTGATATTCAGCAATGAGGTGTGTAGCACTTTTCCTAGGATGAGTTTGCGAACTTAATTGTCAGACCTCGTACACAAAGAAGAAAGTGATATGAAAATCAAGGCAGAGACTAAGTGATGTGTGTACAAGCCAAGGAACTCCACGGATTACTGGCAACCACCAGAAGCTAGGAGGGACGCATGGGACGTTTCTCACTCAGTGTCTCCAGAAGGAACCAATTCTGCCAATACCTTGATTTTGGACGTCTGGACTCCTGAACTGTGAGAGAATAAATTTCTGTTGTTTTAAGTACCCGGTTTGTGGTAATTTGTTATGACAGCCCTAGGAGGCTAATACAGATGGATTACTTTTAAAATGATACTGAACAATTGGTTATTCATTTGGAAAAAAATAAAATTAGATTCCTACCTCATAGCACACACACACAAATAACCTTCAGTTGGATTAAAAACCTAAATTCAAAAAGCGAAACTTTTAATATCTTTAGAAGTAACTGAAAATCAGCTTTCGGACCTGAGGGTAGGGAAGAATTCCGTAACAAGACACACAAATCACAAATGGTATTATTCTGAGTTCTCCAGCAACACAGAACCAATAGGATATCTGCATCTATATAAATAAGAAGGTTTATTATAAGGAATTGGCTCAAGTGGTTATGGAGGCTAAGAAGTTCTAAGGTCTGCAGTCAGCAAGCTGGGGACTCAAGAGAGTCGATGCTGTAAGGTCTAGTTTGAGTCAGAAGGCAGAAGACATACTGTGTAGCTGGAAGACAGGCAGAGAGCAAATTCTCCCTTACTCCACCTTTTTGTTCCACTCAGGCCTTCAAAGGATCGGATGAGGCTACTCACATAGGGTTTGATTTACTTAGTTTACCCATTCAAATGTTAATATCATATAAGAACATTCACACAGACACACCTAAAATAATGTTTAACCAACTCTCTGAGCAATCCATGGCCCAGTCAAATTGATGCACGAAAATTAATCATCATAGAAATAAAAAAATGAAAAGCACTGATATAGTCAATTACATTAAACGCAGAACTTCCATGTGTCAAAAGATGCCATGAAGAAAGGGAAAAGAAAAAAAAAAGAAGGGAAAAGAGAAACCACTCACTGGGAGAAACCTCTGCAATGTTTTTAGCTGACAAAGTGTGAGAATCCAAAATATATAAAGAATTCATAACAATCTATATTGGAAAAACAAAGAATATGAACAAGAAATCCACAGAAGAAATGTGAATGGCCAATAAACGTATGAAAGTGCTCCACCTCTCCAGTCATCAGGGAAACACAAATTAAAACTGTAGTGAAATGTCAATTCCGTCTGACAAAGAAAATGTCTTACAATACCAAGTATTGGTGAAAATGTAGAAAACTGGACTGTCTCATACCCTGATGGTGGAACTGTAACTTGCTGTACCTTTTAGAGAGAACTGTGGCCATTGTAAGAAATTTACCACAAACTTGGTGCCTTACAACAATACACGTTTATTCTCTCGCATTTCTACAGGCCTGAAATCCTAAATCAGCACCACTGGGCTGTGCTCCCCCACAGGCTGAAGGGGAGAATCAGTCCAGTGGCTGATGGCATTCCTCGGCTTGTGGCTGCATCACTCTAATCTCTGCCTCACTAGTCACACTGCCTTGCCTTCTGTGATAGTAAAACCTCCCTTGGTCTCGCTCTTACAGTGATTCCATTTAGGGCCCACCCTTATAATCCAGGATAATCTCTCTGTCTCAAAATCGTTAATCACACCTGGAAAATCTTTGCCATACAAATTAATAGATTCCAGAGATCAGGACCTGTTGTCTTGGGTGGGGGCATTAGACATTGAATGGATAAAATACTGTTCTACTCTAATGTTCTTAGCAGTTTTATTCACAATAAGCAAAAAGTAAAAACAACCCAAGTGTTCATCAATAATAGATGAATGGATAAACAACATGTAGTATATACGTACAATGGAATACCATTTAGCCATGAGAAGGAAAGAAATTCTGATATACGCTAAAACATGATGAATCTTGAAAACGTAACGCTAAGTGAAAGAAGCCAGATACAAAAGGGCAAATATTATACAATTCCATTTGTATGATGTCTCTAGAATAGGCAAATTAATAGAGACAAAAAGTAGAAGAGGTTACCAGGAGCTGGGAAGGAAGTAGTTATTTTTTATTGGGTACAGAATTTCTGTTTGGGGTGATGAAAAAGTTCTGCAAAAACTGGTGATGGTTATACAACATTGTGAATATACTTAATGCTACTGAATTATACACTTAAAGTGGTTACAATAGTAAATTTTATGCTATGTATATTTTGCCACAGTAAAAATAACAATGGGTATTACTAAAAAAATTAAGCGGAGTAAAAAGAAATATGCATAATTTTATTTATTCCTTAGCTTATCCAAGAATAATTACTATCAGCTTCCTTCAGATATTCCAGGATTGCTGACTTTATTTAGGATTTGCCTATAATCCTCCCACATATTTCTGATCACTTTTGAGTATGGTACACCTTTGGCAGAGCAAAGAATAAATGATGGGCAAAGCTTTTCAGGGGGAGAATGTAGGAGTCAAAATATCCTTTTATGGATGGGTTTAGAACTCATATAGGGTTTGTGTAGGTATAAGCAGAGGGGAGACATTAGCTCTCTGCTTCTCGTGAGGACAGAATCAACAGATATTGCAACAGGAAAGACTTAGAGATTAGATACTGGGAGTCCTCTCATCCCTGTAGAATGAGAGGATTGGATCAGTAATTTCTAAGACCCCTCCAGCTCTAACAGTACACAGCTCTGTTACTAAAAAATGAATAGGAATTCACATTTGCCCAGTGCCTGCGGCTTATGTGGCACAGTGCCAAGTGCTTTTTTAGCTTTAGCTTATTCAACCCTCACAACAACTCTATGTGGTTGATATTACGACCCTATTTCCAGACAAAGAAATAAGGGCTCGGATAACTTACATAACTTACTCAAAACACCAGAGCTTGGAGGTAGCACAGCTGAGAACCGAGGCCAGGAATGTCTGACTCCATAGTTTTACGCTCCCGACTAGGCCATGCGATGGGTCTCCTTTGTGGAGATATCTGGAACAAGGAGAGAGTTGGCACTGGGCTACAGGCTTGGGCCACCCCCTGCTCAAAAGCAAAAGCCTAAATCCCCTGGAGCTGCTTCTCCCTTTGTTATGTCGGGGAGCTGCCAATACTGCCACTATCCAGAAGTTTGGCTAGAAACTGTCCAACAAGTTTTAAAGATCGAACACTTTACAAGTGTTCAACTGCCCGTGTAAATCACTGGAGCACCCACTTCTTAGGGGAAGTGCTTGGAGCCCTGAGAGAGGGAATGGGAACTCCTTTTGGTAGAGGTGTGACCTAGAAAAGGCAGAACAAAAAACAAACCAAGTTACAATGTAAAGTACACTGATGTGGGGGAAGAATCTTGCACATGGCTTTTATCAGAAAACATGCTGGAATAATCTGGCCTCCAGTCCATTCAATACCTCAGTGGCCTGATTCATTCTCCCACAGCTCAGCTCCAACAAGCACCCTGTCCAGCTCAAGAGACACATCCAAAGTCCTTAGTTTGGTATTTAAGATCTGTGGAGTGCATCTCTATTTCCAACTCCTACCAAACTTGTATGGAGCGCTACCCACTCACGGCTCCCTGTACATGCCTTACCTTTTCCCACTCTGGTGGACTGTGACAGCCACACCTGGTCCTAATTTCCCTTCTCTGGGAATAATCTTCCCCCTTCCCCTTCTCTTTGGAGAATGCTTTGCTCTTCACTCATACACAGAACCCTGTATCCACCAATGGGATCTATCTTCCTGGCCACATGGATTATTAATTCAATGTTGGGTATGTGACCTAAGATGACCCCATTACTAATCTTCTCGGGGACTTTCATACACTAGGGAGCAGGGAGCGTTGCCTCGTTTTCCTCTGATCTCCGGTAACTCTGATGGGGACTCCTCTTAGGGTGCCTCGCACTTTCTAGCTTATACTACAGTTCTTCTTATCTCCTCTGTGCCATTGTCTCAGCTCCTGCCTTCTCCATGTGCTCTGCTTTTTTTTTTTTCTAGTGCTCGATTTTAACAGGCATTTCCTGACTGCTTCTTACGTGCGGACGTTGTGTTCTGCTCTGGGGATACGGAGTTGGATAAGACATTTCCCTTGCTGAAAGAATGGAGGAATGAAAAAGCTCCTCTGGGTCTCACCCAGTTTATCACAGGGGATTTAAGCAGCAGCAAGCAGTAGATATAAAATCCGAATTTGTCATCCGGGCATTCGAGACCTTCCAAAATCCAGTTCTAATTTTGTCTCCTACCGCCAGCCAAACTGAACTGTTCACTGGCCTAGAACACCCTGAGATGTCCCCACCTGTGTGTGTTTGCCCAGGCTGTGGTCACCTCCCACAGCCTCCCTTCCTGTTTTCCTCTCTCATTCATACCTTCTTCTTTCCTCATCTCATTTTACCCTCACTTTTTCCTCCTCTCCCACTGCTCCCCCTCTTTCACCATCTCTCCCTTCCCTTTTCTTCCCTCTTAGCTCTCCCTGAGTTCGCTTTCAACACTTCCCTCCATCCCACCCACTTCTTAATTTTCCTCTTTCATTTCCTGACCCCCTTCCTGCTCTGTGCACAGTCCCTCCCCTGGGGGGCAAAATATAGGATAAGACAACCCAAATGAAACATCTAGATCTTCTCGCAAGAAGTCTTCAAAGTGGGATGGAAAGGAGAGGAGGAGAAACCGAAGTGGAAGGGGATCCTGGAGGCAAAGAAGAGACCACCTAGCGACCACCTAGAGGCTTGTGAATCAACAGAGAATCCTGTCAGTTATGTACCTTCAGCCCACCCCTAGCTCTTCCCTTTCGCAAAATTAAGAAAAATCTGAAATGCAAAAATCCTTCACATTCATCTATTCTGCCTCCATAAATTTGCAGCTGGGAAAGTGAGAGACGCAGCTAGGAAAACAGAGGCACAGAAAATGGAAGCAACTCGCTAATATCACCCAGCAAGTCCATGGCTCAGCAGGGACTGGAGGCCTAGGTCTCCTGCCCCCCAGATCAGTGAATGCCCTTTCACCTATACCACACTACCTTCCCTCCATTCGTCACTAGTCCCTACCTCTGATTCCTACCCCACTGGGCTTGGGATTACATCTAAGAATTCCCAGGCCGCCCGGTGGCACAGGCGGTTAGAGCTCCGTGCTCCTAACTCCGAAGGCTGCCGGTTCGATTCCCACATGAGCCAGTGGGCTCTCAATAAAAAGAAAAAAAAAGAAAAGAATTCCCAATACTCTCCTACCCGGAGTAAGTGTAGGCCCCAGTGAAAGAGAGGCAGAAGGAACAAACCACATCAGAAGGCACAGCTCTACATCCGAGGAGCATATTTGGTGGTCGTGGGACAGTGACAGTGTCAATCTGGCCTGTAGGGGGACCAGTCACCTCCTCAGAGAGCTCCATTAGAAGCAGCCTCCATTAGAAGCCGCCTCTGCTTCAGCAGGCCATCTTGGCAGGACCCCTTCTCACCCTCCCAGCCCAGCTGGCTGCCTGGAGACCTTCCCTCATTCCTGCAGCCGCCAGCCTCCAGCCATAGACTTAGAACAGAGACCACCCAGGCAGAAGATGGTCCATGGCTGCTGGTGGAGGTGGCTGGAGGCAGAGGGGAGGGAAGGGTTTCCAGCGGCTCCACTTTCAGTCCTGTTCCTCCGCTGCACAAAGGGCCACTGTCTGAGCACAGAGGGACCCTGGAGGGAAGCCTCCCAAGGTGCTCGGCAACAGGGCCAGGTTTCATCACACTGGGCCTCCAGGCCAAGTAAACATCAGAGGAGGAACAGGCCCAGCAGTTTCTGCAGACAGGCTCCTGGCTCCATGCAAGCTCAGGGGCATCCTCACCCAGGGCTTCCCTGAGACAATAAAGAAGGCCATGGTCATTTGCCCAATTTTCTCCAGAAATGGAGAGTCCGGATGAGAAACTGGCTCTATCTTAGTCCATTTCCCATTGCTCAACGAGCATAGAATCATCCTATTCCCCCTCTTCAGGAGCAAAAGTTTTACAAGAACTTTTTAAATTAGTTCAGAGGAAAAAGAGCTCAGTGAGCTTGAGTAATCAGGGAAGACTTCCTGGAGGAAGTACAATTTAAGTGTGATCTCCCTCCACGTTTAGGTAGAATCTCCACAAATGAACAGGAAGGAGAAAGGCATTTCAGGCAGAGAGCCCAGCACTGACAAGTTGTGGCGTCTGGAAAGCGGGAACATTTGGGGTCAATGAAGAGACCTATCTGGCCAGGGTAGAGAATTCACATAGGAGAAGGTGGAAAACAAGGCTGGACAGTTTGGTTGGTAAACTATGACTGCTCTTAACAGTCAGGTGGAGCAGTCATTACAGTTTCTGAGCAGAGCAGTGATGGAGTGAAAGCAGAAGTTTAGAAAGCTTAGTCTTAGGATGTTATAAAAGAGGCCTTAGATTCAGCCCCAAACCTCTGGATAACCTTGGGCTGGTTATGGCCTATCTCTGGGATTGGTTTCTTCATCTTTAAAATTAAAGGGTTACATCAGAGAATCTCAAAGCCACTTTCAAGCTCTAAAACGCAAGGATTCTCTCACAGGGCAACAGGGACCCTATAGGATAAAGAGAGAGACCAGGGGCTGTGGCCATATGCCAGATATCTCTGGGCCGCATTTCTACAATGAATCACCTGCTTAGAGCTGTGGAATGGCCATCACCACACTGCCACCAGTAGGCACTAAGCTACGGACTCTCCCTTTCTTTTAAACTTCATTTTTGTGAATAAGAAATGCACATATATACTACAACTCGTGAAAATCTATAAGTATGGTAAAAATAAGTTTTCCTCCTTCCTCTATGTTCAGCCACCCATTTCTTCTCCCACTGTTACCAGTTTCATGAGTATTCTTTTGGAGACAACCTATGTATATATAAAGATTCTATATAGATTCTTTTTCTTTACACAAATGGGAGCATAGTAGACTTGGAAATTCTGGAGATCTTTTCATTCTTTGCACGGCAGGACCATGACGTATTAAATAAGTTCCTTATGAGTAGATATCTAGGGTGTTTCTTTTCTATTTTAAACAGTGCATCCGTGAATATCCTAAGCATACAGCATTCAGCACATGCTGGAATAAGTAAGTCCACAGAATACATTCTCAGAATTGAAATTATGTGCTAATGTCTTTATATGACTTAATAATCACGACAGTAGTTTAAAGCAATCATAATTATACTGACTACGCGAATGAGAAAACTGAAGCACAGAAAGATTCATTGACTTGCTCAGAGTCACACAGCTCTTCTATAGTAGAGCGGAGATTCTAATATGGACAGTCTAGAACCAGAGCCAACACACTCAATCATTCGATTAGTGGTTCTTAAACTTTAGTACACATCCACAGCCCCCGGGGGGCTTGTTCAAACACAGATGACTGTGCTCCACCATAAAAGCTTCTGCTTCATTTCATCTATAGTGGGGCCCAAGAATTTGTATCTCTAACAAGTTCCCAGGCGATCACTCTTTGAGAACCACGGCACTGTACTAGTTCTCCCACCTTCAGCTGTGCAGTTCAACCAAAAAGAAAGCAGTAGGGACTCAGCACCTGGCTGGGACAGGACCCACGTTGAAGGGGCACAGGAAAGCGTCCCTGGAGCTCATAAATCTAAGCTCCACGAGGGCAGGGTGAGATCATAGCACAGTGCCTGGCACATAGTACTCAATAAATACTTACTGGATAAATGAATAAATGAGGTCCTGCCCTAGAGAAGCCCCACTGCTCATTGTCTGAGATTCAACTTCATGTTGTAAGAGCCTGCTATATAGACTGAATGCTTATGTTCCCCCCCCCTAAAAAAAATTTATATGCTGAATTGCTAACCGCTCCCCCTTCAATGTGATGGTTTTTAGAGGTGGGGCCTTTGGGAGGTTATGAGGATGAGGCCCCCATGATGGGATTAGTTTCCTTATAAGAAAAAGAGACCAGAGCTCTCTCTCTCCACTATGTGAGGATACAGTGAGAAGGCAACTCTCCATAGGCCAGGAGGGCCTCACCAGAAACCAAATTGGCTTGTATCTTGGTCTTGGACTTCCTAGCCTCTAGAACTTTGGGAAATAAATGTCTGTTTCAGTCCCCTAGTCTATGGTATTTTGTTATAGCAGCCCAAGCTGACTAAGACAGAGCCCTTGGGAGTGAAGCTGTTTATTTCCTCCCATTCCTCCCTTGGCTTATAATGAAATCAATGAGGCAGCCAGGCCTCTGTTATTGATGGAGAGATGGCATCCGCAAATGCTAGAGCTCGATCAAGATAAGTTACTCCAATGCTCTCATTTATTATTATTAATAGTAATAGCTATAGTTCATAGCTCACCCATTCAATTGACATGCTTTCTTTTTTTTAAACTCCCCCTAATCAGTACGTATATTTCCTTCCCCTTATTCTCAGACACAGCCTCTCTTTCCTGAAGGTAAGTCATTCAATGTGGTTGATGTGGCCGGTCCACACATGCACACACATAAACTATGAGAAAGATTTAAATTCAGGAGGAGGTGCAAGGTCTGGGGGTTGCCCCTTCTGCAGAGCAGCAAGGCACTGATGGAGGTTTTTCACAAGCACGAAGGAACGAAGTTTTCAGTGTCACGCATTCTTGTCCTCAGGCACCCACACACCAGCCCAACGCGTCAAGATGCTAACTGTTACAGACTTGGATCCTTGCGCTCAGGAGCCCTGAGGACCCCCACGGCTTCTTCCCGCTGTTCCCCAGCTGGCCTCGAGTCCTGCTGCTGCTGCCTGCCTCACCCACAAGTGTCCTTGCTTTGGTCCCCCCAAGGTCCAGACTTGTAGCTGACGATGCCCAGGCTCCAGACCTCTAGACAAGCCATTTGTTGGGTAGCTGGAGGGACAGAGGCCATAAGTCAGAGAGAGAATTTCAGATTCAGTTGACCAGCTGCACTTCAGGCAGGCAATCTGATTCAATCACCAGTTATTAAATGCAGCGGTGGGCGGCCATCACAGCAGTCAGACAGGCCTAGTCAGACACAGATGCTGCTGGTCAAGCTGTCAGACAGAGCTGGTCAGGAAGGGCCAGTGGGCTGACTCAGTCATTCAGAACCCCAGTCCCTGAGATAGCAGGACTCAGAGGGTCACTCAGAATCGGCCAGCCATGCAGACTCAGTCATACAATCTGGCGGATGTGGTCGGTCCACACGTCAGGCAGGCTGATCCACCTTGCAGACGCCCAGGCCGGTGGACCCCACCAGGTAGAGGCTGTAGTGCGGCCACCTCAACCAGGATGGTCGGCAAGTGTTGGGACGCCCGCCGGATTGAGTCAGCCAGCCAGCCCGGGGACGCAGACAGATGCGCTCAGGCCCCAGTCTGGCCCGAAACGGCGGGCCAGTCAGTCTCAGGCCGCTTCGCCCATTCAGCAGAGACGAGGTCCAACCCATGGTGCAGAGGAATCAGTCATTAAAATGGTCAGAGAACGTCGGCCGGTCAGACACATCCTGTCGAGCCAGATGGAGTCTGGTCAGTCAGAGGCAGTTAGATCCACCCGGTCAGACGCGCCTTGTCAGGCCCAGATGTCATCAGCCAGGGACGGGCAGCCAGCCAGCCAGCTGTGATCAGGCTGACAGGTCACTGGTCTTGGTCCGTCAGGCACCCATGGAATCTGTGTCCAGTCAGACACAGCCAGGGAGACACGGATTATCAGGTGGTGCTGGCGTGTGTGGCCAGTCAGACACAGTCGGTCCGGCAGACGCAGCCTGTCAGGCGCTAGGGAATCAGTAAGAGCACCACTGTTGCCCCGCAATCCCCAGACTGAGGCCCCCGGTCTCGTTCTGGGCGGAGCCTTGGCGGGGGGTGGGGCCTCATGGAGGGCCAGCCCCGCCCCTCCGCCCCCCCCGCAGCCTCTGGGCGTCGCCTGGGCAGTTGCCGCCTGGCCCCGCCGCTTCCTTCCCCCCCCCCCTGCGCCTCTAGCCGTGGAAGAGCGGATGGGTTGGGCAGGCTGCGCTCTGCACGGCAGCAGAGTCCCCGCTGCGGGCTCAGCACTTTGGTACCCCTGGTACAGACAGGGATGATTGGGACACTGGGAATAACTTGCGTCAGGCCACTCGGCAAGACACCGAGAGACTCGGAACCTCCGGATCCAGTGCTCTTCGCCTCGGGAGGAATCACATTTCTCTCGGCAGACGGGGCGTATCAAGAAGAAAGAACAGCCCATGCAATACTATGGTTAGGGGTCCCTGGGCGTACTAATGACTAGAACTAGCACTCACCTTGTACCACGCGCTGTAATAAATGCCTTATGTACAGTCATTCACTTGAAGCTCACAATTTTCCTTTGAGGTTCTATAATTATCTTCCTTTTACATACAAGCAAACAGAAGCACGAAAGCGTTCGGTGCACTTGCCCAGGGTCAGGACGCTGTGAGGTGGGGGAGCGAGGATGGGAACCCAAGCAGCCTAACTCCACGTTGGCACGTGGGCCCTCAACATACCCTCTGGCCCGCTCCTTGTGACCTCAGCAGGCAGACCATGAACCCCCTTCAGCAGGCCTCTCTGGTCTGCTTCAGGACACCCAGTCTATAGTAGACTCTGCAGTGTGAGGGTCCTGTTAGAGTCTCTGCTTCAAGGACTCAGAATCAGGAACTGTCAAACCAGGAACCTGGCAAACTACAGAGGACAAACCACGAGTCTGTCGCACAGGGTTTGGAGAAGGGGAAGCCAGTGAGATCAGAGAAGCCAGGGCCAAGAGGCCACTGAAAGCTGTCACTGGGGAACCTCATGAGCATGGCTTCAAGTCCAAAGATCTGTGATGCAATTCCAGCAATGTGAGCCCAGAATTAGAAACATATCATGGGTAATAAACTCAAATGCCTACCGAGGCCAGAAAGGTGATGAAAGTCATGAAAATGAGTCCAGCAGCCAGATTGCCAAACCTGCCCCATCTAAAGGGGGCTTTGCCTCTCAGCTCCTGCCCATTGTGTTGCCAGACACTCCCTGTGTCTAGTCTTCTAGTTGGGAGACACTGTCTAAGTCAATTAACATCATCTCTCAGTTTCTCAACGTGTATAATGGGAAGGAAAAATTGGCTTTATCTCATGGTGAAATTTTAGGGGGATCAAACATGTTATTGCACATTGAAAATAGCTGTAGCATACTCCATAAAGTAGAGGGGGAAGGAAGTGAACATCTGCTACATCGTCTATGAGTTCTGAAAGCATTCCTTTGAGGCAGCGCTTAGCATCTCTCCTGTACGGAAGAGAATGGCCTTCAAGGGAGTATGTTGACTTACCCAAGGTCACAAGCTTGTATGAGGTGAAGCCTGATTTGGAATTTAGGATTGTCTGACTTCTAAGACTAGTCTCTTGCACCAATTGTTTTTCAAAGTGTGGCTTGGGTCCCACCGGTCACACCCAAATTATTTCAGGTGAAACCCAGATGAACGTTTTTTAAAATAGTTATATAGTTTTTGTTATTTTCAATTTTAGAGGAGGCTTCTTGATACTACCAACGTCCTAAATTTCACACAGCCAGGCTATGGTAGGCTGTATAATGGCCACTCAAAGATACAGAGACCTAATCCCTGGAACCTGTAGATGTTACCTTATTTGGGAAAAGGGCCTTTGCTGATGTGATTAACTTAAGGGTGTTGAAATGAAGAGATCATCCAGGATTATCCAAGTGGCCATCACAAATATCCTTATAAGACAGACAGAGGGATGTTAGACAGACACACAGAGGATAGGAGGAGGCAATATGACCACAGAGGCAGCGATTGGAGTGATTTGCCACAAGCCAAGGAATGGCAGCAGTCACCACAAGTTGGAAGACACAAGGACAGATCCTTCCTTAGAGCCTCTGGAGGGAGCATGGCCCTGTCAACACCTCAATTTCAGCCCAATAAGACTAATGTTGAACTTCTGGCCTCCAGGACAATAAAAAAATAAATTTCTGTTGCTTTAAGCTACCAGGTTTGTGGTCATTTGTTTCACAGCCATAGGAAACAAATACACAGATCTATATAACTTCAAAATTCATGCTCCAAACCACTAGGATACAACCCCCTCTCTTTAAAAAAAAAAAAAATGTCACTGGATGGCTCAGTTAGTTAGCACACGAGCTCTCAACAACACGGCTGCCGGTTCAATTCCCACATGGGATGGTGGGCTGCGCCCCCTGCAACTAACATTGAAAACGGCGACTGGACTTGGAGCTGAGCTGCGCCCTCCACAACTAGACTGAAGGACAACGACTTGGAGCTGATGGGCCCTGGAGAAACACACTGTTCCTCAATATTCCCCAATTAAAATTTTTTTTTTTTTAAAAAAGAAACCACTTAAAATGTCAATCTTTATTTCATAAATATCAACCTTTGATTTAAAGACTACAGCGATTTCCTGGAGCACAGAGAGTTACCATATACCCCCGCCCCCAGTTTCCCTTACAGTTCACATCTTACATGGTTATGGTGCATTTGTTACAACTAAGAAACCAACCTGGGTACATTCCTATTAACTAAACTCTACACTTTATTTTGATTTCCCTAGTCTTTCCACTTTTCTGTTCCAGCAATCCATCCAAGATGTTACATCATATTTAGTCATTTGCCTCTTTAGTCTCCTCTGGCCTAGGACACCTTCTCAGACTTTCCTTGTTTTTCAGGCCCTTGACAGTTCTGAGGAACACTAGTCAGGTATTTTAGAGAATGTCCCTCCATTTGAGTTTCTCTACTGTTTTTTCATGGTTAGACTGGGGTTCTGGGTTTTGGTGAAGGAAACCACAGAAGTAAGTGCCCTGCTCATGACATCAGATCAGAGATACATGCTATCAACATGACTTGATTTCCTTGAGTACCTGGCCAAGGAAGTGTTTCCCAGGTCTCTCCCCTGTGAAGTTACGTAGTTTTCCTCCCTTTCTACTATTTGGAAGCAAGTCACTAAGTGCAGCCCACACTCAAAGGGGGAATTAAGCTCTTCGTCTTGGAGGGGATAAATTATTTGGAATTCTTCCATAAGGAAGATTAGTCTCTTAGCCCCCATTTATTTATTCATTCAATGCTTTATTTATATTAGTGTGGATTTGTGGATATTTAGTTTACACTTCGGGTCATAATCTAATAACATGTTATCTATACTGTTGCTCAAAGTGTTCCAGCTTTGGCCATTGGGACTCGTTCAGGCCGTCTCTTGTGTCCCTTCGACACCAATTGTTTTGCATCTTGGTTGTACCAAGATGATTTCAAGTAGAACTCAGAGGAACTTTTTTTTTTTTTTAAGAGTCGTACTTTAGTAGACAGTAGGAAAACATATAACCAGCATGTCAAATTGGTGACTTCATCAATACTGCTGAGGACACTGTTACTGGTCATGCTAAGTGAGTCCATTCACAGACACGCATTAAGTAAAACCTGCTAGTAGATATGGAGGAAGTTGTTAAGCTGAATTGGGAACAATTCACGTTTGAGAAACTCTGTACTAGGGCCGAACCGAGTCCCAAATTCAAGCAATGATGATAAGGATGAGGATGACGAGCAGCCTCTCCGGGACACACCCACACACAATCCACTTTCAGGGCCCTGCTGCCAACCAGATCTGCCTTCTTGCAGATGCCTGCTGATGTCTGTAACGGTGGGTCTGTGCCCAGGCCTAGGAGGGATGGATGCTGCACTGTGTTTGTTTCCCAAGCAAGCTGTGTGGGTGGCTTGCAGCTCAGCGTCATTCCCGCTAATGAGCTTGGAGCCTCTGGCCTAACAAACACCTTTCCGTGTCACAGGCCTGACATGTGATGTTTCCCAAGGAGAAGTGCCAGGAAGTCTCGTTATTTTTACTTTTTTTAACTTTTTTTTTTTTTTTTCTGTCTCATCCTTGATATGAGACAGGCAGAAAGTCACGATGGCATCAGTGGTCAGACTGGGTGCACCTTTGACTCAACATCTTGTCTGGGGTCTCCAGGCCAGTCCCCCAGCCTCACTGAAGATGCTCAGAATTGAACAAGAGCATTTAGCTCGTCCCACTCTGCACAATTCTGAGACTTAAGCCAGGGCTGCCTCCCAGTTGAGCAGTGACACCCCGGAATCTCTGGTCTGATCTGAAATGGAAAGCTTTTCAAGAAGGCAGTCTTTTAGTTCCCTGCTTCTAGTCTGAGCTGTGGGTGGCTCCAGGCTGGTGTGTGCTCAAGCCTCTAAACCCTCTATAGTATCTTCCCAGGGAGCTCCGGAGTCAGATGACCTGGATTACACTCCTAGTTCTTCTTGTGAACTAGACAAGTTACATAGCCTCTTATCTATAAAAGGAAGATTGTAATAGTACCTGCATCACAGAATCGCTGTGCAAGTTAAATGAGACAATCTATATAAAATGCTTACTGCAGTGCCTGGCCCATATTAAGTGCTCAATAAATTCGTTCATTTGTTTAACAATTATTAACGTCTACTGTGTCCCAGGCACAGTACTTGGTGCCAGGGACATCGTGGAAAACAAGAAGAAAATAAACTATTCATAAATAAGATAAAGCATATAAAGCAGTACCTTGCACATAAGTACACAGAAATTTTCATTGTTAATACCATAATGAAATATTATGATGAAGGAAGGAAATTAGTAGGGTGATGTGATGATAAATGGAAGAAACCTCCTTGAGACCGGAAGGTCAGGAAAGGCCCTCTAAAGATATAATGTTGGAATGGAGACCTAAGGTGAGAAGAAATTTAGCTTTGTCAGGAACCCGGTAAAGAGCCTTCAGGCAGAGGAAGCATGTGTGAAGGTCCTGAGGTTGAAAGAGCTTGGAGAGTGGAAAGAATAGCAGGGTGGCCAGTGTGGCTGGGATGTAATGACAGACGGCAGTAGGCCATGGTAAGAAGTTTGGATTTTGTTCAAAGTGTGATAAAAAGCCACTGAGGGCTTAAACAGGAGAGTAACGAGATCTGATTTCTGATTAAAAACTCTGGCTTCTGGAAGGAGAATGGATAGAAGGGAAGAATAGTAGCAAACAGAACAACAATTAAGAGGCTATTAGTATCATCCAGACTAGAGATGTTGCAGGTTTGTACTAGGTTATAGATCAGCACTGTCCTGTGATTTTCTGGGATGATGGAAATGTGCTGTATCTGTGTTCATATGGCAGCCGCTTGCACCTGTGGCTCTTGAGTACTTGGAATGTAGCTAGTGCAGATGAAGAATTAAATTGTTAGTTTTATGTTATTTTAATTAATTAAAATTTAAATGGCTTCTTGTAGCCAATAGCTACTATATTGGACAGCATAGGAAACTGGCTGAATTTTAGACATACTGAGGAGTAAGATAGAATTGTGATGATTGAGGGATGGGGAGTGAGAGGAAGCGTGGAATCAAGGAATGCCTAGATTTTAATTTGGGCACTGGGTGAATGATACTACCATTTACTGAGTTGGGGAAAAACAGGCTCTGGGGAGATATCAAGAGTTCTGTTTTGCACAAGAGGAGTTTAAGATACTGTTGGAACATTCAAGTTGAGATAACAAGTAGAAAGCAAGATGTAGACATGTTTGTCATCATTGATTGTCATCTTAGGTTCCAGGGATACCAACCCTTTGGCTGCTTAGGAGGTAGGGTGTGCAGAAAGGGGACCAGGAACTCTACACTGAGACTTCTTCTCCTTATCTTGGTAAATGTATCAACCACTCACCAACCAGGTAGCCCTAGTGTTTGAAACTTTGTGTGATCCGTGGCTTCTCCTATACCTCCTCCCTCTTCTCTCCAGGTATTCAGCACAGTGGCTTCTTCTTTGCAAAACTAGAAATCCCCACCTCACCTGTTTTCTACTCCTAGAGCCACTCCTGCAGCTTAGGACTTTGTCATCTCATCGTGGACTAGAGCCTCAGTGTCCAGATCCCCTGGCCTTCTCACCATTCCTCCTTTTTGCCTTTCAGTACAGGGTTCTTTCTAATTGTAAGATTTTCCTTCTGGGAATCTATCTGAATCCGCATCAAGAGTCTTAAACCAGGACCAATGCTTTGATCTTTCTTTCCATTTCTAGAATGGTATCCAAAGGAAACCAGAAGCCTCCACAAAGTTTGAAAAGTCACAAGAAACTTCATCATAGCATTAATTACAAAAGCTAGAAGTATAACAATTCTCAACCATATCTTACGTGACCTATCAGCAATGTTTGACACTATTGATAACTCTCCTTTGAAACTCTTTCTTCATTTACTTCCAGGACACCACACTCTTGTGGTTGTTCTCCTACCACTCTGTCATTCCTCAGTCTCCTTTGCTTGTTCCTTCTCATCACCCTGACCTCTATGTGTGCCCCAGATATATATACCAGGGATGTACACAAGTGGACACTTTGGTCAATGTTGCTCAAGCAGTAGTTCGCCGTAATCAGAAGTGTCTGGATGCTGATGGTAACCACTTTGAGCACCTCTTGTAATTGCAGATGTCAAATGTGACTTGTATTCATCTTTTGGTATCGGTATATATTGAGTATTACAATTTTAATACAGTTTTCCTTTCTTAAAATGTGTGTACATTTTTTTGGCACCCTCTGTATATATCTACTTCCTTGGTTCTCTCACGCAGCTTCATAGCTTTAAAGACATCCATGTGTTGATGACTCCCAAATGTATATGTCCAGCTCAGACTCTCCCCGGAATGCCACTCCTCAATCCAACTGTCTACTTGACATCTCCACTTGAATGTCAAGCAGGCATCTCAAATTGATCATGTCCAAAATGGAATTCCTGACCTTTCCCCAAACTTGCTCATCCCATGGCCTCCCCCATCTTAGTTAATGGCAATTCCCTCCTTCATTTGCTCAGGCCAAAAGCCTTGGAGTCATCCTCAATTCCTCTCTTTCACACTTCATGTCTGGTCTATCAGCAAATCCTGCAGACTCATACTTATCTTGAAATCAACCACGTTTTGCCACCTTTGCTGCCATCATCCTGGTACAATCCTATCTCCTATTTCACCTGAAGGCAATAGCCTACTGTTAGGTCTCTCTGCTTCCACTTCTGGCCACACTTCAGCTGTTCTCCATGCCATAGTTCAAAGTACTTTAATGGCTCCCATTTCACTCAGAAAAAACGCCAATTTCCTTATTCCATTCTTCACACTACATGGCCTGGTCTAACCGCTACAATCTTGCCTGTTCACTCTGCTCCAGCCTCTTTGCTGTTCCTGGAACAGACCAGGCCCACATGGTTCAGCTTTACGGCTTGTGTACTGGCTGTTCCCCTCTCCCAGGAGGGCTCCTCGGCCCAACATCACCATGTCTGGCTCATTTGCTCACCTCCTTCAGGTATCTGCTCAAAAGTGTCATGACCCCCATCTAAAACATTCCACACTCACACTTCCTATTCCGCTTCTCTCCTTTTTATTTTCCCATAGCACTTTCGCTATCTGCCCCTTTACGCATTTTAAGGATTGAATATTTTCACTACTAGAATGCTAATTTCAGGAGGGCAGAAATTTTCGTGCAGTTTTTTTCCTTCACTACTGCATTTCCCAGTGCTTATGTGGCACAGAGTAGGTGCTTAATAAACAGGTGGTGAATGAGTGAATGAAAAAGAGCCTACTTGTCCAACAGTAGGAGTGAAGGGACCGAGAAATACGCATGCTCTGGGTAACACTCACCGTCGCGAACGACGTGACAGGAAGGCGTCCTGACCCCACGTGACACCTCCCTTGCCCCTCCCCCTGCCGGAACGTTTCAGTCCCGGAACCTTGGCTCGCGGGTCCCGGTGCAGAGCACTTCCGGTGCCCCTCGTCTCTCGCCCGCGTCGAGAAATGCCAAGTCAGTTCCGGCAGAGAACGTGGTGAGAAGCGGAGCACGGCTTTCTATTCTGGGCCCCTCCAGGCCCTCCGGCCTCGGGCTGGGAGGTGAGCTGGGGGGGCCCAGGGACAGGCCGCAGGCTCTGTCCTGCAGAGACCCAGACCCCTCCCCGCGGTTGCCCACTGGCTGGGCCCAGGCCTTGAAGCAGCAGCGAACCTCTCGCCCTACCCCCACCTCCATCTCCGCGACCGGATGGCGGCGGCTTCTCGGATCGCACATCCCCGCGACCGCCCGGTCTCCTGGCCCAACCCTGCGGGGCCTAGGCGAAGCCCCGCCACGCGGCGGACGACGCCGGGCGTTGGAGCGCAGGGCGTGGAGGGGCGGAAAGCATGGCGGCCACGCGAATGCCGCAGAGGGCCGTTAGGACCTTCGGGGGTCCGAGAGGCGGGTCTGCGTGGTCGCGAGCTGGCCCCCCCTTAGGCCTGGAGCCGCGCAGATGCAGGACCTGGGGGACTCCTCTGACCCAGTTGGACGCGATCTCCCCTCGCACAGACAGCGGAGGACAAAGGCCCTAAGGGCCCGGAAGGTGAGCGGAAAGAACCCAGCCGACGGCGGTGGAGGGGTTCGTGGGCCATCGGGCGGTTGGTCTTCGTTCTACTGGACCCTGATTACGCAAGAAAGAAGAGGCACAACAATAGACCACAGTTGGCCAACAGGAAGTGCCCACCACCCTTCGGCAAGATTTACTGGCCGTATATAGAAGGCCTGTGTATATAATATGAAAAAGCTGCTCTCAACTTGACCCCCCAACCTTTCAAAAGAAAACTGCTACATCTAGGCCTTTAGATGTAAAGAGGTTGCCGACGTATGATAAAGAAGAGTTAGAAAACCACACGTCTTGCAAATGCACATTTGTTTCTTTTCTTTTTTTTTTTTTTAATCGAAGAAATGTCTTCTGGAAATGACTTTGAAATGGAATTGTTAGACTACCCCTAGAAGCGACATCAGGAGCAACACACGTTCACGTTTGTTCAGTGGGGTAGAGGACATGGAGAAGACCTTGAGGAAGAAGACACGAAGGTTCTAGGCCAACTGGTCTTATTTAGAAGACATTTTCAGAGGATAATTATTGTTTGTGTATGTATTTCATTCCTCACTACTGTATAATAGTTGAAAACGCTAAGTACTGTTTTGAAATATCTGTCTTTCTAGATGTTCTGAAGTGCCTGATAAAAGTAGATGTAGTAAACTTAAAATTCATGTGAAATATTGTTATTTTCGGGAACGGCCAAACCACCCCTTTTGAACAGTACACACTGAATTTGTGCACTGGTTCGAGGGAGGAGGGAGAAAGCAGTGCAAAGAGCTCTAAGCCAGTGTGTGTCTAGTGAGGTAAGGTAAACCATTGTCCCTTATGTTCATGCATTTTGTTTTACTTTGCTGTGTATATAGTGTATATAATGGACAAATAAGTCCTAATTTACAACATCTAGTCTTTCTAGATGTTAAAGAGGTTGCCAGTGTATGACAAAAGTAGAGTTAGTAAACTAATAGATTTTGTACATTTTGTGTTAAAAATCCCTAGAAAGACTGTCTTTAAAATTTGAGCATTATAGCCCACTTGGTTAGTAGAGGAGGGGGAGGGGGAGAAGGGAAGGGTTGATCTTGGACTAGAATGTTCCTATTTCGAAGACACTTTCAAATTCAAACTGTTACATGTGTGCAGTTTATTCAAATCTGCTGTGTATATAGTGGACAAAGTAAGTCCTTATTTGAAACATCTAGTCCATCTAGATGTTTAGAAGTGCCCGACGTATGTTAAATGTAGAGGTAGTAAAATAACACTTTGTAAATATCTTTTTGCTAAAATTCATAGGAAATACTGTCTTGGGAATGGAATTGTTAAAACCACCTCTGAGCAATATATTACATACTTGTTCAGTGGTTTGGAGGAGGTGGGAGGGAAATTGCAAAAGGTAATATGCCAGTGTGTGTTCATACTCAGACATTTTCAGACAAAACCATTTTTGTATATTATGTGCATTTTGTTTTGCTGTATATATAGTGTATATAATGGACAAGTAAGTCCTAATTTTGCAACATCTAGTCTCTAGATGTTAAAAGAGGTTGCCAGTGTATGACAAAGTAGTTAGTTAAATTAGCACATTTTGTACACTTTGTGTTGCAATTCATAGAAAGCTTGTCTTGTGTAAATGACTTTTGGATGTGAATTTGTTCGACCACCTCTGTACTTGTCCACTGGATTGGTGGTGGAGAGAAGGGAGTGAGAGGGGGAATGGTTCTGGCCAACACGGTCATATTTAGAAGATACCTCAGACTAACCATTGTTACATGTGTGCAATTTTAACAGTGCTGTGTACATAGTGGCCAAGTAAGTTTGTATATTAAATATCTTTGTAGATATTTAGAAGTGCTTGATGTATTTAAAAGTTAGGAGTAGTAGAATAACGCTTCTTGTAAATAACTTTTAAAAACTGTCTCGGGAAATACTGTCTCTGGAAATGGAATTGTTAAACCATCTCTCTGAACAGTGTGTACTTTGATGTACTTGTTCATTGGGTTGATGGAGGTGGGAAGGAAGAAATTACAAAATGCGTTTTGCTAGTGTGTACTAGAAATTTTTAGCTTATCTATTGCCCTGTTACATGCATTTCATTTAACTTTATATATTGTGTATATACTGGACAAATGGGTCCTAATTTTATAATATCTAATCTCTAGATATTAAGAGGTTGCCAATGTATGACAAAAGTAGAGTTAGTAAACTAACACATTTTGTACACTTTGTGTTAAAAATCACTGAAAGACCGTCTTCAGAAAAGGACTTTTAAAAATGAAATTGTGAAATCACATCTAAGTGATACATGTGCCTATACTCAACCCACTGGATTGATGGTAGACAGGAGGAATTGGGAGAAGTGGAGGGTTCTAGACAAGAATGTTCTTGTGTAGAAGACACTTTCAGATGTAACCATTGTTACATGTGTGTAGTTTATTCAACACTACTCTGTATATAGTGGACAAACTTAAGTCCTTATTTGAAACATCTAGTATTTCTAGATGTTTAGAAGTGCACAAAGTATGTTAAAAGTAGAGTTAGTAAAATAACACATTTTGTAGATATCCTTTTGTTAAAATTCATCTGAAATACTGTGTTTTGGAAATGGGATGATCAAAATGATCAAACCACCTCTGAGCAGTACATGTTACTATATTTGTGTAGGTTCAGGGAGGAAGGAGGAGAAAGTGCAAAGCGCTTTATACCCGTATGTTTATAGTTTGGCAAGATTAACCACTGTCCCCGTATGTCTGTTCATTTTGTTTTAGTTAGCTGTGTATATAGTGTATATAAAGGACGAACGTCCTAATTTGAACATCTAGTCTTTCCAGGTGTTAAAGAGGTTGCCAGTGTATGACAGAAGTAGAGTTAATAAACAAACACATTGTATACAGTTTGTATTAAAATTCCTAGGAAAGACTATTCTGAAAATGTGAGGAAGTGGGCATTTTAAAAATCCCCTCTAAGCATTACAGATGCTTATACTTTCCCACTGGGTTGACAGATGAGAAGGGGAAGGGCTCTAGGCCAGAATGTTCCTTGCTATTTAGAAGACTCTTTCAGATTATAGACTTTGTGTGCAGTTCATTCAATGCTACTAGGTGTATAGTGGCCAAACTTAAATCCTTATTTGAAACATCTAGTCTTCTCTAGATGTTTAAAAATGAACATGTTAAAAGAGTTAATGCCCTTTAAGGTTTTGGGTTTTTTTTTTTTCTCCTAGGAGTGATTGTATTTGGTGAATGCAGTGTTGATGTCTTGGAGCGGATGCTGACTGTTCACAGGGTGGGGGGAGGAAAGGAAGTACAGAGACAGGTTCTGTGCCCAGGAGTTTTC
Source organism: Rhinolophus hipposideros (assembly GCF_964194185.1). Lineage (NCBI taxonomy): Eukaryota > Metazoa > Chordata > Mammalia > Chiroptera > Rhinolophidae > Rhinolophus > Rhinolophus hipposideros. The sequence goes on from NC_138068.1 coordinate 19,461,941, forward strand.
AGACAAGTTCAGATTGTCTAACCATTGTTATAAATGTGCATTTTAGTTAATAGTGCTATGTATTCAAGGATAAACAAGTCCTAATGCCCAAAGTATATCAAAAGTAGAGGTAGTAAAATAATCCCTTTACAAATGCCCTTTTGTTAGTTTGTAGGAAGGACTGTCTTCTGGGAGTCTTTGTTATTAATCCCCCTCTTGGAGCTACTAGATGTAGGTCTGTGCTTAGTCATTGACGTGGTGGAGGAGGGAGAAGGGGAAGGGTGACGGGAAGGGCTCTTGACTAGGATCCCCACATCTAGAAGACAGTTTTAGGTTAGAATCATAGATCCATGTGCATTTTTGTAAAGTACCTGTGTTGTGGACAAGGTTCATTCTTTATTTTGCAATAGCTGAGCTTTTTAGATGTCCTGAGGTGACTATGATAAAAAGTAGAGCTAGTGAATTAACCAATTTGTAAATATCTTTTTGTTACAATTGCTAGAAAAGAGGCAGCTTGGACATGGAATTGTTAAACCATCTCTGACAAATGGATGTCCCGACTTGTTCATGAGACTTGTTCTTGAGTTTGGCGGCAGAGGGGCAGAAGGAAGGATAGAGGGAGGGATGTATGCAGGTGTGTTCGTATTTACATTGTGATGATAACCACCGATGTGTGAGCGTCTGTTGGCTTTACTATCGAAATACACAAGTATTTCCGTGGAAATTTGCCTCGTTAATATTTTAAAAGTGTAGATCATAATGAATTCTCTTAGAATACTTTGTGTACTCTGTTGCTTTATGTCTCATTTTTAATTGAACATGAAGGGAATGCAGTATTTTAATTGTAACTCTGCCAATACCTTTATCATAGAGGCCTGTTGCCGTTTTTATCCTTTATGAAATTTTTGTCGCCAAGAAAGGCAAGATTACATTTTTTTTCTTCCAGATTGAGTTGGTGTAGTGTGTTCTTGGTTATCAAAATACTCATATAGTTTTGGGATTTTGAAATAGTAAATATTCATACGTGTAGAAAAGCTTGATACATAACTATACAATCTTAATTACATAAAAATGGAAGCTTAGTTGTGTAGATACACACAGGACCTAGAAGGACACATCAAACCAAACTGCTTGTGATTATGACTTTGTCTTGTGTTTTCACTTTCTTACTATATGCACATGTTAACTTTCAAAAAAATAAATGTTATTTCTAAAACCTACATGAAGTCTTCAAAGCTTGTAAAGTTAGCACACTATAAGCACCATTTTCGTACCCTTCATTTCTGGGCCCTGAGGTACCTTACGACATCTCCGTACTATCGTGATTCCAACTTTGTTCACGCTGTTCCTTCTGCCTATAGTGTCCTTCCTACATTCTTCACTTAGCAACTCAAATTGCCCAACTCAAATACTAATTTATATAGTCTTGTCTTTGAGAACGTGACACCTGAGAATTAAAATGCCAGAACCAAATGTCAGAAGTCACGCTTTTCCTGTTGCAGCCCCTACTTGTGCCTTTGATACGGAACCCCCTTGAGCCATCATTGTTCCTTGAAAGTCTGCTGGACTGAGCTCAGGCTTAAATCACCTGTGTACCACAGGATGCAGCAGAATGCCCGACGGAGCCGGTGCTTAGGAAATGTCTTGAATACAAAGGAGACCAAAGCTCAGCTTTTCAGACTGACTTGTTTGGCACGGCTGCTACCGACACCATAGTCAGGGCTTTCCAGGCTGGAAGTGGATTTCACAGCTGACCAGGCCAGAGAGTACAGGTCAGATGCGGCACCCGCCCCCTCCGCCCTCCGTCAGGTACAGAAAACCTAATGGAATACCAGAGGGGTTTCCCCAAACTTATGAGGTGAGCCTCAAGAGATTCCTCCAAATGTGGGGAGATAGCGTTTCTAGTGGTGCCCCGGGTGCTGTTGGTATAACCTGGGTAGACTGGGAGCCAGTGAGGGAAGGTAGAGGAGGCCCTTCCCAACCCTGGATCAAGCCTGCACCCCATCTGTCCTACTGATGCCCCTATGAGACTGGTTATCTGACTGAGATGGACTCAGGGAGGCACACAGGCTTTAGATCCCTGGCCTGGAAGGAGAGGACCAGGTGTACGTGGACAAAACCCAGGCTGAGACCTGTCTGCAAGCCCCAAATGCTCCAGAGCTGGAGATAAAAGCTGAAGATCTGCAATTTAAGATGGATTCACCCACAAAGGTGTCCAGAAGGTGTAAGGCTCAGAGCTATGAGGTTAGCTCTCAGAAAGACTGTCCTGGACCCCCAAGGAAAGCTAATCCTCAGTGGATAGAAGAGGAAAGTGAGGTCCAGAAAGGGGCCAGGCCCCACTGGGGGGATCACACCTCATAGCTAGCGATGTGTATTGCTAGGGAAAGAGCACTGGGCAGGTAATCAGAGGCCTCAGCACTCGTCTAAGCTCTTGCTAACTGAGGAACATTCGCCAAATGAGTCCATCTGGGCCTCAGTCTCCTCATCTGTAAATGGGGTTCATTCTGGCAGGTTGAATGAGGCATGCCTATCCAGATCTGATGCTGGGCCTTTCAAAGCCACAAATTTCATCAGCAGCAGAGCCGAGGCCAGAAGCTTCTAAATACCATTCTCTACTAAAAGGAACCAGGGTCCTTGGAGAAATGGCTAATGCGAGGGTCGCGGCCAGGAAACTACAACATGACCCTGGAATATCGTGGCAGAAAGCAGTGCTTAGAGAATGACAGGAACTTGTCAAAAGGACAACAAGTCACCTGGAAGTAGCTTCCACTGACCAAATCTGATAATTTGTGTGTCAAAATATAGAATGATAAAAACAGATAACACACTGAATAAAATAGGAAGCCATGAGTCCAATGCTGATATAAATGATGAATAAATAATAAATGTAAAGTATGATAAGTGGATATTCAAAGTACCTCCACACAAAGTACTTACTAAAAGGGAATAAGACACAACCAACAATGCAAACAATGCACTCCAACCTATGGAATGGGAGAAAATATTTGCAAATCATATCTGTTAAGGGGTTGACATCTAGAATATTATTTTAAAAAAACTAACAAAACCCCTGATTTAAAACTGGACAAAGGACTTGAATAGACATTTTTCCAAAGATGATATACAAAAGGCCAGCAAGCATATGAAAAGATGCTCAACCTCACTAATAACTAGGGAAATGCAAATCAAAACCACAATGAGATACCACCTCATACTCATTAGAATGGCTACTAACAAAAAACAGAATAAGTGTTGACAGGATGTGGAGAAATTGGACCCCTTGTGCACTGTTGGTGGGATTGTAACTGCCATGAAAAACAAGATGACAAGTTTCTCAAACCAAACCATATGATCCAGCAACCCCATCTTCTGGGTATATACCAAAAAAAAAAATGAAAGCAGGGTCTCAAAGATATTTGCACATCCATTTCAAAGAAGCACTAGTCACAAAGCCAACAGGTGGAAACAACACAATTTTCTATCAACAGATGAACGGATAAACAAAATGTGGTATATACATGCAATGGGATATTATTCAGCCTTAAAAACGAAGGAAATCCTGCCACATGCTACAACATGGAGGAAGCTTAAGGATATTGTGCTAAGTGAAATAAGCCAGTCACAAAAAGACCAAATAATGTATGATTCTACTTATGAGGTATTTAAAATAGTCAATTCATAAAGACAAAGTAGAATAGTGGTTATCAGGGGCTGGTAGGAAGGAGAAAGGTGGCGTTGTTTAATTGATACTGAGATTCAAATTTTGCAGGATGATAAAGTTCTGAAGATCTGTTTCACAACAATGTAAATATACTTAGCACTACTGAATTCTACACCTAAAATGGTTAAGATGGTAAATTTTATGTTACGTGTTTTTTCACAACATATATACATATATATGTGCATACATACATCATTTTTAAAATAAAAAGGGAAAAGTAACAAGAGTAACCTTACAATGGAGACACCACTTTAATCCAATAATCAAAGTTATCACCAGTAACGAGACAAATTGAAATCTTATAAACCTGATAGCATCCAATGAGAAGAACACGGCATCCCTTCTGTGATTTCCTGCCAAAGATGCATAACCTAAATCTCATCATGAGAAAACATCAAACAAACCCGAACTGAAGGACATTGTACAAAATAACTGGTCTACAATCTCCAAAAGTGTCAAGGTCATCAATGTGAAAAAAAAGGCTGAGAACTGTATCAGGCAGAAGGAAACCAAAGAGGCACGACAGCTAAGTGCAATGTACGATTAGGAACTGGATCCTTTGCTACAAAGGGCATCACTGGAACAACTGGCAAACTGTGAATGGGCTCTGACGATTAGATGGTTGTAATGTGTCAATTTCCTGATTTTGATGGGTGCATTGTGGCTTGTAAGAGAATGTCCTTCTTTGAAGGAAATAAGCACGAAATTATTTGGGTGTGATGATGTTTCAGGTCCCGACTTACTCCCAAATGGCTCAGGGGAAAAACTTTTCTATATGTCACTGCAACTCTTCTGTGAGATGATTTCAAAATTTATAAAGTTATGCCAAAAAAGTCCATGATACTCCATTAAGTTAAAAACAAAAAACAAAATGTACTATCCATTATGGGAGCTACTAACTACATGTAGCTATTTAATTAATTTAAAAATTCAGTCCTTAGTCACACTAGCCACATGTGTGGCTGGTGACATGCAGGTACAGAAACTAGAACATTGCCAGCATTGCAGAAAATGCTATTGGACAGCACTGGGATAGCATAATTCCATTTTTTAAAAATAATAAATACAGAGATGGGTATGAGTATGTGACCTTTGGGAAGGTTAAGTAAGGTTAATTGTTAATTGGGTTATCCTTGGGAGATGAGATTAGATGGGTGACGTGGTGGAAAATTTTCAGTTCTCATTACATATATTTAAAATGTGGGATTATGAAACATTAAAATATTTTTAGAATTTTTTAAATATATATCTAAATATCTATGTGTCCCTACCTACTTACTACCTATCTGTATTTTTAAAAGCATGTTTTAGGAATTACCTGATGTCAGCGAAGTTTTGAGTGACCTTTCTTGTGACTAGGACCTAGAAAAAGGGAATTTAAATTTCATGGCTCTACCAATAATACTTGAAGAGGCAAATAGCTCATGACTGCCAACAGCTTGACCACCTCCCAAAGCAAGATCTTGCTCTCCTCACCTGACAGAACCCAAGAGTCCCAAACAAAGAATTGGGCTCTAACTGCAATAGGACAGACTGCTGTTAAACATGAGGAAGAAAATTTTGACAGTATCGATGTGTCACCATAAGGACAAGAGATCATAAAAGGCTGAGGAAGTTTAAAAAGAGAAGCGAGCCCAAGTTTAGAGCCAAAGAGACCCAGGTTTGAATCCTGACTTTTCTATCAAACCAGCAGTGTGACGACAGATGAGTTCCCTTGACCGTTGGAGCTTCAACCTTCTCATTTTAAAAATGAGGATAAAATCGACCTTGTATGAATGTGCATGAAGTGTCAGGTACTGTTCTAACTCCTTTATATATATTCGGTCACTTTATCCTGAAATCCTTTTTCTTTAAACTGTTGAAAACCACACTTCTGACATTCACGCCTAAATGTGCTTCTCCTACAGCCTTCTCTATCTCAGGAAATGGCTACTCCACCTTCCACTTGCTCAAACCAAAATTTTTGGAGTCATCCTTGACTCCCCTCTCTTCTTTCTCACATTCAGTCCATCAGCAAACCCTCATCAATTCTACCTTCAAAACAGGTCCAGGCTTAGCCCCACTGCGACACCTCCCCCACAGTCACTCTGATCCCAGCCACCATCACCTCTTACTTGGATTATGGCACTGGCTTCCCAACTGCCCCTTCCTTCTCCCCCACTTCACCTCCTGCTTATACCCCACGTCAGTACACATCATATTACTCTGCTAAGAACCTTCCAAATGCTCCCTTCGCATGATCATGAGCTGGCCCTAGTCCCCCGGTGCCCTTGTCTCCGTTCATTTCTCTCTCCTTTGACTCCATTCTAGCCACACCAGCCTTCTGACTGTTATTTAGCCATGCTGCACATGCTGTCTCTCTGCCTGAAACATTCTTCCCCGGGTATCCGCACAGCTCATTCCCTCACTTCCTGTTCTCACCAATATGAGTCTTGGAGAAGCCTTCTCTCGCTACCCTTTACAAAGTAGTAACCTCTAACCTGCCTCCATCTCCCACTTACCCCAATTTTTCTTGTTCATTTTTTGTGTTCTTTAACCACCCACCCAGAATAGAAGCTCCTTGATGTCGAGGACTTTTTGGTTTGGTGCTGTATCTGTAAACCCTGACCAAACTCCCTCTATCCCGAGCATATCTGCTGGTTGGAGATACACTGGTTGAATTCATCTACATTTCAGTTCAGCCCTGTCAGCTCCCATACACCTCTACCTAATGGAGATGCCAGTTGCCTGAAAGCTGAGGACAGAAGATAAGCATTGGCATAAAGGGAGTCGGAGCAGGTAGGCAGCCATCAGAGAAGCTCCAGGGATCTTCTCTCAAAGTGGCAGAGGACCCCATGAGCTGATAATCATTATATGATAATGGAACAATGTGTGAATGCAGAATGATTCGCTGATGAGAGCTCCTTATATGTGAAAATCCCCCAACTACTGTGATCTGTTAAACTGAGAAATACCCATATGTAGGACTTTTCAATTTGACCTCTGTGGGCAGGGCTATCCTCCCTGTTGGTCTGCAGGCTCACGGATCTCCTACCTGTACCATTTTGTCCATGGTTGCCCCTTTTTCTCCCACCTCCCACCTCCGGCATCTGCTTTCTGATAGTCAACCTCTGAATTTAGTGTTTTATACAGACGACTTAAGTTAATCTTCATGACTTTATGAAACAGATGTTTTATCATTACCATATTACCGATGGGGAAACTGAGGCAAAGAGCAGTCACTTACCTAATGTCACACAGCTGGTCTGCAGCAGAGCAGCCTAAATCCAGAACTCCCACTCCTCCTGCTCTGTGATGTCAGTAAAATCAGACAGACCTGCAGGGAAAGGGCTGTCTTCACTGGTAGGAGGCCTCCAGAAGAGAGATGAGCAATTCCTCTCCACCTCCACCTTACACACAACAAGAGAAAGTCTTTAATGGTAGCATGAATTTTAAGTTATGACAGGAAGGAGGATTTCCTAACAGTATCTTTCAAGATAAAAACCTGCTCTCAGGAAAAGATATGGTGCCAGCTTCTATGCATTAAAATCACGGATGCTCATTATTGTTAGGGCTTAAACACCATGAGTCCACTGCCTCCTTCCGTGTGACAAGACTTCAATAAGGGAGCGAGAGGGGCACAGCCCTCACCTGCAGCCAACCATTCACATGCCAACTTCGGAGTATCAGAAGGGTCCTGAGGCTGAGAAGTTTAGAGCCAAGTAGAACAGGCAGATCCCTAATTTAAGGTACTCCCAAAGAAGGGAGCACACAATAAACTGAGTAGAAGACCCATATGAAAGAGAAGGGAGTGAGGACAAACTTCCCCAAACTCCTAGGGTGACAAAAACTTTGTTACTCTCCTGAGGAACTGACCAGATTCTTCCTTTCAAATAATAAAATACCACATTTCTCTTTCTTGCCTTGGCCTGCAGGGAGCTAAAAGTCAGGTTTTATAATCATCACAGTTAATACTTATGTAAATCCATACTGACTTCTTCCATCTTCTTGGTCTTAATTGTGTACTTTCTAGTAAAATAGCATGTTTCCCTTTTCACCCTGAATATTAGAGAGCTTATCGCCAGGTTTAAAAATCCATCATCACCTAATTATAAAGTCAATTAGAGCTAATATCTATGCCTATCAATGCTCACTTCCCCTCTTTTTTTTTTCAGTTGTAAGTTTTATTTTGAAATAATTTCACACTAAAATTTCAAAAATGGTACAGCTGCCATAGAAAATGGTATGGCAATTCCCCCAAAAGTTAAAAATGGAATTACCATATGATCCAGCTATTCCATTTCTGAGCATATATATATGTACCAAAAGAACTGAAAACAGGATCTTGAAGATATTTATAAGCCCATGTTCACAGCAACATTATTCACAATAGCCAGAAGGTGGAAACAACCCAATATCCACTGACAGATGAATGGACAAACAGTGCAATAGATACATATAATGGAACATTATTTCACCTTAAAAAGGAAGGAAATTTTAACACACGCTACAATGTGGATGATCCCTGAGTGCATTATGCTAAGTGAAATAAAGCATTTACAAAAAGACAAATATTGTATAATTCCACTTACACTGTGTGATCAAATAATACAGTGAATGCTGCTGCCGAGTGCCATCCAACGGAAAGGCAGGGATCTTCAATACAGGAAGCGGCATGTCGAACCTTAGTAACAGGGTCTGACAAGTTTCTACTTGCTCAGCGCAGTCAGCTGTGACCTACAGTGAGAGAAGGTGTGTTTTACGTGCGCCGTAAATCATGGATCACGAACAACACGTTAACATGAAATGGGCAAATGGTTTCATCCTCCATCATGACAATGCTCCATGTCACACGTCGCTTCTGGTACGGCAATTTCGGTCAAATAAAAATATTACAGCGTGTCCTCATCTGCCTTATTCACCGGATCTGGCACCATGTGACTTCTGGCTCGTCCCCAAAGTCAAAATGACCATGAAAGGTAAACGTTTTGAATCAATTCAGGACATCGAGGCAGCCACGACAGCACAACTGAAGACTCTCAGGAAAGAGGACTTCCAGAATTGCTTCAGAAAATGACTGAACAATGGAATAAGTGTGTTTGAAGCAAGGGGGGGACTATTTTGAGGGGGATTAATGACAATGTGTTTTACTATAATTATTTTTAATTTAAACATTCACCATATTGTTTGGTCACACCTCATATACAAGGTATCTAAAGTAGTCAAATTCATAGTGACAGAAAGTAAAATAGTCATGTCCAGAGGATGGGAGAGAGAGGAATGGGGAGTTATTATCTAATGTGTACAGACTTTCAGTTTTACACAATGAAAAGATTTGGAGATGGATGGTGATGATGGTTGCACACTATGAAAGTATTTAATGCCATTGAACTGTACACTTAAAAAATGGCTGAGAGGATAAATTTTATGTGTACTGTACAATTAATTTTTTAATTGCAAAAATGGTTCAAAGAACTCCTAAGTAGCCTTCACCCAGATTCGCCAATTGTTATGTTTGTATTTGCTTTGCCATTCTAAATATACACATAATATATTTCTGTATCATTTGAAAGTTGAAGAAATCATCTCCCTTAATTATCAAGTATTTAAGAGTGTATTTCTTAAGAACAAGGAGATTCTCCTACATAACTACAGCACAATTGCCAACATCAGGACATTTAAATTAATACAATACTAGTATCTCATCGGCAGTTCATTTTCACACTTCACCAAAGGTCTCAATAATTCATTTGCTTCTTGACTCTGATTTTCTTTTAGGGATGGGGAGGCTTCAGCAGTAGAACAAGAGAGTGGGTCAGGGGCCCTGCACAGCCCCTGGTGTAGGGGGAGGCTAGAAGAACAACGACTGAACCCCTCAAATTTTACAAATGATAGCAGTAAAGCTCCAGAAAGGGAAGGAGCCTGGCTGAAAGTCACGCAGCATATATGCCAGTGTGCCACCTACCCACTGCCCCCAGCTCTGTCCCCAAGGCTAAAGCCCACACTGCCTTCAGCAGCCATGAAAAACCCTATTCCAGCTTTCTGCTGCTTCTCAGCCACCTAGAAACAACTAGTCCTCATTGTTAGCTTTGAACCTGTGATTACAGATTCTGCAAGTCAACATCCTGGTGGTTAAGCCCCTAAATCCCCAAACAACAAAATGGCATCACAGCAAAATGGCCTCTGGTGGTACTATGGAAGTGGCAAAGTGACCCATCTCACCCCTTAGACTGGAAGGTAAGATTTTTCCATGAGTTATACAAAAGGAATAGGGGATTTAAAGAATGCTTTTGCTTTCAACCCCAAGATGGGACTCTTACACACTTCCTATAACAAATACTGGCAACATCTCCCTTGTTTATTTTTCAAATGGGTTTTTTCATTTTCTCCCTACAGTAGAAGCTGTGAGTGCTGGGGGCTGTATTTTTGGAGCAAGTGGCCTGGGTGTGCCTCTTCAAGTATGACTGTGTTTATTTACATATGGAAAATCATTCCAGGAGGTGATTATATTCTCTAGCACAGTTCCGGGTTGTGTGTACAGGATTTATTTTATGAAAACAGGTGGCTCATTTGGGCTAGATGAGTAACATGGTGTAACAGTACACACACTGTGATGCTGACTGCCTCGGAGGACGCCGGGCTGCGGGAAAAGCACACGGATTTCCTGAAACAACCACATGGTAGCCAGATGAGCGTAGACAAGGCTCTTGCCTCTCCGGGCCTCAGGTTCTTCATCTGTCAAATGGGGATAACGCCCCCTTGTTAGTGGCCGGGAAATATTTTCAGGATTAATGATGGCCTCTGTTGAAAGCCTCACACCATGCCTGGCACCTGAAGGACACTCCACACCTGAGCCCAGGCCTTTCTCCCTCGTGGCAGATCACTGTGGTGTCCAAAACTCGTGGATCTGTGCCCAGGTGGGCGATGAGGTCCTCTGTAGCACTGAAAACATAGTTTGCTGCTAACACGTGTGCTAAAAGGTGTCACATTTGCTCCTTCTGAATAAGTTGCTCTCCTAAATATATCCTGATTTGTCCTCCCTTCCTGATTTGACCCGTGCTGCGTGCTGCAGAACGCCTTGAGAACCACTCTTCATGCTGGAGCTCACAGCCTGGAAGCGAGGAGGCTCTCACACACTTACAAGCAACCACAAGCCCTCCCCATGCTCCCACCCACCCTTTCAACAGTAGCCCCACACACAGTGCATGTTAATGCTTTGACCTGCCTCTGCTCTCTCCCTCCCAAGCTGATATTAACCATGTCACTTAGTGAAGAGTGTGGCAAGATGTCAGCCAGGACAGTCCCACCCCAAATCTCTTGGAGATGGCCTTTATCACTGATGATGAAAGCTTAGTGTTCCAAAGCCCCAGTTTCCTATTCCACTAAAAGAGGAAGAGTCTCCGATGCCATACTGATCTCAGTCAAAAAGGTGCTGATAGCGTCTAATGTGTATTGAGCACTTACTAAGTACCCGGTACTTTCCATGTGTAACGCAAATGTCACTGGGGCCTCGTGCTGCCCACTCTCGGCTTGATTACAAAATTCAAAGGAACAGCAGTACTGCATAAAACCTAATTAAGAGCGATTTAAATGTTTATTTGGTTTCTCGAGAAAATGCCAAAGGAGAAACATATTCTTAATGCACAGAAAAGCTCTTTAAAGTCCTCTTTAGACGTTTCTCATTCTCAGGTTCTTCAATTGCACAGTGGCTTCAGAAAAAGGCTTTGCTCTTTCTCTACACCCAAGACTTATCGAAGCCCAGTCCCCCCGATCCCTCCCCCACCACAGCACAGCCACTCCCAGGTTGCTCTTCTGGTCTATTTTCTCACCCACCACTCCCCTATGATCTGAGTTTTTTCTCTCACTTCACAGGAAGTGGAACCCAGGGGCCTTGGTGAGTACAGTCCACTTTGTTGTACATGTACTTCTTTCAATCCTCAACAGCCAGTAAGTAGTGGAGCTGGGATCCTAGCCCAAAGGTCATCAGATACCACAGTGAGAGATTTAGCAAGATGGCTGTCATAGAATAAGTGCTCAATAATAAGCTTCTCTCCCCTGCTCTGGTCATGTCATGTCTGCTCAAGAATCTTCAAGGGCTCCTTATTGCCTGGATCAGGGATAAGCAAACTATGGCCTCAGGCCAAATTTGGCCTGCCACCTGTTTTTGTAAATAAAGTTTTATTGGAACACTAAAGCTGCTTTCACCACACAGAGTTGACTGTACGGGCGGTAAAACCTAAAATATTTGTTATTTGGCTCTTTACAGAAAGGGTTTGCTGACCCCTGGTCTAGGGAACGGGGACTGCCTTTTATCCTCCTTTGGACCTGCTCGGAGCAAGTGCTTAATAAATACATTTTGAATGAACAAGATGTCCACACCATCACCTTGGAGCCACAGCCTTAAATGCAGACAGATCCCAAATTGAGTCACACTCTCTAACTTACCTGATTCCAAAACAGCGCCACCCTGTCCTTGTAGGTCACAGACAGCCCTTCCAGGACGGCCACAGATGTCTCAGACTCTTTGACCCTTTGGAGCTATCGGGGAAGTTGAGATCATTACGTCCACTTTCTCTACCCTTCTACCTCCATATTCCGCTCTGACGGAAAAATTCCTACTCCTCCTTCTTGGCTGTACAACATAAAACGTTTTCTTTCAAATTCAACAAAAAAAATTATAATGTTGAATGTGCTTTTCAAACTATACTCACCCCTCACTCTTGAAAACTACTGACCTTGTCCAAGTTGCTCATTTTGCCACTGGGGAAACTGGAGTACAGGAAAGGACTCAAGAATGTCCAGTGAGAGGGAGACAGAGCAAGGCTCTCCAGCTCAGTGCCCAGGTGTCCCCCAGACTCCACTCCTTGCCAGGGGTGGGATAGGGGAGGGTTAAAGTGTGTGGAGTGGGGGAGGGCTCCTGCCTCTGCTGGTGGCCCCAGGCCAGGCTCTTGTGCTATCGCGGCCTCTTCCAGGCCCCTCAGAACTCTCAAAGCTAAACTATGGGGTTTCCCAGGGGAGAGAGGTGACTAGGCGCTGGGTATGTGGTGCTGAGGCTGGAGGGAGACAGGAACCCTGAGTTCTAGGCCCAGGTCAGTGACAGGTGGCTGGAGATTCAGGGCCCCCCACAGGGATTGAGGAGCCCTCTTTAAGTCCAAACAACCGCCTCCTGTCTCTGGCCTGCCTCCTCTCCCTCAGGCTGCTCATTCCTCCTCTTTGACCCTGGAGGCCACTCCTGTCAAGCTGCCCATCTGTCTCTGTATACCTCTCCCCACCCCCACTCATGCCTCACTCCAGCCTCTGGCAACGCTCTGTCAAGTCTGACAGAGGTGCTTGATGAGCACTGGCAAAATAGCAGCCACACAGCCCACATATGTGTTTTGTTTGCCTAACACAGTACTTCAAAAACAATCTGAGGGCGGCTGGTTGGCTCAGTTGGTTAGAGCACAGTGCTCCTAACACCAAGGTCACCGATTCGATTTCCACGTGGGCCAGTGAGCTGCACTCTCCACAACTAGATTGAAGGTAACAACTTAACTTGGAGCTGATGAAAAAAACACACCGTTCACCAATATTCCCCAATAAAAAAATTAAACAAACAAACAAACAAATAAATAAACAACCCATCTGAATTAGTTGCTCACATTTAAAAACCAGTAGGAATCATCTTAAACAATGAGTTTCTTGGCTCTTTTGAAAAACAGACTGGCAGTACTGGGCCTGCATTATTTCCTGGCATGGCATCCATGACGGGGGCTAAGGAGCAGCTGTTTTGTGGATGGGAATGTGCACAGTCCCCACTGTTCCCTGTTGCCTCCCCAGCCCTTCTGCTGTAGTCCTTTAGCTGAGCTGTGTGGCCTTGGAAGGCATTTGAGTTTGCAACCCATCTTGCTCACTTTGGTTTGAGCCCCACTTTGCCTCCCCATCCATCTCATCAGATAACACCCTCCCCACCCTGAGACCATCCCCAGTGAGACCATCCACACTCAGCGTCCCGACCACCCGTTTAATCAGCCCCACAAGTAACAAGGGAGACAGTCCCCAGCTGCTGCCCCCAAACCTCTCTCCAGATCCACAGCTCAGCCCCCAGGAGCCCCCACTCCAAGCCCCACACCCACATGGTGGTAATTCAGGAAACATGGTGGCCAACCCAGCATCCTTTATTGGGTCTAAACAAGGACCCCTGCATTCTTGTACTGAGGCAGGAGTTCTCGGATTTTATACCGGGGTGCTAGGATGGCTTGGACAACCCTCAGTGGGGGGAGGTACTTCTGGCGGGCCATAAAAATGGGGTAGCCTTTAGTTTTCTTGTGGAAGCTACACAAATCCAGCATCACAGACTTGGGGCTGTAGATCTTTTTCTTCTTGGGCCGGACTGGAGTGAATGGTGGCAGTTGGCGAGGCTCCACCAGCAGGCGCACCAGGTCCTTCCGGAAGATATTCCAGCTGTTCTCCATGAGGAACTTCTGACACATATCTCCATCGCTGAAGGTAAGGCACAGAGGCTGAGGTTCCCATGCCAGCCCCCGCCCCGTGCCCATGTCCCTCCAGCCTTGCCTCCTGCCACTCTTTGCCCTCCCTAAACACCACGTGCTCCATCCCACCTCTGTGCCTGTTCCCAGTCTCTTCTCTCTGCCTCCTTTACCTTTCCACACTTTCCTCCCCTGGTCCTGTGCTGTTCCACACACAGTGGCCAGAGCCACATGTGGCTACTGGGCACTGAAGTGTGGCCAGTCTGAATTAGAGATGTGCTGCGAGCCTAAAATACACACCTGATTTCAAAGACTTAGAACAAAAAAAGGAATGTAGACTGTCTCATTAATAACTTTTATGTTGAAATGATATTTTAGATATACTGAATTCAATAAAACATATTAAAATGAACTCCACCCATTTCTATTTACTTCTTTAATGTGTTTACTGAAATTGTAAATTACATATGTGACTATTAGCCATCAGGGAAATGCACATCAAAGCTACAGTAAGACAGCACTTACGCCCACTAGGATGGCTGTAATTAAAAAGGCAGTAAGTGTTGATGAGGATGTGAAAATATTTGAATGAGGGTTCAATACATCGCTGGCGGGAATGTAAACTGGTGCAGCCACTTTGGAAAACAGCCTGGCAGTTCCTCAAAAGGTTAAACAGAGTTAACTTATGACTCAGCAAGCCTACTCCTAGGTATATACCCAAGAGAAAGGGAAACATATTTCCCACAAAAACTTCCACAAGAATGGTCATAGCAGCATTATTCATAATAGCCAAAAAGGAGAAACAACCCAAACGTCCATCGTCTGATGAATGGTAAATAAAGTGTGGCATATACTTGCCATGGAATGCTATTTGACAAGAAAAAGGAATGAGGTATTGATACATGCTACAACATGGATGAACCTTGAAAATATCATGCAAAGAAACCAGTCACAAAAGACCACATATGGTAAGATTCCACGTATATGAAACGTCCAGAACAGGCAAATCTATACACAGAAAGCAGATTGGTAGCTGCCTTGGACTGGTCATTGTGCTCTGGCTCTACTCTGCCCCTGCCCTCACAGCCTGAGAGGGTGGGGCAAATGGAGGACGGTGGCATGGGCTCAGCACTCAGTGGCTTATTCACTTCTGAGACCACAGCAAAGGACGGGCATGTTCAACTTCATTGACTCACCTGTGCTCTCACCTAAGGAGGGAAGCCTAATAAATCACTATCAGATTAAAACGTTCTTCTGGCTAGATTATATTGACCAGGGCCAAGTCAACTTTGATCCATAGAGATCAAATTAATAAAAAATCCAGAGGTCAGAGTGGGCCACAAGCTAGTGGTATACCAAAGTCAGCTCCTACCACCTCACGAGAGCTGATTGTTGCATCTCTTCTCAACTCCATGTTCAGTGACATCAGGTTGGTAGCTCAAAACTGGCCATGGTGGGAGTGTGCACACCACAGAAACTGACATACACTTCAAATCAAGGTTACCTGCCACCTCCGGTTGTTAAACATTCACCAGCACACCACTGGAGAGTCTCCACTTTAAAAGTTCCATTAACTCCAATAACAACAACAATTTCTTACGTAATAACAACAATACTATATGACCTAGCACTTACCATGTGCCAAGCACTTTACATTTGTTGACTCATTTAATCCTCACCACCACCTTATTTCACAAACACTGAAACTGGGGCTCAAAGAGGTTAAGGGACTCACCACGCTCTATGAGGGGACAAGCAGGTCTTTACAGATTTTTAGGGGTCTTTTTTCCAAGTTAAGACAGACAAGATTCTATGTCACCTCCTGATGCTGAGGGTCCTGCTGATTTCTACGTAGTATAGTTTTTCACGAAACAGGCTAGCTCTTTAGTTCCAATCCCTACCTCACTTGGACTGAAAGTTTCACCTGTCCTTGCAGGCTGTACAACTTCAACCCATGATTCCCCCTAATCCCCATCCTCGCCGGGCAATCTCAGCACCAGATCTCACTCTGTGCTTTGGTTTTTAGGATCCTCTTCACTTTGACTCTTGGAGATGCCCCTTCTTGTGAACTCAGCTATTGATCCTATTTTCCATGGTACTCTCTGTGTTGTACAGGGTGAGAGGTTTCAGGGTATCTCGCCCATGGCATTCACAGGACAGGTGTCTCAGCTATTGACTGTGTGATCTTCAGGATGTCATAGCCCCTTTCCTAGGCCTCACGGTCCTCAATTAACACATGGAGGGTTTGAGCTAGATAATGGATATGATTTCTGCCTGCTTTAGCAGCCTAAAAACCATGAGTTCAACAATTAATGAATAAGCCAGAATTCAACCTGTCAGCATTATGGATGCCTGCAGCAAAGTGCTGACTGGGCAGTACAGATGCTGAACGCCCAAACATCTGCCAGCCTCAAGTCTATGTAAACCTTTTCTGAATTTCAATTCAACAGACATAAACTGATACCCATCATGTGCCAGGCATTATGGGAGGAGCTAAGGCTCCTTAAATCCTTCCTTGGGTAGGTGGCTCTGAATAGCCATTTTCTATATTGGTAGTATGGAGGAATCAAAGAACTGTGGCATCTTTGAAGGGCAAGGAACCACCAGTGTTTCCTAACTTGTTTTTCTCACAAAACTGCCCCAATTTGGGCCATATCTACAGATTATCTGTTCTTTAATTTACTAATGATTTTTCTTAAATCTACTAGTTTCTTTTACTTAAAATTTACTTTGGCTTTGTTCTAAGCAATAAGATCTGTCAGATGATGGGTTTAATGAGCTGTAAAAGCTAGTCATGTTATATTTCTAATTCACACTAGAATAAATACATAGCTGTTAAAACTAACAATGTCAAATAGTGTGCTACCTAAAATCATCTTGTAAACCTTCTGTGATTATATTCCAAACTTTGGGACACACAATCTAGTCTAATTTTCTTGTTTTGCAGATTGGAGTCTGAAGCGTCGAGGAGGGGAAATGACTTATCCCAGGTCCTATAGATCCCACATCAAATCTTTTCAGGTGCTTCTGGGACATGGCCGCAGTAACTCAACAGAGCTGCTTCACTTTACTCCTCTTTCTCTACCTGGAATCACCTGCTTCCCACACCTGTCAGCAAAACCAAGTCTGACCACAATATCACCACCAGAAAAGAAAAAAAGGGAGGATGTAAAATTGTACAATCAGTATGATCCCCATTATGAAACTTTGTGTGCCTATTTGGCACATGTCCACGTGGAGAAAAAAAAAAAACTAGAAGGAAATACACAAAATGCTAATTGAGATTGTTGGAGAAAAGCAAATGATCTTGGTTTTTTGCCTTTTTAAATGGTCAGCATTTTTCCGCACTGAGTATGCCCCATTCAGTCAGCATTTATTGAGCACCCACCAGGTAATGGACTGGGACGAGAGATGACAAGCGGATAAAGCCCTTCATGATACAATTAATCAAGTGCTGGCGAAAGAACTGTACAAATTACACGCCTCCCACCAGCTATAATACAACATGTACAGCCAGTGACAGAGCCATGGAGGGAGCATGATGAGCGTACAGAAAGGGGTTCTTACCCCAACCAGGGATCAGTCAGGAGAAGTTTTCTGAAGGAGATGAACCTTAAAGAATAAGGAGGAATTTATCGGGAAAAGAGGGGCAGGGTTGGGGGATTACACAAGGGCCTGCACTGGCAAAGGTGAGTATGAGCAGGGTCCAGGAGGTGATCTGCCTGGGCTGTTGGAATGGGTTAGAGGTGGCAGGAGGTACTGCAGGGGGTGTGAGGGGTCAGACTATGAAGGGCCACTTACGTGGCACTGAGTCTGCACTATATGCCATAAGCAGTGAGATACCACTGAAAGGTTTTAAGCACGAGTGTAACATGGCCAGATTAAGGTTTTACCAAGAGCACAGTATGCAGAAAAGATCTGGTGAGGGGAGATTGAGGCAGGGGGACGTGTTGCAGGAGTCTAGGATGGGGGTCCCAAAGTGGGGGTGGGGAGCATGTCACCCAGGGAGGTGAATAAGATGAATAAAGTAGTAGGGGGTGTATAAAGAAAATAGTAGGACTTCATTTATATTTATCGTCGTCTTATTCTTTCTAAATATCTATTTTTGTATGTTTATAATGTATGTGATACATTATTAGTACAGCAATATATAGATATATTAAGTAAAAAAAATTAAATAACATGTTATTTGTATTACACATATATTCTTAGAGAAAATATGCTCAAACACTTTTTAGTAAGAGTGTGAGATCAACATAGTTTTTTGACCATTGTTGTGGACAATAGATTAATTTTTACATAAAAAAAAATTAGGTGTTTTTTTTTCTCCACATGATAAAAGTATTCACTCTGGAAAATTTGGAAAAGAGAGAAAAGTAAAAAAATCTTTTATTGAATCTTATAATTTATTTTTAAAAAATTATAAAACTAACATAGCATCATTACCAAAAACTTGAAGAATAAAGAAAAAAATCCATTTGAAACGTCACTACCCTGACCCAACTTTTACGAAATCTTTTTTCCCTCATTATAAAAGCAATGCATACTCACTGCAAAAAACAAACATAAGAAGAATATTTAACTAAAACTAGAAAGTCCCTTGTGGTCCCACCTTCCAGAGAGAATTTCTCTGGCATAGTCATTACCACAGCAATTAATATTTTTGCTTATTTCCTCCTACATTTTTTCCATGTAAGTGTTTTACAAAGTCATACTCATAGTAGATACATAATTTTATACCCTGTCCTTTTCATTATCATTATATTACCCATTTTACCCTCCTGCTGTAGAACCATTAAACTTAGGATTTTTAATAAAATAGTTACAGTCTATCAAGGGAATGGACCATAATTTTCTAAACTATCCCCTTAGTGTGACACGTGTGGGTGGTGGTTGCTTTTCTATTGTGAATATGGCTGCTCTGAACATCCTAATGCATGTAGTTTTCCCCATAATTTAGTTATATAAAGATATATTCACAGGTGGACATAGTTTCAAAGGGTAGGAACAGTTTTATGGCCCTTGAAACATGATGCTAAAATTATCATCAAAAAGATTGAGCCCATTTAGAGTATAACAACAACTACCAGTTTCATTCCACCCTTGTCAACATTAGGTCATTCTTTTCGGTCTTTTACTAAAATAAGAGGTGAAAATGTGTTCATTTGATCTGATGAGGTGTCCACACATATCCAGTACTGACCTGGGGTACTCAATCTTGAACTTGGACAACTTTTCTGTTATCTCGCTATCCATCAGTTCACAGAATTTTTCTTTCCTCACCCTTATCACCTCAGTTCCCAGGCTCACTAGGATCAAGGGCCGAGTGTCTTGTTGGTTCTCCGGGAGGAGGATCTGGTGAAGGCCCTAGAGAAAAGAAGTCGCAGAAAATTCTACCTCAGAGACCATCCACTTCTACCAGATTTTCGAGATGGGAAAAACAAGACCCCAGACAGGAAGTGAACCCATCTGAGGTCATTCAACAAGTGGTGGGGAGAAGTCCAGGGCTCCTTTTGCTACATGACATCGCATCCTCTGACTCCTCAAATGAGAAGAGCCCTTAAGGCACTTTGTCCACATCTTACCTCCAGGCAGCAGGCTCTCCAAGAATCTCACTCAGACAGTTGCTCTTCAGAGGACAGAATTTTACAAGTTTTCCCCAGTATTCCTACCTTTTCCTTGTGCGAAGTAAGCCCTTTTTTCTCTTCCTGAGGACTACGACGAAAATCAAACAGCTAGAGCTGGTCCTCCTCTTTAGACCTTCCCTTTTGGAGCCTCCACACCCTCCCCTATCCTTCGCTGCAGGTCTTCGCTCATAAGTGCATGTTCCTGCTGAGCCTCAGTTCTTTCTCCATCCCATACCGGCTTTGGGGGCCAGTGGCCTCCTCTCTGCAGCTTATGATGCTCCTTTGGCTCCCTGGCATGGATTCTTATTTGGTTATATCTGGAGGGGAGATGGAGATCAATAGGCATACCTGCTTGTTCTACAGAGAGCGTAACCCCTTTTGAAGAAGAGACCCTGAGATGGGGCAAAGCCAGGACTAGAACCCTTGTTGCTGAAAGCTCAATCCAGTGCTCTCTCCTCAGCCTCGCAGCTATTAATTAAGATTCAGGTAAGAAGGGAAGTGGAGGTCAGTGGCCCCAGAGCCCATAATACCCTTCTGTCTTGGGCTTAAGAAGAAAGGCGGCCACAAACCAAGAGGTCTGTTCTATGGAAGCCATATGGTATTGGAAATAATCCTGGCTTCAGAAGGAAGATCAATTGATTACTTGTTATGTAACTTTGGGCAAGTTACACCTCCCTAGGCCACTGCTTGCTCATTTATGAACCAGAGGTAAGACTACCTGCCCACATCTCCGAGGGATTCTGAATTTGAGGGATGTGAAGTGGTGTCACGTCCAGCACAACGACGGTTGTGGGGAGCAAGGAGGGCGGCTCAGGGTTAAGAAAAGACAGTAGCCATGAATAGAGCTTAAGTGCAAGGGCCAAGGGACCAGCAGCGTCAAAGCTTGGGCTGAGGTGCCTAATCGGGTCTACACCCATTAGCTTTTATTAGTTAGGTGGGGAAGCAAAGGAGATAAAGCTTGTCAATCTCAAGATCTGTGAATTCCATACAGTATAATAGAAAACTGATTCAAGCCAATCACCCTTGCCTGCAGTCTCAGGATGTTTATACTTCCCCAAGGGACAAAACCTATATACATGTGAATAGATGGAGAGCACATCATTGAATCTCTTCCCCTCCAGGTTTTGGGAATGAATGCAGCCACAGAGGCAGAGGCTTTTCTTAGCCTGGGGAAGGTGGGGGGCTGTGCCCACCTCTAGGAACCACGTGGGTTCCCCTGTTGGTCCCCACTCGATTGCACCTGGTTTGAGTTGTCCCTCACATGGGGAATCTTACTCATCATTGGCTGACCAGACATCTTTTTGGGGACAAACAGGGAGACATGAGGTGTAAACAAAGGTTTGGCAAAGTCCCTGAAAGGATCCGTCTCACAGACTCTCCTTTCTTTGGGGGCAAGTACAAGGAGACAAAAGAGTAGGCTGCTGCGTGGAGACAAAGAGGGACTTGGAAGAGCTGCCCCCCTAGCCCCACCACCATTTGGGTTCTAGACCTTGAAGTCTGACTATCTTCAAACTCTTTGGTGCTCTGAGCTCTGGCCTTGTCTCTCCTTGGTAAGACTGGAATGGAGATACGTTATCTTTTTCACGAAGCTGTTGAAGGTCCAAACAAGATGGTGGGTGAGGACATTCTGGGAGACAAAGCACCTCACACGTCAGTTATGCTCAGTATAGTGAACATGAAGGCCCTTCTAACTAGCACCAGATCTTGCACAGAAATCAAAATGGCTGCCCTTTGGCCAGTTCCTACTGTGTGGTGAAAATATAAAATATGTATATAAATGTAATCTTCCCAGGCCCTCTAGGGTAGAGGGATTATCATCCTCAGATGTGGAATATGAGGCCTAGGAGAGGAAATTTACTTGTCGAACGTCATACATTTTGTAATTACGATACAATGATGAGGCGATAATGATGACGATAATAGCACCGGCTAACCTTTATTGAACATTCATTAAATTCCAGCCCCTCTTATAACGTTCACGTATATTAACTCATGTAACCCTCACAATAACCCCAAGAGGTGAGTCCTATTGCCATCCTCCTTTTACAGAGGATGCTGCTGAGGTTCAAGAAACTTGTCCAACATCACACAGCATGGAATCAATAAAGCTAGGATTTGAACTCAGATGGTCTGTCTTCAAAGTCCGTACTTTTAACCACTACAGTATGTGAGGAAATGGAGGCACATAGAGGTTAAGAAACTTGCCCAAGGACAGAAAGTGGTGAAGCCTGGATTGGGACCCAGTGACTTGTTCCAGGCCTCATAAGGGCAGGGCTGTCAGCTGGCACTCCTATCCACCTCCAATCCACCTCCCTACATTCCAGCTTGGGTCAGACCCCTTCTCTGCCTACATCCTTCAAAGAGCTTCCTAAAGCAGCCAGGATAAAATAAAACTCATTGCAGCCACCAAGGCCTCATCTCACCCTTGCCTGGCTCTTCAGCCTGGCCTCATGTTGCCCCTGCCTTGTTTACTCTGTTCCAGCCATACTGCCCTCTCTTCAGTCCCCTCAACATGCCAATCTCCTTCCCACCTCAGGCTGTGAACTTGCAGTTCCTCTATCTGGAATACTCTTCCCTCAAGTCATGCATAGCTTGTTCTTTCCATCATTCAAGTCTCAGCTTAAACATCACCTTCTCAGAGCAGCCTTCTTGACCACCCTATTTAAGAAGCCTGCTCCCCCAAACCCAGGTTTCTATTCTATTGCTAACAGCAATTTGCAACTTCTATGTGTGTTCATTTATCTGTTACTCATCTATCCCCAAACTAGATTGCAAACCCCATTAACGCAGGAATAATGTCAGTTTACTTGCCACACTGCTACCTTGTGCCATGCCTTGGAGCATGGTAGATGCTCAAGAAATTCTGCTGAATGAATGCCCAGAACATTAGAGCTGGCGGCTTATCCAGGTGAATTTCCTCATTTTCTGATGAGGACACAAATTCAGAGAGATAAAGTGATTTGCCCAAGGCCACAAAGCCAGCTAATTAGAAGCAAAATGAGAATAAGATACTCCCACCTCAGTATGTCATCTTGCCCACGGCTCTGCCTTGCTCAGTACTGACCATTTCTGAGGCTTCGACCTGCCTGTTCCCTGGAGAGGCTCATTCCCCTAATGCCTCCTAGCTCAAAACCTGGGTCTCTCTACTCTAGGACCAAACCTTTGCTTTTTCGAGGGCCAACCCAGCTCCATCTCCTGCTCCCAAGACAAAGAAAGTATGATCTCTGGTAGGTGAATACAGTAACAGCTGTTACCATTCATTCTCCTACAAATCATTCTCCTACAAATAAAGCTAGGTCCTTGAAAGCAGGGAAAGTGTGGGTCTTACCAAATGTACATCATGAGACATCCACAACCATTTAAAAACTGTCATGTTAACAAACACTTGTGTGGGGCCTTCCACGCACTGTGCCTGTGTGGTGAACGAGGCAGTCGGGTCTTTGCTCTGAGCCCTACCCAAAGCCTGGCAGGTCTTCCTTGAGAATTCAGTCCTAAGTCCCTATTCCGACATTGCAGGCCTTCCGCTGTATGAATCCTGTGGTTCTTATTCCATCTTACACAGCCTCCTGCTCCTCTCACCACCTACAAAACTGGGTAACGCCTTCCCTGTCTTCTGGTGCCTCCATTCTGCTCAGGGTGCCAAGCTCCTGTGCCTTGCCATGTGCCAGGCTGCATTCAGGGGCCCATGGGCCTGGCCTCTGGCGACCTGTGTTCAGTCCTGGGCACCTCACGTGGAAACAGTGACATGAGAAGGCTGGAAACTGCATCACATGGAGACTGACTGAAGGAATGGAGGATGTTTTGCCCGAATAAGAAAATAAGTAACGGGGCATTGGCACTGGGCCCGGCTCCATAAACGCTCAATGAAAAAGAAAACAGCATTCTTTAAATACCTAGGGGCCAACACATGGCAAGGAAGCTGATTTCTTTCATTTTGTTCTTGGGGAGTTGGGTAGGGTGGGGAGAGGAGCTAATTAGAAGTTGCAGAAGGCAGAGTTTTACAGAAGACAAGAAAATGCTTCCCAAGAGCTCGAAAATATTCCACTGGCATTGACCGAGGGCCATGAGAGTGCCTGGGGCTCCGAGACAACACTGGGCTGACTCTCCTGCTTCCCAAGACACACAATCCACAGGGCAGAAGCATGAAGAGCCCACCACGACACAGGGTGAGAGGGGCGTAAAAGGCCCCTGAAGACACTAACATGTCTGAGGAACAGTGGAAAGGGCATATGAAAGGAGCAGTTTCCCTGACTATGACCACCACACACAGGGCTCCAGAAGACAGCCCTCCCCAGGCAGACTGAGGCCCACTGCTGTTCTCCAGAACGCCCTCATGCCCTCTCCATGCTGCTCACCCTGCCTCCCAGCTCCAGCACTTATCACTCAGCTCCTAAAACAACAAACAACTCACCGCCACACTTGTTTCATCCATATGTTCCCCCTCCACTACTGGATAATTATGTTTTTTAATAGATTGTATTTTTTAGACTTGCAGAAAAATTGAGAAGATAGTACAGAGTTCCCATATAGCCTGCACCCAGTTTCCCATTATTACCATCTAACATTAGCATACCTTACAATTAATGAACTGATATTGATGCATTATTAACTGAAGCCAATGAGTTATTTAGATTTCCTGTTTTCACCTAATGTCCTTTTTCTGTTCCACAATCCTATCCAGGATACTGTCATGGAACTTTAGGCTCCTCTGGGCTGTGGCGGTTTCTCAGGATTACCTTGTTCATGATGACCTTGACAGGTTTGCAAGGTACTGGCCAGGTATTTTGCAGGATGCCCCAGTGTTAGAATTTGTCTGATTTTTTCCCCATGATTAGACTGGGGTCATGGGTTATCGGGAAGAGAACCACAGAGATAAAGTGCCATTTTTATCACATATGCCATTTTTATCACAACGTGTCAAGGGGTCATACTAGCGACATGATTTATTACTGTTGATGTTGGCATTGATCACCTAGCTGTGGCAATTTACAGGTTTCCTCACGGCAAATTTATTTATATTTTCCCCCAACACTTCCTTACTTCCTGGCACTACAAAATACTCCAGGCTCCTCTTGTCTATTTCTTGCCCTAGTCCTAGAATCTCAATCATTTCCCAAGGAGCCCTTGTTGCTTTTATTGAAGAACAGAATTAGAAACCACGATATGGGTGCTTGCTGTGCTCAATGTTATACGAGTGTCAAATACATGTACGTAAACATATCTTTTGTGACAGAGCAAAACATACCTGTTTATACATACATATATTTATACATATTTCTACATGTAACCATCTGTATCAGTATTTAGCTAAACATGAATGCATACTGATGTCCTCAACTCTAATCCATTACCACATGGATCCTTCTAGCCTCCTGCTCTTGCTTATCTATAAATTTCCACCCCAATGGTGAGAAACTTGGCTCTTACCATCTAGCATTCATTTACTTATACTTAATTGATTCATTTCAGTATACAGGTATAACATTGTCAGAATTGTTAATTCATACATCCATGGGAAACAACAGCTTTATCAACTAAAGTACAACGCTCATATGCAGTTCCTTTTGCTTTTAGTCTTACAGACTTGTCATCTCCAAATATTTAGGTCAGCATATTTTTCCCCCATCCCCTTCACTGAGGTTGTTTCATGCATCTGCGGTATCCTTAGATTCTCTTGTCATAGTATGTATTCCTTCCTGGGATACCCCGGACTTCCTAGATGATTTTTTTTTCCATTTGTATAAATTACACACATTAAGGTTCACTCTTTGTGCCGTAAAGTTCTATGGGTTTTGACAAATGCTTATGTTTTTAATCCGCCATTACGTTATCATATAGAATAATTTTACTGCCCTAAAAATCCTGTGTGTTTTAACTGTTCATCCTTCCCCCTGAACTCCAAACCTCTGGCGACCAGAGATCATCTAACTCTCTCTACAGTTTTGCCTTTTCCAGAATGTCATAGAATTGGAATCATACAATCCATGGAATGAATGGAGACTATTTCTCCATTTATTTAAATCTCTGAATTCTTTCATTATAGTTTATAGTTTCCTGAATATGGATCCTGGACAGGTTTTGTTCGATTTATACCTAAGTATTTCATTTTTTTGGTGCTACTGTAAATGGTACTGTGTTTTTAATTTCAAATTCCAATTGTTCATTGCTTTCTCCCTGTGACCTTGCTGTAATCGGAAGGGTTTTGTTAGTGTTTTTGTTTTTATTCTTCGGAATTGTTTATACAATCACGTTATTTGCAGACAAAGACACCTTTATTTTTCCTTCCCAATCTGCATGCATTTGATTTCCTCTTCTTATCTCAGTGCACTAGCAAGGACTTCCAGTACAATGCTGAACAGGAGTGGTGAGAGGGGACATCCTGGCCTTGTTCCTGAATTATTTTAAAGCAAGTCCCAGATGTCATATCATTTTATCTGTAAATATTTTGACATGTATCTCTTAAATATGAGGACTCTTTTTTTTTTTTACTTAGATGTTCATCATTTATATCCCTCACACTGTGAACCCCCCGCCCCCCATCCATTATCCCTCCGACCTCGCACCGAGCCATCACATTATATATATAAAATTATAGTTGGCATTCATTAATGTTTAGCTTCTGGTGTACAATGCCATGATCAGGCATCCACATTATCTCTGAGGTGGTCTCCCAAATAGGACGCATGTCCATCGGATACCCAACAAAATCTTTACAACATTATTGAATAAGTAATATGAGGACTCTTAAAAAGCATAACCACGATATGATCATTTTAAATGATCATATCTAAAAAAAATCAATAATATTCCTTTCTATCAGAACAATGAGTGAGATTTTTAAACATTTACTCTCACGACTTAACTCCGCCCGCCCATCACGTCACACGCTGTATCGTGAACGAGGCTCTCTGCACACTTACAATGACTTCTCCTTCTTCCACAGTGTGGATCTTGACATAGGCCCCCACTGCAGCCTCCACAGGGAGATCACCGTACTTGGTATTGATCATGGGACACTCGATCAAACGAGGACGCCTGGATCTGAAAGGTGACAACTTGTTAAAAGGAACTCATTTGTAACACAGCCAGTTCGTGAGGCTGTGGGTCATCAGCCCCAACCCTCCAGCACATGGAGATCTCCCCTGTCCGTCTCCCAGAAGGTGAGAAAATAACATCAAGCACGAGGAGAGACTGACTGTGTCAGGAATTAGAGAAGTTTAATGGGGGGGGGGGGCAGACTTGTAACGGAAGATAGGAAACCTCTAAACACCTGAAGGCTGTTATGTGGAAGAAGGAGGTGACGATCTCACGCAGCTGAGCTAGGTCTACTGCGTGAGAACTCCAGGCTGGCTACTTTATGCTCATCATGAGGAAAGAATTTCTAAGTCAGAGCTGTCTGAAAATGGAGCAGATTGACAGAGAGTAAGCTCTGTGCCCCTGGGGACACAACAGAAGCCGGGGCTCGTCTTCTTGACAGGAAAGCAGCGAAGAAATGGCTTTGTGTGTTTGTTTACAGAGACAGGTTTCCCTGGGTGGCCTGGCGACTCTATACTTTGTTCATGTTGGGGCTGATTTTACACAGGCAATGCTGTTGTGCTTTCTTTGGTCTCAGGCGAGGGAGAAGGCTATGCTATTTGGATTAAAGGCAGGGGAAAGACTGTTTATCAGCTGAGACTATAGCTGAACTTAACCAACACATAAGTAAGGCAGGCTTCTCTTCTCACCACCCCCAGGACATGTACATCAGTGGCACATGCCCAGCAGGTCCTTTTTTTGTCACTTCTGGGTCTAACCTGTCCCTTCTTCCTTATTGACTTTGTCATGCAGGGTGTCATGCGAGGTCTCAGGTCCCGTTCCCCACATAAGAACACAGGACATGGTGAGGCCAAAAAGGAACACCCATAGAGCCATAGATAGGGGAGTCATACCACTATAGTCTCACTGGTGATTGGGTTGGAGACACAGGAAGCAGGAGCCACATGATCCGCAACCTGCCGTCCACTTCTCTGCCAACCAACCCACCCCTTGCTAACTGCACTCTGCCTGACGCTCCTGCCGTTGCCAGAGTGATTTTGGTCCCAATTATGGAAAGGGGTCGGTCGGTTGGAAGGCAGAAAAGCGGACAGCATGTCGCACGTCGTGTGAATCCAGCCTCCAGTGAGACTATAGTGGTACGACTCCCCTACCTATGGCTCCGTGGGTGTTCCTTTTTGGCCTCACCATGTCCTGTGGGGAGCGGGAGCAGAGGCCCCGCAGGACAGACTTACAGCAGAGAAACGGGGTCTGTTCTATCTCTAACTACAGAAGAACGGGGATTGGGATTTCAAGCACTGGGTCCCTTGGGAAGAATGTCCACCTGAGGGAAAAACCACTGGGAAGTCATGGGATGCTCATTATGGAGGCGAGCAGGCTGGACGTGTTCGTAGGCAAAGGACCAGGGAAGTGGCGCTATGGCAATACGGAGATTGGGACACTAATGCCATTATCAGTATCACTGTGATCTTTCTATTTGTGATATAATGGGGCATGGGGCTGTTATGTTGCTCTGGGCCCTGCCGTGGGCTGCCTCTAGGCTGGTGCCCACTGAGTCCCTTCCTGTTATTCGGCCTCTCTGGGGCTGAGGCAAAAACTGCAGTCCTCGTTGTGCGTCCATCTTGTTTCCATCGCGACAATCGTACCAGATAACAAGACTGAGCACTAACAAGCAGCTTGGGCTGGAATCCTGGCAGCCACTTCCTACCTGTGTGACCTCGAACGAGTAACAATCTCTCTCTGTTCGGGTATTCTCTCAACTGAAAAATGGGAGTGATAATCGTAGTACTTACACTTACTTCATAGGGTTTTTGTGCAGATTAAATTAGATAATCCAGTATCAGGAACAGAGTATTCCGTAAGTGTTAGCTGTAGTTACCATTATCTCATTTAATTGCTGGCTTACAACAACCTCGAGCCTTAGATACTGGTGTTACACACAGACAAGGAAACTAAGGCTTACACAGGTCAAATCCCTTGCCTAAGGGTGCAGAGCTGACATACGTGGCCAAGCCAGGATTTGAACCTGGGTTGGACTGCAAAGCCCAGGCTCTTATCTACTGCCTCCCTCAGATGGGTAGAATTTTCTGAGGAGGCTGAGAGTCAAAAAGGCCCAGTGACACACAGAGTATCCGAGCCGGAAGACGTGTCGTGCCCTTCTTTCTCAAATGGGTTCCCTGAGAAAAGAAGTAACTGACCACCTAAAGTGGCCCTGTTAAGTTAGAGGCAGAGAATGCAGCTCCTGGATATCAGACTTAGCACCGCTCTAGGCTGCCTTCCCCCTATACCCCAACTTTTGGGGGTGGAACTAGTACGTCTGTCCCCTCCCCAGCACCCCTGACCTTCTGCCCTGTAAGTTATGTCACCCTTTTCAACCAGAATCTGGACCCTTCTATCTGCCAAGAGCTAAGCTTACTTGATCTTTGCGCCCAAAGTCCTTGGGAGAGTATTTTCTGAGGTATTAATCTTCCTGCTGAAGCTGGTCCCCTGTTGCTCCCAGGCTTTCTGGAGACGCAGAAGTTTCAGAGAGCTAAAGTCCTGTACAGGATATGATTTTATCCGGAATTTCTTAAATCTCTCCACAGTAGGAGGTTCTGTTAGAGAAAGGACAAGAAAACACATTAACAGGTCTTTGTATATGTGAGCGTCGTCGTGGTGGTGGCGATTGGAGGTATGTCACAGTCCCCTGCCTAGCTAATCTGGTGCATGGGTGAAATTAAAAAAAACAGAAAAGGAAAACACTGTGCCTTCTTTCCATGTATTGTGGCTCTGTGTCAGGCCCTGAGCTGGAGCCTTTACATCCATTACATCCAGACAAGTATCATTGGCCTCATTTAAGAGGTAAAATGAGCAGCAGTGAGTTTAAGTCACCCAGGCAGGGGCTGAAGCTTGGATGTGAACTCAGGTCTACCTGATTCAAAGGTCATGTCTTTTAGCAAGATCACATTTATCTGGGCTTTCAAATTGCGTCTGGGGTAGGCCAGCAATTAAAGATA
Organism: Rhinolophus hipposideros; assembly: GCF_964194185.1. NCBI lineage: Eukaryota > Metazoa > Chordata > Mammalia > Chiroptera > Rhinolophidae > Rhinolophus > Rhinolophus hipposideros. The sequence goes on from NC_138068.1 coordinate 19,491,744, forward strand.
AGTGGATGCCCAGGCATAGATCCTTGCACAAATAGGGCTAATGTAAGAAATCCAGATAAAAGTATCTACTATCACCTAGCACAGTGCTCAGCCCATAGCAGGCCCTCATGAGAGTTAGTAACAAGTTCTCCAAGAGAATATTACGCAGGAATAAAGAGTAAACCAACTACCCCAAAACACTATGCTGAGTGAAAGGAGCCAGACACAAAAGAGTACCTACTGTATGATGGCATTTATATAAAACCCTAGGGAAGACAAATGTACCTTATACTGATTGGTGGTTGCCTAGGGCCCGGGGTGAAGGGAAGGGATCGACTGGGAAAGGGCACAAGGAAACTTTTGGGGGTGATGGAGCCTATTACTTGATTCTGGTGGTTGCAACGGATGTAAGTTTGTCAAAATTCATTGAACTACACATTTTAAATGTGTGCATTTTATTGCATAAAAATTAAACCTCCATAACTATTTTAAAACCAGATCTCCAAGTGTTAGAATCAACTATTAAAATTAATGTTAGTAGAAATAAGTCCACAAGCTGCATAAAGAATAGGGCCTAGATTAACAGAGCACATATAAAAAGGCCTGAGTACAACCTTTTTGGAAGGCATTTTGGCAACATCTATCAGCATTTTAGATGTGCATACACACTGGATTAATTACTTAATCCAGTAATTCTAAGAATATATCCAATATGTTGCCTAGCACAAGGATGCAGAGATAAACACCAGGAATTCACCATAGGAGAGTAATAGTGAAAAATTGGAAATAACCCTAAATATCTATAAAAGACAATTGGTTTAATTAATTATGGTATACCCACATAGTAGAATAAAACTTGGCTATTAAGAAATAGATATCTAGACTTCTGATTCCAGCCGAATGGACTTACATAGACTAGATTTACTCTCCCACCTGAAACTGCTAAAATATCAGGCTACAAGCATGAAAAAGTGGTTTTCAAGACAAGGGCCATCAGGCCACAAAGAGCAATGATTCCTGAAAGAAAATAAAGAGGTGAGCCATATTTATTGCCCTAGCTTATGCCTGGAGATTTTCTAGGACGCGGTGCAGGGAAGGGAAACCCAGTGGTCTCTCTGAATTGATAAGATAGAATTGAGACTCCCACGGAGAACAAAGCAGTTAAGGGTTCACAGGGCAGGGTACCAGGAAGGAGAGAGCTGTGAAAGAACTTTGAAGATCTCCCTTCAAAGTTGAGCTTCTCAGCTGAGCACTGAGCAGCACATGTACGATGTTAGGAAACCACCAGTGATCCGCAGCCTCTGAGATGGTCCCCCACAATCTCCACACTTCCTGGTATTCACACATTGTGTAATATCCTGCCATTAAGTGTGGGTTGGACTTGATTCTAACAAATAGAACACAGAAGAAGTAATGGGATGTCACTTTGGATTAGATTTAAAAGATTGTCGCTTCAACCCTGGGCACACCCTGTGTTGCTCTCTCATTCCTGGTGGGGGAAGCAAGCTGCCATGTCATAAAACAACCCTGTAGAGAGTCCCATGAGGCGAGGGACTAAGGCTTGCAAATACCCATGTGAGTGGGCATGGAAGTGGCTCCTTCCCAACTGAGGCTTCAGATAAGACCACAACCCTGGCAGACAGCTGCAACCTCACAAGAGAACTTAAGCCAAAGGCATCTAGCTAAGCCATGCTCAAATTTCTGATCCACAGAAACTGAGAGATAGTAAGTATTTGTTCTTTTAATTCAATACATTGTGGGATAATTTGTTACATGGTAATAGATACTAATATAGCACCCGAGACTGGGGAAAGAACCATCCAAAATAATTAGAAGTATAAATCATCAGCGCTCACAGAGGACCAGAAGTAGTTCCCATTCTCAATAGCTAGAACAGAAAACCTCTCGAGTCACGGGGCACTGTGATACATTCAAAATGGTTTTGCCTTATGAATGGGGCAAAATTTTCTCTAGACTGAACACTGCTCTGATCCCACCTAACAAAGCTTAAATGCCAGTCTCCAAAAGATCAAAATATTTCCAAGTAACTTAAATGCATCCCAGAACAAAGCTCAGGAATATTTATAGGAACAACAAAAAAAAATATGTAGCATCCAAAATGCAGTTTCTAGCATCCCATGAAATATTACCAGGCACACAAAGAAGTAGGAAAGTATGAACCATATAACAAGAAAAAATGACTTGAAATTGACCCAGAATTGACCCAGAAGACAAAATTAATATAGGACATTAAAACAGTAATTATAATTATATTCCAAAATGGAAATTTTGTGTATATTAAGCAGAGACATGAAAGTTATAAAAAAGAGACATAAATCAAACTTCTAAATATGAAAACTGTAAGGTCTGAAATGAAAAATACACTGGATGGGATTAACAGCAGATTAGACAATGCAGAAGGTTAGTGAACTTGATGACATAGCAATAAAAACTATCCAAAATCACAGAGAGCAAAAAGACTAAAAAAAAAAAAAAAAATTAACAAGCATCAGTGAAACAACTTCAAGCAGTCCAATACACATGTAATTAGAGTCCCCAAAGTGTAGGAAAGGGAAAGGCAGGAAAACTTTTGAAAATTAATGGCCAAAAATTTCCAAATATGATGAAAACATAAAGCCAAAGATCCAAGAAATTAAATTAACCTCACACACAGAAAGAAACATGACAGAAGTATCCCAAGGCACAACATAATCAAATTGCTTAAAACTACTGATACAAAGAAAAATTTTAAATCACCCAGAAAAAAAAATGCACATTATGTACAGAGAATATACAAAATTATGCAAAGAGGTTATACAAAGATAAGAATGTTGGCGGACATTTTATTGAAAACAATGCAAACCAAGGGTCAGAGTTTAATATATCTTTAAAAGTACTGAACAAAAAAATCTGTTAACCTAGAATGCTATATACCCAGTGAAAATTTCTTTAAAAGGTAAAAATGGAATCAGTTTTAGACATAGAAAAGCTGAAAGAATTCATCACCAGATGTTCTGAACTATAAGAAATGTTAAAGGAAGTATTTTCAGGCAGAAGGAATGGTACTATGGAAATCTGAATCTATACAAAGGAATGAAGAACATCAGAAATGATAACTACATAGATAAATATAAAAGCCTTTTGTTCTCATTACTTAAGTATATTTAAAGGATAATTGTTTAAACAAAAGTAATAACCATGTATTGTAAGGTTTTTAACATGTGAAAGTAGAATATATCACAATAGCAGAAAACCTGGGAAGGGAGAAATGGAAGTATACTGTTGTAAAATTCTGATTCTACAAAGTGGTATAATATCACTTGAAGGTAGCCTGATAAATTAAAGATATATACAATATATTATAAAGCAACCACTAAAATAATACAACAAGGAATTATAGCTAATGAGCCAACAAAGAAAATAAAATGGAATCATACAGAATAATCAAAAGATGGCAGAAAAAAAGGAAAAGGGGAATAAAGAACAGATGGAGAATAGATAGGATAAATAAAAAATAGCAGGAGGGTAGATTTAAACCCAACCATAATCAATAATAACATTAAATTGTAAATGGTTCAGAAATCTCAATAAAAGGCAGAGATTGTCAGATTGGATTAAAAAAGAAAAGCAAGAACCAACTATATGATGCCTTTAAGAAACACACTTTAAGTATAAAGATAGACATAGGTTAAATGTAAAAGGATGGAAAAAGATATACCAAACTAATATTAACCAAAAGGAGTGACTAAATTAATATCAGAAAAAGTGGGTTTTAGAGCAAAAAATATTACCAGGGATAAAGAAGATTATAAGGAATAAGAATTCAATCCTAAACATCTATATACCTAATAAGAAACCTTCAAAATACATAAAGTAAAAACTGGTAGAAATGCAGAGGAAAACATATCTACAATTGTACTTGAAGATTTTAACAACTCTCTTTATTAATAATTGACAAAAAGGGGTGAAAGGATGGCTCAGTTGGTTAGAACGCAAGCTCTGGGAAACGGGGCTGCCGGTTTGATTCCCACATGGGCCAGCGAGCAGCGCCCTCTGCAACTGGAATGAAGTCAATGAGCTGCCGCTCAGCTCCCAGGTGGCCAGATGGTTCAGTTGGTTGGCGCACAGGCTCTCAGCCACAGGCTGCCAGTTGGACTCCTCGACTCCTGCAAGGGATGGTGGGCTACATCCCCTGCAACTAACAATAGCAACTGGACCTGGAACTGAGCTGCACCCTCCACAACTAAGATTGAAAGGACAACAACTTGACTTGGAAAAGTCCCGGAAGTACACAGTGTTCCCCAATAAAAAGTCCTGTTCCTCTTCCCCAATAAAATCTTAAAAAAAAAAAAATTGGTAAAGAAAGTAGACAGAAGATCAATAAGGATATAGATAACTTGAACACTATCAACCAATTTTACTTAATTGACATTCATAGAACACCGCACCCATTTCCAAATGCAAATGGAACATTTACCAAGAGAGACTAATTCTGAGACATGAAACAAGTTTTAATACATTTAAGAGGATTCAAGTCATAAAACGTATGTTCTCTTAGAAATGAGTAACAGAAAGATAGCTGGATAATCTCCAAATGTTTGGAAACTAAATAACACCACTCTAAATATTCAATGGGCCAATGGGTTCTTTTCTTTCAAAAAGAAATCAAAAGGGAAATTTAAAACTATTTTGAACTGAAGACTATGAAAACACAACATATCAAAATTTGTGTAGAAAACCCTAAAAAGTCCATGATAAAACTTTTGGAGTTGATAAATGAATTCAGCAAAGTAGCAGTATACAAAGTCACCACAAAAATCAGTGGTATTTCTATATACTAACAATGAGCAATCTAAAAAGGAAATTACAAAAATGATTTCAATTACAATACCATAAACAGAATAACATACTTACATAGGAAGTAATTTAACCAAGGAATGAAAAACTACAAAACACTGCTGATAAAGAAGACATAATGAATGGAAACACATCCCATGTTCAATGGATTAAAGACAATATTGTCAAGATGTCAATACTACCCAAACAATCTACAGATTCAATGCAATTCCTATCAAAAGCCCAGTAACTTTTTTGCAAAAATAGAAAAAGCCATCTTAAAATTCATAAGAAATCTCAAGAGACCTCAAGTAGCCAAAACAATCTTGAAAAAGAACAAAGCTGGAGGACTCACACCTGTTGACTGATTTCAAAACTTACTACAAAGCTACAGTAATCAAAACAGTGTGGTACTGGCATAAAGACAGACATATAGACCAATGGAACAGAGTAGAACGCCCAGAAATAAACCCTTCTACATATGGTCAAATGATTTTAGACAAGGGTACCAAGACCATTCAATGGGAAAAGGACAGTCTTTCCAACAAATGGTGCTAGAAAAAGTAGAGACCAGATGCAAAAAAAAATAAAGTTGGACCCTTATCTAACACCATAAAGAAAGTAGGCAGAAAATCAGTAAGGATATAGATAATACAAAAATTAATTCAAAATGGATTAAAGACTTAAATGTGAGATCTAAAACTATAAAACTACAAGAAAACATAAGGCAAAAGCTTCATGACATTGGATTTGGCAATGACTTCTTGAATATAAACTAAAGGCACAGGTAACAAAAGAAAAAATAGACAAAATGGACTTCATGAAAATTTTTAAATTTTATACATCGAAAGACAAAATCAATACAGTAAAAAGTCAAACCACAAAATGAGGTAAAATATTTGTAAATCCTATGTCTGATAAGGGATTAATGTCCAGAATATATAAAGAACTCTTAAAACTTAACAAAGAACAAACAACCAGATTTTAAAATGGGGAAGGGACTTGAATAGACATTCCTCCAAAGCAGATAGAAAAATGGCCAACAAGCATTTGAAAAGATGCTCCACATATCACTAATCATTAGGGAAAAGCAAATCAAAACTACAATGAGATACCACCTTGTGTCCATTAGGATGGAAACATTAAAATAATAACAAGTGTTGGTGAGGATGTGGAGAAATTGGAATCTTTGTACATTGTTAGTAGTAATGTAAAATGATAAAGCCACTGTGTAAAACAGTAATTCCCCAAAAAATTAAAAATAGAATTACCTTCTGATACATGTATCAGAATGTATACTTCTGGGTATACATTCAAAAGACAAAAAGGGTCTCAAAAAGATATTTGTACACCCATATTCATAGCAGCATTATTCACTACAGCTAAAACGATGAAGCAACTCAAATGTACGTGGACAGATGAATTGATAAGCAAAATGTAGTATACATGTATGTACAATGGAATATTATTCAGCTTTAGAAAGGAAGGACATTGTATACTACAACAGACAAAACTGGAGGACATCTTGCTAAGTGGAATAAGCTAGCCATAAAGACAAGTACTATAGGGTTCCACTTACATGAGGTACTTAGAGTAGTCAAAGTCACAGAGACAGACAGAATGGTGGTTGCTCAAGGCTAAGGGGAGGAGAAATGGGGAGTTACTGTTTAATGGGTACAGAGTTTCAGTTTTACAAGATGAAGAGTTATGGAAATGGATGGTAGTGATGGTTGTACAACATGATGAACATATTTAGTACTGCTGAATTGTATGCTTAAAAATGGGTAAGACAGTAAATTTTATGTTATGTGTATTTTACCACAATTAAAAAAATACTGGGGAAAATAATTCATGGGATGCAACTTTTTCTTTGGTGGAGTGGAAGCGGAAAAGAGAGATAAAATTAATTGACATGAGAAGAGAACTGACATTTCCTAAGCACCTACCAGGCCCTAGGCATACATGATCTCACTTAGTTTTCCTAATAACCTACGTGATAAAGACAGCGAACATCTATGTACTATATACTAATGCATCCAAGTAGTGTTCTGAGAGCTTTACACATTTATCTGCTTAATTTCGTAACACGTCTGAGGTACGGATCATGATTAACATTTTACAGACTCTAAGGGTACTGACACAGGGACACAGAGTGACTTGTCTAGAATCAACCAACCCGCTGGTAAGAAACGGACCCTGGATTCAAATACAAACAGTTTGGTTCTTGGGCCTGTGCTCTTCAGCTCAACACTACCGTGACGATGCGAAGTCACTCAGCTCATTCAGCTAATCAGGGGGATGCAAACCCAGCTCTGTCTAGTTCCAGTCTCTTTTTCCTACCCTCTCCCTGGGAGAACCTGAAGCAAAGGGGAAAGGCTGAAAAAGAGGAGCGGGAGAGGTGGGCCAGAGCACAACCTGGCCAGGCCATGTGGACCAGGTTTCCACAGCTGGTAGAAGAAGAGATCAAACCAGACAACCTGTCAGGTCTTTCTAGCTCTGGATTTCTAAGACTCTATGGACTGGGAACTGAAAACCGGACGGTCCAGGCGCCCCCTGCTGTGCTGCCAGATGTGGACAGCCACTTACCATTGAGGTGGCTCTCTAGAGGTCTGTCGTCAATCAGCTGCAGATGCTGCCAGATCCATTTATAATAGAAAGGCGAGGCTCCAAGGTCTATCAACCGCAGGACTTCACAGCTGCCCTGGACACATCAAGGGACATAAGCAAAAGGCTTAACCCCCTAGGCTCTAGGCAGGCTAGGCTTTGAAGATAAGCTCTCTGTACCCCCTTTTGTTTTACTTGCTTAATGAAAGTGATTTCAGGTCCCCCCCTTTTCTTGAAATGACAATGTTATCTACTTATAAAAAATTCAAATAGCTGGCTGGCCAGGTGGCTCAGTTGGTTAGAGCACGAGCTCTGAACAACAGGGTTGCCTGTTCGATTCCCACATGGGCCAGTGGGCTACGCCCTCCAAAATTAAATTGAAGACAACGAGTATTCCCCAATAAAATTTGTTTTAAAAAAATGCAAATAGCTAAAGAGATATGAGAACTAAATACAATGCTGGCACTGGAAAAACAATCACCATTGTGGATGATACTGGGACAACTGGTAAAATTGATTATGGACCATAGATTATATGTTATATCAATGTTAAATTCCTGGATTTTACTATATGTATGAAAATGTTAACAATTAGTGAATCCAGGTTAAGATTCTACAGGAGTTCTTTGTACTCCTTCTTGCAAATTTTCTATAAATTTAAAATCATTCCAAATTAAAAGTTTAAAAAACTATTCAAACCAAACAGAAGAACATAGATAAAAATAAGACAATATTAATCCTAACATCCAGAAATAACAAGTAATAACATTTTGGTGCGCATTATTTCAAACTTTTCACTATAAACATGTAAGATATCTATATACAATTTTTCACAAATTAGTCCATTTATGTAAAACAGACTTTCGTAACCTTTATAAAAACTCAGCAATACATCAAGGACATCTTTTCATGATAAGCAATATTGTTCTACATTATTGTTTTTAATGATTGCTTATTATTCTACATATGCCATAATTGACATAAAATTGAAAATAACAAATATTCAGTTGAGCAAAAGACACATAACTGATAATTCCATTTATATGAAGTTCAAGAACAGGCAAAAGTAATCTACGATGACAAAAGTGAGAAGAGTGGTTACCTTTCTGAGGGGATTTTTTTCTGGGAAAAGGAATAAGAGAACCTTCTGAGGAGCTGGAAATGTGCTCTATCTTGATTTGGGTGATGCTTATACAGGTGAATACATATGTAAAACTTCATCAAGCTGTACAGTTTCGATTTGACTTCTTTATTGCATATATGTTATAGCTCAAGAAAATATTTTTGAAGATTAATTTAATATTTAGTTGTTTCTAATTTGTCAGTATGGTATATAACTCTGATTTTGCTCAGGACAGCAAAATCCCCAGTTAAAAAAACTCTCCACCTTCCCAGACTCTCCATCAGTGGATGGGCAGTGACCCAGTTCTGGCTAATAAAATATAAGTGGAGGACTGACTGATGGATAAAACTCCCAGGAAAGCTATGGTTGTCCTTCCACCTTCCCTCCGCCTGAAACGCAGATGTGATGGCTGGAGGTGGAATAGCCATATTGTGATCATCAGGATGAAAGCTATAAGTTGTGGATGATAAAGGGAGAAGCTAGAAGGGGCCTAAATTCTGGAAGGCTTTCTAGAATAGCTCTTCTAGCCCTGGCTTGCTTAATTCTAGACTCTCTACTGCATGAGAAAAATAAATTCCTATTCATTAAGCCACTGCAGTTGGGTTTCTGTGACTTGCGGTGGATAGCAACTTTAAGTGATAATCTCGTACAGACATCTTTAATGCCTAGAGTGGTTATGAAGGCAGTTCACAAATACTTGAGTTTGCCTCTCAGGCACATGGCAGGATTGTATTTTTCCACCCTTTGCATTAGGCATGGCCTCCTTCTTGCTTTGGCCAATTTCCATTAGCAAAGTGACTTGTGATACTCTGAGTGAAAACTTTAAAAGCTAGGGCTTGATTCTCAGCATTCCCTTCCCCTGTCCTATTGATCATGGGAGCATGGGTCAAGACAGAATCTCCAGTGGCCTGGGTCCCTGAGTGACCATAAGGAGCAAGACCCGCTGGCGTGCTCTGATTAAGTAGTGGGATGAAGGAACAAATCTTTGTTAGTTAACCCATTTTTTAAAATAATTGCAGCAAAATCTAGTTTACCTAATAGAATACCCATGTTTGATTATCTACCTGGATTAATTCCTAAAGGTATGCATGTTTTAAATACACATTGCCAAACTTCCCTCCAGAAATGTTAGGTTCGTTTACACCCTCTCACGATGCTTAACAGAGCCGATGGTAATACATCTTTGTATTACACTGACAACTGGTCAAGCCTTTTAATCTTTTCTAATCTGATAGGCAAGAAAGATATGTCATTTGTCTTATATATTTCGTATCTTTATAACATCTTACCCTTTTTTAGTAGGAACTCTAAGAAATACATAAAAAGGGTTAAGGTTCAAGACATGTTACTATTGAAGAGGAAGGACAAGAAGGGATCAAATGTTTCATAAGCCCTTATTAAATGACAGGCCGTGTGCTTGGAACTTGAGTCAACATTCATTCAACAAACATTTATCAACCAGGGACTGCAGGTGCTAGAGAAAAACACTCTAACAGTTTCCTCTTGGAATGTCTCTCATGGGTCTTTAATCACATCTCTATCTGTGGAGAAAACAATTTCAACATGTGTCCCCAAGTGATAAACTGCTCAAAATGAGTTGATTATAGGCATTAATTGTGTTTGTGATGCCAGCAGGAAATCAGGTGCTCCAAGTTTCTTGGGTCCCAAGGACTCCCAGCTACCCGCTGCTGATTTCGCCCTCTAGTGGCGATATGAATAAACTACAGGAGTCAGGATAGCCTGTTCTCAGCAGATCAACAGTCACTCCTTGAGCTGACCAGATTTAAATCAGTTTTTAATTAAACACTGTAAGAGACAAAGTAAACTCATCTGCTGGCCAGGAGGCCCCCTACGTACTGTCACTTTGTGACAACTGTATTATTCTTCTCAGAATGAAGTTCAAGCACTCCTGCATTAGAATCACTTGCTACACTTATTCAAATGCAGATTTCCAAAGTTAACGAATTTTAAGGGAAAAATTTTAGGAAAAACAATTTTAGGAAAGAGGACGCAGATGTCAGGGAGGAGAAGGAATTGCAAATTATTCAGGTTAGCCTTCAGGGCTGTCCACTACCAGTTCCTCTTTTAAGCTGTCTCCCACCTCTTCTCATTTGACTATCAGGATTTCCCAAACTTATCATATAAACCACAGGCACATCCCTACTGTGTGCTTGGCTTCCCACTATTCCCCTCAGCCGGCAAGGACGTCCTCCTCATCCCCACCCTCCTCTGGGTCACATCCTATGTCTCCAAATCCCCATTTGTGTGTAGAGGCTGGAAGCCAAACACTGCATTTCCTAAGCTCCCTTGCAGCTAAGGCTCTAGATGTGATTTGGGCTCCACCGATCCGATGTACTTAGGCAAGGCTTGGTTTCGGAACTGCCCAACGTCCACTTGGTTAGTGGCTGTAGAAGTGGCTTCCTGAACGTGGCAGGAGCAGCAGCACCTATATGGCAGTTCAGTTCTGGACTCTGATCTGGAGTTGTTTGGGAGTCATTTTCAGTCTAGGTCTGTTTCTTCAGGCCTCCCTACCCACTCCCCCGCAACCCCCACCCCCGTAACTCTGTTAGCCATTTAACATCCTGCAATAAATCCCTTTCTCCTTATATTAGCTAGACTTGACTCTGTTCTCTAGGACGGAATCCAGAATAATAACACAAACACACCCCTGGTGCTGCTGGTAAATTTAACAACCAGCCCTCTGGGAAAAACCAATAAATTTTACTGTTATAAAGTGTGTGTTACACAATTTATAAATAACAAAATATACCATACTCTTATTGGAAATTCCACATAGCCAATTGATTCTCACAAAATGCTTTTGTTGACTTTGGCTGAACTCTTGTGTCTATGGCCAATCTATAGTCACAATTCAACCATGATTTCACAAATGAATTTGTATCCCAATGCACTCTTTGCCCCATAAATTTCATATTATTAAATTTGACTTGTAATCTACTGGGAAACTATCACTCTTATATAAACTATATTCATTACATTTAAACCTTTTTTAGCTTTGTCATTATGTATATCAGAACTTCACTGTTCATCAATGATGAGTCATTTCTATGATGAATCAGATAACTTTTTAAACACAGACAAATATTTTCTCAATTTTCTTATCTTCATAGTGTAATGGCTACAGACCCTGTCCACTATTAAATTTAATCTGCATTATAAACATTTTCTCTGTAGCTTTCTTAAGACAATGAAAACCTGTCTTAGAGTGCCTGCCAATTTCGCCATGTAAATACTCCCACGGTGGCCAATTTTAAGCTACCAACGTGAAGTTACTGAACATGGAATTGAGAAGAGATGTGTATAATTGAGAAGAGATAGTATTTCTGCCATACAAATACAACAGACATAACCTCAAGAGCATAGATAATACTAAAATGCAGTAACATCAGTAGGAAATTATGAGTTTTCAGCATTTATTACTCTTATTTTCAATATAATATATTTAATTATAGGTTTATATAATTTAATTTTTAATAATTACAGTGTTTAGCAACTCATAGAATTCCTGAAAACTTAATCAGATCTTGAAGGCCATAAGGAGCCAGCTCCAGCACACAACCAACTTTCCCCCCTCCTTTGGTCTACTGGTCCAATACTTCAAGGCTCATCTCCCACCTCCCATCTTCCAGGAAGCCTTCCTTAAAGCCGCTAGCCTTTAGAGAGCTCTCCCTCCTGAATTCTTATAACTCACAGACTTTGCACTAATCACCTGGTAGTTGGCATTGACAACTTTGTCTGTGCTCAGAATCTAGGGGAGAAGATACATAAGGAGAGACAACCAGTCTTTTCCATCTTTGTATCCCTCCCAAGCCTGGATCTATGTGTCATGACCTTGGCAAAAACTCGATAAATGTCTGTGGTGACTTAACATGTAAACAATAGGGATAGAAAGATGCTAAAAGTTTGGGGGCAGAACTCTGGCTCTGCATCTTACTAGCTGGGTGGCCTTTCTTAAGGTGTCTTAGTTTCAACTTCCTCATCTGTTAACTTGGAATATTAATATCTTTCTTGCAGAGCTATAATAAAAATGTATGGTGAAATAAGACTCATCAAGATTTATGGTGAAATGGTTACTCACAAAACACTGAAATAGCAAAAGATTGAGGTAACCTAAATATCCATCGATATGAAGCTGATTAAATAAATTCAAGTACAACCATACAGTAAAATACTACACAAGTGGGAAAAAATTTTGAACGATTCTTTATGTGCTAATATGAAACAACCTACAGAAATTCTTAAATGAAACAGTGAAGTACAGAATAGTCTGTGTAGTATGACACCATTTATGAAAAAAAGTAAAAAACATACACACGTGCATTTGCCTACATGTGCATGGATAGTCATGAAGGAAACTGGTGATAGTGGTTCCCTCTAGGGGGGAGTACTGGGTGGCAGGGGAAAGAACTGAAAGGGAGAATTATCACTCTTGAACCTTTTAAAATTTTGTCTTGACTGGCCGCCATCGAGAATATGTAAGCACCTTGACTGTGAGCCACTGTTGTTCCAGTACAGTACCCTGAGAGGCCCAGGAGAGTGGCAGTGCCCTGAGAGGCCCTGGCTGTGTCCAGGAAGTCTGGCTGTGTCCAGAGAGAGTGGTGGTGCCCTGAAAGCCCTGGCTGAGTCCAGGAAGTCGGGCTGTGTCCAGAGAGAGTGGCGGTGCCCTGAGAGCCCTGGCTGAGCCCAGGAAGTCTGGCTGTGTCCAGAGAGAGTGGCAGTGCCCTGAGAGGCCCTGGCTGTGTCCAGGAAGTCTGGCTGTGTCCAGACAGAGTGGCAGTACCCAGAGAGGCCCTGGCTGTGTCCAGGAAGTCGGGCTGTACCCAGAGAGAGTGGCGGTGCCCTGAGAGGCCCTTGCTGTGCCCAGGGAGGCTGGTGGTACCCTAGGAAGCCCAGGAAGTCTGGCTGTTCCCAGAAGGACTGGTGGTGCCCTGAGAAACCCTGGCTGTGTCCAGAGAGCCTAGCTGTGTCCAGGATATTGCATTCACCTCCAGGCTCCTTGCACAGGGCCCCTCGCAGAAGACGCTTGTGCGCAGATTGTGAGGCAAGACCCTGTAGGGGTAGAGTGTGGGGACAGAGCCAGGAGTGCAGTTTCCAGGCTCTCGGCCTTATGTGGAAAGGTGCTCACTCAGGTAGTAAATGGCCATCAATTGTGATTGGATGGCCATCAGCTGTGGCTAGTTGGCCATCAGCTGTAACCAGTGAGCCATTGGCCACTAATATAACTGCCGTGGCTACGCTAGCAGAAAATGGGGGCTAGCAAGAAGATTGTGGCTGAGCTAGCAAGCACAGATTGCAGAGAGGCAGATGCCGCTACCCAGAATATAGTGGTATGACTCCCCCAACTATGGCTCCGTGTGGGTTCCTTTTTGACCTCATCATGTCCTGCATTCTTATGTGGGGAGCGGGAGCTGAGACCCCACAGGCCACCCTGCATGACAGACCCAATGGTATGTGATAGGAGACTGGCTACAGGCTAGGTGAATGCAGGGCATGTTAAGTCTTTGAAATCAGACAAACCTAGGCTGAACCCTGCTTCTGTCCCTCAGCAACTGTGTGACTTTGGACAAGCCACTTCCTGTGCCTCAGTTTCTTCCTCTGTGAAAAGGGAATAATGACAATACCAACCTTCTTTGTACTTCTGAGACTGAAATGAAATAAAACAAGTGAAGCACACAGCATGCTACACAGTCAGCTCTTAATAAATGTTAGATTTTCTTTTCAACCAACGGGAGCTGACAAAGGACATAAAACAATTTGCAAAAGATGAAATTTAGATAGTAAACGAACATGATTAATCTCACTATTCATCAGGAAAAATATAAATTAAATCCTCAATGAGGCAGCAACTGCCACCTATTAAATTAGAAAACTTCTGAAAGAATGACTGGCAAGGCTGGCAGAGGTGTGGTGGCACTGGTGAAGCTGACAGTGCTGGGAATTAGATAAAAGTATAATAGGTCAATCCTTCCTTTTGGAAAGCAATTTGTTCCATGAGACATAAAAATAATGAAAACCTGAGGTGATGAGCTTATGGTGATTTCTTCCCTCTTTCCAGAAAGTTTTATAATGTGGTCATATCACTTTTACAATGTAAAGATCATAATTTTTAAAAATATATAATTTAAAAATTCTTAAGATTCAAGAGCCAAATGTCTAATTTAAATACCATGTTGCCCCCAAAATAAGACCTAGCCGGACAATCAGCTCTAATGTGTCTTTTGGAACAAAAATTAATATAAGATCCAGGATTATATTATTGTATGATATTATTTTATATTATTATATTATATTACATTATATTATATTATATTGCATTATGTTATATTATATTTCCTGTCTTATAGTAAAATAAAACCGGGTCTTATATTAATTTTTGCTCCAAAAGACACATTAGAGCTGATTGTCCGGCTAGGTCTTATTTTTGGGGAAACACAGTATGCATCTTACATAAATAAACACATACATGAGCTCAAGGTGTGGGTATCCTATCGGCCCTAATACAACTCTGTATCTTAAAGGTTCACAGCAACTCTCTGAGGGAGGGAGGGTGTCGTTTGCCTTTTGTATCCAGAACACAGAAACTCAGAAAAGGCAGTGAATTGCGGTGCCGCGGAACAGAGCTCAGCCCCTGTCTGTTTGGCCACAGGATGGACGTTGTGTTAGGCACACCCTTCCCAGCTTCACATCCCCAACCCAGACCTCTTACCCTGCAGACAAACATGATGGAGGATGATTCAACAAAGTCTTCTGAGATCAGTTGCCCATACGAGAACTTCTCCACATTCCCCACGGCTACGAGCTTCCAAAGCTTCTCATCAGACCATGACCGAAACAGATCCATCTCCCTGAGAGGAAAGGCCTGTCAGAATGCATTGCCTTCCATCACAGAAGGTGCACAGCTCTTAGCAATTTCCCGCAAAGGAGCATGTTCTCCTGCTCTTGCCAATGCCAAAGGTGGAAGGCTTCACACGCCCTCCAATCACCTGGCCTGTAGCCAATCTCCTATCACATACCACACTCTTTATTATGAGGTGAGGGTAGGTGGAATTGGTTAGTGTGGTGGAGCAGAGAGGCCCAGGGACTTCGGAATCAAGCATACCGGGACATCTCCATCTTGAGTTCCCTTGGCCATAAACTGGGGAGAATGAGACAAACATCGGCACAGGACTGAATGTGAGACTAGATAAAGCAGGTGGTCAAGTACATGTTAGCCATTCTAGTATTCCTGTTCCATGAGGAAGGGATGTTTGAGCTGAGACCTGAAGGTACAGTAGGAGTTGGCTAGACAGAGAAGTTGGGTGGGAGGTGGGTGCCGAAAGACATTTCAGGCAGCAAGAATGGCACCTAGAGTTTCCAGCGGGTCTTGAGCGAAGTTAGGCAAGTAGCAACATACACCCAGGGGGAAGAACACCAGCTGATGACGGAGGTACCTAAAAAATGCAAACCGATGCTGATAATCCTTTTTAACTTCCTTGTCCAGCTTATAAGCAAGAAAATCTTCTTTGTCAACAACCAAGAACTCCGTTTCTTCCATACAAACCACGGTAGACTTCCTTACCGAAGAACTCAGAAGGCCCATTTCCTGTTGGGTGGACAAGGGCAAAGGCAGGTGAGAGGCCACCTCCCGCTTCCTGCTTGCGGCCATCCCCATCTCTTTCCTGCTTTCATCTCCACGCCCACACCCCGGAAATCGCTCCTCCCCAGACTGCAGTTTCCCTGGCCCACCCTGTGTTCCTGTTCATTCCCCCTTTCTGTGGGCCCATTTCTCCCTCTTAATATGCTGCCTGCGGAAAAAGAGGCTTGATGAAGCCAGAGAGAGGGCCCTGGAGAAGCCTCCCTGAGCAGGCGCTGAATCTCTTAAGGGGTTTCATAGGGAACAAACTCCTTAAACAGCACAAATAAAAAGGCTGGCCTTGGACATCACTTGGTCCAGCTCAAATAGGCATTTGACAGGTAAGGATGCTGGGCAGTGACTTACACAGAGTGTAAGGCAGGATGGGGCCCAGCTGAGAGGTTCTATCAGGAGTCTTCTCATAGCCCACCCCCACCCCAGAAGCCAGGCCCTTCCCCCATACTTACCCCAAAACAGTCGCCCCTGTACAGCAAAAATGGGTGGGGGTCAAGAAAGGCACTGCTCCCATCCTCATCATCGGTCACTGCGACTCTGCCCAGGTAGATGAAATAAAGGCTGTTGCCCCTTTGCCCCTTCTTTATGATCACACGCCTGCGACCAAACCTGGAAAAAGACCATGGCCAGTTGATCTGGGAGCAACACAGAGCCCAGTCCATGCTGGGAGATCGGGACTGGTTGTGCTCTTTGCTCTGGAGTATGAAAGCACAGACTGGGACGAGAAGGGACCTCAAAGGAGTCCAGTCCCAGCCCCATCAAGCTTGACTTCTTTATCAACATTTATCTAGTTACCCACCTCTGATAGATTGAAGCTTCCTGAGAGCAGAGATTTGGGCAGTCTACTTAGGCACATAGTAAATGCTCAATGAACAGTCATGGAATAAATGCATGGACAGATGCTGAATGCAATAGGTGAGCAGCAGCTAAATGATTAAGAGCATTGGCTTTAGAGTCAGACCAGGATCTTAACCCTGGTTCTCTGTCCCTAGCTATGTGCCACTGGGCAACTCATATCCCCTTTCTGAGCTTCAGTTTCTCTTGTCTGTAAAATACAGATGAGTATGCCTAGCAAGAGACAGATAAATGCTCTTATTGTATCCCCAAGAACTCACTAGCCAACTGGGAACCCTTAGGGTAGAAGTACCCAGGTCCAGAGCAAACTGAGAGTTAGTGCCTAAGTTCAGAGGGAAATTTCTGTATTTCAAATGCAAGCTCCAATCTCACTTGTTTCAGTTTGCTTCCTTCATTCAGTAAGTTAGATAAATGCCAACAGTGTCTGTTAAGCACAATGGTAAAAGACACAGATTTCGTTCTCAAAATTATAGTGAAGTACAGGAGGCAAAGTTTAAAAATGCTTTAAAAGAGAGAAGCACAAGAAGGAACATTTATCCCAACTTTGAAAGGCCAGAAAAAGCTCTAGGATGGTGTGTGGAGTCATCCTCGTGGAGAGATGGAAGAGCATTCCAGGCAGAGGGACCGCCACGTCCAAAGGCACGGAGATGGCGGGCAGCATGGCCCATTCAAAGGAATGACCGTAAGCTCCATTAGAGAGGAAAATGGGAAATAGGGAGGAGGTCACAGGCGTCGTGGGAGAGAAGTTTGGCTCGATCCAATCACAAAGGACTTCAAAAGTGGGCTAAGTTTGGATTTTACCAAGAAGACAATGGGGAGCCCAAAGTCTGCCCTTTTGTCTCTGCCAAGGTCTGATGGGTCAGTGGCCTTTGTAGAAGTGCCCCAATGGCAGGAGTTAGTGTTTTCCAGACTGCTGCCATTTCCCTCAACTCCAATCTCTCTGCACTTCTCTCAGCAGGTCGTCCTTTCCTCCTTCCTTGCCTCACTGAGCTACCAGCAGCAGAAGAGCCAACCCTCTGCACAGGCCAAGTGTTACCCTTTTGTTCCATCAGTTTGTCCATACTGCTCCCCCGGCCTGGAACAGCCTTTGCTCTCTTACCCACCTATCCAAATCCTTTTGCAAATCCTCAAATCCGTCCAGCGCACACTCCTCTAGGACACCCTACCTGACTCAGCCCGTCGCAGCATCTCCCTTTCTGAGCTTCCAGCACATCCACTCATGAACTACGGCAAACTCCTTGGGGCAGAGATCAGAGAACAGATGGCCTGAGGACTGCAGCATTAGGCTGGAGCCAGTAGCTGTGGGTTTGTTCAGATACAAACCAGAGGCTTTGTCAATGTAGGAAAGAGGAGATGGCCCAGATGACAATGACTAGATGGGAGAAGGCAGGCATATTCAGCCAGGAATTAAGACTCCAGGGACAAAAGAGCATAGCCAGTGTTCATTCAAGTGTAGACTCCTAGAACTGGAGCTAGAAAGACCATCAGAGACCATCTAGCTCAATCTACATTTTGCGGATGAGGAAAGTGGAGCCTGGGGAGCCCAGGGCTTGCTGAAGGTCACACAGTGAGTCACACTTGCGTCAGCACTAGAACCTGAATCTCCTATAGCAGACATCTATTGCTTTTGCTGCCAACCATCTGGTCACCTTTTTCTACCACCTGCAGCCTGAGTTTGCCTTTGGGGAAACGCCCTTTACTCCCAATCAGAGCATCACTACCCGCTGATGATTTAAGCAAAGCCAATCTGGTTTAGGAAGAACTAATCCCAAGGCTCTGACCTGAAGGAATGGGAGGAGCTATTCCCTCTTTCCCAACAGACTGAAACCAGAAGGATGGAAGTTTGGAGCTGTGGCTGGAGGAGCCATCTTGCCACCGTGAGAAGAGAATCTAGCTGAGACGGTGGCTTATGCTATGAAGTGCCAAGAGATGGAAACAGACAGACAGACAGACACTGGATCCTGGTGACTTGGAGCCCCTGACTCCAGCTGAACTTACTGGAGAATTATCCCAGGACTTTTCAGATGCATGAGCCACCAATGCATTCCCTTGGGCTGTGTTTCTGTCACATGTAACTGGAAGGATTCTATATATGGTCTACTAATTCCTAGTCCTAGCAATAATCAACTGGCTTTCACAATCACCACCTCTTGATCTATATAAAAATCCGTATTATCTTCATTTCACTGATGAGGATACCAGGCTCAGAAAAGTTAAGTGGTTTGCCTGAGGTCACAGCAAGGCAGACATGGCATTCAATTCCAGAGCTTCCAGCTCCACGATTCTTTTTCTTTCCATGACACCATTCTGCATGCCATAGAATCTTACCTTAAGACTCTTCTTCACTAGGCTAGGACAGAGCAGATGGTTCCCTCTGCCCGGAATGTCCTTGTCTACACTTCCACCTGTCACACTCACCAGTTCAAATGCCACCTCTGCTGTGAAACTCCCCCTGGCTTATTACCTGTGGAATGGATCCTGGATAGTTCATAGAAGGTCATAATCTGTAATGAGTTGTGATTAGTCCTAAACTGTGACCTCCATAAAGGAAGATGTCAGGGTACAAACTTATGACCTACATCCTATCTTTTCAAGACAGGCCTTACCTCAAATATTCTGCTAGTCTGTCCCCCATAAGCCATTGAAATGTCCTGGAAATGGCAATATTTTCACACATACCTCTTAAACTTTTTCAGTACAAGGTATTTACATGGTGCTTTTTCTGCCATGGGCCCTTTGACAATCTGGTGAAGCCTTCACAGAATAACATTTTACATGCATAAAATAAGATACAGCAGAATTACAGTTAACCCAAATTTGTGATATAGTAATAGATGTGCACCTTTACTAAGGCGCTGAATAATAAGATCTAGCAGCATGTCTAATAACTATCATATTTTCGAAGATGCGATAAACAAACCATTTTTCAAGAAATCTACAACAAGTTGAATATGATGTCAAAATATCTGTGATTTCTTTTGGTGAAAAAAGTCACAAAAATGTCTAATACTACAGTAGTTTGTAACCTACATCCATGATTAAAGGACATAATACATTTCAGTTAGAGGTTAATGAAAATACAGGTATAATGTTTTTCTCATCCAAGTTCAAGACCCTAGCCCTAGTTCCTATCTGGACATAGTACAATCACCTGTGATCCATTCTGGCGTTTTTTGTTTTGTTTTTTTAAAGATTTTTATTGGGGAAGGGGAACAGGACTTTATTGGGGAACAGTGTGTACTTCCAGGACTTTTTTTTTCCAAGTCAAGTTGTTGTCCTTTCAGTGTTAGTTGTGGAAGGTGCAGCTCAGCTCCAGGTCCAGTTGCCGTTGCTAGTTGCAGGGGGCGCAGCCTACCATCCCTTGTGGGACTCGAGGAGTTGAACCGGCAGCCTTGTGGTTGAGAGGATGCGCGCTCCAACCAACAGCCATCTGGCAGCTCAGTTCAAGGCGCCATGTTCAATCTTAGTTGCAGGGGGCGCTGTCCACCATCCCTTGTGGGACTCGAGGAATCGAACTGGCAACCTTGTGGTTGAGAGCCCACGCTTTAGCCAACTGAGCCATCGGGGAGCTCAGCAGCAGCTCAGCTCAAGGTGCCGTGTTCAATCTTAGTTGCAGGGGGCACTGCTCACCAACCCTTGTGGGACTCGACGAGTTGAACTGGCAACCTTGTGGTTGAGAGCCCACTGGCCCATGTGGGAATCGAACCGGCAGCCTTCGGAGTTAGGAGCACGGAGCTCCACTACCTGAGCCACCGGGCTGGCCCCATTCTGGCTTTTAAGGGCCTGTGTTTGAGTCTCAGCTCTACCACTTATTATCTGGTTGACCTAGGATGAGTCATTTCCCCCTCCTAAGCCTCAGTTTTCTCATCTGAAAAATGAGGGAATTGGACCAGATCTTTTCTGAGGTTCCTACCAGATTCTCTCCAGATTCAGTGGCTCCTTAATTCTGGGTAGACTCTCAATAAACGGATGAGATAAACTGGGCTGCAACCATAACAGTGAGCACTAAGTGATCTGATAGATGGCTTCCCACAGCTGGCACTCCGCAGAGAGAGCAGCAGACTGCATGGCCTTCTCAGCCAGGCTCTTCCTGCCCAGCCCAGCCCCAGCCCAGGGGCCAAGGGCTGTCCCCCTCACTGACCTTTCAAAGCGCATGACTTTAGCCAGGAGCAGCTGCAGGGGCTCCGAGTAGTTTCGGTAGCTCCCCAGAACCTGCAAGAGGTTACAGAGAGCCTGGATATCCTGCTCCGTCCTCCAAGAAGGCTTCTTCCGTGCTATCTCAATGGCTTTCGGAGGAAAGTAACCCTGGGGAGAGAGAGAGCCAGAGTGACACACAGGACCCCACAGTTTCCCCCTGGGCCAGCAGGCAACTCCCCACACTCCTGCTTTTATACTTTCCCACACCCCCCAGTCACAAGAGTGGCTGACATGGAGTTAAGTGCTTACTGTGTGCCATGGTGGGTAAGGATACCCCCTTACACACACCGTCTCACTGCATCTTTGCCCAGCCCAAGCAGCGAGGCACAATTATTATCGCCATTTGACAGAGGAAGACACTCAGGCAGGATTAGAACCAAGATCTGCTACATGCCACGGCCTATATCCCCAGCTACTGACCATACTGCCACTGCCATTCACTGACACCCGCTCCCAGGCAATATGGGCTGCCTGGGCTCCAGGGGCCCCTCAGCACATGCACACTGCAGCCAGGGGAGACCTCCCTTGGCCCAGCCTTTACCTCTGCATGCCACCGAAGACTAAGGACTGGAGAACCTACAGAGACTATTGGCTAACCCTCATGAACCAGGACTCAAGGACCCACCCATTTACCCACCACGCCCACCTGCTGTGGAAATGGTACTTAGGTGCTTAGCACTCCCACTGGCTGCCCGCTGCACTTAGGATAAAATCCTAACTCCACACCACAGCTGAGGGGCCCAGCTGGTCTGACTCCCTACCTCCCTATCCCCTCCAACCTCACCTCCTGCCTCAACCTTTCGTTCTCTAGTCTCTAGCCTTCTGTCCATCTCTTACAGGTGCCAAGCTCACTTCTGTCTTCTGGTCTTTCCTTAGGCTGTTTCCTCTGCCTGGAATGTTCTTCCCCTGGATTTTCCTGTGGCTATGACTGTTTTCTCCTCCTCATTCTGCTCTCAGCGTCTATGTCCTCCGGTAGGTCCCTACTGAATCAGCTGAGCTAAAATAATAATAGCAGAGCCCCTATCCCAGCACCTTATAAGCTCTGGATCCTTTTCTTCAAAGCATTTAATACTTCCTGAAATTCTCTTATTCCTATTATTAATGTGTCTGTTATCTATAATTTACACACACACACACACACACACACACAAGCACACACATAAGAAAGTACTTTAAGTAAGATAAAAAATACGTTCCTCAGTCACACAAGTGCTCAATGGCTACACGTGTCTGCTGACTACTACACGGGACAACACAGACTATTGAGCATTTCCCTTATTGCAAAAAGTTCTATGGGACAAAGGTGCTCTAGAATATAAGTCCCAACGTAAATATGACAGTGACCTTGTCTGTCTTGTTTCCCATGTTAGAATAATGTCTCACGTGTAGCGGCCACTCAGCAAACCATTTATGGAAACGATGAATGAATGTGCTAGTGTTACAGAACAGTAATTGTCACAGAAACAAAATGAAAGTGGGATGTGATGAAGAATTCTGGACAAAAAAAGAAAGTATATTAGTGGTTGCCTAGGGCTGAGGAGGAAGGCGGAGTGACTGCTAATACTATGGGGTTTCCTTTTGGGGTGATGAAAAAGTTCTGGAATTAGTAGTGATGGTTGTACAACTCTGTGAATATACTAAAAACCAGTGATTTGAATGCTTTAAAAGAGTGAATTTATGGTATGCAAATTATATCTCAATTTAAAAAAAACAATCAAAAGGAGGGAAAGAAAAGAATCCCACCAAGTGCTGGCAAAGAGACAGAGCAACGGGGACTCATACGTTGCTGGTGGAAATGCAAAATGTAATAGTCACACTGGAAAACAGTTTGGGAGTTTCTCAAGTTAAACATACATTTACCATACTCGTATGTATAAATGTGTGTGTGTGTGTGTATCAGCTTGATTGAGAAATAATTCACATACCATATGATTCACCATTTAAAGTGTACAATTCAATGATTTTTAGTGTACTCACAGAGTTGTGAAACGATCACCACAATGGATTTTGGAACCTTTTCATCACCCTAAAAAGAAACCAGTACCCGTAAGCAGTCACTCAAAGGGCAGATTTTTAAATTGGGTCTCTACTCTTCGTATCCATTTTGGAGCCAGAGTTAGACACAACTCATTCAAGAAGCCGAGAGGCCTTGTCTGTGTGACGGATTTGTCCTTCATGCCCTCTTCTCTCCGTCTATTGTTAGATACAGAATTGCTTTCATCTCTTCTGTGGCTCTCAGAGAGGCCTCTAGTCTCTCCTGTCGGAAGGGCAAAACTTGGGTAAACTTCAATGCCCAATGTCAGACACTGGCCAGTCTAGAAAGTTGAGGAAACCCAGAAATTGGATGACTTAACTGTGCTTCATAGATAATGGAGGACGAGAAATTAGACTATGCCCAGCAGAGGCAGGCAACAGAAGCCATGCCTTGGCTCCAAGGGGGAAGGGCAGGGTGGCACAAGTGGTCCTGGTAACAGTTATAAAACTTTGTCTTAGGCCCCCTTTCCCTGAGAGAAAAACCGACATGGCTACTCCAGGCCAGGGTCAAGTCAGGTCTACACGGGTAAGAACTTCAAATCCTCTCTATAAATAGGTAGGTCCCTTTAAATTTTAAATTTAATTTTAAATTTTAATTAATGTCCAGATTTGGTAGGGAGATGCTGGGAAGATAACCATGATTCTTGGAATTCAGAGAACAAGTCACCCAGTCCAAAGCCTCACCCAGATATAAGGCATTTCCTCATCAGAATGGCCGTCCCACATCCAGGCTGGGGACAAGTGTGCCCAGCATCTCTCGGAGAGCTTGGGACAGAGGCAGAATTCTCACACAAGCCCGGGCTTCTGCCACCACTCTGATTATTTATCCTCCACCTAGGGCTCTTACATCCTCTGCTTTGCCTTCTGCTGTTTTCCCCCGGGTCCTAGAGCAGGAGCGCTCCCTCCTGGTGCTGCTCAGTTATAAACCAACAGTGAGTGCAGGGGGACTCACAGTCTTCAAATGCCAGGACTAGAAGGGATCACTGAGATCAGCTATTTTATAGATGAGGAAACAAAGTGGCTAGCTCAGGGTGACACACCGGGTTGGTGGCATTAACAGGAATGAACCCAGCTGTCCTAATGCCCACCCAGCCCAGTGCTTCTTCCACACCATGATGCCGAAAGAAAATTCCCAATATCAAGGTCAGAGCTATGCATACCGACTCTGTAACGAAGTCCATGGTATCAAAGGTGATTCGGCCTTGCTTCTTTTCCTGGGGAAAAAAAAAAAGGCAGTACAGGAGAGAAAGAAGAATCGGCATGGCTGCTTCTAAAATTCTGCATTTGAAACTGTTCTGCACACCTGGACCACCATAGCAGACAAGAAGCCATGGGAAACCTCCTTCCAGCTGGGCCTCTCATGGCCACTTCAGCTCAAAAGCCCCAACGCAGCATGAGCCCTGGGCACACTAGTGACAATATACAGTGAAGGGAAGGGAGAGAAAGATGGGGGTGGGGAGAGGGAAAGAAAGATAAAGGATGGAGAGGGAAAAGAAGCAAACAAATGGGAAATTAGAGGGGAGAAAAAGAGAAAGTGGGATACAATGGAAGGAACCAACCTTCACTGAGAGCCTACTATAACGAGCCAGGCACATTGCACCTTCCTCATTTTATTCCACTACATCTTTAGGATGAAGCAGGTCTCAGTAAGCCCCATTTAGGACTTGAGGGGAGTGAAGGAACTTGTGCAGGATCACACGCCAAGTAAATGGTCCTTGTCTAGAGGACAGCCAGGAGGAGGAAGTGTCAGAGGTCTTAGGGATGATCTAATCCAACCCTACCTCCTAAAAGATGCAGAGAGGATGTGGAAAGAGTAGAGAAAGGGGCAGAGAAAGAGGGGAAAATATGTAGGAGGAGATAGGGGGTATGGAAAGAGACAAAGAAGGCCCTGACCACCATCCTGGGCCAACAAGGATCCTTCTTCATCTCTCTAGGCACACCTCATGTCCTTCCCCAGAGCCCACGCAGATCCCTGTCTTCTCCCCCTATTTTATAATTTGGGTATCCACATGGTGCTTCTCAGGGGGTGGGGGTGGGGGCCAATGAAGGAAAGAGGTGGTGTTCAAAACGATCTGGATTCACATATTCCACTGAAAACCAGTCTATGGCTCTCTCCACCCTCTTATGCCCCAGCCCTCCCAGCTCTCTGCCCAGCAATCATATAACCCCCATAAGCAGCCCTTGAGAGGCTTCTGCTCTCCTCAAAGCCGCCCTGACTGGGTAATGTTGTAAGGTTCAGCTTCACACTCCCCTGATGACTAGCCTGACTCTGGTTGTCAGCTCTTCAAGCGCCCAGGCATCAGCCCAGGTCTGCTGGTCACCGAAAACTCCTGGTCTCCAGGGCCCTTCACGTCACCAATGCATGGCAGCCTGAGTCAGCCTGTCCTTCCTGAGAGCTAATCTGAGTCTCTCAGGTTACAGTTCTTCTACTCCATCCCTTCCTGTCTCATGGCCTAAATACAGGGCAGAATCTGGCTGCAGACTTATTTGGTTCGGTCAGCACAATGTCTTCAAAATATACGAATTTGAACATCTTTAGATGGGGCACGCCCTTTCTCTCTAGCTGGCCCATAGGCCTCTACTCCCTGTACATCTTAAACTCAGCCACATCCACATAGTTACATTACCTGCTGGCCCCTTCGAAACCAATCTAAGACCACCCTCTTTTCCCCCATCACCAGCCCCTCCCACCACCACCCTCCTTGGCTACTATCCTTCAAAAACCATTGTGGAAAATTTCTTGGAGTGAATCACTGGATGCGGGGTAGGGAGCTGCATCCAGTCACTCTTGGCATAACAGGAAAATGGGCAGAGTTTGTCCAGGTATTGGCTGGGGGAACTTTGGAGGCCTGGATAGTAATGAAGACAACTTTAGGGAACCAGAACAAGTTAACAAAATGGTGAGCAACTTTTCTGAGCCAAAAAGGAGCTCATGATCTATGATTGGGATATAATATTTGAAATTGGGACCTTCTAGAAAGTCTAGAAACCATGGTCACCAGAGCAAACAGGCCCTGCAAATGTTCCCTTCTTGTTCAAGTGAGAGGACAGGAAAAAAAGAGAGAAAATGACCAGGGATGGGCATTCGGAAAGCCCCAACTAGACTTCTTCTGGCTCTTTTGATCACTGTCGGAATGGTGATAGCTTCTTCCCCACTCCGGATGTTTCTTTCCACATGGAGGGAGCTGTTCTAGTCAAATACTACTAGCCCCTCTCCTCCTTCCACACTGATAAGGAGTGACTTAAACTCCTTAGTGGACTTGGAAGCAGAAACTGGGCATGCTCACTCCCTCCCCCTTCCCTCTGAGACCACTTCCTGCTCTGCCCTTCTCCCCTGGGAGCTTAGGGCAAGAGGCCCTGCAGCTACAGGGGAGGTCTGCCGTGGTCCAGCACTGCCTGTGACAGTGTGCAAGGCTGTCTAATTCTGGGGTTCAGCATTAGGTAACTCTCCCGCTTGATGCTACAAGTCACCTTGTGCAATATAAATCTCTTTATTAATAAAAGCAACAGTTGAGTCTCTCATCTGTTTTACCCTTTGTCTTCTCTCTCAGTTGGTAAAGAACTTGGGCAGGGAAGTAGGGTGCTAATTATAGTACTCCTTTAAATTCTCCTACTCCTGCTGAGCCTAGCTACTTACATCCCAGAAGGAGAAGGCAGGGTGCCTTCTGTAAGCAGTCTCCACAATCAAATATTCCCGGAATCCCCTGAGGCCTTGGCGGAACATTTTACACACTCGGGTCATGATGAGGATATCCAGGATGAGATGGTACAGCCCCTGTGGAAACAAAACAAACAAGAACAGTGGAAACCATCTATTTTCAACCATCAGCAGCAGGCTGGATGGTGCTGAATAAGGTGAAATGTAATACGATTAAATGCAGTGACGTGTTGGAGCAATGGTTACATTTTCAGGATGCTTTCAAGACTGTTGAAATCATGTTGGTAGCTTGAAATTGCCCACGGTGGAAATATTTATGCCACATAAATACTGGCAATTACTACAAGTGGGGGCATCCCTCTCCCCAAGAGCCAGTTGTTAAAACATTTACCAGCCCAGCTCTAACGAAATGTCAAGCCCTTCACTTTGGTCCAGAAAATAAAGAACACAAATAGTGGCAGGAAGTGAGGGGTGATGCAGAGAGCCTGAACGTGGGAATCAGACAGATCTGAGGGAAGAGCAGTCAGAGAGATGCAACATTGTTGGCTTTGAAGACAGAAGAAGGGAGCCATGAGAGAAGGAATGTGGGTGGTGTCTAGAGATAGAAAAGTCAAGGAAATGAATTAATGAATTTTTCTCTAGAACCTCGAGAAAGGAACGCAGCATTGCTGACACCTTGATTTTAGTGCAGGGAGACCCATGCCAGACTTCTAGACTATACAGGATAATACTTTGCATTGTTTTAAGCCACTAAATTGTGGTAATATGTTAGAGCAGCAGCAATAGAAAACTAACATAACCTAACACCTAATCCAAGATGGGTCATCCAATCTTTTCCCTGGGAATTTGGAATTAAAACTGAGAACAAATTCCAACTATGAATTTGGGAAAGGACAGTCACCCTCTACCTGCCAAGTAAATACAGGGGATAAGGAAGCAAGTTCAATACCAAGAGACAAATCCAAATGTGAAACAATCTACAAATCACTGACTCAGTTTCTTCAAAAAGTCAATTTCAAGAAGAAAAAAGAAAAAGAAAAAGGTGTGGGGGCTCTTCTAGATTAAGACTCAAGAGACATACAAACAAATGCAAAATATGAACCTTTACTGGATCCTAATTCATCATAAGCTGAACAACACATTTTAGGAAAAAATAAGGAAATTGAATATGACTGGATATTAGACGTTAGATGGAATTAGTATTAGTTTTCATATTATCATGATGGTGATAATTGTGTTGTGTTCTTATTTTTAAGAAAGTGTCATAAAGTATGCAACTTCCAAATGATTCAGCAAACACAGACCCGTGCACACAGACAAATACACAAAGCCAATATGGCAAATGTTGATTGTTAGATCAAAGGGGCGACCATTATATATATTTCAACTTTTACATTTGAAAATTTCCATAATTTAAAAAATGCAAAAACTTGTGTTTATTAACTTTTGATAGTAAGAATATCATAAACAAAATGAAAAGACAAACTGAAGACTAGAAGAATATATTTGCCCTGCATATAATCAACAAAGGATTACTCTCCGTAATTACAAGGTATTACTATTACAAAAGATAGCTAGCCAGAATTTTTTTTAATTTAAAAAATTCTACATATCTAAAAAACCACAAATAACCCAATAGAAAAATGAGCAAAAGATATGAACAGGTAATTCAAAGGGAAAACTCAAATCACCTACAAATAATGAAAAGATTCTGAATACCACTGGAATTAATGAAAATGGAAATTAAAGCAACAACAAGATACCATTTTACACTTATCAGACTGGGGAAATGAAAAACGTGGCACAACTATGTTAAAGATCAACTTAGCACTACAGTGGTTCCTCGGTTTTCGAATGTCTCCACTGATGAACATTTCGGTTTACGAATGCCGTAAACCGGGAAGTAAGTGCTTCAATTTTTGAACACGCCTCAGAAGTCGAACATGTCATGCAGCTTCCGCTGAGTGCAAGATCCTGAGGCTTAGCTGTGGGCTATTTTCGAACGTTTCAGAACTCGATTGGTCTTCCGGAACAGATTACGTTCAAAAACCGAGGTACCATTGTATTTTCAAAAGTTGAGGATGTGTGTCCTTTACAATCAAGGAATTATAGGCATTTCATGTATATGTTAGAGAAACTTACACATTTGCACAAGGAGATGACCATGAGGGTGACCACGGCACACTGTTCTAGTGGAAAGCTGAAAACAACGGAAGTGGCCACCAGTAGGGGAATGCATCGACATGTTACAGCACAGTCACAGGATTGAACACAGCATTAGAGCTGTGTATGCCAATGTGGGTAAAGCTCACTCATAATTTTGAGTGGAAAAAAGGTAAAATACAATGCCCTTCACAGTACCATTGAGAAAACAGGCTGTCTACTATACAGTTGCTTATGGATACTTAGCATTGCTATGAATACATGCACATGTAATAATCTTTAAAAATATAGATAGGAAGGGTATACATCAACCTCAGGAAAGTCGTTACCAGTGAGGAGAATGGGAGCGGGATGGTAAGGAGTTTTACTTGTAACTCTAATATTTTCTTTGAAAATTATATATGGAAATCTGGGGAAAGGCTTTATTAATAAAATTAATATTGAAAACAATACACCACTATGCTAAGTCCTTTATGTGTACTGACTCATTTAATCTTCAACAATAAATCTACACAGTAGTTATTATTATCACCCTTTACAGAGGAAAAAACAGGCACAGAAAATCAAGTAATTTTCCCAATACTAATGTTAGTCACATGACTGATAAGTGATAGGGATTTGAACTCCAGAGTCCATAAATTTAACCTATTACTTTACCCTACTGCTGTACTTTATTTTCTCTGGATCTCATAACAGCAGGAAAGGTGGGTACAGAGCAGGACTTAGGGGCTCAGTGGGTAACCTGTGACTTGCCCAGTGTTGGGAAGCAGGGGTGGAGGTAGTAGGCTACAGAGCAGGGCTCAGAAGTCAAGTCTTTCTGAACCCTAATCTGGAACTCTTTCCTTTGTGCCCATGCTGTGACTCCAAAAGGTACAGGGTGGCCACATGCACTGGAGGCCCCCTCTTACACCTGCCTCTCCCTTCCTTAAAATACCTGTCTGCGCAAGCGTCCACTCTTTCCTCCCAGGGCTTTTGAACCTTTCAGGAATAAGATACCATAGATCTCCTCATGGTTCCTGAGTTGGCAAATGACACACGAGCCTCTTTGCCTTTCAAGGGTAGGACCACAAGTCCTTCCCCAGGTATCTGCTTATATTAGAAGTGAAGAGCTTCTCTCTGTAGTAGGGTAAATGTTCTTCTCCACTCCTCACACCCTACCAACAGCTGCGAGAAGTCTTGTTCTGAGAAAATTTCATTCTCAGAATCTCCTATGTCTCAATTAAGGATTCTGGAAGGAAGAGAAACCAGATTCTGAAAATCTAACATTTATTGAACACTCACAGGCATTATCTTAGTTACCGTATTTTGCCGCATACAATGCTCTCCCGTGTATGATACACATTCAAGTTTCGGCCCAAACTTTCAGGGAAAAACATCTTTCATTTTAATTTTTTTTTTACTGAAAACAAGTTTTATTTAAATAAGGGTTTAAATACTTTACATAACATTCAAACTGAAGGGGGGGAAAATCAGTTTACTTCACATGGCATTGGGCAGCTACTGCCAGTAAGTTGCAAGCTCCACAGCTAGCTACATAACTGACGTTATCAGTTTGAAATTTGTTCCCTTGTCAAAAGTAACTCTGATAGAAGGCTGGCCTCACATTCTGGTGTTTGGACATCAGATAACTAGGATATGTCTGGCCAAAAAGCCCTTGGTGAGAAGCCAGATGTCTATCACCTCACCAGAGGGAAGGTGGCTGCTTTAAGCTCCGCCCACTGGGTCAAATGGGAGACACCAAGGGATCTTTGACCACCGAAGGCTCCCTCTAGTGGTACAGTTGCCGTTGCTCTCTCATCCCCTCCTCTGTCCTCTCAGCTTCACGGAAGGAATTCAGGTGGTGGTGACAATCTCTTAGGGCAGGGAACTCTGCAGGGGGACAGCGGAGGAGCTTCTGGCCAGACATAGCAATCTGTGATCTTGGGGCTCTGGGCTTGGCTGAAACATCACGTTATTGCTCTCTTTCAGGCTGGACACTGCCGGGCGCCTACTGCTTGACTTCTGTTTAAAGGAGGGACTTCAAGACTAGGCAGCATGACTCTTTTCAGTTTATTGCATGAAGGAGTTACACTAGTCCAAGTTAAAAGCAGGCCCAAAATGGTTACATCACACAAGCTGGGAGGTTTTTAAACTTGTGACAAGGGACAGAAGGGAAATTCCACTCATTGCAAGGAAATCTTCACTTAAGCTTCAGCAAGCCAAAAGCATGTAAAACCTGGTCCTCCTTAGCCAATCCAGTCTCTATGAGGAACTGGCATATGTTCTTGCACTGGTCACCCTTAACCTGAATTACTTCTCCATATTCTGGATGCTCGATTACAGTACCACTGCAGGCAAATTTCTTCTTAAACGCCTTCACTAGTTCATTTTTATTGTAATCATCAGTGATCCCTTGGACAGTAGTAAGGGTCTTTCTGCTGTTTCTCTGTTGAATTCTTATATGGATATAATCCTCAGTGCCAGCAGGACTCAGATCATCACCCTTACTTGCATCTGCAAAGGAGTCGAAAAGGGGTCAAAAGAGTGGAGGTTCTAGATAGCGGACATAGGATAGGTTCCTTTTTCACGGTGGAAACGGCCTGTGGAAGGCGGCAGCAGGAGAAGGCGGGCAGGAGGGATGGACCGTCAGGAAGCAACGGGGCTCAGGCAGGAGGCTGCTAAGTCTTCTGGGGCAGCTCAGTGACTGGGGTCTCATTTTAATTTTTTAATTCTAATTTTTATTTGTTTACATTTAGGTACTTTTTTTGTATTATAAATGAATTTTGGCATTTATTTTTTAACATATTATGGTACAAGAGAAGGCCAAGAACTCTTTGTTGTTGCACGTTCATCGAAAGTTCTATAAAATCGATTATCGTATTCCAGAGTGTTATTTTGCATATGGATATAATTATTGATTTCTAGAGTTACACTTTTAACTCATGAGCATAAATAAAAGAATCAAAAACATTTATATTGATACGGAATTAGTACTACCCATGTATAATGCGCATCCTTATTTTTCCCTTACAAATTTGGGCAAAAAAAGTGTGCATTATACACGGCAAAATACGGTAATCCTCATAAGTACCACAAGGCAAGGGACCTTACACCCACTCCATACAGGAGGAGACTGAGGCTCAAAGTGGTTCAATGACTGCAGAGCCAAGGGGCCATCTTCAAGAAAGAAGGAGGCTCCTGGGCTGGGGTCAGGGCATCCAACACGGCAGCCTGGGGACCACTCTGAGACTGAGAGCTTGGAGACCCTGGAATGTAGGTGTATGGCACTGTCCTATAAATCTTGTTAAATCAGTATATCAGGAACACTCAGCAAATCGGAAGTCCTCAAACAAACGGGGTATCAAATGTTGAAAGGAACTTAAGTGACTGAAACTCAATGACTCTGGGGTCCTTTCAAAAGTAGAGATGAACATAGGGTCTAAAGTACTTTTTTCTAATAAAGATGGCAGTTGATAATCTCAATTTGCTCTTGTACAAGAATCTTCAGTGAAAAACTATGACATCATGTATTGCCTGATTTGCCATTCCTATCCATCTAGGCCTATCTGCCAACCCTTCCCCAACTGACCCCAAATGGAAGGGCACTGAATGCAGTGAAGACAGATGGACAGCTGAGAACAAAGACCCAGGCTCTGAATTACTAAACTAAAAAGCGACCACTTCTGGGGTGAGACACTAACCACTTACAGAGGTGAGCATAGACAGAACTGGTTTTTTCCCCCTTACCTGATGAAAAGATGCAAAGGACTTACAGACAGAGGAAGAGAGAGTTTCAGAGGGAGAGAAGCAGAGTGCAGTTTTTGCCTCCTTCACCACAGACCTGGTCTTGAGGAAAGAAATACAAGAAGATCCCCTGCAAAAGTTTAGGGGATTTCTGAGAGAAACTACTGCACATGGGGAAGGTAAGAGAGATGGTGGGAGGTGGCTATGGACAGGAGGGTGTCCCATCAGTCCCTGAGTTGCCTGAAGATCCAAGTGACATGGAGAGGACCCAGACTAACGAGGGGCATCAGAGGATGCCAGTAAGTAGGACCAAAGACCTGATGAGACCCCAAAAGTAGACACTCCCCACCTCACCTCCTGCCAGCTGTGGCTGTCTAATTTCCCTGAGAACTGGATCAGGGTTGGGGAGGAAGAGGCAGGAAGTTTGGAGAACGGTGAACTGGCCTAAGATGAGTCACTGTACCTGAAATGACACCCTCAAAACTACTGGATTGAATCTCCATTTACTTGAAGACATGTAAATTAAGTTGTCTGCTAGGAGGCAGACTGGGGACTCAGAGTCAGACATTAAAGTCAGTTCTAGAAATTAAAAAAGTGGCATTTCTGTCCTAGTTCCTAATCTTGTAATTGAACTGCTACAGAGTAGAATTTCAGAAAGAGCAGTGGTCCTATTCCTATGTGATCTTGGGTAAATCACTTAACCACGTAGGGCCTCATTTTACTTCTTATAAAAAGGAGTTAAAGTCAATTCCACAAATAATTTCTTTGCAAGGTAAGATCCTTATTGCTTTGCTAGTTATAAAATGTATATGTCAAATGTTTATAGAGCACTAACATGTAGTTGGAAAAAGCATGAAAAGGTGAGTAGGATATAGTCGCTGCTAACAAGTACACAATACGATGGGGAAGAAAAATGCTTCCACCACCGTAAGAGAAAGTCTCTCTAAATAAAGTTATAAACACATAAGAAGAAGGGGCAGGGCCTGTTCAGGGAGGATGAGGTGTGGCTGGAATGTGAGATGCCCACAAAGCATTGCAGGAAGTGATGCTGGGCTGGCAGAGGCCACGAACTAGCCATCCATGGACCAAACTGAGCTTGCAGACTGCTTTTTTTTGACCTGCACGGTATTTTGGTTCAAATTTGCTTATCTTTAGTTTGGGAATGGACTCTCCAATTCACCAATGTCCTCGTCTCACACAACTGTGTTACCTGCCAGGCACGTTATTTACAACCCCCTGTACAGGACCTATATGGTCTCTTTCAGGTCTAAAATCCTTTGACTATAATCAGTGGTTGCAAAATTGGGGTCCACAGGCCATATTTAGCCTGCTGGCATGTTTTGACAGTTTTTTTTAAAATTTTGAATTAGTTGGCAATAGCTAAATACTGGGGATTTTATAGATAATTTTCTAGGACAGCATAATTTACCAAGGTGATCCCAATATAAACCATCTAAATAGACTAGTTTCCATAGAAAAAAATAGAGGAAGTTGTAAAAGAACTCTCACCACCACTACCACCAAAATTGAAAAAAGTACCAGATCCTGAAATTTTCACAGGCAACTTCAGATAATGCTGATGTTTCTGAAACTGTCCCAGAGCATAAAAAGAAGGAAAATACCAAATTCTTTTTATGAAGTAAGAAGAATACTGACACTTAAAATATGATAAAGACTGCATAAAAAGAGAAAGCTAGAGATTCATCTCATTTATGAGTATGTATTGTTTTTAAAATCATAAATATAATATAAGCAAACAGAATTTAGTAGCACATTTAAAAATAACATATCATCCCAGGAATGCAAAAATGGTTAGCAGAGAATCCATAAACATAATCTGTTATGTTAGCAGAGCTAAGGGGGAAAAAATCATCTCATCTGCATACATTAAAAAAATTGTTTTTGACAAAAGCACATGAATGAACATGTCACTCTTGTGGGCATCTGGGCCTCCAATGTGCTTGGGACCTTATTAAGACCGCACAGAGCAAGCCTGAGAGCCACACCATTGGCTGGGGGCTGTTCCTGGAGGCATTCACTCACCAGCATTTCTGGGCTGAACAATTCAGAGGCCAGAGAAAGCCCTCGGCAAAGGTGCTTAGAGTAGGAGGTCATCACGTAGACCTGTGCAGAAATGTCATGTGCCCAGGAGACGCATAAAGCCAACAGAAAATGCCTGAGGCTGCAGGTCTCAGGGAGAGCTGGCAGAGTTCGGAGTTCTCCAAAGGCCATGTACCTCGAAAGCAGAACCAAGAGCACCTTCTATAGAACACTGGAATCATGATACCAGGGCTGGCTTTGGGAGCTTCCCTGGTGCCACTGGTACCAAGGAGAATCAGGGCATGTGGGCTGACCAAGGGAACACACAGACATGCCATTTTTGCAGCCCTGCAGCTCCCAGGTCCTGTCTTCCAGGAAGAGAAAGGGCTAAACCAACTCACTCACACAAAACCCTTGTCGTAAGGAGCTTCGCTATCCCTGCCAACCTAGAATTCTATCTCTAGTCCCCTCTCCACACACAACTCCAACAAATAACTGGTCCAGGAAGAACTCACTTCATTTAAAGGGGAGTTATAGTAAAAAATAAATAGCACCAGACCTATATATTACTCCAAAAGTGGGAGAGAGAAGCAGGGAACAAGAAAAACAAATGGCAGATGAAAGGCACTCACCAGAAAAATATTAACATGAAACAGATGATAATCTTGAACAACAAAGAATTCAAAGGGCTGAGTGAATTTTAAAATAAGAGATCAAAGCAAAGATGACATAGTTCAAAGAGGAGATGACGAGACAACTGGAGGATATCACATTGGCACAGCTCAGGAACGAAGTGCTTTTTAAAAAAACCATCTCAGCAGTGAAAGTCATTTTAGAAACATCAAAAAGGAAGCAAGCCTTGCTGAATACAGAGGATAAGGTTGCAAAAAGCAAGTGATGGAGTTGGAAATAAACAACTAAAAAGGAACCAGAAATACACCTGAAACTAATAAAAAACGAAAGAAAAAAAAAACAGGAACCAGAAAATAATATAGCTAACAAGCATGGAGATAACACAGGGATGTGAGGTAACATTGGTTTATCAGGAATGAGAATTACTAATAACTGAGTTAATTACAAACATAGTCCAGCTAGATTAAGCACCCTAGAGACCCGTTATCTGTAGTTCATCGAAACATCAAAAGACAAAACAGATCTTCACGCCAAGATCAAACACATTTGATAAAGTAGGTTATCAAAAAGAAGTGAATCTCAGTAATCATCAGAGAAACGCAAATAAAAATCACAATGAGATATCACCTCACCCCAGTCAGAATGGCTGTCGTCAACAAAACAAATAGTAACAATTGTTGGAGAGGCTGTGGAGTAAAAGAAACCTTCATATATTGTTGGTGAGAACGCATATTGGTGCAGCTGCTATGGAAGGCAATGTGCAGGTTCCTCAAAAAATTAAGAGTAGGGGGCAGCTGGATGGCTCAGGTGGTTAGAGTGCAAGCTCTGAACAACAGGGTAGCGGGTTCAATTCCCACATGGGCCAGTCAGTTGCACCCTCTACAGCTAAGATTGTGAACAACAGCTCTCCCTGGAGCTGGGCTGCCATGAGCGGGCAGCCGTCGTGAGCGGCCGGCAGCCGGCAAGAGCTGCTGTGAGCGACCGACTGCTTCAGCCAGCGGTAGCGCAGGGCTCATAACACCAGCATGGGCCAGGGAGCTGTGTCCTACACAACTAGACTGAGAAACAACGACTTGAACAAGAGTTGGGGGGAGGCAGAAGAAGGGAGAAAAAAAGTGAATAAAGTCAGCAGAGAGACCAGAGCAAGCTTCTTAGACTACATATAAAATTTTCAAATGCAGAAAAAGGAACGTCCTAGAAGCTTTGTATTCAAACTACCTATTAGCCGAACCTGCTTCTTCTTCACCATGAGCACAGCTGGCCCCCTGGAATGATGTACATACTGTGTGGTGTGTGCAAATGAAATTATAGAATTACTAATTCTGTTGAAAATCTGAATTTCTTGTCCACTTGTAACTTCTCTTAAAATTTTCTATTTAATATCTCACATTAAAAAAATAATGCAAAAACACCAGTGTTGGTGAGCATGTGGAGAAACTGGAACCCCTTTGTCTTGCTGAGAGGAATGTAAAATGGCGGAACTGCTGTGGACAACAGCATGTGGTTCCTCAAAAAAGTAAACATAGATTTACCACGTGATCCAGCAATTCCACTTCTGGGTATATGGAATGGGCCACAGGGACTCAAAAGAGGTATCTGTCAACCTGTGTTCATAGCATTATTCACAGCAGCCAAGAGGTGAAAACAGCCCAAACATCCATCAATAAATGAACAGATAAAACATGATATTACATACAATGAAATATTAGTCAGCCTTAAAAAAGAATGAAATTCTGATACACAGTACAACATCGATGAACCTTAAAGACATTATGCTAAGTGAAATAAGCCAAACACTGAAGGGCAATATTGCATGATTCCACTTACAGGAGGGGCCTGGAAGAGCCAAATTCAAAGAGACAGAAGGTAGAACGGTGATTGCCAGAGACTGGGGGTGGGGAGGGAGGAATAGGGAGTTATTGATTAAAGAGTATAAAGTTTCAATTTGAGAAGATGAAAAAGTTCTGGAGATGGATGGTGATGATGGTTGCACAACAATGTGAATGTACTTAATGCCACTGAACAGTACACTTAGAAATGGTTAAAATAGTACATTTGATGTTATGTATATTTTACCACAATTTTTAAAAACTGCATTAGGATAAGTAAAAAACAAAACCCGAAAACCCTCAACAATAAGAAAAAAATTTTCAAATGTGTAAAAGATTTGAACAAATATTTTACAAAAAAAGATTAAAATATGACAAGATACCCCATACCATTAGATTTTTTTAAAAATTCAAATTAAAACCACAATGAACTACTATTAAACATTGACTAGAATCGGTTTTTAAAATCTGACAGTACCAAGTGCTGGTGAGGATGCAGAGCAACTAAAACTTTCATACATGACATTGCTGGGCCCTGGATTCTATCTTGGCTATCCTTATCCTCTGTGAACTTTGGTTTGCACACCGATGAAGTAAAGTTCTGAGGCTCTATGAATCAAACACACCTCTATGGACAGCAAGGTGGAAATATCTATCAAAAGATTTAATTCAGTTATTTCTCTATTGGGAATATAGTTTAAGGAAGTTCAGGTCTCCCTTACTATCCAAACTCTTGCTTTTCAAACTCAGAAATCAAATAGATTTGTTAGCAACCGACACCTGTAATCCAAAATACAGAAAGAGCTTAAAGCACTAGGTGATTGTCATTCTTTTAATAGTGAAAAATCAGAAAGAATCAAAGTATTCAGCAATAATGCAATATTCATGGATTATTATGCAGCAATAAAATCAATAAACTATTGATACACGCAATAACCTGGATGAACCTCCAGGGAATTTTTGAGTAAAAAAAGCCAATCCCAAAAGGTTATGTATTGTATCGTTCCATTTATATAACACTTTTGAAATGACAAAATTACAGAGATGGAGGACAGATTACTAGTGGCCTGCAAATTGGGAATGGAGTATACATAGAGGAAAGGAATGGATATAATTATAAAGCAATAGCACGAGAGATCTTTGTGGTGATCAAACATTTCTAGATATTGATTTGGTAGTAGTTGAACGCATCTACATGTGATAAAATTGCACAGGCCTACACACATACACAAATGAGTGCATATAAAAGGTGAGATCTGAATAAGCTCTGTGAATTGTACAAATGTCTATTTCCTGGTTTTGCTATTGTACTATAGTTATAAAAGATGTTACCATTGGGGAAAACTGGATAAAGGGTGCATGAGACCTCTCTTTACTATTTTCACAACTTTTTATGAATCTGTACTTCCAAATAAAAAGCATTTTTAAAAAAGTATCCAAAGCCTCTGTCTGAACGAGTCATATTAGAGCTCTCCCTTCATAGGGATGGTCTGTGAGCCACTGCTTGTCCTCTTTCCTTTAATCAACACTTACTGAGGGTCAGCTGGGAGTTGTGCCTTGCATTGGAAGCTAAGTGATACTAGATGAATGACTTATGATCCCTTCCCAAGTGAGTTCCCAGCCTAGTGCTAATAAAAAAAGCCTAATAAGAAAAGAGCATTGGACTAGAAGTCAAAAGAATTCTGTCCTCGTGGAACTACTTACCAGCTTTTTTATTTTGGACCAATCCTTTGCCTCTTGCTGGCTAGACTTCTTAACCTGCAAAATTCAGAAGAATTGAGTACATATAAACATAGATTTTAAACTTACCCTGCATTCAAGGATATCTGGAAATTACCTGAAATTGTATGCAGAAGTATGTAAGTGGATCACTCTTCTAGGAAGAGGTATTAGTATAATTTTTCCCCCCAGACTCTGGGGGCTTACCGACCCATAAAGAGTTATCAGGGCCACTGGTATATTGATGGTTGTTAAACAGGTCCACTCATTCTGCACAGAGCTCAAAGGGACTGCAAGGGCCATACAAAACCTTTTATATGGGGCCCTTGTTTCTCTCCAGGCATTAATTTCCCTCTCTGTAAAATGGGGATACAAAACATATTTGAGAGTCAGCTAACAGAATGTATCACTCACTGAAGGGCTGTCAGAACTACATGCTTTTGCCTGTGTCATCTCACTGAATTCTCATAGTAACTTCTATGAGAGAAGTTCTATCAATACACATTTTACAGAGAAGAAAACTGTAGCTCGGAAATAGCAAACAATTTACCTAATGAAGACAACAGGAAACTTTTAAAAAGTCTGGGGGTGGTGGGGGGTGGGAGATGAGGGTACAGGGGATCAAATATATGGTGATGGAAGGAGAACTGACTCTGGGTGGTAAACACACAATGGAATTTATAGATGACGTAATACAGAATTGTACACCTGAAATCTATGTAATTTTACTAACAATTGTCACCCCAATAAATTAAAAATAAATAAATAAATAAAAGCCCGGTCTTTCCAAGGGCTTTACTGATTTAATCTCCTCAATAACTGTGGCCTACGGCAAATCAACCCTGCAATGGGGGTTCTACCATAGCATACTGACTCCTATTTAATGCAAAAATAATGTAAACAAATAGTATATGTAATTTAAAACTTTTAGTACCACATTTAAAAAGCAAAACGACACAAGTGAAGTTAATTTTAATATATTTTATTTGCCCCAATATATGCAAAATATTACCATTCCAACGTGTAAATCAATATAAAAAATTATTGAGATATTGGTTTTCAGGTTTTTTTTGGGGGGTGGGGGGTTTGGTACCAAGACCCGTGTGTATTTCAGATTCAGCACATCTCCATGCCAACTAGCCACCTTCCAAGGGCGCAGTAAGCACATAGTGGCCACTGGCCACTGTGCGAAGCAACACATTTACAGTGTATTTACTAATCCTAAAGTTAAAAGCCGGACCAGAAAGTCCCTTGGTTCCACAGGACACACAAGAAACAATGGCAAAGAGTTCTTAAGCATTTACTTTGTGACATGACGTGTTACCACGTTTGCTGAGGATCTTACGTTATAGTTTGTCTCCCTCGCCTTACGACGGGGATGCACTCCCCTTTTGACGGTGCGAGAGAACTTTCTCGAGTGGGGCACTCCGTCGGTGCCCGACCGCCATCCCGAGGTCCCGCTCCGTTCCCCTGCCGGGCGCCAGCCCCCGCGAGCCCGTGGCTCCCCAACATCCTAACAGGACGAGGCGCGGGGGCAGGGGCAGGCGCAGGTCACCTGCGGCCGGAAGCGATCAGAGCGGATAACCCCCTTGGGCTCCGGCTCCTCCTCTTCTTCCTGCTGCTCCTGCTGCTCCTGCTGCTCCTCCTGCTCCTCCTCCCCCTCCTCCGACGCCTGCTCACACTGGGGCACTGAGGCGACATCGGCCGGTGACTGCGCGCTCGCTGTCACCTCCGGACTCGACTCGCCAACGCGAGGGGGCGCCGCTTCCTGGAGCCAGGACTCCGCTTCCGGGTGCTGGCGGGCCGACCTCATCTTGGAAACGCCAGCGAAGACTTCCGCTTCCGCCCGTCCCCGGCGCCTCGCTGGCGCAGGTGAGCTCCGTGCGCTCTCGTGAGCCCCGCGCCCGCCTTCCTGGAAGTCGTGCGGGCTCTGCCCTGTCGCGGGGAACGTCTCCCGCCTCACCCCGCCCCGCGCAGACGCACTGCTGAGCACACAGCCGCGGAACAAAGGGTGACGTTCAGAGCCGGAGTCATGGCGGCGACCGAGCCGGTCTTGGCGGCCCCTGGGAGCCCGACGCCGCCACGGGAGAAGGAAGAAGAAGGAGCCGGCCCGAGCTCAGGCCCGGAGAGCAACCCTGCGGGCTCCTTGTCGACTCCTGAGGCGCCCCCGCCAGCCCCCGAGCACTCCAACCAAAATGCCGCCGTCCCCGAAGCGGTTCCTCCGCCGCCCGCGGCGGCGTCCCCGGCCCTGGAGCTGCCTCTCCGTCCTGCACCCCTGGGCTCCGCGCCGCAGGCCGAAGCCGCTCCACGCTCCCCCCCAGGCCCTGGCGGCCTTGGCAGCTCCCGGCCCGGCCCGGAGACGTTCCGCCAGCGTTTCCGCCAGTTCCGCTACCAGGACGCTGCGGGCCCGCGGGAGGCGTTCCGGCAGCTGCGGGAGCTCTCCCGCCAGTGGCTGCGGCCTGACATCCGCACGAAGGAGCAGATCGTGGAGATGCTGGTGCAGGAGCAGCTGCTCGCCATCCTGCCGGAGGCGGCGCGGGCCCGACGGCTTCGTCGCCGCGCGGACGTGCGCATCACCGGCTGAGCGGCGGAGCGCGGGCGGCCTGGGCCGGAGGCTCCCTGGACGTGGGGCCGCGGCGGAGTCTGGGGGCGTGAGCCTGCTCCCCACTCCGCGTTAATGAAAAACGAGTTTGTGTAGCTCCAGTCGCCTGGTGTGTCCCTTTTCGTTCGTTTTTTACTGCGTTTATTTTCCCAAGCGTATTTTCAACCTCCCGGCTAAACCTAGTTGGGAGCCCATGAGAATAAAACCTGTTAATAATCACTTGGCCTTCGTTGGATCTTTACGCGTTGGCTAGCCCCGGGCCTGCACACCGGGGAAGTATTTCTGCGCGCTCCCCAGGACCCTGCTTGGGCGTCCTTTGTTTAGTTGCAGTCTAAATAGGGTTCCATATTCGCCCCTGATTCTCACTAGCTAGAATCTGAGCTTGTTTTCCTACCTGAAAAAATAGATGGTAGTGATAAGTCTTGCCTTCTCGTTGGTTTTGGGATCGTTCTGGTAAATAACTGGCTCTATTAAGTGCTTGTTTTTAATTACCTCTACACCAACACTGCCAACTTACCCCACGAGCCTGCCCTTTGGGCACCAGCTTCCTAAAAAGGCCCAAACTACGGTATAGGGCTATTTTAATAAGTGTTTCAGTGCGGGTCCTTATGTAGTTCCTGTTTGTGAGCTCTGGTTTAAGCCTGCGGCCTCACCTGCCTTGCCAAATTTTAGGCCTCTAGGACTTCAGGACTGATGTGAGCTAATGGATTTTTTTATATTGCTGGAGCTATGCATTTTAAGTATCTCCAACTGCCTGCATTTTTAAAAAATAAGCGTTTGTTTAGAAAGGGAAGCTTGGAGAGGGGGAGTTACTTTCTGAGGGGTGTAAATGTCTATTACATGGCTTCGTACACCTGAAACTGGAAAAAAAAAGAATTTGGGACGTAAACAGGAAGCTCTGCTATGAAATCTAGAGTACTTGAGATTTGAGTCTTCTGGTCAACCAGGAAGGAGCTAAGGGGTCCATAAGCAGCTTGGATTGGTCTCAGAAGAGTCCTAACTGCAGTGAGTGCCATCTCTTAAGGCCAAAACCTGTCCTGTGCACTGTTTTCAACAATCAAAATCTAATAAGTCTACAGCTCACATCATAAAAACAGGAGCCAGGCTGGGCTGGAGGCTGGTGTGGGACGTTTTACTTTTGCATATTAAAAACACAAATGAATTCCCAAGTATTTTGCATACTTGGGCTTTAGAGTCTTGAGCTTGCATCCATCTGCCTCACTGCAGAAGATAAACCTGTTTAGAATGTAAAAGCAGACTTCCTTTAAAAGATAATGTTTATACAAAAGTAATACATATTAAGAATAGAGAACTTTATTATACAATAACATTGTAAGGGTAATACTGTATCTTCTATTTTGAGACTTAAACCACTAGTGTAATTTAACACTGTAGTTGAGCTTGGGTCTTTTTGAAAGTTTTTCTCTCTTCTCCTCTCCCTGTCAAACCTTAATGACTCAGTTTACTATGCATACAAGTTTCAATGATTCTCTTTACTCCAGGCCAGTTTCAAGGACAGTTTACTCTGGGCCAAGACCATCTCCCCCTCCACCTTTTTCCTTTGTTCTGCCTCTTACAAGCCCATAAAATCTTTTAGCCAGGCCCAGAGGCGGGGGTGGGGGTGGAGGATGGCCTTTGGACCAGAGTCCCAACATCCTCCCAGAATGCCGGAATTTTGAATAAACCTGCTTTTCTTTCCATCAACCAGGTCTTGAGTTTTGGCTTTCGTGTGGTAACAATATGACAAACAGAGCAACAAAAACCTGTTTTATTTTTTCCAAATACAGATACAGAAGTTTGCATGTTTTGCAAATATTGCTTCAAAGCAACATTTCTATATACAGGGCCTTCTGTTCTAACAGCGCGTAAACATAGATATGTATCCACAGTGCAATGTTGGCTCATCAAGGGTCCACCTTGCATAAATTCATCACTTAAAGAAACAAAATGTTTAGTCAAACCAGAACTGTTTTTGTCAAGGCAATTTTGTTAAAGGTGGATAGTTTTTCTCAAAAGAAAACTTAGGTAGTGTGACAAGGATCAAAAAAAAAAAAAGAAAAAAAAAACCGTGCCTCAATTCAGTTTAGGCAATCTACTTAACAATGGAAGATAAGCAGGTCAGAGCAAAAGTGCTGTGGGAAATTTTCGGCCACCCGAACATATCTTCTGTTAAAACCATGTACCCAGTTAAGCTTACCCCCCAAAAAAAAACTAGATATCCTGTTGCTGCAGCAAAGATAAGCAGATCCTGTTGCTGCAGCAAAGATAAGCAGAACATCCCCTTACCCCTGGGAACATTCCCTTAAGAAAAACTTACCCCTGGGAACATTCCCTTAAGGAAACCTACCCCTGAAAACATTCCCTTAAAAAATAATAATAACCAGCACCCCTTTTTTCTCCAAGGCACATAAATCAGAAAAAGGACAAATAACAGAAAAGAATAAATAGGGATGGGAAACAGTGCTCGGGGCTCTCGCTCACTGCTGTGTCAGTGGAGGCTTGAGCCCAGATTCGGATCTGTAATAAAGAGTGTTAATTTGTCCAATTCGGCTCCGTGGTCATTTCTTGGGGACTCGCTCCGTAACATTTGGAGGCCCCAGCGAGATCGCCACCGGGACGCCCTGGAGCCCCCTCCTCAAGGTTGGAGGAGGCCCAGAGGCTCCCCTGTAACCTCCTAAATTCCTGAATCAACGACCAGCGGAGACTCCCTCTGTCCGGACCAACTAGCGGCGCCGGTAAGTCAGGCCTCTGTTATTCCGGTTTTGTTTATTTCTGGTTTGGTACGTACCCTGAGTGGTGGACGTTTGGAAGGCGGGACGCCGCGGAACTTCCAGTCCATGACCGAGACGGTGACGACCGTCGAGGTCCTGGTTTCGGCAGATTGGGGCTCCAGCCGCCCCAGTCTCCGATCTCAATTCTGTCAATTCTCGTGTTTGTGGACAGTTTTGTTTATAGGATTCTGGGTCTGTTTTGGTGT
The DNA here is from genome assembly GCF_964194185.1 of Rhinolophus hipposideros. Taxonomy (NCBI): domain Eukaryota; kingdom Metazoa; phylum Chordata; class Mammalia; order Chiroptera; family Rhinolophidae; genus Rhinolophus; species Rhinolophus hipposideros. Next base: position 19,536,364 of record NC_138068.1, read on the forward strand.
TCTGTGTTGTCTGAGTGTCTATCGTCTTGGCGCGCAAGCGAACATGGGTCAGGGAAATTCGCAAGCCGGGGGATTGAGTCCCCTCGACTGTGTTATTAAGAACTTTCAGGATTTCAGGAGGAGGGCAGACGGCTACGGGGTGCCCGTGGACGCCTTCTCTCTCCGGAAATTCTGTGAACTAGAGTGGCCCACTTTTGGGGTCGGGTGGCCTTCTACGGGGACCTTCGATCTAGATTTCTGTTACGAAATTCGGCGAATCACTTATGGGAAGACCGGCCACCCCGAACAAATTCCCTACATTGATATCTGGATTGATATTGTAACTGACAATCCAGGTTACCTGAAGGCCTGTGATTGCCCTCCCCAGAAATCGGGAAAGAAACAAAAACGATCAATTCTGTTAGCTAAAACCCCAGGCCGGACAGAGAAACCCAAAACTAAACAGCCTCTTTCTGCCCCGCCAGTTCTCTCAGCCCCAGAGGAAGATCCTGTCCCCCACCGGCGGCCACCCCCATATGCCCCTCCGGGGGCGGCAGCGCCTGTCCAGGGAGCTGTGAGAGAACGGGGACGGGCGGGATCCGCCCGGGTTCCTCCCGACCCGCTTTACCCATCTCTGGCTGACCTCAGTGGGGAGTGGGAATCCCAGCGCGCAGGTCAAAGGAACCAGATTTTGACTCACCCGGCTGGGGAATCGAGTTCACCTGATTCTTCAACTGGGGAAGGGAGGCCTCTGAGCCCACGTAATCCTTTTAGTCCCTCACACACCCGTTCGGGGACATTTTTTAGAGAGGCTCAGACAGTCCCTATTTTACCCCTCCGGGAGGTGGGAGAAACTGGCCCGGGAGGGGTCCCGCTACGGACTTATGTTCCTTTCACCACTTCTGACTTATACAATTGGAAAAATCAGAATCCTCCTTTTTCCCAGAACCCCCAGGGTCTTATTACTCTCCTTGAATCGGTATTTTACACCCATCAGCCCACGTGGGATGATTGCCAGCAGCTGCTGAGCACTCTGTTCACCACAGAGGAAAGGGAAAGAATTAAGACCGAAGGGAGAAAGCAAGTTCTTGATGCCCACGGGGAACCTTCCACTCACCCTGATCATATAGAGACTGTCTTTCCCAACTCCCGTCCTGACTGGAACTATAATTCACTAGTTGGAAGGGAGGCCTTAAGCCATTACCGCCAGGTTCTTTTGAGGGGAATCCGAGCTGCGGCTCGGAAACCTACCAATCTATCTAAGGTGACCGAGGTAAGGCAGGGGCCGACTGAAAGCCCGTCGGCGTACCTCGAGAGGCTATGTGAAGCTTACCGGACTTACACGCCTATCGACCCTGACGCCCCGGGCAATCGGGCGGCCCTTGCAGTCCAGTTTGTAGCCCAGTCAGCCCCAGATATTAGACGCAAACTACAAAAGTTAGAAGGCTTCGAAGGGAAGTCTCTGTCTGAGTTGCTGGCCGTGGCCCAGAAAGTTTTTGAAAATAGAGAAGACCCAACTCAGGTCTTAAACCAAAAAATGGCTAAAGTCCTACTTGCAATACAGGAAGATAGAGGAAAGGGACGAGGGAGAGACAAGACACCTGGCCAGGAACAAAGGAAGGAGCGGAAACAACTGGGGAAGAACCAGTGTGCATACTGCAAAAAGATCGGCCATTGGAAGAGAGAGTGCCCTGAGAGACCCCAGAATGGGAGAAACAGAGCCGCCCCAATCCTGGTAGAGGAAACAGACTAGGAAGGTCAGGGCTCCCCTACCCCCCAGGAGCCCAGGGTAACGCTGAATGTGGGGGGAAAACCCATTGACTTTCTGGTGGATACGGGGGCAACCCACTCAGTTTTACTAAAACCCGAAGGATCCCTCTCGAAAGGAAGGGTGCTCATCCGAGGGGCCACTGGGAAATCCAAATCATATCCGTGGTCCCGAGCCCGAGTCTCCAACCTCGGGGAGAAGACTGTTACCCACTCCTTTTTAATTATCCCCGAGTGCCCTGAGCCCTTACTCGGGAGGGACCTTCTCCAAAAACTTAGAGCCACCATTTCATTTGCTGATAATGAGCCTCGGGTAATGACAGGGGAGGGAAAAATATTGACTGTCACCTTCCCTGTGGAAGAGGAATATAGGCTCCTGGAAGAACGGATCCCTGAAACAGAAACAGCCCTCCTGGCGAAATGGCAGACCGAAATTCCGGGCGTTTGGGCTGAGAGAAATCCCCCAGGGTTGGCCAAACACCAACCACCCATTATTGTCCAACTCACAAGTTCAGCCACCCCTGTCCGAGTCCGGCAGTACCCGATGAGCCATAAGGCCAAAGTTGGCATAGCCAAACACATCAAGAGACTTCGAGAGGCAGGCATCCTGGTCCCTTGCCAATCTTCCTGGAATACCCCACTTTTGCCTGTTCAGAAACCAGGGACCGAAGACTTTAGGCCAGTCCAGGACCTAAGAGAGGTCAACAAGCGGGTAGAGACCATCCACCCTACGGTCCCTAACCCCTACACCCTCCTTAGTCTGTTAAAACCTGACCATCGGTTTTACACCGTCCTGGATCTAAAAGATGCTTTTTTCTGTCTGCCCTTGGCACCCCAGAGCCAGCATATATTTGCCTTTGAATGGGTAGACCCGGAGAAAGGGGAGTCGGGACAGTTAACTTGGACTCGACTCCCCCAGGGGTTCAAAAACTCCCCGACCCTCTTTGATGAAGCCCTAAGTCAAGACTTGAGAGATTTCCGAGCTCAACACCCAGAGACCACCTTGCTCCAATATGTGGACGACCTCCTCCTCGCTACCAGAACCCAGGAGGAGTGCGAAGAAGCCTCCCGGGACCTTCTCCAAACCCTGGGTTCGTTGGGGTATCGTGTCTCTGCCAAAAAAGCCCAGCTTTGCAGAACAAAGGTCACCTATCTGGGCTATCTTATCCAAGAGGGGAAGCGCACTTTATCCCAGAGCCGGATCCAGGCGATTCTCCAAATCCCCACGCCACGGACTAAAAGGCAAGTACGGGAGTTCCTTGGGGCTGTGGGCTATTGCAGACTCTGGATCCTCGGGTTTGCTGAGATCGCCAAGCCTCTGTACTCGGCAACCGGGGGAAAAGAGACAGAACTCAAGTGGACAGAAAACGAAGAAAAAGCCTTCACCGCACTCAAGACAGCTTTGGTAAGTGCCCCCGCCCTAGCTCTCCCTGACCTGGAGAAGCCCTTCCAACTATTTGTGGCCGAGTCTAAGGGGATCGCAAAAGGAGTTTTGACCCAGACCTTGGGGCCCTGGAAACGCCCCGTGGCTTACTTATCTAAGCGACTGGATCCCGTGGCTGCCGGCTGGCCTGGGTGCCTCCGGGCAATCGCTGCCACTGCCGTCTTGGTAAAAGAAGCCTCGAAGCTGACGTTCGGGCAGAATCTCCAGGTCACTGCCCCTCATGGTATTGAGGGCTTACTGCGGTCTCCACCAGAGAGGTGGCTATCAAATGCCAGAGTGACCCAATACCAGGTCCTCCTGTTAGACCCACCGCGAATCAGTTTTCACCAAACCACAGCTCTCAACCCAGCTACCCTCTTGCCTGAGTCGGGAGATGGGCTCCCGTCCCATAATTGCACAGAGATACTCACATCATTGACCTCCTTAAGGGCGGACCTTACTGATACTCCCCTCTCTGATGCGGACGAAACCCTCTTCACAGATGGGAGCAGCTTCGTAGAAGGAGGCACCCGCTATGCAGGAGCAGCAGTAGTGACTCTTACCTCTGTAGTCTGGGCGCAGGCGCTAGGACCCGGGGCATCTGCCCAGAAGGCCGAGCTAATCGCCCTCACTCAGGCGTTACGGTGGGGGAAGGGGAAGCGGATAAATGTCTACACGGACAGTAGATATGCCTTCGCCACTGTCCATGTCCATGGGGCCCTTTACCAAGAGAGAGGCCTCCTTACGGCAGGAGGAAAGGACATTAAAAACTCCCAGGAAATTCTGACCCTACTGGCCTCCATCTGGGGTCCTACTGCAGTAGCAGTCATCCATTGCCGGGGGCACCAAAAGGACGAATCAATAGTGTCGCGGGGAAACAGGTTTGCCGACCGGACAGCCCGAGACGTCGCCAAAAGACCAGTAGGGCCCCTACAAGTCCTGAGCCTCCATGAGGTCACCCTCCCTCCGGGCCCGTATTACACACCAGAAGAAAGGGAATTAGGATATAAACTGGGAGGAACCGAAACAGAAAAAGGATGGATCCAGCTCCCAGATAAAAGGACCTTACTTCCTCAAAGCTTGGGCAGACAAATCGTCGAACAGATCCACAAAAGTATGCATCTAGGTGGTACCAAGCTCGCAGAACTCTTGAAAAAAAATTTTTTCATAAAGGGACTCTATAAGATGACCCAGGACATCGCAAGGAGATGTCAGACTTGTGCTCAAGTGAACCCCAACCCTACTCCCATCAAGAAACCTGGGCTCCGGTTTAGGGGAGGGGCCCCAGGTGAACATTGGGAGTTAGACTTCACTGAGTTGCCACCAGCCAAAGGAGGGTACAAGTACCTCCTCGTCATGGTAGATACTTTCTCAGGATGGCCAGAGGCTTATGCAACCAGACAAGAGACAGCCCAGGTAGTAGTTAAACAATTGATCTCTGAAATTCTCCCTCGGTTTGGCCTACCGCTATACTTGGGATCTGACAATGGCCCGGCGTTCACCGCCCAGGTCACCCAGTTATTGGCTTCCACCTTAAAAATTAAGTGGAAACTCCACTGCATATACAGACCACAGAGTTCTGGCCAGGTAGAAAGGATGAATCGGACTCTTAAGGAAACCCTAACAAAATTAAAGCTGGAAACTGGCGGTGATTGGGTAAGTCTTCTCCCTTTCGCCCTCCTGAGGGCCCGGTGTACCCCGTATACCCAGGGTTTTACTCCTTATGAAATAATGTTTGGGCATCCTCCTCCACTCCTACCCCGGTTGGGGGAAGAGCAGCTGGGGGCCATCAGGAACCATAATCTTCTTAAGTCTTTACAGGCTCTCCAGGTGGCACGGAACGCAGCTCAGAGTGCAGTGCGTGAAGAGAGAGACCCGGAGACTTCCCGCTCAGCGAGGACTCCTGTTATTGAACCTGGTGAATTAGTCTGGATCAAGAAGCTCAACCCAGGCCAGCTTGAACCCAGATGGACTGGCCCATTCACGGTGATCCTGAGCACCCCGACTGCGGTTAAGGTAGCCGGAAAACAGTACTGGATTCATCACACTAGACTAAAAAGGGCGACAGATCGAGAAGGGGAATGGCGGGCCCAACCAACTACCGACCCCCTCAAGGTCAAGCTGACCCGGCGCTCCTCCTCCCCCTCTTTTTCGCCCTCCTAGCAGGGACGGTCCCGACAGCCGGCTCACAACATCGACCAGCCGCCTATAGGTGGGAGGTTACCCGGACCTTAGATGGCACGCTAGTTAGTAACCTCACCACCCTAGGCCAGCCCACTCTTAGATTTGATCTATGCGATCTCTTCGGACGGGAATGGAACAAGCCTCACCCCTCCACTAGCAGGGGGGGGCGGGCAGGCGTAAGGTCACAGGGATGCGGTAATCCTGATCTGGAACGTGGAATATGGCACTCTCAGCTTTACCTTTGTCCCCGCGAAGGGCCTAGCGAATGTGGGGGAGAAAACGACTTCTACTGCGCTGCCTGGGGCTGTGTCACCCTAGCCCCCTGGACCACGACCGACCAGCACCTAAGGTTCCGGAGGGTCGCTCGCTCGGGGGCTCCAGACGCACCGGGGACCTGTCAGGTCGGGAACTGTAACCCTGTGGAAGTTGACATTCTGACCTGGGGGTCACACTATTGGCAGGGAGGAAAGACCTGGGGTCTCCGACTCTATGTCACCGGCCCAGACCCCGGGATCCTTTTCACCATCCAAAAGAGATCCATCCCCCACATGGTCAACCCCATAGGTCCACTCCGACCCGTCCTCTACCCTGAGCCCGCCAGGCCTTCTCCTCCTCCCCACACGCCGCGGACAAGCATCCCTGATCCAAACATCTCCCAGGAGACCCCGGTGGAGGCGGCCCCACCTGTCAAACCAACCACTGCCCACCCAACTCTCCTGGGCACCCTGGATGCCATGTTCCAGTTTCTCAACCACACTTCCCCCAGTTTAACCCAGGACTGCTGGCTTTGCTTAAACCCTGAACCACCTTACTATATAGGAATTGCCGTCAACCGCACTGTAGGAACGGGTTCCACTAACATCAGAAATCTCTCCCTAAGCCAGACCCCCTCTCCAGGGACCCTCCTAGAACACTTCTGCCCATGGGGAGCCTACCCAAAACTAACTCTTGACGATCTGCAAGGAGAAGGCACATGCCTTTTCCCAGCCAACTTTCGCATAGAGGATTCTCCTTATTCATCCTCCTGTGTTCAGACCATCATCCTTCCAGAGATAGAGACCGACGGGGAAAACGTCCTTCTCGTCGCCCCCGAAGGGACTTGGTGGGCCTGCACAGAGGGTATCACCCCTTGCGCTTACCCCCCTGCTATCATGAACTACAACTCTCCAGGGCTCTGTATCCTTACTCGTATTCTTCCTCAGGTCTATTATTATTCTGGTGAAGGGGGTAGAGAACATCTAGGGTTAGAGCCCCATAGGGCCAAGAGGGCCCCAGTCCTAATCCCACTCTTGATCGGATTGGGCGTCGCCGGTTCCACTGCGGTTGGTACTGCCTCCCTCATTAAACAAGATCAAGATTACCGAGAGTTAACTAGACAAGTGGATTTAGACCTCAGTACGCTTGAGGGAACGGTTACAAAACTTGAAAGCTCTCTGAGCTCCCTTGCTGAGGTTGTTCTCCAGAACAGAAGAGGCCTCGACCTCCTTTTCCTTAAACAAGGAGGACTATGCCTCGCCCTGGGGGAAGCCTGTTGTTTCTATACTAACCATTCTGGGGTCATAAAAGAAAGTCTTAGCCAGCTTAGGCGGAGACTCAAGGAGAGAGAGGAAGAGCGAGCCAGGCAAGGAAACTGGTATGCAAATTTATTTTCCTGGTCCCCATGGCTCACTACTCTCCTTAGTGCGGCCGCTGGGCCCTTAGTTCTCCTCATCTTAATCGTCACTATCGGACCCTGCATGTTTCGATCTCTAGTCAACCTAGTTCACTCTAGGGTCCAAGCTGTCAAGGTCCTCACGGTTCGTACTCACTATCAAAACTTAGCCCTAGATGACGCTAACTTCCCAGAAGAAGATCGAGAATCAATGATTTGATTCCCGGATAAGACCAGTAGGGAATGTGACAAGGATCAAAAAAAAAAAAAGAAAAAAAAAACCGTGCCTCAATTCAGTTTAGGCAATCTACTTAACAATGGAAGATAAGCAGGTCAGAGCAAAAGTGCTGTGGGAAATTTTCGGCCACCCGAACATATCTTCTGTTAAAACCATGTACCCAGTTAAGCTTACCCCCCAAAAAAAAACTAGATATCCTGTTGCTGCAGCAAAGATAAGCAGATCCTGTTGCTGCAGCAAAGATAAGCAGAACATCCCCTTACCCCTGGGAACATTCCCTTAAGAAAAACTTACCCCTGGGAACATTCCCTTAAGGAAACCTACCCCTGAAAACATTCCCTTAAAAAATAATAATAACCAGCACCCCTTTTTTCTCCAAGGCACATAAATCAGAAAAAGGACAAATAACAGAAAAGAATAAATAGGGATGGGAAACAGTGCTCGGGGCTCTCGCTCACTGCTGTGTCAGTGGAGGCTTGAGCCCAGATTCGGATCTGTAATAAAGAGTGTTAATTTGTCCAATTCGGCTCCGTGGTCATTTCTTGGGGACTCGCTCCGTAACAGGTAGTGTACATATTTCTAAATGGTAACAGTAATACTTGCAAATAACAGTTTCCAGTGCTCCAACTTGGGGTTAATTCATTCAACTTGACCCAGGAATGAGGATGGAGCCCCTCAACATGGCTTTAAATTAGGGAAACACACTGAGGTTATCAGAATTAGGAGTCATCCCTGCTTCCCTAAGGATAAAAGTCACAATGAGTGATATGGGATTATTTCTTTACAAAATAAACAATAAACCCAATAATAGGCAAAATTAGGGTAATTCAGTTTCTGCTTCCATCTTTGAAAAAGACACGAGACTGACTAAAGTTACAGCTTCCCCAGATGTGACACTCAAATTCATTTTCAGAAAAAAAATCAGTAATCTAATGCTATGAAACACCGCACAGTTGTGGCTACAGAAAACCATCCTGTTTCTTCCCTTTTCAGACAAGTATCACAGTTCTGAAAATGTGGCTGTCTGATAAATGATGCAAAACCTGGATGCCACGCACACTCCTTGAGCGTTTCTTCCCATACCAGAAACACCAACGTTAGCAACTGGAAACAGCCTCTCATAGAGGAATTGTGTCAGCTTTATTACGGACGTCACATCTACATGTATGCCTTCTGATGGATAAGCTACAGCAGGTCAACTTGTCCTAAATTCATTTTATAATCACATGGTGAACAAATCACTAGACAGCGTTCCCTGAAACAGATCTTGGTACAGAGGCTTTCCTGACCACAATGACCTGTGCCTTAAAGCCTAACCATTCCACAGATCACTGGACATATGGTCATTGCTACTGAGATATTGGCTACTTCACGTTTACATAGTAAATATTTGCAGCATATAACATTACAGATTCAAAAACCCATAATTAACTTGTGTTAATGGACAACTGTGCTTTGATTTTTGCCTTTAGTGATAAGAAAACTAAACGGTGAAACGGGTCACTCCTCAAAGCATGGAACATTTTCTTTAACTTTGCCTAGTAAGGAAAAACAACAATATAGCAATTACACGTGGAACCGTAACCTGTGAGAGTAACAAATATTGTCTCAAAAGGTACAAATTGTACCTGGACCTTAAGCAGCATAATAATCACCTTTATCTCACAAAATAATACAAACAGGATATTTAAACTGTTAAAGTATATTAAAACAATTCTGAAAATGCCACTACTGAACATACACCCTTCAGAGAAGGAGAAAAGCGGCACATGTAGAATCTGAAGTTTGTTTACAATATAAAATAAGGTAGATCCCCAAACCACATTCTTTGTAACAAATCTTTACAGTGAAAGAGTTCAAAATTTTGGGAAACATTTTTTGGACATTAAATAGAACTGGGAAGCTGTCAATATTAAGAAGTAGGTAGAAAACGATGTCCTTTGGGTTCCAGACCTTTCCTGCTTCAGCTTGGAATTCCTCCTAGATTCTTATTACAGTGAGATTCGAGTTTCTCCACAGGCTGTATGGGCTTTGCTACAGAAGACACAACCCAGCCAACTCTGGGATGAAAGCATATAAAACTTGTCCCGGTACCATGAAGTCATGCAAGAGATGTGAGAAAAGTGACGAGTCCTAAGAAGACAGGGCAGCCAAGGCCTCTGCTCCTTTCCAACCTCCACAGAATGGTGAAGTCATGACATTCTGGAAAAATGAAAATGATGCCTTCTGCCTAAATTCATGCCAGGCAGAAACCAAATGGCTTGGCATGTGCCCCAACCTACCAGAAAATTCAATTAAATAAGCTGCAAGTTGAATTTATAACTTGTTTCTGATGAAACTTTTTTGGCTCTCATTCTATTTATCATCAGTGGCACGATTTCAAGTGAAGTTTGTGCAAAAAGACTCACTCTCCATCCAACGACGTGCACAGAAGAAGGGAATCCCAGGAGTCTATTTGCTACCTTCCTTGGTAGGCTTTGAGATCAGTGCCCAGCCCTCCAGCAGTCAAAATGGCCTCTTTGTCCAATGTCCATCACACCCCCTGCCCAGATCCCTGAAGTCGGTCGGTGTCACGTGCATTCAGCATGCTAGGTTTATTTATTTAAATATGCGAAGTTCCTCCTGCAGGGGCCCCGGGCTTGTGCCCCATTAGTTTTGGGTGCCCACTTTCACGTGGAGCAGCAGAGCGCGATCTGCTGCACCTTGCCCAGGTCCGTCAGCAGCTGCTTGATGCAGTGCTTGAGCTGCGGGAGCCTGGCCAGCGGCTCCGGGGGCTCCAGTTCCCCGGTGTAGTCCAGCCAGCTCTCCAACACTGTGGGCAGAACAGAGAGAGAGGACTCAGTGACTCCCCAACACTTGATTCATAAGACTATCAACAACAACTCAGGCACCAAATCCCATCTGAGCATTCCTGGGAGGCGGGAAGGGAGGGCAACACTGACTCATCACCCTCTCTGGAGAGGATTAACATCTAGAACAAAGCTCAAAAGCTTTGGAGCAGCGCAGTCCAATAGAACTTTCTGCAACAATGGAAATGGTGTACGTCTGTGTTGTCTAGTACAGTAGCCATAGGTAGTTACTGAGCACCTACAATGTGGCTAGTGCAAATGAGGAACTGAATTTAAATTGTATTCAATCTTAATTAATTAAACAGCCACACATAGCCAGTGACTGCTGTCACTCTAAAGCTTTCTCACCCATGTTGGAAATCAGAGTCTGATATTTTCGCCTCCTGTTAAGAAAAATGAGACTCTAAAGGGACTTGAAATGGTCTATTTTTATCACCATAAATTCTGATTTGCTTGCTTCATATTAATCCCTATCATTAGTACAGAATACTCTGATTTTATTTTCTCTTGAAGTATTTAGTATAAGATGTCCAGGTACTAATGCACTTGATTATAATTGGTTCCGTATCTAAAAAGCTGTCATGCTTTTCTGAGAGCAGGAATTTCTCTTTAGGAAGATGTCTGTTCTTCCCCAGGCAACTCCCTGAAGCTCTGGCATTTGGGGAGAAGTCATCTTGGAACGCTGCATCTTGGACAAAAGCCAGCCCCTCCAGGTAGGCCCTGTGCTTACCCCAGCATGCCTATAGCCTTTCTAGTCCTGTACTGAGCACCTTCTGGACCCTGGATCCAGAGTTGCAGAAAGAGGACAACTCATCCAGTGCCTGTTGCTCAAGCAGCTCGCAGTCTCACACACAATCCTCTTCCTTGCTCAGACTCAGCCCTCTACCTTCCTTCCCACCTTTTAAAAATCCTGTATTTCCTACAAGTTACTTCTCAGAGAAGCCTTCCCCAACTCTACACCTGGAATCCAGTCCCTGTGTTATGGGTGCTACGCTACCACATGTTCTCCTCTGGAGCACTAACCATAATTTGTAATCATATATAATGTAATGATTTGATTAATATCTGTCTCGACCACAACACCAAGCTCCATGAAGGCACAGGCCGAGGTGGCCTTGCTCATCATTAGACCCCTAACACTCAGTTGTCCCTGGAACATAGCAGGCACTCAGCCACTCAACAGAGGCGGTGAGAGCATGTGGGAATGCTCTGGCGGAATGCCCGGTGACTGATCGGGCTCCATGGAACTCACCTTCCTCCCTCTATCATATTTCTTGTTGGCTCTTGGGGGTTCTAAGGAGGAGGAACCTATCCCCTTCCTGATCCCAACAAGTACCGGGACTTAAAAGTAAGAAAAATAAAGAAAAATAAAAAGTAAAGGACCAAAGTCACATGAGAGGGACTAGCGACCTCCTGAGAAAGAAAAAACTCCATAGCGACCAGTTCCAATACAGCAGTAAGTTTAAAAAAAAAAAAAAAAAGAAAGAAAGATACTAGGAGACAAGCCACTGCTCAACAAAAGGGCACAAGAGTAAATGATGGAACAAAGACCCAAAGCCAATGCTGGAAGAGCTCATCTGGGTGAGTCTGAAGAAGAGGCAGTCAGGGCTGGCGGGGTCAATTCTGAGAGAGTGAGAATGTCAATCAGTCTGTCCCTGGCAAGATGACCCTACGATTGACGAGAGGCCCCTCTCTTAAGGTCACCGTAACTACCTCAGATCTGGTTTCAGGCTTACTGAAGACCTCTCCCAACTCTGTGACCCAGGAGGCAAGCACCAGGAGAAAGAGCACCAGTTTGCAAACAGCATTGTCTGAACGTGGTTAGGAGGACTGGTTAGAGCCCCGAAGCTGAAGCCTTCTCTAAACCTGTAGGTCTGAAGACCAGGCCCTGGACTGGGAGCCAACAGCCTCTCCTCTGGATCCAGGATCCAGCAGGCCAGCCTTTTCTCCACACCAGGTGCTGGAGCTAAGTCGCTCTTTTAAGGAAGCTCAACAGCTTCTCAGCAGTATGACGACTGCAAGCAAGGGAAAGGGTTGCATTTCAAATGCGCTCTCCCAGACCATCTGGATAGAGGCCAACGCGCTCTAAAGTAACACATTTTCTTAAAATAATAATTTCTAATGCTAAAAGATTGAGTATTTTCATGGTCATTAAACATCTTTTGTCTTTTAGTTTTACAATACTATTCACACAACCACCTCAATTATTGAATAATGGTTAATATTAAAACAATGACATTTTAAAACATATTTATCAGTCAATATAACAGCTTACTAGGCTTTTTACAAAGTAACATTGTCCCCCAATTCCTATACAAGCTTAGCTTATCTTGATGGTATTTAGATGAACTGAAGAGTTCACTTACTCCCCACTGTAGTGGAAATAAAACAGGATTCTTATGAATAAATTAAATACAATGCAAAAGTCAGTTTATCTGAATAAAATCTTTACACTTTATAATTGATTTTCGTGCTTCCTTGGTATCTCTCAGGGCCTTGAGTAGCAGATCTCCGACAGAGTATGTGGCCCCAAATCAGCAGGACACAGAAGAGGCCCACTGGAAGGCTAGAGAAGGGAGCCTCGGCTCATCATCCTTACCACCGCTCATGCTGGGCCGGAGGAGAAGTCGGTGAGTAAAAAGTACATAGGCTCCGACTTCTCCCCATAGGGCAGGTTCCTTTGACAACAACAGAATGTTCGCTGTTTCCACCAGTGCCAGGCCTCCCCTCAGGGACCCAGAGCCATTCCTACTGCCATTCTTCCAGAATCTGTCATTTTCAGTCTGCCATTCGATCCCCTTTCAGCCATCTACGAGCAGGGTTTTCATAGACAGTGACATCAGTTGCAATTCTACGGAGCCCAAGCAAACCTTTTAGGAGTAAAGGAGACACAAACATGCCCCCTTTCAGAAATGCCCTCACAATGGACCCTGCATTAGCATCCTATTCCCACATCAGCTTGAGGGCATGGGCTAGGTATCTCTGTTTCTCACTGCCCTCCAGCAGGGCAATCCCTTTTCCAATCGTGCTAGTCCTCTTTCACCCACTCTGGAGTCACCCCCTCTCCAGCAAAAAACATCATCCTCCAAGCTCCACTTCAGTCCCAGGGGTTCCAGGAAGCCTCCCTGTCACCGCTTCCCCTTACAGCAGCTCTCCTCTGGCACGGCCTCTGCCACACGTGTCCTGGCCATACCTCATGAATCTAGCCTGGGTAACATATGGCATTGTTCTGAGTTATTTCATGTTAAGTATGTTTTATATCCCCAATTAAAGCAATAATAGCTTGACTGTACTCAGAAATCCTCAAACAGAACATTTATTTCTTAATCAAGCCCCATTTTAAGAATGAAAACAAATAATTCGGAAACAAGTGAACAATCAAGAGGGAATTCTGTCTTCGAAAACCAAACCGGCAACTTCCTGGGAATCAAAAGGGACTGAACTTGATCATGTACATCGTCACAAGTTCCGTCTTCCAAACCCATCTGCTAGTACCACTAACATCTGGGAGAAATACCCAGGGACTACACAAACGACTCAGTCAAGTTCTTAAATCTCTACTGATACGGAGGAGAAAGGCTTCATTTTAGATTTATCAAAAGTTGAAATAAAAGGTTTTTTTCAGATTAATCCTCAGATACCCTAAAAACTCAATTAAAAACTTGGTTACTGAGACGGTCAGCTCGCACACGGCCTGCAGGCAGTTCAGTTGCTCATCTGTACACTCTCCTTTGCAGAAGGGATGGGGCAGATCTTAGACATGCATGATAAATACTCAAAGTAAGGCCGGCCCATCTGGAGGGGAGAATGGAGGTGGGCAAGACTGAAAAAAAGAGAAGGCAAGAACACAGCTGTCCCTGGAGAGCTAGATTGGGGGTTCAGAAAGCGGCTCATCCCGGCGGACTCACAGTGCCTATTAATGGGCAGAGAGCCAGGGAAGGAGCCCTACCATCCAGCTCCTTCTCAATGGAGTCCATCCTATGCGTAACTTCATCCTGAAGAGATTCCACGTGAGTCAGCAGGTTGAACTGCCACTGGTGCTGGGAGCTCAGCAGCCCCTCTCCGCCTCTGTCCAGCAGCTTCCGAGCAGGGGCTTCCTCTGGTAGGACCTTTTTGGAGACGTAGTCCCTCACCTGGTGATGCAATGGCATTTAAGTTACTGAGTGGAGACAGCTCCCAGCCCCTTCTCCAACCAGCCAGTGTTTGTAACTATTTGAAAAACCAGCTGCAGCGTGAATATTCCAAATCTCTACCTCCCTTTCCTCCCACTCTCGGCCACTGGGCAGACGCGTGCCTGCTGTACCAACTGCAACCACCGCAAGGCAGCACAGACCTCTGGCTCAGAGGGCCCCACAGCAGCTTTCCAGTGACTGGCCAATGCCCGAGGCCTGAAGTAGGCCTCCCAGAATGGCTTCCAGAGCCCTGAGCTAAGAACAGAGCTGGGCGAGTGTAGATCAGGATTAGTATATGGGAGTCAGAAAAATTAGTTTTAAGTCCTAGCTCCGTGTCTTGCGGAACATATGAACCTGGATGAGTTACTTCACTTCTCTGAGCCTCTGTTGCTTTATGGGAAAGATGGAAATAGTAAAACCTACTTTTAAGGTTCATGAAGATAAAATGGGATACAGTTTATGAAACACAGTGCCAGCCTATAGTCAGTCTGCCATCGATGAAAGGAATTTTTAACCCTGGCTGCCATGTTTAGGCCCAGTATTGTCTGCCTCGCCTGCAGGAGCACAAACCTTTTCTGGGGTTGGTGATCTCAACTTTTCATTCATTCATTTGAAATGAAATAAATTCTAGCTGGTATTTACTTAGAACTTACTATGTGCAAAGCCATGTGCTGAGAGCTTTTCACAGATACACTGGGCAATAACTGAAAGGTCACTCTCACTGACTCCATTCTACAGGCGGCTGAGGAGACACATCTGAGGACGAAAGTGACCTCAGAATCACAGCAAATCGCTCAGTCCAGACTTGAACCTGGGTCTGTCTCCAAAGACTGTCCTTACCAGCCTTGCCCAGCACTGTTGAGACACTGGCAAGGGCACAGGCTTAATGAGGTGCGATGGCCCCCTTGGGCAGCTATAATCTAGGACACTCCCTCACTCTCAGCAACGAGAAGCAATGCACCCAATGCTGGTGATACCAACCCGCACGGTCAATCAAGTCTGTGAAAGTGAGGATGACAAGGTGGGGAAGCTCTCCAATCACCCAGAGCCTCACTGACAACTGAGGACAGTGCTGAACAAGGCCAGTGAACAGTTACAGATGACAACTTTGGCAAGAGGATGACACAGCGGGCTCCAGAAGAGAATGACTTGAATAATGAAACAAAAATGAGAGTGGCTCTTGGGAAACTGATGAAACCTACAAATGTTTTGACCAAACAGACTGTTCTTATGTCGGGGCTGAGAAGTTAAAGGTCAGAGTAAAGCTATCATAGAATTGTATTGAAAAACGATGCCTAACAGGACACTTGACTCATTCTTTCCTCATGCTAAGAATTAGCACCTAGGTGCAATTATAATGTAACTTGTGTTAAAGAAAAACTCCTTTTCCTAACTTGGTTCCATTTACCAAGTCCGAAGCAAACCTTTCCTCCTTGCTACTTCCCACCTCTCCACCCCACCCCACTGACTATGCCATTTTGTGGGTGCCTCCCAGAACCAAATCAAGTGGGCTCTCCTGACTTTGCACCCATTTTAGCAGACCAAAAAAACACCTATGAAGGCAAATTTAAATATAATTCTACAATAAATACAATTTCACACTAATCATCTTCCATAGAACATTTAGCCCTAGAACTTACAAGCACCCCCACCAAGAACAATAAAAGTGAGCCACATACCTTTGGGGAGCTGGGTTTGGGGTCACTGTCACCCCTGCTCCTGTCTTGGTCTAGAGGCCAGCCCAGGCGTGGGGAGAGAGAATCGTCGCCATTCTCGTGGAGGGGGTTGACTGCATCCTCAAGGGCAGAGCCCCGGGTCTCCACCACCAGCTTCTGCTCCACAGCAGGGTAATAGGCGCGGGGCTTCTGGTAGCAGTGCTCGCTGGTGATATAGGACTCCTCCACAGACCGGGGCAGGGGCAGCGGCAGGGGCTTCTCCACCGCCCCGTTCAAAGTTCTATAGCTTGGGGCTTCCTCCTTGCTCTTGGCTTCCGCGACATGGATGTGTTTGGAATGAGACCTTCCGTCCCCTGAGTGCTGTTTCCAAGGCTGACACCACAGCTGCAGGTCAGGGTGCTCCCTGTTTCTGTGGGGAGGGGAAACACGGAGAGGGCACTGGAGTAACTGGAACCACTCAAGGGGCTTCACGGTTCCCAAACCCTCTCCCAGTAGGGAGAGAGGCTCCCACCTGGGCCATCTGGTCACAAACCGTCCTATGCCAAGCAAAGAGGGAATGAAACTCTGCGGTCTCTGAGGGGACCACTTCCAGGCAACATCCCACTGTATACATTGCGGCGAGTGGACCAGACCTGCAGTGAGAAGGCCTGACTGCATTTCACTCAGCTGCGGATTAGCAATGCAGCTGGGACGGGTCACTCAGCCAGCCTTGTTGCCATTTCCTCCTCTGCAAAACTGGGCTAACCATCTGTCTGCCATCAACCACTGAGTTTGGTGAAGATTAAGTGAATTAATTCAAATGGAAGGACTTTGTTGGTGGCAAAGTGCTTTTCAAATGTGACTTGCTAAAAATAACCCTAACTTATTAATAAACAAGGCACGATAATCCGGGTATACAATGGCACTCAATTATAAAAATGCAATGATGACACAGGGAAGGGGGGAAAACACCAAAAGTCATCTGTGTATAGGTCACCAATAAGAAAGTTTTTTAAAATTCTTCTAAAATCTTCTGTTCTCACCATTCCAAAGAGAAAAGTTTGCTATTAAAGAAAAGGGATTCTGATCCTTTTTTGGGCCACAGACTCCTGTGAGATAATGCTGAAAGCTCTTCCTACATATATATATATATGCACATGAAGCTCTGTATATAACTTCAGTTTCCTAGATTCATTCACTGTTTAAGTTTTGACCCAATGGAGGTCAAAACTTATTAATTTATTGAATCAATTATAAAAAAGGAAAAATAGAATAGAAATATAGAAAAGAAAATATTAAAGTAGGAGTAGGTGTTTTGTGAAATTTTAGTTTCAGTTTTATACATGTGAGTGAGATAAAATGTATTCCTTACTCTGAGATATATGTTTAAGTTTAAAAGCCACTACTTACTCCTCTAGATAAAGTTCACCTTTTAACTCCTCTTTACCACCCAGAAGTTCCATTATAACCTTTGATCATTAAATAAAGAAGGAAGAAAGAAAGGAGGGAGGGTGGGTGGAAAAGAGGAAGGAAGGAAAACTGGGCTTCTCCAGTAAGGTCCATCAGCTACCAGCAGCAACTAGCTGGGAGGGCAGTGTCCTCCAGGAAGTGCTGGGAAACAAGTGGAAGGACAGACAAGTGCTACTCACATTTGGCTCACAGATGTGTTGAAACATGTGGGGGTCTTTCTGACTGTCACAATGACGAGGGGTATTACTGGCATTTAGTCCCCAGAATCCAGGGATGCTCCACATCCCGTAATACTCAGGCCAATCTCACACAGAGTTAGTCTATGGTATAATTGTCAACAGTACCTTCCCAGCCCCGGCTAAGAAACACTGAAACCAGATCAGCAGAAAGGCACAAGCTTAACTCACTAGCAACTCCCACACATGGGTACCACCCCCACCTCCCTCCTCCAAAACACACATTTCAATGAAGCCTTCCTGCAGAAATGGAATAGGTCATAAATATGAAGGCATGGATCTTACAGAACCTAAAATTCTGCTCCCAAGGGGCTGCAACTATCCTTTCTCAGCATTCCCACTCCAGTAATCTCCAATACCAGTACCACTCCTATCTATTGGGGAAGGAGAGGAAACAACCAACATCACCTCCAACAGAGTATCACAGCCTATACAAGGAACCCCAGACCCCAGACACACCTCTGAAATCATAACTGCATTGGGGAAATGGGAGCCATTGTTAACTCTAAAGTTCACTATCATCAGAAATCTGTTAACGTGGAACATATAAGCCACAGTATAGACTTCCTCTTGCATGAAAATCACAAAAGTCTTTGCTTCCTCCCTCCTGTAAGTTTCATCTCCCAGCTAAGACCTGAAGCCCCAACTACTACTCTGCACAAGCATGACTCTGGCCTTGCCTTGTAAGCCCTGCCAATCAGGAAGAAGGTACGCACAGCCATGCATGCTACTTTTTAAATGACAACAGATGCTCTGAATTTATTCCCAGTTTTGTTTGCCTTTGAAAATTGATCGGCCAGGCCACTTAGGAACAATATGTCTGAGCATGAAGTCCCAGAGCCTGTGAGAGCAGAGACTATCGATGTGTACGCAGACATACTGGGACCATGTCCCATCTCCCAGGATCTTTTCTACACATGAATGACTACACGATCCCCCTTACACCTCTGCTGAACTGCTAAGAGAAGTCAGCCTTAATTCCAGTACGAAGTCACTACTACAAAGAGGAAGGATGGAAACGGGGATTCAGAAGAGACAAAGTTCCCAAATATGGAACACAGGCAGGAGCTCTGGCATCTCGGTGAGAAGAAAGAGAACCACCATCCGACTGAATCCTCAGATGAAAAGAAATGTAGCAAAGGTCACAATGAGCAGCATCACCTGAGTGTTTTAGGCTCTCACGTGGACCACCTTCTACCTACCTCAGTCAATTTCTGGCAACTCATTAAGAAGAAATTCATTTGGTTGAAATGTGGCAAAGTTTTCCAATTTTATAAAATGTGACAGAATAGCTAGTCTCTGACATCCTATCGAGGGCTGTCACCTGATTCAGTTCCCCTCAACAATAATGGCTATTTTCCTCTCCACAACTATCCTTCCCTTCCCTAATACGCACTTCCACCCTCACTGCTGAGTTTCCGCAGGGCACATGGCCACCTGCAGTTAGGTGTATCCATGAAACTGCTTGTTCCCCCTTTCTCCCTTCTTCTCATCCTGGGGTTAGAGCTGAGTTGAGGTACAGATGCCACTCCTTCAACCACGCAGATGAGGATAATCCCAACAGACTGCCAGAGCATTAAGACAGAAGGAACTCAAATCCCCAAGACCACAGCCAGAATCCTGGAGAAAAGTTACCGACCTGGCCTGGACCCCTGCCTTCTTCTGAACCATGCATTATGCGAGAAAGAAAATTCCATTTTGTTTTAGCCTCTATTTTTGAGGTCTTTGTTATAGCACCCTAGCTTTTATAGCTTAGCTTTTATAGCACCAAACCAATATATACCCCGGCTGAACAAGCCCTGCTCAACCTCTCCTGGTCATGCCAGTACTTGGAGCCAGGCCTCTGTGTGACGCCAGAAGCAGCAGACCCTCATGCTGCCACCTCAGGGCTGTGATGCTCTGCCTGACTCCGAGAGGCCTCCAGGACTAGTCAGCACAAAGAAAAGCTCAGCGGAGGGTGGTCTGTCAGATCTAACGCACTCGAGGCGCCAGTTTGTTATTGTTGATGAGAGACTTTTACAGAAGAGAAGCTGTCTCTGCTACAGACCGTGCTAATACCAAAAGAAAATTCACGGAACCACTGAGGAGAGGCAGTTAGAAAGGCTAGGACAAGTACTTGACGGGAGCCATGGTCTACCCCCCAGAAACCACAGGAATGGCTGCCCCACTTTAGGTCCAGTTGTCCTGTTTGGTAAAGTGGGGGTAGGTTATAAAGCCAAAGGCCCCAATAAGAGCCACATTTCTTTCTCAGAGCTTACGTGAACTTGGGTCACCTGACATGTGGAATGCAACCACAGAAAGGAATTCACACTCAATTTAAATCCAGACTCTGGCCACTAAAAGCCAGAAATCCAGCTCCAAAAGGCCTAAAGCTTTTCTGTATGAGCAAACCGTCTACAAACATACTTATTAAGCAATCCCTATGCGAGAGGCAGGCTTGCTAACAGCATTTCTTCCAATACCTTCCAATTTTACTTTGTTTACGAATCAAGAATGTTTAGGATGAATGGATAAATAGAAGTGGTATTATTAGGTTGGTGCAAAAATAACTGCGGTTTTCGCAATTATTTTTAACCTTTAAACCTAATTACTTTTGCACCAACCTAATATATACAATGGAATATTATTCAGCCTTAAAAAGAAAGGAAATTCAATACAGGCTACAGAATAGATGAACCTTGAGGACATTATGCTCAGTGAAGAGAGCCAGTCGTAAAAGGACAAATATTGTAGGATCCCATTTATACGAGGTAGGGAGGTATGTATAGTAGTCAAATTCATAGAGACTGAAAGTGGAATGGTGGTTGCCAGGGGCTAGGCGGAGCGGAAATGGAGAGGAGTCATTTAATAGGTATAGACTTTCAGTTTTACAAGACACAAAGAGTTCTGGAGATTGGCTGCACAACAAGGTGAATGTACCTGACTCTTACTGAACTGTACACTTAAAACCAGTTCAGATGGTAATTTTTATATTATGTATATCTTATCATGATTTTAAGAACAAAAACAAAAAAACTCAGAACTGTACAGCAAAACAAAAACAAACTGAACTACAAATACATACATCGTTATCTTGATTATGGTGGTGGCTGTAAGGGTGTATAGATCTGTCGAAACTCAATAAATGTGAACCTCATTTATGTAAGCATACCTCAAAAAAGGTGATTTTCTTTTTTTTTTTTTTTAAACAATGTTTTATAACAGAATTTTTAGTAAAGGTCTCAAACTCATCTCTTATCAGTGATTTTGTGGCTTTCCAATTTCTCAAATTTATCCTGCCTCCAGACCCGCACCATCAGAGCCCGCCCATCAGACCTGCACCATCAGAGCCCGCCCGAGGCTACGGCTGCCACACTTACTGCAAGATGCTCATCTTGAGCTGCAGGCCGTGCAGAACCTCGATCACTCTCTGCACGTCACCGAGAAGCTGGTGGGTGGCCACAATCTTCTTGGCATTCTGTTGGGAGTAGTTCTCTTCTAGAAATGCCAGGCCGTGCATGTGACCCCTACTCAGCCACTCCTTGTCATACCAGTACTTGAAGCTAGGCCTCTGACCTGAAACAGTGACAATGACAGTGTTAATACTTGGCCTAAAGGAAACCCCGGCCATTTCATCAAGGTACAACTATCACACAAACTAAGGGAAGGATGGATTGGTGTGTTCATTTTGTTCCTTTATTCCTCCAATATACATTTACTTGGCACCTACTATATACTAGGCTATCTACTAGGTGTTAGGGACCAGGTAGGGAGTAAGGAATGAAAATTTCCTGATCTCCAGGAAACAGCCAGAGATGCAGTAGGAACATGGATATCTCCTTACATTTAATCACGGCATCCCCTCTCCTACTTAAAACCTGCAAAGACTTCCTAGCACGCACAAAAGAAACCCAAGCCCTAACTCGGGCCTCCTGAGGCCTGTAGGATCAGATCCTTCCTTCCCTCCTGGCCCTACCCTTCCAGGGGCCTCCTTTCAGTTTCTGGAACACATCAAGCTCTTTCTGGTCTACAGTCCTGGCTCTAGCACCCGCCCTGTCGGGAGCACTCTTCTCCAAGGCCTTTGCCGGACTGAGTCCTTACCACCTCTCCTCAGAGAGGTCTTCTGTCACCTCCCGATGTAAGAGAGTCTCTTCAGTCCCTCCTAGTTGTTCACCATCTCTTCGTTTTTGCCCCCTCAGAGCATTCATCCCTAGCTAACAAGTTCTTGCTCGACTGATTTTGACATCTGTTTCTGGCCCCAACTCCACTAAGAGCCACAAGAATAGGAACCATCTTGTTGACAGTTGTATCCCCAGTGCCTTGCAAAAGGCATCTTGAATGGATTTATCAAATGGAAGGGAGCTCCAAGTCCCCCTCCAACTGTCACCTACCATCTAACTAAATAATGGCCAGGCCCCCTCCCTTTTCTGGACCTCTGCTTCCCATCTGTTACAACAGATGAACTGGATGGCTTCAGTGGTCTTGTTCATTACAGGGATCCTTAGGAAGGGCTGAAAACACAACCATATGTAACTTGGCAGTGTTTCCTGCTCCAAAAGCCCAGGGAACAGCTTTCAACCAGACTGCTGTTCACCTCCTAATACCTAAAAACCCTGAAATACCCCGGGTTATCCCCACGAAAGTCCTTGGGCTCTTTTTCTTTCTGGCTTTACCAACATGTGTCGTGGGGATGCACCCTGATTCTGTTAAAAACATCTTTAAGTAACCTCTAAAGAATAAATCTGTTAGGTTAAACTTCGGGCCCAAGTCACTGCAGAGTCAAACACAGTCTATAAATGTGGCAGACACTGAGTGCTCAATGCAAAGAGGAATCTATTCATAGTCTTGGCAGTTAGAGTTATAAAAGTTCAGAGAGTGTGTAGGAATTGACAAAGACGGTGTATATGATTTCTAAAAAGAGAAAGAATGAGAGACAACCAAGTAGACAGAAGAGATTTTTAAGCAGTGCCCCCAAGAGCCCTAAGAATGATGTGCGGGATCTCAGAGGCAACTGCTACTGCAGGAGTGGCCTGAGCAGCAGGACTCAGGGCTGTACTACCTGTTTTACATGACAGAGGCCAGAGACACTGGTTCTCCTTCTCTGTCACGTCCTTTCTGGGCCTGTATTAGCTCACTTGTCAAATGCTGGTCTCTGAGATCCTGCCCATTGATAATATTCTATGACTCATAGACTAATCTGACCATATTTTTTCCTTGGGATAAAGGGAACACAGGCAGATTAGTCTCTGTCTGTGGACTAATCTAGCGCAAGGAGATATAGTGTCACAACAAAGGTTATCAGGGGACCTGCTTGCTGGAAAATGAACTACAGTGGCCAGCCCCTCCATACACAACCAGCAAAATCAAGAAATTTGGCCCCACAAGCCAGTTCTAATTCCAATTTGCTTTATGAGATTAGGAAAGTCATTCATATCCCTGAGCGTCAATTTATTTCTCATAAGCAAAAACGGGAACAAGAGTTCCTACCAGGCCCCTCAGAGCACTAAACGGAGTAACAGAAGCAGAGGCTCTCAAGAATTATCTAACTGTAATGTGATCATGGGAATGGAGCTGAGGGGAGACCTTACAAGTGGTAAAGGGAGAAGATGTCACCATCCCATTGACAGCAAGACAAGAACCACAGATTTATTATCCACCCCTCAGACTTCTGGAAAGGGGCACCCAAGAGCCACAGGCTAGCCCTGTGGCCAGGGCACAATGAAACTAACTGATTCTGCTACAGAATTAATTCACTGCTCTGGGTGGCAGACCAGCTCTTTGAAACGGCACCTTTCCCGTACCTTCAAGAGCATGTATCTCCCTTCCTAGTAGCAACGAAGCAATGAAGGGCGATGCCACCAGAGGGAGCAGCGGCAGATTTCTAACCCTCCAACAGTCTCAAAAAGCCAAGGACAGAGCCCACACACATCCTCCTGATCTGCCAAGCAAAGGGAAAGGTGCTGCCTTGGGCAGCACGTATTCTGAAACTGGAGTGATACAGAGAAGATTAGCATGGCCCCTACACAAGGATGACACGCACATTTGTGGTGTTCCATAGTTTTTACAGAGGCTTAGTCATGCAAGATGAAAAAGTTCTAGAGATCTGCTGTACAACACTGCTTAGTTTACAAACAATACTGTACCATACACTTAAAAATCACTGTACCATACACTTAAAAATCTGTTAAGAGGGTAGATCTTATGTTACATGATTTTTACCACAATAAAAATTTTACAATTCTAGTTCAAGGCTAGGCCTTCCACTAGGTGAACCTCTTCACACATGGCCTCTTACTGCTAAGTTCAGGACAGCTGGCCACCAGGTGAGTGAGTGACAAAGGCGACGAGGTGTCGTAGTCTAGCCGATGCTGAAGAAACGAGTCTCAAGACCACAGACACTTAGGCTACTTCACAGGCAGCTGTGCTCAGGAAAAGGCTACATACTGTTAAGATCCCTGACTCTAGAAATCTCTACCTGGAGGGTCTTGGCAAACATAACAGGTGTATTTCTCAGGCACATTTTCTTCCAGTAATCCCATGCAGACCCCATGCTGCCAGCACTGGCACTCTTCACACTGTTAGAATTAAAGAAGCAATAAAAATTAAACTCAGAAGGTATCCTCCGTCCAAAAATAAGACCCACCTGTGGGGGAAGGGGACAGGGGGATGTAGAAGGAGAGGGGAGGGTGAGCACCCCCAACTGACTTACACAGGAACTGGGGCTGCAACCACTCATCTAGAACTGAGCTAGCGTATGGCAGCTACTGGCCACCTGGGGCTCTTTGTATTTATTTACATTAACAAATTAAGTTAACATTCAGTTCCTTAGTCCCACCAGCCACATCTTAAGTGCTCAATAACTACATAAGGCTAATGGCTACTGTGCTGAACAGCACAGATGAAGAACATTTAAACAGTGCTGGTCTCAGAAAAATGACTATTTTCGTTTCCATTTCTATAGGCTTTCATTGTTCTGATCACTTTATGAGGACACACAAAAACTGTTCAAGTCCTTAAGGAAAGGTTAACAGGGAATGACAAAAACCTGAGTTTGAATTCTGGTTCATTCATTCATTAGCTAAGTGACCTTGCACAGGTCACTTCTCCATCCTGGGCTTCAGTTTCCCCATCTGCAAAATGGGATACTAGTCCTACCAACCAACCACAAGGGGCTGTTTATGACGAATCAATGGGTCATGTACAGCAGCAACTATCTCACAGCCCAGAAAACAGCTTTACTGTATTAAGAGCCTATTACTACTACTACCAATGGGCAGGCTAATTCACTTTGATGCCTCCTGGAATAACCATGGGCTGGCACTTCGCATTTATTCTCTCTAAACCTTACCAAAGGTCACACAGCGGAAGAGAAGCAACAGTGAATCAGAACACAAGCCAGGCAACTTGCAAAGCTAGTTCTTTTAACTCCTAGACTCCACTGCCTTCCCTGGGCAATGGGAGAGGAAGGAGAAGGAGGGACAGGAGGCACAGAAGGAAAGAAAGGGGCAGACAATGAGGGCAGCCTTGGGAGACCTGAGGACAGTAAGCAAGCCTGAGGGCTAAAGGCCCAGAGGAGGAAATGGAAAGGAAAAAACAGATACCACCACGGATAGTACTTGAAGCAATTCCAAACCATGACCCTAAATCTTTGTACCCAACCAAAAGTATAGCTCTGGAAGGTGGACAGTGAGCTTCCTGACATGGCCTTATGGGTCGACCACCAGCCTGGACACAAGGGATTAAAAGGCCAAAGCTCAGCAAGTCTTCAGCCACTTGGAGTCAGACAGTCCCCGTCAGTAAGAGGGCTGTCGTGGGCAGACAGAAACCCTCTAGAAAGCTGATCATATCAGAGTCGACAGGGGCAGAGCTGGAAGAGAGGTTTCAGATGAAGATCTGGTCCAGATTCTTCAATTTCCAATGAGGACACTAAGGCTTGTTCAGAGGGAAAGGAAAGAGTGCCCGACAACAAAAGCAGTTAACAGCACACAAAAAACCACAGACTAATAATAAGAATGAAAGTCTCTCAGCATTGACTTTGTAAGTGTCTTAAGAACTAGGATTCCAAATACATGGTGATGGACGGAGAACTGACTCTGGGTAGTGAACACACAATGGGATTTATAGATGATGTAATACAGAATTGTACACCTGAAACCTATGTAATTTTACAAACAATTGTCACCCCAATAAACTTTAATTAAAAAAAAAAAAGAAAGAAAGCTATCTGGAGGAAGCAGTTCAAAAAAAAAAAAGCACTAGGATTCACCACAATTGAATCAAATACAGCCAAGTTGAATATTTCAGAATAACTTTTTTCATGTGGGTCTGGCTAAAATACATTACTCATTTTTTAAAAGTTTAAATTTAGAAATGAACAAGAATAACAGAAAAAATAAAATAAGAATAAGTCTAAGACTATCTAAGAATAAAACATCTAAGATAAAATATCTAAGAATAAAACATGCAACATCTCTATGAAGAGTTTTAAAAAGTTTTAAAATACTATTTCGAGGACACAGAGACTTATTAAGTCAATGGTGAGGTGTACTTTATTCCTGAACAGCCAGAGTCATTATCATGAGCATGTCATTTCTCCTTGGGTTAATCTATAAAAATAATGCAGTGCCAATAAAATTATAAATGAATAGCTTTGGAACTAGATAAAAGCTGATTTTAAAATTAATAGCCAGAAAATTTGTAAAAAAGAAGAGGGTACCAGCCCTACAAGGTATTTTTAAAATATTACAAAGATACAGTAATTAAAATAGAATTATACAAGTAAACATATAGACAGATGGATCGACGGAAAAGAAGAGAGAATCCAGAAAAGATCCAAATACATACCGAAAGAGTAAATAAAGATGAAATTGGTGGGGCATAATGTTGGGACAACTGGGTAGTAGTCATAGGTCTCACCTTATACCAGGATAAATTCCAGGTGGCTCAAATATTTATATGGTTAAAAAAAAAGGAAAAAGAAAAAGAAACCTCAAAAGTACCAGAAGAAACCGAGAGAAAATTCTTTTTATTAACCGTTCTATAAACTTTTATGAACTTCCAATGAGGAAGCAACTATTATTGAAATTTCAGAAGCCACTGAAGAAAAGTTAATATACTTGACCTCACAAAAACCAGTCTGTAAGGCAAGTCAAAATAGAGGTGACAAAGTGGGTACAAATATTTCTAACTGTTCTCAGAAATTCAAAAAGGTACTACAAAAAGCTTATACAAAGTAGTAAAATCAGCAACCATTCAACAAAAAAATGAAAAAGGACAAGAACAGACGAGTCAAAGGAAAAAAACCTAATTCTTAAATAAAAAGATGTTCAAATGAACTATCCAAAGAATAAATTAATGTACAACTACCTGAATTAATATAAATTAATGTGAAATAAAACAAGACTAATAAACACATACACAGTATTCGGGGATTACATGTAAACATCAATCACTTCTTTATACCTTTATGTACTGCCTGAAGTTTTTCCAATAAACATTTACTACTTTCACTATGAAAGTGTTATTCTCATGAAAAACTGTTTATAGAGCATAATTTTTATTTATACAGAGGGTGCCAAAAAATGTATACACATTTTAAGAAAGGAAAAATTTGTATTAAAATTGTAATACTCAATATATATCAATAACAAAAGATGAATACAAGTTTATGTGTATACATTTTTGGGCACCCCTGGTATATGCATGTGTATGTGTGTATTCCAAAATACGTATTAACTGGTTATCCCAAGGCAAAAATAATCTGGGCAATTCTTGTTTTCTTTTCTGTGATTTTCTGCATTTTCCAATGCTACAATTATGAAATTTTTTAAACGTTTATTTAAAAATAAATCACGAAATGGCTATATTAATAAACTGTTTTTTCCCACTTCTCTGAAAAGCCAAGATAAAAAAGTTCAACAGTACCTTGTACTTACAAGGGTGCTGGTGAGACTGCTCTTTGATTCTGCCTCCGGGGGGAGGCTTCACATCATACTATGACAAATAGTAGTATTTGTCAAAATTATAAATGCACATACCCTTCAGTCCAGGAATTCCACTTCCAAAACTTGGTCCCACAGGTATACTTACACAAAATTATTCATTACATCACTTAAGATTAGAAACAATCCAAATGTCCATCAACAGAGGAAGGGTTAAATAAATGATCATCCATCCATTCATTATGCAGCCATTTAAAAAAAATGAAGCTTTTTTATGTTTGAAAATGGAATGGTCTTCAAAAAAAGATATTGAAAATACTACATATAAAATAACATTTGTGTTTAAAAAGAAATATGGTTGCATAGTAATATGAATGTACTCAATGCCAATTCACTTAATTCCACATACACTTAAAAATGATCTATGCATACTTTGCGGAAAAAAAAGGAGGAAAAATGGAGAGAATATATTTGTTAATGCTTGTGTAGCCACAGAATGTTTCTGGAATGATATACAAAAAGGTGATGAGGCTGCCTACAGGGCAGGGTAGTTGAGGGACACAGGTGAGGGGGCTGCTTTGCTCTGTATACCTATGTTTACGTTTTAGACTTTGAACTATGTGACTACATTCGCTAGCAACAAATAAACAACACGAATTTCAAAACAAACAAAACTTTTTGAATGGGCTCCTTGTTAAAACTGGTACCCAATCTTTACTGGGGTTTGGCACCTAATATATATTTTTGTTGGCCTACGGCAAAGGTCGGCAAACTACAGCCCACAAATCAGATGGAGTCCTGTTTTTGTAAATAAAGTATTATATGAACATGTTCACTCATGCTCATTCATTTTACATGTTGCCGACAGCTGCTTGGGGCAGAGTTGAGTAGTTAGGACAGAGACCGTATGGCCCTCAAGGCCTAAAATATTTATTATCTGGTCTTTTAAGAAAAAGTTTGCCCTGGAGCAATTAAAATTAATGCACGCATCTTCTAGAAAACAAACTTTCAATGTATTCTAGGGTTATACAAATTATCAAAGTTAAAAATTTGTTTTAAGAAAAGATTATTTGACCCTTCCTACATGATGAATACATTTAAAACTAGACGATGAATAAACTGAAGAAGTTTTAAATGTATTAGCTCCTTCTAAATTTACGCCTTTTGCTAAAAGTTACTCAGTAGAAAAGGTGCACTGCTCACAATGATAAGGAAAAGTAAGAACCTGTCCCTCTATAACACAATGCCAGCTGGACAGCAGGAAAAGCCTACAACAAAACCCAACAAGTCCTGAAGTGAGCTCATCACCACGATGCCAGATAGGAAGGCACAGTGTGAGCTGAGCTGAGGGGAAGGCCCTGGGAAGCAAGAGATGGAGCTCAGTTCCTGACTCTGCCATGTGACAGCTGGTGTGGCCTCACTAGCTCCCGACTTTGTTTCTTTATATAGCACAGAATGGCACATCAAGCTCTATCCCCCAAACACCCTGCGATCCTTGCTACTTATAAAGGACCACAGTGGGTCAGCACTGGGTCTCATGCTAATTAGCCGGAATAGCCTTGGCAGGGCCACCTCCATTACTCACTCACCAAAGATGTCTAGGGACAAACGAGGACCAAATCAGGCTTCCAAGGCCTGGAACTAAGCACACACCCAGAGGCAGGATAAAAACTAACAATCTGTAACATCCTTTTTAAAATGCACAGGGAAACGTGTTCCAAGCTTAATGTTATAATTCTGCACTGTTAGGCTAGCTCAGTATTACGTTGTCCTTGGAACAAAGCTTTTCCTCCCATCCTGATTAATCAAAGTGACTGCACAGCATGCTGCTTCAGGAAAGTCACCCATACAAAGGCCACGTGCATCGGGCTCATCTCACAAAAAAAGAAAAACAACTAAGCGATTGAAATGCTCCAAGTCGTCAACTATCCCAACCGTGGCTGCGCATCCGACCTCATGGGAACAGGCCCACCACTCATACTTCTAAACTTCAAAGTGCAGATTATCCATTTGGAGCTTTCAAAACGACCGCTTTTACCTGTTATACATTTTGGGTTTCTGTGAAAGAGAACGGTTCCTCTTTCACAGAAACCCAAAGAGAGGGGTTCTGATGCTGAACAAGTTTGAAAACGGCTGACCTAGGCATCCTGAAGGTCATCGTATCAGGTAGCATTTGAGACCATTCATGTATGTACCCGGAATTCCCAGAGGTTATCATGAAGGCTATTCAAAAGGAAAGACACTCCCCCCAAATCCTAACCAGTATAACCATGACTAAGAAACTCACCTTCTCTGGACAACCAGGCAGCTGCCAAGACATGCAGGGTATTTCTGACAGCCCTTGTAGTCAGCCAGAGAGGAGCCACCTCCACCAGAACCGTGATTAAGAGCAAGAGAAGGGCCAGAGGCAAGCAGGCAGGGAGGCCCAGCCCACAGGCACCTCCCAGCGATGGAAATGACAGATACAAGTGTCAGCAAAATAAAAAACAAGAAACAGACAAGTTATCAAACTGGCCTCCATGACTTTAGGCCATAAAGAAAATTCCCCTCAGAGAGAAGGTACGGGTCCGCAGGAAGATTAAACTGCCAGAGATTCAGGGCGCTGCTGTCCAACTCCTTCCTCACTGTGTGACCACAGGCAAGGCTCTTCCCAGTTACGGGTCCCCACTGCCCCAAGCAGAGCACGAAAGGTGTAGACTCAGTGATCCCTCAAGTCCTCTCTTCTTCTATAACAGGCTATTGACACCAGCCTGAGATTCGGAGGAAACTGAACCAAACAAGCAAAACTCGATGTACTGCTAACACTGCCTACCTGGGGCTTCTGACATGACCTGTTATTTTTGCAAGCCTCCAACTGCAGTCCCTCGAAATTCCCTCCAAGGACCAACTTGCGCTTCTCTATACCTGTCTCCTGGAAGCTCTACCTACCTGAATCATGAAGTCATTTTCCTCCTGAACCTCGCAGATGCAGCGGACCACTTCAAAATCATAGCGGTCGTCCCCATCCAGTTCCTCGTCTGGGTTGGTGGTCACGTCGACGTCCTGCCCATACTCCTCATCGCTCCAAAGGAAGCTCTCAGAAGAGCACTCACTCAGATTATCCTCCTCTGGGAAAAAAGGGAAAACAACAGCCACTATTTTAAATTATGTTATAGACTTTTCAAACTCCTACATTGTCAACAGTGGAAATGACCTCACAGACTTACTCTATGAACTTTCAGAGCTGGGAAATGGAGACTCCAATCTGTTCCTAGGGCCTGTCATCTAGTAACAGCCCAAACAATATGGGTTACTTAGCAGTGAACTGAACTCCACTTCCTCATTTTACTGAGAAGCCCAAGGTAAGTGGCTGCTCAAGGTCACAGAGCTCATCTCTGCAAAGCTGCAACTCCTCATGAACGTATAGGTCACCATCCCTCAGGACTCACACATGTTCTTCAACTTCATCCCAGCCGACCAACCCGGACCTGACTTACAGTCAAGTCTGTATCCAGAGTCACCTTTAAAACTCTGTAGATGGTGGGGAGTGAAGAAGGGGCAGATTCCAGGGGTAATCAGAACTAGAATCTGCTTAGTCAGTTACAGCTAACCTTTACTGATCACTTATTCTATACCAGATACTGTTCTAAGTATTTTCTACATGTTTATTAACTCCTTTAAAATTCACAATCACCCTATAAATTGCTAGAGAAGGGGTAGCTTCAAGGTTGACTCAGATTTCCCTGAGCAACCAGGTCAGATGCAGAGGCCATCAGACAAGAAATGGAGGAAAGCGAGGGCAGGTGTGCAAGGGGATGGGGATAATGGATTTGGTTACGGACACACCAGCTTGGAGGTCCCTAAAAGACATTCAACTAAGAGCAAAGTTGGAAAGAAGGGAAGTTCAGGGAAGGTACAGAATGGCCTTTGTTTCGTGTGATGTACTTCTTATTTTAAAAATATAACAGATTATGCTTGCAGAGAGCCTAGGGAGTAGATTGCAGTATCCACATAAACCCAGCCTTCTCTGACTGTAGTGCGATGGAAATGATCAAGCCAGCAGGGCCCCCTTACCGGATACTTTCACTTTCCCTTTGTGGTTTCCGGATTCTGAGCCATGGAGCTGTGGGCTCATATGGACCCCCGGCTTGTGTGAAGACCCACACCTGGTGACAGCAAATGCTTTGGGTGGAGAGGGTTCCTGGGAGGTGTCACTGATCTCCTCACTGCAGGGGCATTCTGGAAGAACAGGATCAGGAAGGAATTAGCACCCCCAGACATCATCAGGGCATTCCAGAATCAATCCCATCCAACCAGCGGTACCACTGTTCAAACAGCTCAAAGGTTTGAGAGCAATTCGAGTACAAAGGGGTGTGGAGGAGAGACTTAGAGATTAATTCTGCTGGCTATCTCTGAGGACCTCAAAACCAAAAGCGTCCTCCTCCTCATCACCTCTCTTCCCCCTTTTCTGGTAAGATTGTTTTTCTAAGCCACAAGATACACTGAGAATAAAATGTGGTGTCCCTTTAGCCACATTTGAAAGATTGAAACACTGATTTTCTTACAAACCCAACATTTCTGTGAGGGCTAGACATATTCTTTTCAAGAAGTGAATCCTTTCCTAAAAGGGTTCAGATATGTGTTCGAGTTGCATCTGTACGCAAATACAGTCCTTTGCCTGCATACCCTCTGCTACTATGAGGCTTTCATACGTATTGCCCTGTGACAGGGCACACTGGCCAGTGCAGCCCAAGGGAGGGCTTTTCTAAATGCCAGTGGCCTTCTAACTCCGGGGTGAGTGGGCTCCTCCCCTGCCAGGGCCCATGCTCGGCTGAGCTCACAAGCTCCATTAAAGGGCTGCTGGCCCTTCCTCTCCTCCGTGCAGGCTGGGAGGCCAGGCCTGGGGAGAAAGCAACCCCGTGGCCCACCCCTGCATGGTAAGGAAACCCTAGGGAAACATTACCAGGTTTGGTTTTCTTTTTCTTTTTCTTTTTCTTCTTTGGCTTCACTCTCACAAACTCTTTGAATTTCTTCTCTTTATTCTTTTCCTTGTCTTTTGCAGCTAGAAATAAATACAAGTGTAAGTATTGGCATTCTAATGCTTTGTTTTCTACTCTGGGTATTTATTGTTAACTAAGTAAGCATGTCCAACATAATGAACGAAAATAGGTGGTAGAACAGAGTTCCGGGTCTGTTCTGCCTGGAAGGTCACCTTCCATCGCCTTCATGGCTCTGGATCCCCTCCTCCATCATTTAGCCTTCAGACCTGGAGTCAGCAAATTCTGGCCACCGCCTGTTATTGTGCCTAAATTTTACTGAAACACACCACGCTCATTCATTATATGCTGACTATGGCTGCTGTCATGCTTCAACAGCAGATCTGAGTAGTGAAGACAGGGACCTTGTGACTCTCAAAGCTGAATATTCATTGTCTGACCCTTTACAGAAAAAGTTTACTGACCTTACTTAGATCAATGTTTCTCAATACTGGTGTATCACATACTGCAATCACTGGGGGAGACTTAAAAAGTGAATGCCGGGGGTGGGGGGTGGGTGATGAGGGTAAGGAGGATCAAATATATGGTGATGGAAGGAGAACTGACTCTGGGTGGTGAACACACAATGGGATTTACAGATGATGTCATACAGAATTGTACACCTGAAATCTATGTAAATTTACTAACAATTGTCACCCCAATAAAATTAATAAAAAAAAAAAGTGAATGCCCAGGTCCCACCCCCAGAGATTCTCATTTAATTGGCTTCAGGTGTGACCTGCGTGTCAGGATTTTTTTTTTTAACTCTTTTTTTCCTTTTCAATTCACAAAACATAAAATTACCCATGAAAAACGACCAATTCAAACCTTCCAAATACCACAACTTCATTCTCTGCTACTCTCCACAGCAAAACTCCTTAAGTTATTGATACTCCCATCCAAACTTTTTGTCCCTGCTCAGCATCATACTAAACATCCCAGCTAGTACAATAAAATACAGATTGGAAAAGGAAGACATAAAACTATCTGCATAGACATAACTGGCTATGTGGTAAACCCCGAAGAATTGACAAAAAAACAAAAATTGGAACTAACAGTAGTTATAGCAATGTTACAAGATATAAGGTTAATATACAAAAGTCCATTGCTTTCCCATATATTAACAATGAACAGTTGGAACTTGACATCAGTAAATAGCAAAGAGGCCTGTATGTCTGCATTGGAATTGAAATTAGAATTAGGTAGAGGGAAAGATGATGATGCAGAGTAGAGGCAGATCACACAGGGCCTTATAAGGAAGTTGGCCTCACCATGAGGGATTGAGGGGGCTTCTGGAAGGATCTGAGTAAAGGAGTAATAGGACGTGATGTACCTTCACCCACACACATACAGAAACTGTTGCCCAATCGAGTTCTTAATTTGTAAATCCAGGTCTTGATAGCCTCCAAACTAAAGTAACCGTATGCATTAGTTCAGTGAAATGCGACCAGCATTAACCCAGTCAGTAGCAGAACTGGCTGAAGAAGAGGTGTCACCTAGGTCCTGGATCCCTGAGCTCAAGGTGAACACGTAAGGTCTACACTGCCAAAGCCAGGGCCTGCCCTGGCACCTAAGTAAGGGGTGCCTTTGCACTTCTCTAAAACCAACCTTGTTTGCATTTCACATTTTATAATACAGCATCACACCTTCAGGGAACAACAGGCAGTGAGAGAAGGATGGGGCAGGTCATTCCATACAAGGGATTCCTGAAGACCCCACATTATTCAAATGCACACAATTTATGATTAATATTCTCGTACAATAAAGGTATAATGAACACACTCTCACTGGCCTTCCAGCTTTGAAATCATGTAGTTGATGAATTTTCTCAGTTTCTTGGGATCTGCATTAATTCAGATTTTGTACATAAAACTTTTTATAATTCACTACTTCAAACTGGTAAACTTCAATTTTGCATAAAATCCAAATACCTTAACATCATTACCACTTTATATAGAAGGAAGTGCAATTCAGAGAATCTGCAAGATCACATAAATGAATGTACAGAAAAGGAGAAGTGAGACCTGTCAGAGCACGTGGGCCTCCAAGTCCCGAGCCCGTAACAGGAAACGAGCACAGGGCATGGGTCAGCTCCATAGCTTACCCCCACCACCCTTCCCTGGCGGGGCACGTTTCTCCTTTCACATAGTGCTTGCTGGGGGAGTAGACATGGTGGACACCTCCAGAACCTTTCCTACCCCTACCTCACTGTGCAGCATCTAAAGGGTTTGGACAGCATTGACTCCACACTCAGTAAACCAGTAAGAGTAACCCCATGCCCCGCGTGTCAGTGACAGGCTTACATAGTCTGAGCCTGGGCCAACTAGTTCCGAAGGCAGGAACAAGAATGGACTATTCCGACCCAAACTTAGGACTCTGGTCCAATGTTAATAAAAAGGGTATTCTCTTACTCTCGTTAGGTTTGAAGGAAGCAGCACGGAGCCTTAAACGATACTGGCTACCATCTATGACCACAAGGGTGTTCAACCTGAACACCGCAGTGACAGGCGAGAGGGAAAGACACTGGGTCCTCAATCAGCAGGCCTGGAGTTGTACCTCCCCTGGACTCCCTGTTAGGTGTAACTAAAAGCATCCAAAGTGTTAACGGTGGGTCAGAAACATGGGTCAGAAACATGGGCACGTTAAGCTTTAAAGAGGCTCCTCCTCAGGCTTCAATTAGAGGAGTAAACGATGAAGACAAAAAGAAGAGATATTCCAGTTGTTCTATAGAAGCCCATGTTCCCTGAGGGAAGAGGGAAGAGAGAAGCCTTCAGAGGCTCACCCTGGCTTCTGGCTGAAGACTGTGAAGTTGTATGTGGCCTTAGGTGGCAGAGCTCACAGGGAGAATTGTTACTAAGGTAACCCACGTGAGTCCCTGAGGAACAGGGGCAGACAAGGGGACAACAGGCAGCACTCATTCAGATTACCCACATGCACAGGAAGTCTCGTGAAGGGAGGCATTCTTATTTCCCAGTCCAGGTCCCAGGGGCAGAGTATCCTTCCCTTAAATACAGCAGAGCCTAGAGGTGAGAGTATGGGCTGTACAACTAGATTCAAACCGTGGCTCCACCACCTGCTGAATATGTAGGCATTGCTTCAGGTGAATCCATCTCATCTGCACCTCAGTTCCAATCTAAAGAGTAGAAACAGGGGCCGGCCCGGTAGCTCAGGCGGTTAGAGCTCCATGCTCCTAACTCCAAAAGCTGCCAGTTCGATTCCCACATGGGCCAGTGGGCTCAACCACAAGGTTGCCAGTTTGACTCCTGCAAGAGATGGTTGGCTGCGCCCCCTGCAACTAGCAACGGCAACTGGACCTAGAGCTGAGCTGTGCCCTCCACAGCTAAGATTGAAAGGACAACAACTTGACTTGGAAAAAAGTCCTGGTAGTACTACACACTGTTCCCCAATAAAATCCTGTTCCCCTTCCCCAATAAAATCTTAAAAAAAAAAAAAAAGTAGAAACAATAGTACTCATCTCCTAACGTTTGTTTTGAGGATTAAATAAGACACTACAAGTAAAGAACTCGGCATGCTGCCCAACACATGGCAAGTATTCAAATAGTAGCTGTTATTATCTTGTTTGTGACATTCTGCCCAGAAAGTGGCGTTGGTCTGCTATCAGCTCTCTCTTCAAATAGCTTAGCCAACTGTTCCGCGACCCGTAGAACATGTACCTGGCTGTAGGGCTTTGTCCTGAATGCCCAGATTCAGTTGGACCAAGAGCGACTTCCTGCCAGTCCTCTGGATCAGAGAACAGCTTGTCACCTGAGGAGGGCAAGGCTTTTCCAGGATGGCCACTTGTCCTCTCGTCAGGCTGCAGACTCCCATCAAGAGAAATACCTTCTTGCTCCCTCTGCACAGCCTGCTCCCTATTTCTCCATCAGATCATCACACCAGACTGCTGCTTCCAGGAAGGAAGAAGAAACAATAACATCCCCCTCCCCCATGGGCGAATAGCTTGTACACCACAGAGCTGGGGCAAGCGCAGACCAGATCGTGTCTGACCTCCACGAGAGGCAGGGATGACTCGATCAGCTTCTCACTGCCTATCGGAGAAGTGATGCGCACAGCCTAACACCATCATGTCACCATGTCCACCTTCCTGGCCTCATCTCCCATCAGTCCCTGACCCCAGACATCAGCCCAAAAGGGCCCGCCAATAAACCCCTCCCTCGAACCCTGCATTTTCTTTTCTTTTTCTTTTTTGCTTTAGCTCATGGCAGAGACTGCTATGCCTTTCCCAATACCCATTTCTCCACTTAATGCACAGGAAAAGAGAACATGTTCCCAGCTTCCCCTGACTGAGGGATAGCCAAGTACCAGAGGTTCAGGATATGAACAGAATTGACGTGGGGTAGTCTAGGTTATATCCTTACAAAAAGAGGCATGCTCTCCCTTTCCCTGCCCAGCAGCTGGAAGACAGGCAAGGTGGTGAGCAATCATGGACCATGCAGAGGAAAGCCACTCCTCGGGCCTGCTGGGACACTGAGGAGAAGGCTGGCCTCAGACAACTTCACACAGCCACCGCACATAGGTTCTGTGACTTTAAGTGAAGAGCTTGCAGTCTGGACTGAGAGGGAAATAAACTTCTATCTTATTGAAGCAGCTACTTTAGCATCGTAATCTGTATCCTAATTAAGCTCATACTGCTCTCTTCCCATTAAGGGGACAGACGGCACATCCCTGTGAGAAGGCCAGTCTAGTACCACAAGAAAAGGTACAGATGGCGACAAAGAAGTACCCACTTTGGTGTCCCAGGGCTCATTCTGGCCTAAAGCCAAGGTTTATCCAGAGGTAGAATATGAACCAAATGGATGTGACAACAGGTAAGAAGCACAGGTGAGGTTCCCGTTGATCCTAGAATGTTCTTTCTGGGCCAAACCTCTAGTCAAGACTGAATGCATTTATGCAGAATCAGACCCAAATACCAAGGAAGCCCGAACTTGTCCCTGAAGAGAATTTATTAAATACATTCTGATATTCTGAGAAACTTCATTTGGAAAAGCAAATCTAAATTGACCTTCCAAATTCCCTTACGGGACTGAAGGCCTCGCTGAGGGAAGAGGAAACCCATGAAGGCCTGAGTCAGAGGGGCACCTTCGGGACAGATGATCATGCCAGTTTGCTGCCCTCAATACCCCTGAACCTTTGCTCTGCTTGTTCCCAGCACAGGGTACCTTTTCCCATCCCCCTGCCTTCTGGTCCTACCCTCACCCTTTCAGGCCTAACTCAAATGTCACCTCCTCCTCTCGACATCCCACCCTTGCTCTATATGCAAAATTTGAATCTGTGTTCCGACAGCACTTTATGTGTCCCTGATATAAGACTTAGCCCTTTTCACTGTATCTGTTTCTGTGCTTTTCTCCCCATGTGAAAGGGCTTTGTCTCGTTCATGCCTAGTCTGACATCATCACTTTAGAAATGAGAAAATGAGATCTGTGAAGAGCTCAGATCACAAGCAGACAGGAGCAGGACTGCTACTAAGATTTGGTCTATAGACTCTCAGATCACGACTGCTTCTCCTGCTCAAGGTTATTGGCAGGAAAAAAAAAGTCTCTGCAGAGTGTTTTCTGGTCCTGACGGACTAGAAGAGCCAGGAATCTCCATCTGAGAAATCCATCAGAATCCAAGTTTCTATTTGCCATAATCAGAGCACTCAGCATAACAGGGGTACTTTTTTTTTTAAGGTAATTATCCCCAAGCAGCACAAATTCTATAATATTCTGTCTTCTACTTAAGCATAAGGTCAAGTCCAGGACACAGGCTGCCTGGTGTCAGAGTCTCACCTTGAAATATGTCCTCAACTGAACTCCCCACAACTGTCTGAAATGCTACTCCTAAAAGATAAAGGCTCTCTTAGAAATCTGAAGTGAAACCTAGGTATGCCAAGAAAACAGGCAAGTGACTGAGCTGGTTTTATTCTTTCAAATCTTATAAAATTTAGTTATCGGATTAGTCAATTACCAGCAAAACCATGAGGAAACAGACGGAGGCTTTGAAGGGAGAAAAGTGAGGGGAGATGCCTGGAACAGGGGGGTGCCTTCTGGAGTTCTGGGGCCTGTGGAATCTTAACCCCCTGCTGTTTGCTCTCACTGATAGCCAGAAGCATGATGAGGGTCTAGACCCCAGTACACAGAAGACAATAACTGAGGCACCTGCTGGTCAGTGGCAGAAACAGGACCTAACTCTTCTTTAGATCAATTAGCCTATGGTAAAATTGGCTTCATTATACACCCTTTCACTTAAAGTCTCAGAATCTATCGACAACATTAAGTGAGGACTTAGTATGAGATCCGAGGACAGTACATAAAAGTAGAAAATCAATCACCCAGGCTTATTAATTATACCAAATGGCAACTCTGTCTATTTCACACACAGGGTCAGAGACCACCTTTGTCTGCATGGCCCTGACCTACTGTCCTGAAACCTGATTTTATACCTGCTGTCAGATGACCCAGAGTTGTACATGCCATCTAATAACTAATGTATTTTAATGGCGAAGCTATAAGCTTCCAACATATATCATAATGTTACAATTTCAGGTAAAAAGATGCTGAGAAGCTCATAGAATTTACAGGAAACTCGTTAATTTTTCTGCAGTTCCCCAGAAATGTGTAATTTTTCAATTTCTGTAAGTTTCAGAAAAAATCTCCAAAACAGGGTATCTGTAATAAAACATAACCCTTACTAGCACCATTATAGTTTCTATGTAAAATATACAGTGCTGTACTGTTGGTGGGATTGCAAACTGGTGCAGCCACTATGGAAAACAGTTACTCAAAAAATTAAAAATAGAACTACCTTATGACTCAGTAATGCCACTTCTGGATATTTAATTGAAGAAATCCAAAACACTAATACGAAAAGATATCTGCACCCCTATGTTTACTGTAGCATTGTCTACAATAGCCAAGATATGGACGTAACCTAAGTGTCCATCAATAGAATACTGGATAAAGAAGATGTGGTACATATCTACAATGGAATACTACTCAGTCATAAAAAAAGGATGAAATCTTACCATTTGTAACAACATGGGTGGACCTATAGGGTATTGTACTAAGTGAAATTAAGTCAGAGAAAGACAAATACCATATGTTCTCACACGTGGAAGCTAAAGAACAAAACAAACAACAACAAAAAAACCAGAAATGGATACAGAGAACAAACTGATTATTACCAGATAGGAGGGAGTTTGGGGGGCTGGGTGAAAAAGGTGAAGGGATGCAGTACAAAATGGTAGTTACAAAATAGTCACAGGGATGTAAAGCAAATCATAGGAATACAGTCAATAATGTTATAAAAACTATGTATAGTGCCAGGTGGGTACTAAACTAACTGGGGTGGGGTCACTTCATAAATTATATAAATGTTTAACTATGCTGTACACCTGAAACTAATATGAAATAATAATGAATGTCAACTGTAACTGAAAAATAAATAAACAGTGTTACAGGGAAATGTCTTCAGTTGCAATTATGTTGAAATCAGACTCAAATTTGGACCTCACAAGAAAATCATGTCACCTTTTAGTTCTTTTGTTCCTTTTGTCCTACCAGCAGGGATGGGTAATGGAATAGCACCCATGCTGTTCTGAGCACAAGTTGTGCTGGCTTTGGAAGGAGCTCTCTTTCCTTGACTGTCTAAGCGACTGTCCTTCACAGGCTAAGCAACTTTCTCAAGGTAACTTGAGCAGCAAGACACTGAGGTAAGAACAACAGTTAGGTACCTCTACTTCTTCCAGGAGGGCCACAGCTCCATGATGTTAACTCCTGAGATCACTTGTCATTTTCAATCTTTTGGGACTCAACTGGACCAGACCAACCTAATACCTGCTTTCTGTGTCAGAAATGCAAGCACTGTGACCTGAGCAGCAGAACCACCCTCGGTGATACAGACACAACACAAAATGAAAATACTTACTTGGGGAACTGGCAGAGACTCGCTTCCTGGTCAGGCTCTCCTGGCTGGCCTTGTCTGAAGCTGAAGAGCCCCTCGTTTGGACATGCCTCTTTCCTGGGTTCTCCTCTGGCTCTGGAGACTTCTCCATTCCGTGGAAATACTTCATGTGATAGTGCAACAGTTTGGCTTTGCGGAAAAATTTTAAACAATCCACAACCTTGCACCTAAATTTGTGGTCTAGGTCGATAGCTGGTGCTTTCGATGTCACGAAATCATCTGTTTTCTTAAAAGTATTTGTTACTGAAAAACAAAAACAAAGATCCCTTGTGCTTACCTAATTATTACAATATACACATTAACACATGGCAGTAGAAAGTGAAAGAGTAGCATACATACAAAGCTGCGGCATCAATCAGACTGCCATTACCTCCCAAGATTACTCTTTGGAGAGAATGGATATAACTTCAGGGTAAATAACAGAGACTCAACTGTGATACACCTTTTGAAAGAAGTGATCAACTTTGTTTGCTTGTTTGTTTGTTTGTTTGTATAAAGATGCCATATAAGTTCTCATGGTTTCAGACTTAGGGAAAAGAACAAGGGAAAATACTAAAAACAAAAATCAGGATCCCAACCCAGCACTTGTTATTCATGAGTTGGACCAGATTCAGACTCAACACCATTCTGGTACCTCTCTGTGTAGACAAAACCAGGGTCATTCTGATGGGATCTCTTTATTAAACCTAAAGGATCTTACGATAGTTTTTGCACAAGGAGAATGTAACTGTTACAAAGGTTTTGGTATTGAGCTTTTTTGAGATTTCACTACCATGTACTTTGATCAAAATGACTCAGAGACTATAAGGGGGGGAAAAAAAGGCAATGAACTGAATGGAGCTCAAGAAGAACTTGGAGGACTCAATGATTAAATTCAAGAGACAACAAAGTTTGAGTCTCCCAAAACCAAATCAACAGAAGTCAATGGTCTGTCTATGCTTCAATGACAAAGAGTAAAGGTGTCAAAAGGCCTTCACATGTATTAGAAAATCAGTTTAATTATGGTCAGTAACAGTATAACAATTATATATGGGGTCAAATGGGTACTAGACTTGGGGGGATCACTTCCTAAGTTATATAAATGTCTAATCACAATGCTGTACACGAGACTAATATTATATTGTATGTCATTGTAACTGAAATTTTTAAAAAATTTTTAATCAGTTTACTGAAGACTCCCTCCACAATGCCCTCACCCCAATGAGAGCAATGACCTTAAACTCAAGTAAGTCACTCCTACTCTACAGAATAGGTCACCCAAGAATAGCCTTTCTTGAGTGAATCAAATTTTTCCTAAATGTAATGACAGAAGTTCCATTAGAAGCAGATAGTGTGCTGAATCTCTGGTAAATGT
Source organism: Rhinolophus hipposideros (assembly GCF_964194185.1). NCBI lineage: Eukaryota > Metazoa > Chordata > Mammalia > Chiroptera > Rhinolophidae > Rhinolophus > Rhinolophus hipposideros. Next base: position 19,578,236 of record NC_138068.1, read on the forward strand.
TATGATTACTTTTCAAGTACCATTCCAGAATCAAAAGGAATTTTAAAAATTCGTAAACTCAATTTAAATCATACTCTATTTCCAATGCAGCACTAGGGAATGATTGTAAAACTGGGGGGCTTTATGATCTGATACATGCTGTTATAATATATGGGCAATTTTAAAAAGTACAATATTCTACACACAGACACACACATCCCAAAGCAAAATACCTTAAAATCATTTTCTATCCATGACAAGAGATTTAAGAAGCTCAAAATAGTTAGAAGCAGTTAAGAGAACAAAAAGCAACAAAGTAAAATGGAATACATACTTCTCAGACTAATAGTTGTACAGGACAAGCATGTCAGTGGAGAAATTCAAAACTCAAACCTCCAATATATCCTAAAATTCTTTCTTAGAACTAAATACAAACGGTTTCTCTGGAATTTCCTCTTCTTGGTCCAATGAGTTTGAACCATAGAGATCTGTCACTTTTTTAGGTTAAAAAGGTTAAATATTGGCCATTTCATACGGTACAACCTAATAATTCCTCTTCCATATGACACAGTCTTTCAAAAATTATTGCAGGGCCGGCCCAGTGGCTCAGGCGGTTAGAGCTCCATGCTCCTAACTCCGAAGGCTGCCAGTTCGATTCCCACATGGGCCAGTGGGCTCTCAACCACAAGGTTGCCAGTTCAATTCCTCGAGTCCCACAAGGGATGGTGGGCTGCGCCCTCTGCAACTAGCAACGGCAACTGGACCTGGAGCTGAGCTGCGCCCTCCACAACTAAGACTGAAAGGACAACAACTTGAAGCTGAACGGCACCCTCCATAACTAAGATTGAAAGGACAACAACTTGACTTGGAAAAAAGTCCTGAAAGTACACACTGTTCCCCAATAAAATCTTTTTTTAAAAAAAGTATTGCAGACAACTCCACTTACTGCATGTGAACAAAGCGAAGGTCTGCGATAGAGTATTAATGCCTGCCACCACCTGACTACAGCAATCAAGTTCATGTAAACTCAGCCATCCTCTGACTCGTGTTTAAAACCCAGGTTTGTGACATACTTATTTATAATGCCAAAAAAGAATACTAAAATATAAACATCTTTTGAATTTTTAAAAAATTTTAAGAATTGAAAACGATCTCCAACAAGTGGTGGTGCTGGGAAAACTGCACATTTACATGCAAAAAGTGAAATTGGACCACACTCTTACACCATATACCAAAACAAACTCCGGATGGATTAGAGACTTAAAACATAAGTACTAACACCATAAAACTCCTAAAAGAAAACATAGGTAGTAAACTATTTGACACCAGCCTGAGCAATATCTTTTTGGATATGTCTCCTCTAGCAAGGGAAACAAAGCAAAAATAAACAAATGGGAGTTCATCAAACCGAAAAGTTTCTGCACGGCTATGGAATCTATAAACAAAACCAAAAGACTGAATGGGAAAATAGATTTGCAAATGATATATCAATAAGGGGCTGATATCCAAAATATATAAGGAACTCATACAACTCAATAACAAAAAAAAATAATCCGACCCAAAAATGAGCAGAGGACACGAAAAGACATCTCTCCAAAGAAGATATACAGATGGCTAAAAGACATATAAAAAGATGCTCAACATCACTAATCATCATGGAAATGCAAATAAAAACCACAGTGAGATAATCATTTCACACCAGTCAGAATGGCTATTATCAAAGAGTCAACAAATATCATATTTTGGTGAGGATGTGGATAAAAAAGGGAGCGCTGTGTACTGCTGGTGGGACTGAAAATTGGTTGCTGCCACGGTGGAAACCAGTATAGAGATTCCTCAAAAAACTAAAAATAGATTTACTATACAATCCAGCAGTTCCACTTCTGGGTATTTATCAGAAGAAAACAAAAACAGTAATTTGAAAAGACACATACACCCTATATTCACTGCAGCATTATTTACAATAGCCAAGATATGGAAGCAACCTAGGTGTCCGTCGATAGACGACTGGATAAAACAAGATGTGACACACACGCACACACGGAATACCACTCAGCAAAAAAAAAAGACTGAAATCTTGCCATTTGTGACAACATGGATGGACCTAGAAGGTATGAAGCTAAGTGAAGTAAGTTAGAGAAAGAATATCATATGGTTTCACTTCTATGTGGAATCTAAGAAAACAAATGAACTAAACAAAACAAAACAAAAACAGACTCATAGAAACAGAGACCACAGGGATGGTTGCCAGAGAGCCAGGGGGTGGGGGTGAAAAACGTGAAGGGAGATAGTCTGTAATCCTGTGGTTTAAGTTTGCATGGTTGACAGACGATTACTAAGAATTACTGGAGTGAGCACATTGTTAGGCATAAAAATGCTGAATCACTCACGATATTGTACACCTGAAACTAATATAACTAATGTTGTATATCAATTATACTTAAAGAAAAAATAAAAATAATGTACATTTAAAAAAAAGAGTTGAGTATGAAAACTATGGACCAACTCTATGAAGACTTTGCATCCGGGGTACACATGCTGATCGTGTGGATGAGGCAAAGACAGGGCAGTAGTTAAAAGTGTGGACTCGGCGCTGGACAGCCTGGTTCAACTCTTGGCTCCTCTGCTTATGTCACCTGCCTGTTTCCTCATGTGCAGGATGGAGATAATAATGGTAACTTCTTCACTGATTTGTGAGAATTAAATCAATTACATGTGAAGATCCTAGGAAAGTGTCTGGCATGTACGTGTCATGTTGCTATTTTGTGTTTATGAACAAATGGGAACAGCCTTTCAGGAATTAACCTGTTCATTAGCAGGAGAGCAGAGGGCCCCACCACTCCCAGCCTCACTGCATGCCCATGCCAGAGGCAGCATGCTATCATGGAAACAGCCCAACTTTAAATCCTACCTCATCCTTCCTTCGCTGCATAAATAAGCTGTGCATATTTTTTTTGAACTAATCTGATCATCCAGTTTCTCATCTACAAAAGGGAATAATACCGTCTATTTCAAAGAGCTGCCTAGGAGGCTATAGACAACATATATATGTGGCACAAAGCCGACCATTTCAAATATAAAATATACCTTATAAATAAATAGGCTTACGTCATTTATGGAGCAGCTGGAGACAGCCATTACAATTATCAACCAAGGTGAAACAGCCTTTGAACCAGCCCTCGTAGCTCTGGCTGGGAGGCAAAGCGCCATGCAAGCACTCAGGTTTGTCTGCATCTTCTAAAACTGTGACATCCAAACCAATCACAAGATTTCTAGTACGGCTATTCCCTGGGATTATTACCTCCACTGTTTAAGACATTTCACTTTTACTAATGCAACTAAATCATATTATACGATGCTGGAAAACAACAAGCTTAGGCCCTCGAAATCCTAAACTCTGTGTTGTCTTTGCATTTCCATTTTCCCCAAAGAGTTTTCTCAAACTATACACTGGAAGTTACATTTATCGCTAACAAAGTCCATCTGATTATTTTAGCCCAAGAATTTCATAACTCTCAACTCTGTAATCCTGTGTATTCTTAGGTCTTTTTCCAAGTTGTTGATAAAGATCCAGTAGATGGCCATTAGAACACCTTTCAGGCTGACACTGACCAATTAATCCACACCGGCTGGGCAGAGGTGCCTGAGCCTATTCAATCTCACCTATGAAGATCACCAACGCACTCATGTAGCTATTTCCTGCGTCCACAGATCGTTTTCAAGAGAGATGTGGTCAAACCACCTGCTGAAATGAAGATATACCTGGTCTGATAGTGCTATAGATCCCCCAAATGCGTATGTTGAAAACCTAATCTCCAATATGATGGTATTTGGAGGTGGGGCTTTTGAGAGGGGACTAGGTTATGAATGGGACTAGTGCTCTTATAAAAGAGACCCCAAAGACTCCCCTACCCCTTCCACCATGTGAGGACACAGTGAGAACAATATGAACTAGGAAGTAGGTCACCAGACATTGAATCTGCTAGAGCCTTGATCTCAGACTTCCCAGCCTCCACAACTGTGAGAAATAAATTTCTGTTGTTTATAAGCCACCCAGTCTGGGGTATTCTGTTATAGCAGCCCAAATGGACTAAGACAACTGGTCTTCCAATCTTGCAAGCCTCTCAAAAGAAAGTAAGTTTAGTTTGGCATGATAAAAACTCCTCCCTCCAAAAGCCAAACTTGATTCCTCACAGCTAAGCAGAAGGTGAGAGCAGCAGGGCCTCCAAAGGTCAGCAAGCTTGGCACGTAGTGGGCCACCTGCCTCTGAGAGGCGGCCTAGGACCACAGCGGCTCACGTGAGCAGAGAAACTCCCCAACATAGAAGACACTTCCAGGTGTCACTGTCACCAAGCCCCTGGCCAAACCAAGAGCCCCTTTCAAGACAGCAACATAGATAAGACAAAAATCAGTTGCTGGTTTTTGCCTGAAGGAGTAAACATTAAAAGAAGATTTAAGAATTATGAATCTTCAACCATGGAAATTCTGAAAGATTCCCCCATAAATTCAACTCAGGGAAGTATTACTCATTGATATGCAAGCCCTTCTGAGTATAAGCCTGCCAGTAACCCACTGTTGAGGAAAAACAATCAACACAAGCACCAGGGTGAGAAAGCAGCAAATAGGGTATAAATCAGTCACAAATAGCCTGTGACAAAATCTGATAGATTATACGATTAATTATAATTTCAGACCCACAAATCAAAAAGTAGATAAAAAATATTCTACAGTAATAAAAGTATTAAAAGCCAACTTTTTAATAATGAGAGTTATATGTTAAATAAAAATGAAACAACAGCAAGAAAAGATATATAAACACCCCAAGACTTAAGTATTTGTTCCTTTTTCATGAAGGTGTTGCAAACTGTACTAATTTTGAACCCAACAAGTTTTTAGAGGCATGAAAAATTCTCCAGACTTCACAATTTTATCTTACTTTTCCCTGACAACAGCCACAATGAGCTGTCTGTATGCACAATGAAAGCTGCCAGGTCAGCCTGTGCAGTCCACGTGGTTCCCTGCTTGGCACCTTTCTCCCATATGCAAACCAAGCCGTAATCATTCAAATGCACCGCCTTGCACAATGCTTTCTCCTTGGCTTCTCGGCAGAAAACATTCTGTTCTGTCTTCTCTGAATTCCCATAAGCATGTCATGGAAAATAAATCTTGTAGTATCTGTCCCTTTCTATTTGTATTACAGTTGGTTCTGCTCACTCCTTATTCCAAAATGAAATAGAAAATGTGTTCCTTTCTTTTCTTCTTACAGTACTTATTGTGTACTTCTACATCAAACAAGAGAGCCTTTCCCAGACTGTTTCCTCATCATTAAGTGGAAATAAAAATACTTCTTTCACAAGGCTCCCACATGTTTCCATGAGGTAATAGAAGAGAAAACCATTATTAACTGCAACAGGTTACTTGAGCATTAGTTGTCATGGTTGTCACTGACCTCACAGTAATTTACTGAAAACAATCAAAATTATGCATAATCCCAGCCAGGAATCCATGTATCAGTGGCATAACTTGCAAAATTTTAACATCTAATTGCCCATTTTATTAATCAAAAACTGAATATCAATGGTAATTAATAGAAGCGCAATAGCAACAGTAAAATGATGTAACCAGCAAAAGTGTTTTACATTTTAAAAGAATTAAAAAAGCAAAATATGCACACTATAACTATGCTCAAAAACCCCACAAAATATGTTATAAGCAAAACATAAGAATACATATAAAAATAACATATAAATATAATAGTATATGTTAGTTTTTTAGAATTGTAAGAATGTAAATAATGGCAACTTTTTGGTTAAGGGATTTTAAGTAAAAAAAAAACAGTTTGATGGCTGCCTTATGGGAAGGCGGTTGGTGGGCTGGGTGACAAAGGTGAAGGGATTAAAAAGTACAAATTGATAGTTATAAAACAGTCACGGAGATGTAAAGTACAGCAAAGGGAATATAGTCAATAATATTGTAATAACTACCGTGTTTCCCCCAAAATAAGACCTAGCCAGCCAATCAGCTCTAATGCATATGTTGGAGCAAAAATTAATGTAAGATCCAGTCTTATTTTACTGTAAGACCCGGTCTTATATTAATTTTTGCTCCAAAAGACGCATTAGAGCTGATTGTCCGGCTAGGTCTTATTTTTGGAGAAACACGCACAGTATGTGTGTTGTCAGGTGGGTACTAGACTTACTCAGGGGCCACTTCGTAAATTATATAAATGTTTAACCACTAAAACTTAAAAAATAAATGAGAAATTTTTAAAGAATCAGTTTTCTCTACTTTCCCATATTTTCTAATTTTTACAATAGCCATATTATTTTCATAGTAGAAAAAAATTCTTTTATATTTTCATATAATATTTTCCTCCTCAGAAAGGTGTTCCAGTGACAAAAGAAACATGGTGATGGAAGCATGGTCGAGAAACTAGGAGAGCCTCTGGCTGTCAAACGGGCCTGCTGGCCACTGTCTACATGAATTCCAAGTCTCACACATAGGTGTATATTTCCCAAGGGGAGGACAGTTCATTTGGAACTTATGTCACTGATGGCACCAGCTAAGTGACGTCATCCACTCTTGGAATATTAGAGTCCTTGTCAAGATGGGAGCAGTTACTAGGACAGAGAGCAGAAAATACGTACATTAAAACCTCGTGGGATCAAATATATGGTGATGGAAGGAGAACTGATTCTGGGTGATGAACACACAATGGGATCTATAGATGATGTAATACAGAATTGTACACCTGAAATCTATGTAACTAATAACAATTGTCACCCCAATAAACTTTAAGAAAAAAACAAACACCTCCTGGGAGCCCGGTTCAAACGCTAGGGATAATGGAATTTGCCTCTGGGGTAGAAACCCATTTATTCCTGTTTTAGAAAGTCATATGGAAATCAATCTTTGCAAACAGTTACTGGTATTACCATTTCCATGCTCTGTGCTCTTCCTCATGTTTAACAGATGTTTGAAGGAATCAAAGCATAGCGCTCTTCCCTGGCTCCCAGGCACCCTTTGCTCTTGCCTCTCCCAAATTACTACTAGACAGAGAAAAACAGTGCACAGAATTTGAATTTGCTTTTAATAATGGTAACTCTAAAAAATGTTTGTTTCATTTTTGTATTTTTGTATTTTTTTTTGGTGGTGAAAGTGGGGATACACTATAAAATGTCTCTTAATAATCCCTGCCTTCTGGTACTTACACCCATGTATAAATCCCCTCCCCTTGAGTATGGGCAGAACTGGTAACTTGCCTCTACTAGAATATGGCAAAGGTGACAGTGTGTCACTTTCCTGATCATGTTATGTAAGATTGTAATGTCCATCTTACTAGTTAGCACAGCCCCTTGCTGGCTTGATGAAACAAGCTGCTATGTTTTGAGCTACTCTATGGAGAGGTCCATGTGGCAAGGAGCTGAGAATGCCAGCAAAAAACTGTGGCCAGCAGTCTGACTTCCTGCAAGGAACTGAAAGCTGCCAACAATCATGTGAGCCTAGAAGCAGATCCTTCCCCGGTAGTTTTCAGCTGAGAACACAGCCCTGGCCAACTCCTTGATTGCAGCCTTGCAGAGGATCCAGTGAAGCTGTACCTGGGCTCCTCATCCACAGAAACTGAGAAAATAATTGCGTTGTTTTAAGCCACTATGTTTGTGCTAATATTGTTACACGGCAATAGATAATACAGAGTAGGATCAGAAGCCCTCTCATTTTCTATATGCTTGGATAATGCTTTATAGCTTCTTTTTTTACAATACGCATACATTACTTTTATACTAAAAAAGTTTTTTAACTATGTTTTCTGAAATTTGGCTTAGAAATAAATGTCCTATTTCACTCTTTTTTCGTGTGTATCCATTGGCAGTACCTCAAAACTGCACAGCTAGATGACTGTGATGGTTATGTTCAGTCTGATTGGCGATACTCGGTCTGGCATTCTAAGCCCATGTCAATCGAAGTACCATCCTGCTTTCCCAGCTTATCTCCCATGACTCCACCACAGTGAGGCCTCAGGTCTGCCCCAGCCTACTGCTGGCCCCCGCAACGGCTCACGCTCCCACAGCTCACACCTCTGCTCATACTGTGCCCTCTCCCTGCCATTCCCCCAGGGCTCAGGCAACTCTTCACTTCCATCCAGACCCAGCTCACTCCACGTGCAGGAAGACGTCCAGATGGCCCTGGCTCTCAAGAACCACATGCCATCGACTCCTGGCACAAATGACTATCTGCTGCACCCCATCTTTAGCACTTTGGATCTGCTCCTGGATCCTGTCATTTGTCACTTCTCCAGCCAGAGGATAAGGGCCACTTCTCATTGTCTTGTGTTCCCTCAGCAACAATCCCTAATACGGTCAGTATCTTAGTCAAGTAATAGCACCACATGAACCCAGGAGTTGAATACTTTTTTGACATGTACTTCAAATACTGTAATATAATGAATAAAACATTTTCCAAGTCTGTGAAGGAATAACTTTCTCAGCTTTGAAGCAACAAAAGCAATCAAAGAGAAACATGAACAGCTTTAAATATTCACAGCAAGTCCACTCAAACGCTTAGAATTAAAAAATAAACAATCAAAATATCCACAGTGGAACAGTTAAAAAAAATTATGGGAAGTCTGCATTATGTAATTCTAACCAGCCACTTAAAAGAATGAAGTAGCTCTGTATGAATAATCTGATATGAATAATCTCAAGATACATTGTTAAGTGAAAACAGGAAATTGCCCAGTACATACTGTACAACTCCATTATAAAACTGCACAGCAAGGAAACCAGAGGATAGAAATCAAACTGTTGACAGTAGTTACCTCTGGAGAGGGTCTTGGGCTAGGAAGGCAGGTGGTAAAGAAGAACTTCAACATTTTCTCTGTATTCCCTAAAACAAGGAGCACACCTAGCACCCACATTTTGGTTTCCAAATACAATTCTCTGCTTAAAAAAAATATATGGCTTCTTGGAGAAATAACTGAATCCAGGATTGAATAAGTATAAGATGAGCTTAGAACATCTTCTTATGCCAAAAAGTAAGTAAGTGCTCAATTATGATGAAGACATAGGAACCAGTTTGAAGGGTTCCCACTGGCCAAATATGGGACAATATGGGTATTAAAATAAGTAAATGATACTAACAGATTATAACTCATAGAACAAAGTAAGAATCCATGAGTCCGTGTGGCTATAAATAAATACAATAAATAAAAAAGAAGGGAAAGCTCTTCCTTACAATAAAGCACAACCTAATAAATGTAGAAGGAATGAGGAGAGTTAGAAATCACCATTTGGCAGCCATCGTAGTTATAGCTGTTCCTGGCAATATCAATGGATGCTAAAATGTCTGCAACATTTAATGAAGAAACAAAATATTTACACAGTCTCAGAGTATTCTCTCACAAGACATTTTTTAACAAAGGGAAAAATAATAGCTTTACAGCATAGAAACCCCATAGATACTACCCTAGCCAAGTGACAGAATTAACATCAAGCAATAAATGGGACAAACAGATATGTATGTGCCTCCTGAAACAATGCACCTGAAAACGACATCCCACTTATATGGTATTTCTGCTAAAAGTGAGTAACCTAAATCTAATCATGAAGATACATCAGAAAACCCCAAATTGAGGAAAATCTTATTCTTTAGAAATGTCAAGGTCATGAAAGACAGAAAATCTGAAGAATTGTTTCAGATGAAAGGAGACTAAAGAAACAAAATAATTACATCCAATGTGTCATCTAAGACTGGATCCGACCAGGAAAAATAATGGTATAAAGAATATTATTATAATAACTGACAAACCTTTAATAAGGTCCTGATTTTGATAATTATATTGTGGTAATGTAAGAGAACGGCCTTGTTTTTAGGAAAATATGCACTGAAGTATTTAGGGGTAAAGGTCTCCAACTTATTTGTAAACAATTCAGAAAGAAATATATTTTAAAAAACAGAAAAAGCAAACAAGGGAAATTGCTAACAAGTGTGGAATCTGGTTAAAGACATACATGCATACCTCATTTATTGTGCTTCATTTTACTGCACTTCACAGATGTTGCGTTTTTTTACAAACTGAAGGCAAGACCCTCCACAAGCAAAAAGATTACAATTCACTTTATTGTATACTTGCTTTATTACAGTGGCCTATAACTGAACCCGCAAAAATCTCAGAGGTATGCCTGTACAGAAATTCTTTGTACTATTTTTGCAACCTTTTTATAAGTCTGAAATTATTTCAAAATAAAAACGTCTTAAAAATACACACAGGAAAAATATTTTGAGGCCACAGAATATTCAAATAGGAAGAAAGTAACCCTGCCAAGGCCATCCCCTAGATTACAAATGTCTGCACTCAGCCCTCACAAAAATCACTGAGCATTTATTCCACAAGATGGCAGAGCTGCCCCAAATGCCAGAGCTGCGTTTAGAACAGCTAATCCTTCCTCTCTTCTCTGAACTAGACGTGTTGCCTTCCCTAGCGTCTCCTCCTGCTGCCCACGTGCCTCCTTCACACTGATTTCTCAGATCGTGACTCCAAACCACGTTAGAAATTCCATGACAGGCACCAGCTTAGGACAACAACCACTAAACAATGACTAAGCCCCGAAGCATCCTGGCCTCCAGGGGCCTTGCTGGATGTTTCTGATGATGATACCGCCCTCCTTCCTGCTTACTTACAAAACACATTCCTGGTGAATGAGTTCTCAACAACCCCTGTCTCTCTCCCAGCAATCTTTCTGGATCGTCCTGTACTCACCACTAAGCCCTGTTCCAAAAGAACACCAGGAACACCATTCGGTTTCCAGATCAAATTAGAGAATTCCAAAGGCACCAGCGTGTCTGCGTCCTGACATCACTGTCCCACACTGCTCTTCCAGACTGACCACCCGACTTAATAAGCCTCTTACCCAGAGTGTACACAATGCTTTCACGAGTGCCCACAAGAGCAGTGGGAGTTATAGATACAACTTCCCTAAAGGCAAGGATTGTGTTCACTTCGCTTGATTTTATAGCAGCCGGCATCTCAACAGATGTCATCAGGCACTCATTTGGTGGATGGGAGTCAGAGACCCTGCATCATCAGCTATAAAAAAGTGTACAACTCTGGCTAAGTCACTCTTTCTTGGCCAAGTATTAGGCTCTTTGCCTATAAAACAGGAAGAATTAATAGTGAAAAATTAGAAATAAATGTCTGTCAGCAGGTGATAGTTAAATAAATTATGAAATACCCATACAAGGAAATAAATTACATGCAATTGTGAAGAGATATGAACCGGCATGGGAAAATACCAATCCATTGAATAACACAAGAATATGATTCTATTATTGTGTCTTTTTAAAGCTATTTGAGTGTATATAGGCTTGCATGTGCACAGATCCATGACTGGAAGGATGGAAAGCCACTCACCAAATTGTACCATGGTTCTTTCAAGAATGAGAAGGCAATAAAAGGAGGACTTTTCACTTTTTTTTCTTTAACTTGGTTTTAATTTTTCCTAGCATGTATTGATTTTTAAATTTATAGGAAAAACAAACAGCAACATGATTCTTTATAAAATACTTTTTAAAATATGGATCTCAGATGCCTTTGAGAGTAGTGAAAATTCATGAAGAACTAGTACTTATAAAGAACTAGTATTCCTTAGTGTTCTGATTGTGAAAAATCAAATTTCATTTAAAAATCAACATTAAACAAAACTTGCTATTGTTATCACCTTATATAAGACTCAAAAATGACGAGGATACTAAAACTACAAAGTCTGAGATTACTAAATTCCTGCCATGTTACGTTTTTCAATGAAGAAATTAATGAGCAACTGATGTGATTTAACTTTTAATACCTTGGAAACGTACTAAAATACCTTTTCACATTAATTTTCAAAACATTTTTTATTTGGCCATATATGTTGAGTTTTTTTAAATCCCCATATCCAATAGGAATCTTGGAAAAAGAATCACTGCATTAAAAAACAGGACTTATTTGAAATTTTGTTTGGATAAAAGAATTGTCAACATTACGACAGATCTAGAAATATTTAAGCTGGGCAATGATCAATCAATAATGCTATTCAACATTTATCAACTGGAAGTATGCAGGACAGCCCATTCTTATAAGTAAATGCCTCCCTAAGATTAAGGAGATAATTTATTCATTTTTGTGTGTTTTCCTAACTCTCTCCAGGTTTCCTTTCGCTCCTTCAAAGTTGTGGTACATAAGAGATGTACATCAACTCTAATAATTCCTCTCACATGACAGAAAAGCAGGCTCGGGGGAGAGGAGCTCTGCCAGTGTAAGGAGGCTCGGCAAGAAAAGGGAGACCACTTGCACCCACAAGCCCTAGAGGCTGAGCTACAACACTCTGGACCCACTGAGTCAAAAGACCAACCTAATGGCACCACAAATGAGCCAGCAGTGAATACTTGAGAACTTTCAGTTCACTATTTTCTAAGTGCTGCTCTGCTACAGTATTTATGTTAACTACATGGCATCTGTCAAGACAAAAAATCTACCCCTCCCCTCAAAATTGAAATCATCCAAATAGAAGTATGCAATTCTGTAGACATTATGGTGTAAAAGCCTTATAGTCACATTAAAAACAAAACTATTTAAATACCATTAATCTTTTAACAATGCAAAATTTTCTATTTATAATTTAAATTACTCTTACTATTTGGAATTTGCCTTTCCACAAGAAAGGCAAAAAATCTCAAATCTTGTATTCACTGTTAAATATACAAATTAGATTTATATTTGTATAACACAACTGAGGATATAGATTTCATGACAGCTAATTTTTTTTTAAGTGGCTACTTTTTTTTCTTTTTTTTTAAATTTTATTGGGGAAGGGGAACAGGATTTTATTGAGGAACAGTGTGTACTTCCAGGACTTTTTTTCCAAGTCAAGTTGTTGTCCTTTCAATCTTAGTTGCAGGGGGCACAGCCCACCATCCCTTGCGGGAGTCGAACTGGCAACCTTGTGATTGAGAGCCCACTGGCCCATGTGGGAATCGAACCAGCAGCCTTCGGAGTTAGGAGCATGGAGCTCGAACCCCCTGAGCCACTGGGCCAGCCCCGTGACAGCTAATATTAAATAAAGTCACAAGTATGTAGTGTGTCAAAATACAGAATCACTAAATATTCAACCACCTTCTCTCCATCTGAAACAGCCTAAGAGGAAATGCGCTATACCTTTGGTCATCTTGCTCCCTCTGCTAGAATACCAGCCCCATCTGTTACTCGGGGAACACTGCTATTCATCCATCAAGATTCAGCTTCAATGTCAAGTCTCCCAAGTTAAGATACCTTTAGTTAGCACTAAATCTGACTGATCTTGTATCAGTGATGCTTATTAGCACAGGCCGTGGTACTTAGGAAGTTCATAGGATGCTGTAACTGAACTGAGCAAAAAAAAAAAAGAGATGTGCAGCCACGACCTCCACATCCACATGTGCGGCACCTCTTCTCACGTGTGATGCCCTTGTTGCCGGAAGACAATTTCATTTCACCTTTAGTATTTCCCTGAGTTGTTCTGTGAAAGGACTTGCCAGCATATTCTTCCCCAGAGAACAAGAAGCAACCCACAAAAATCTCCACAAGCTGCTTCATTTGTCCTCTGGGGTTATAGGTACCCACAAACCACTCTACATCCTGGGAAGGAAGAAATTTACAGACCATCCATATATACCAAGAAAATGTCCCAGGTCCAGAACTATGTAATGAATAACATCTCATGAGATTTGATTCCACACATTGTTTATGGATAAACTCTCCCATAAGGCCATGTTTTCCCACAGTTAAGTTGGCCTTAGTCCAGAATATAGCTGAGTCCAGAAGGAAGCTATCCTACAAGGCCTTAAACTTTCATGGATATTTAGAAAATGCCAGAATTTACCGACACTATTCCCCGCTCCCCTACTCGACCCTTCTCAATTCGTGATAACTTAAACTTCACAAAACTTTTTAAAGATGGATGTTAATCAAGAACCATGGGACATGAGTTATGGATAGGAGACAAACAACCTCATCAAAATATTTAAAGAGTGGCTTATACTATAATTAAAATGATTTTTTAAATATGGGGTTTATAATATGGGAAAATACATACATATGAATATCGATTGCATGCATATTATGATCGTAACAACAGTTTTTAAATAGGAAAAAAGACAGTAATTTAAATTTTTTAATTTCACTATTGTGAAATACAATAATAAAAGTAAAAGATAAGTGATAGACCAAGAGAAAATATAATACAACGTATATAAAAGATAAAGGATCAGTATCAATAATATACAAAGAAAATGTGACAAATCAATAATCAAAACAACCCAACAAGAAGTGGGCAAAGAGTAAGAAAAGACAATTCACAGAAAAACAGATAAAAATATTCAATAAACACATGAAAAACACTTCTTCATTAAAAAAAGAACTCAAAAAATGAAATCTTGTTTCCAATCTTAACACAAATTAGAGAAAACTTAAGAGATGAGTAATAGCCATAGATGGTAAAGATGTAAGGGAAAATGTACTCTACCATACTTTTGGTCAAATTATAAAGTGGGATGGCTTTTTGTGGTTTTTTGGAGGTGATTTGTCAGTGCAATTTAAAATGTGCGTTCCCCTTGAATGCAGCACTCACACTCACTGAAACATCCTTATGGGGCTATTCATCAAGTATTTAAAAATACATATTCAAGAAATACCACTCTATCATTATTTGAAATACTGCTCAGAAATACTCTAAAGGTCCATCAAATAGGAAATGGTTAAATGTATGTTGGAACATTTTTACGAGAGACAAATATTCAACCACTAAAAAGAGTAAGACAGTGAACTGCCAAGGACAGATCTCAAAAAATACTGTAAAAAATACCTGACATCAAATTATACTACAAGGCTACAGTAATCAACACAGCATGGTACTGGCATAAAAACAGACTTATAGATCAATGGAACAGAACACAGAGTCCAGAAATAAATCCATGCCTATATGGCCATTTAATCTACGACAATGGAAGCAAGAATGTACGGTGGGGTAAAGACAATCTATTCAATAAATGGTGCTGGGAAACCTAGACAGACACATGCAAAAAAATGAAGCTGGAAAACCTCCTTACACCATATACAAAAATAAATTCAAAATGGCTTAAACTCAAATGTAAGATCTGAAACCATAAAATACCTAGAAGAAAATATAGGAAGAAACTTCACAGACATTACCCGAAGTAAGATTTTTACTGATATATCCCCTTGCGCGAGGGAAGTAAGAGAAAAAATAAACATGTGGGATTACATCAAATTACAAAGTTTTTTCACAGCAAAGGAAACCATCAATAAAACAAAAAGGGATCCTACTGAATGGGAAAAGATATTTGCCAATGATATATCTAATAAGGGGTTAATATCACAAATTTATAAAAAAACTCACTCAACTCAAATCCAAAAAAAATAAACAACCCAATTAAAAAATGGGCAGAGGAGATGAAGAGACATTTTTCTAAACAGGACATACAGATGGCAAAGACATGTGAAGAAATGCTCAACCTCACTAACCATCAGAGAAATGCAAATAAAAACCACAATGAGATACCACCTCACCCCAGTCAAAATGGCTATCATCAATAAATCAACAAATAACAAGTGCTCGGGCGGATGTGGAGAAAAGGGAACGCTTGTGCACTGTTGGTGGGATTGCAGATTGGTGCAGCCACTATGGAAAACACTACAGAGGTATCTCAAATATCTGAAAATGGAACTACCTTATGATCCAGCAATTCCACTCCTAGGTATCTATCCGGAGAAATCCAAAACTCCAATTCAAAAATCTTTATGCACTCCTATGTTTATTGCAACACTATACACAATAGCCAAGACATGGAAACAACCGAAATGCCCATCGGTAGACGACTGGATTAAGAAGCTGTGGTACATTTATACAATGGAGTATTATGCAGCCATAAAAAAGAAAGAAATCTTACTATTTGCAACAACATGGATGGACCTAGAGAATTATGTTAAGTGAAATAAGTCAGACAGAGAAAGACAAATAACATATGATCTCACTTATATGTGGAATCTAAAGAAAAGAATAAGTGAATGAACTAATCAGAAACAGTTTTGGAGACAAAGAGGAAAAACTGAGGGTTGCTAGATGGGCGGGAGGTGGGGATAAATGGGAAGGTGAGGGGATTAGAAAACAGTTGGTAACCACAAGATTGCCACGGGGTTTTGAAAATTAATTTGGGGAACATAATCAATAATGTTGTAAAGATTTTGTAGGGTATCCGATGGACACGTGTCCCATTTGGGAGACCACCTCAGGGATGATGTAGATGCCTGATCACTGCAATGTACACCTGAAGCTGAACAATAATGAATGCCAACTATAATTATGTATCTGTATATATGTACATGTATGTATATACTTACAAGAAGCGGAGTACAGCATTGGGAGTGGAGACAGTGGAAGTGTAATGGCTCTGTGCGATGTCAGAAGGATAGTGGATGGGGGGAGGGGGGTCACACAGTGTGAGGGATATAAATGATAAAAGTCTAAGTATTACTTTGTCTTGTGCACCTGAAACTAATAAAAAAAACTGTAAAATTAAATAGAGAACAACAAGCCTAGAATTAACCCAAATAAGACTAAAAGAACCCAATTATATTTAGAAATAATAAAACCTTAATTTCTTCCCTACCTATGGAATTGTATATAGAAAAGGGTCTGAAAGTAAAAAAAAAAAAAAAAAATCACAAACTAGTAACAGAGGTCTACCCCAGTGGAAAGGAGCAAGACAGAGGAGGCTTTTCACTTTTACTCCTAATGCTTCCACATTGTTTGGCTTTTTTATGATCAATATGTATTATTTCATACTGCTTTTTTTAAAGGAAAGTAAAACATGAATATACATACACACAATACAAGGGGCTTAGACGTTCTTCACTTTAAAAGGCAATCACGGTCAGCACCGTCCTGGACTCTGATCAGTTACCACCACCATCAGCAAAACTAAGAGTATGCATTACCAATTACATCCAGATAGATATTAATGAAACAAGCAATCATTACTTGAGAGGAAAAAAAACCCTTATGTGCTCACGAACATGCAAAACTTCCTAAAGCTGTCTGTTAACATAAGATAGGGTTTTCTTTTTCAATATGGTGGAATCACTCATATTGAAATAACACTTTTGTATGCAACCCTATTATAAACTCTACAAAAAACATGTAAAAAAAAACCAAATATCTAAAGGCAGTGAAGAACAACAAAACGCAGGCCGAAACAGGAGTCAAATACTTGGAATAGAAAAGGGCACAAGATGAGTTTCCCATTTTTAAAGGTTTTTCACCTAAAATCAGTTTCCAGTCAGTAGCATTGGGTAGCTAAAACTCAGATAGAAACTTTTAGTCTTACTGATTGAAGAAACAGAAGATAAAGTTCAGTGCAACTACTGGAAAGTGAGGGACAAAATCCTAGAAAGAAGACAGCCACAAAAGGGTGGCCCCAATTTCTGCATAAAAACTCTGCCTAAGTCTCTGGCTGATCTCTGCATGTACACAGTTTCAAGCAGCCCAACTAAGGCAAAAATAACTGAACAGAGGTTTCAACTGCTGCCCATTGCAGAGGAAAAGAATTTGGAGTTTGAGTTTGGCCAAACTAATTGCCCTTTATAACAAAGAAAACAGTCCTTTTTTAAGGAACCTAACATAATCCAAACTCTACAACATATTAGTCACAATACCCAAGATACAATCCGAAAACATTAGACATGAAGAAAAGGGAAGAATGTGACCTGTGGTCAAAAGTCAAACAATGAAGATTAAATAATCTAGACATTGAACCTGGTAGACAAGAACTTTAAAGCAGCTATTAAAACTATGCTCATAGGGCCGGCCAGGTGGCTCAGGCGGTTGGAGCTCCATGCTCCTAACTCCGAAGGCTGCCGGTTCGATTCCCACATGGGCCAGTGGGCTCTCAACCATAAGGTTGCCAGTTCCATTCCTCGAGTCCCGCAAGGGATGGTGGGCTGCACCCCCTGCAACTAGCAACGGCAACTGGACCTGGAGCTGAGCTGCGCCCTCCACAACTAAGACTGAAAGGACAACAACTTGAAGCTGAATGGCACCCTCCACAACTAAGATCGAAAGGACAACAACTTGACTTGGAAAAAAGTCCTGGAAGTACACACTGTTCCCCAATAAAGTCCTGTTCCCCTTCCCCAATAAAAAAATCTTTAAAAAAACAAAAATTAAAAAAAACAAAAACTATGCTCATAATGAAAATATCAATTGAAAATCTCAGCAGAAGATTTAGAAAAAAAAGGGAATTCTAGAACTAAAAAGGTATCAAAATAAAAATTCAGTGGATGGGCTTAAAAGCAGATTGGAATTGAGTTGCTGAAAACAAAATAAATTATTCAATCTGAAAATGCTCATGATGAATAAACAGACTGAAAATCTCAGCAGAGAATATAGAAAAAAGGGAATTCTAGAATTTTTTGGTGGGGTGATCTTTTCTATTTTTTTTCTATATTTTTATCAAAATAAAAAATTCAGTAGACAAGCTTAACAGCAGATTGGAGTTGAGAGAAGAAAGAATTTGAGAGCAGATCGAAAGAAATTTTTCAATCTGAAAAAGAAGGGGTAAAGAGTGAAAAAAACCAAAAAAGTAAAGAGTCCCAGTGACCTGTGGAACAATCTCAAAAGGCCTAACATAAGTCTAATGTAAATCTCAAAATTAAAAGACAGAGAAAATGGAATAGTAAAGAATATTCAAAGATATAATGGCTGAAATTTGATGAAAGAAATCAATTTTCATATTCAAGCTCAGTGAAACTTAAGCAGGTTAAATACAAAAATAAAACAATTTAAACACATCACAGTCAAACTGCTAAAAATCAAAAATAAAGAGAAAAGCTTTTGAAAGTAGCCAAAAAGAAAACAACACATTTCAAACAGGGAAACAATGATATAAATGATCACTAACTTCCCTTCAGAAATAATAGAGGGCAGAGAACCATGAATAACATCTTTAGAGTACTTAAAGAAAAAAACTAAACCCACAATCCTCTATCCAGTGAAAATATCCTTCAAGAATGAAAGTTAAATAAAGTCATGTTCAGGTAAACAAAAGCCAAGAGAATTTATCACCAGGAAACCTGTATTACAAGAAAAACTACAGGAAATTTTTCAGGCTGGAAAGAAATCTTCAGGAAGAAATGAAGAACACTAAAAATAGTAAATATGTATATAAATAAGACTACCTCTTTTATCTTCTCTAAAATATGTAATTGTTTACAGCAAAAATTATAATACTGTATTGTGGATTTTATAGCATATGCTGATATAATTCATGTAATAACTAGAGCATAAAGAGGGAGAGTTAATGGAACTATGCAACATTTTACATAAAGTGATTCAACATTAATTAAATTGCGAAAACTTAAGGACATACAGAACGTTCCAAAAAAATGTATACACATTTTAAGAAAGGAAAAAATTGTATTAAAATTACGCTGATGATAACCACTTGAGTACCTCTTATAATTGCAGTGTCAAACATGGCTTGTATTTATCTTCTATATCGGTATATATTGAGCATTACAACTTTAATACAGTTTTCTTCCTTTCTTAAAATGTGGACATATATTTTTAGCACCCTCTGTATATCACAATTCCTAGGATAACCTCTAAAACAAATGCTAGTAAGTACAGATAAAACCTAATAGATGAATTAAAATGGAATTCTTAAAAAATATTCAATTAACCTAAAAAATAGGAAAGGAGAAAAAGAACAAAACATAGAGAGGATAAGCAGAAAACAAAAAGCAAACAGTAGAGACCTAAAAGCAGCCATATCAATAATTACGCTTAATATGACTAAACATTGTAGTTAAAAGCTAAACCTAACTATCTGCTATCTATAAAAGATACACTTTGAATTTAAAGGCACACTTATATTGACAGAAATGATAGAAATAGATATACCATGCATACAATCAGTAAAAGAAAGTTGGAGTATCTATACTAAATATCAGATAAAGTAAACTTCAAGTCAAATACTATTACCAAAGACAGTGATACATCATATTACAAAGGGGACAATTCATCAGGAGGACATAATAATAAACGTATATGCACCTAATAAGAGAACTTCAAAATACATGAAGCAAAACTGGCAGATTTAAAAAGAGAAATAGACAAATCCACAACCATAGTTAAGAGAGTTTTAACACTCCTCTTTTGGTACCTGATAGAACTAAACAAAAAAACAAAATCAATGGAGATATATATAAGAAAAACACCATCAAACAGCTTGACAGATATAGAACAGATATACAACAATGGCAGATTTTTTTTCAAGTGCATATATAATAGAAAATTCAGCAAGACAAATCATAAAATAAGTCTCAACAAAGTTTAAGACTGAAATCCTACACAGTACATTCTCTGAGCACAATGGAATTACATTAGCATCAGTAACAATAATGTATCTATAAAAACCCCAATACTTAGAAATGAGTTACTTCCTAAGTAGCCTATGATCAACAAAGAAGTCACAAGATAATTGAAATGAATGAAAATGAAAATACAAGATCCCAGGGCTTGGTGGGACATTTATAACTTCAAATGTTCATACTGAGAAAGAAGAAAGATCTAAAATCAATTACCTCAGTTTCTAGAAAAATTTAAGGGAAGAAATAGAAATCAACGACATTTTAAAGACAAATAGAGAAAATCATATAGGTTGTTTTTTTTGAAAGTATTAAACAAAATTGATAAATTCCTAGCAATACTAATAAAGAAAAGAAAGAAAACACAAATTAGGAATATGAGAAATGAAAAGGGTATTAAAGTGATAAGCGAATATTATTAATAAAAGGTGGAAAAACATCATTAGAAAAGTCCATTAATTGTAGCTCAGAGTCAAAGCAGAAGCAAAAGTATATATTAGAAGAGAATTGGGCTGGCCCGGTGGCTCAGGCGGTTAGAGCTCCATGCTCCTAACTCTGAAGGCTGCCGGTTCGATTCCCACATGGGCCAGTGGGCTCTCAACACACACATACACACACACACACAAAAAGGCAAAAAAAATTGTAAAAAAAATATAAAAAAAAAAAAAAAAGAAGAAGAGAATTATGTTAACTCTAAATATGAACCTGCCACAGTAGAAATCTCTTGTAACTCAGCAAGAGGAGTAGCCGGTTCTGTTTTCATAGCGTTTTCTCCCATTGACTTGCAGTTCAACTCTGTGCCTGCAGCTCCCACTCCATGCCCAAAGGGGTGGCAAGTTAGTGCAGATGAGACCTGGCCAGCTTCCAAGGGAGATTTCAATTGACCTAGAAGGAAAAAAGAAAACTTGGGAAACATATACATGTATGTAATCTAGGAACCAAAACTACCTCAGCAGACTAAGAAAACCAGGGACTTTTTAGAGAAAGCCATTCATCTTACACAATACAAGAATATATCCACAGGTTCCAGCACATACAGCCAGGGCTGTGAGCATCTTAAGAAAGAGGCTAATAAGAGGCTAAAATGAAGGGAGGATTTGCCAAAAGCATTAACAAAAAAAGCAAAGGCACTGGAGTGAATTAACACCAGAAAGACAGAGACAGGGGCAGGGCTCTTCAAGTATCATACCTCAACCCCACATTCAGATATACAGAAGCAAAACCAATCTCAAGCTTGTCTACTGAACCATCAGTGAAGAACAATATAAGAAACACTGCACCCCATTCAATAACTTGATTTCAAAACTATCTAAAACTTGTGGAAGGCCGTAGACAACAATTTAGATTGCTTGCCACTAGACAGGCATCAGTTTGGCAAGACAATTCCAGAACAGACTTTGACTCACCTTCTTCAGATTCCTTGGTACTGGATGATGTGTGCTGCAAAGGACCAGTACTAACTGTATCAACCAAATCTGATACAACCAAGTCAGGATCTAGGATCTCGTGGGGCCCATTAGTGGACAGCCTGGAGGACCGTCTCCTCGGGTCTTTATCAGTGTTTTCTGAGTAGTTTTTTGACTTTTCCTGGGCTATAAACCATTAAGAGAGTTGTAGTCAAGAGACCAGAAGAAATAACTCTACTATTACAGATTTCTGGACTGGCTGTCCTCTGTACAGTCTTTACAGAGACTTATGGAATATTAGACCAGTAATAAAAGGAAATAGCCTTTCCTAGTTTACAGTTTTAAGTGAAGGCACAGTCTCTCTTCCAGGACAGAATTTTCTTTATTAAAGGATTCATGGTCTGAAAATATGTGCCAAGATCATGTCCCAATTTTAAAAACTAAGTTCTATGTTGGGGCTTCCCAATATAAAAGTCTATGTACTAACTTTGAAAGTCAGTAAGATTTAGAAAGCTTAGAGCCATCACAAATCCTTTTTGGAGCCAACAGCATTACTTTTAAAAAAATCAATAAATAGTATTTTTACAGTTTCACTCATCATATGAAATCCATCCCTTCCTAAGCCATTAAATTTCCAAATCAAATGTAGTTTATGGGTATGTAGATGGCACAGCTGAACCCAACAGTAATGGAGTTTGTGCTCTGAGATTTATTTTTTCTAGCAAAACTTGTTCTAATCCAACCATATCCCACACACACTAGCTCCTGCAATTAAGGACAAGCCTTAGAGCCTATAGGGACAGAAGGGAGGCTAACCTAACCCACGTCAAGTTCTAGCCACACATACACAAACTGAAGACTCACGTGAATTTTTGTCAAGCCGAGGACGTTTTAAGGGGACTTCACTTCCTTTTGATATTTTCCGTTTTCTCAATTCCAATGTTATGGGTTGCAAAGTTTGAGAGTTTGAATCCACAGCTACAATATAAATAAAACCACACAAAAAAAGGCACAATTTCTTAGTGTCCAATCCTTGTTACTATATATAAATAACAGAGATCCTTGCATAATAAACAGACCAAGAAGCTTTCTTAGTTAAGTGAAAAGAAAAGTAAAATGGATGAGAAAGTACTTCCTTATAGGAGATACTTACACCTTGCAGACTGACTTCCTAAATCTCTTTTTCTTGGTCTCTCTTAAGACCCAGCTCTAGTCATATACCTCTCTCCTGAAACCCTCTCTTTAAAACACTATACCTCAACATGAAGGTGCAAGAGCAATAGAAAAATCACTTTTATCAACATCAAATCTTTTCATCAATACTCAGGAAATCCACCATGCAGGCTAATTCCTAAAATATGTACCCTGGAACTACAGCTTGACTATTGTTTCCAATCTCTACTTGCTAAATTAGTTAGCTTGGCATTGGTCCTAGCTTTAAGGAACCAAAAGGAATGTCAATATTTATAACCTCTTAAAAACAATTCCAGAAAAGTCTCAGGAGACTATGTTATTTGGTAGTCAATGTTGCAGGCAAGGCTGCTGATCTTTAGCAAATCCAGCTCCGACATAACTTAGCAGTGCAGACGCTAAAGTACTCTTTATTTTTAAGTCTAACACTTAAGAAGCTCTCGCCCAATCAGGAAAGATGAGAATATGAAAGGCAGGCAAAAGAAAAAACAGAAGAAAAAACTGGGATGCTTTGGGTGAAGGCAGGGCTAAAGGGTCTAATGAAGGTTGAAAGGAGAGGGAGGGGGAAAGGGGAAAGAGGAAGAGGGAGGAAGGGGAAGAAATGGGAGGGGAAGGGGAGAAAAGACTCATCTAACACCAGTAGCAGGGCCGGCCCGGTGGCTCAGGAGGTTAGAGCTCCATGCTCCTAACTCCAAAGGCTGCCGGATCGATTCCCACATGGGCCAGTGGGTTCTCAACCACAAGGTTGCCAGTTCAATTCCTCGAGTCCCACAAGGGAGCAAGTGATGGTGGGCAGCGCCCCCTGCAACTAAGATTGAACACGGCACCTTGAGCTGAGCTGCCGCTGAGCTCCCGGATGGCTCAGTTGGTTGGAGCACGTCCTCTCAACCACAAGGTTGCCGGTTTCGACTCCCGCAAGGGATGGTGGGCTGTGCCCCCTGCAACTAGAAAATGGCAACTGGACCTGGAGCTGAGCTGCGCCCTCCACAACTAAGACTGAAAGGACAACTACTTGACTTGGAAAAAAGTACACACTATAACACCAGTAGCTTCAGAGCTGCCATCACAAATGGCCAAACAAGAAACTCGGCTGAGCTCTGAGGAGGCTAACCTGATGAGAGCTGAAATCCTTGGCTCTTTCTGTGTTCAGTCTTCCCAATGTGCCAACACTATTTTGTTCCACGTGGTGGGAACTTGGAGATCACACACATTCCAAATTAAACACAAAGACAAACAATCCTCCTTAAATAGCTCAGATCCTGTTCCCAAATCTGTACAATCCAGACAGCTCAAGTATCCACGGAGTCAATGAACTTATCCCAAGCAATTTTTAAAGGGGACTTGAACTACATGAGATATTTGGCAAGACTTCTTCACTTTGATACAAACTGGGGCTGCCTATACAGAACGTCAGTGTTGTCCAAACTTGTCTTACAATAATAAGAATAATCTGGGCAAGTTGTTTAACAAGTCACATTCTCAGACCCTAATCCAGAGATTCTGACTGCGGAGGAAAGCCTCACACAAGTGTTAACAGTAAACGTGGAATACACCATTTCTCTATTAAATTGATCCTCCCTGGTATGAAATCTTACATTTACAAAATAAAAGCGATAAACTGAATGGCCTTTATTTTATCTGAATGAAATCATGTGGCTTCTTAAGAGCAGTCTGGAAAGTGACGTGCAACTATGCCAGTACACACTTTCCAGAAGATACAAGCCAGAGCATGAATAGCTAAAGAGGAATCAGTTTTCAGAAAACTCAATTCCCACATATACTCTTTTCCTAAACTGAGATGGGGACACATTCGATTTCTGCCAGTTCACATTTTCCACCTCTCCTTGCATAAGTGCCCTTCTCCCACTTACATAAAAAGGTCTGCCTCTCACTCATCCCACATCTTAACAAGGTACACTGTCCAGAGGTCTAAAATCCCTAGACCTTCTCAACTAGGGTCCTCACGTGAACACCAAACACACAGGTCATTTCCTGAGTTCACCCAAGGGTGGTTTATAACCATTCTCAATGCATAGGAGAGAAGTCAATTCATCCCAGATAACAGATGCCTTGAACATTAGGGATTCTCTCCCAGAACTCTGCTGAGAAAGCCAGTGAATGAATTCAGGCTAGTGCTGTCCAACAGAAATATAATAAGAGATACAAATGCAAGCCATGAATGTAGTTTTCATCACATTAAGAAGTTAAAGTGAAATTAATTTTAAGACTATTTTATTTAACCCAATATATCTAAAAGTATTCAACATGTAATTGATATAAAAATTACTGCGATATTTTAAATTCTTTCTTTGTTGTTTTTTGTTGGGTGTTTTTTTTTTTTTTGGTACTATTTAAAATCTGCTGTGTATTTTACACACTTACAGCACATCTCAATTCAGACTAGCCACTTTTCAAGTGCTCAATAGCCAAATGTGGCTAGCGGCTACCATACTGGACAGCACAGGTCTAGGCCCTAGATTTGTCTAGGGATAATTCCAGCATGTTCAGCTTTTTTTTTTTTTTTTTAGCAAAATAAATGTGTATTTTTATATTATTTATTCCAGAGATAAGGTTATTAATTATCCCAGATATAAGGTCCACGGCATGCTCTGCTCTTGAGGGCAAAATCCAGTTACAACCACTGAAAGGGGAGGTAGGTGCCTTATTTCATCTGGAAAGAAATCAATCTACCTCTTTTCATACCTTAAAATTAGAACTCAGATGTGAGAAGCTGCCTACAGGGAACGAGACGTAATACATTCATTCGAAGTAAATTAAGGTAGACTTTTTGTCACAGAAATTAAGTCTGATGGTCTAGTGTAGCCGTCTGGATCGATGGGCCTAACTTTGCGTTCTACAGCATATGGAAACAATGAAAGAGCTACCTCTAGCTTTGCTGAAAATAAATTTTATATTATATATATGTATATGTATATATCTTTTGCAACTATTTAAACTTGTGAGAAAAAATAGGTATCACTTTAGACTGTGCTAGGGGCGTCAAGAGTTTTTCCAAATTCATGTATGCAAGCAACAATGTCTGAAGACCACAGCCAATAGGTGGCGCTCAGTCTAGAGATCCTGCGGGCTCTTCATGCCACTGAATCAATCTAGAGGAGGACTATTTAGCTTAGAAAGAAATTCAGGTGTGCAATTTCTTAGAAATTGATTAAAATAATTCCAAATTTCAAATTTTTTAAAGAGCTGGGCATTCTTCCCTAAATCTGTGCCCTCTAACCTTGACTCTTACCAAGTAACCATCTCAGCTTATTTAGACTAAAAATTTCCAATCAATAATCACTCTCCATAGCTCCATTTCAAATGCACCCATGCCTTCCAGTGTTCTCTGGCTCCACCTCCTTCAGACGTCCACACCTATTTTACTTCTCCTTTTCTCTTTCACGTCTCTCATGAAAACTGTATTTCTTGATCTCAGGTTCTATTAAGCTTACTTAAACTGAGATCATTTAAATAGCCACAAGCAAAAGGTCTCAGCTCATTAGGTTTTATCATATAAGCTGAAGTATCTAGCGGACAGTTATCTATCACCCTAGAAACTCAGTCACAGACATATTTCCCAACTTATATTCATGTGGATATGAGTCTCCCTTAAAATTTGGTGCCACAGGCCAGCCCAGTGGCTCAGGCGGTTAGAGCTCCATGCTCCTAACTCCGAACGCTGCCGGTTCGATTCCCACATGGGCCAATGGTCTCTCAACCACAAGGTTGCCGGTTCCATTCCTCAAGTCCCACAAGGGATGGTGGGCAGTGCCCCCTGCAACTAAAATTGAACTTGGCACCTTGAGCTGAGCTGCCTCCCAGATGGTTCAGTTGGTTGGAGCGCGTCCTCTCAACCACAAGATTGCCAGTTCGATTCCTCGAGTCCTGCAAGGGATGGTGGACAGCGCCCCCTGCAACTAGCAATGGCAACTGGACCTGGAGCTGAGCTGCGCCCTCCACAACTAAGACTGAAAGGACAACAACTTGACTTGGAAAAAAGTCCTGGAAGTACACGCTATTCCCCAATAAAGTCCTGTTCCCCTGCCCCAATAAAATCTTAAAAAAAAAAAAAAAAAAAAAAAAAAAAACAGAAAAAAAAGAAAAATTTGGCTCCACAGATACAACTTGATTTCAGATCGCAGGACAATTCCAAGTTAGCCACAAAAATGAAGGACTGACATACAGAAGTGAAAAAGAACCACAAAAGGCCACAGAAGAACACTTTAGCAGAGCCCACTTGAGAAACTCACCAGTAGGAGCGATGGAAGGAGGTCTGCCTCGTTTTCTTTTCGGCTCCCTCAGGTTTTCTTGTGGACTCTTTACAATGTCATTTTCAGGTTTCTTATCCACTTGAGCATCTCCAGAGTACTCTCTGTCATTTTCTGAAATGTTCTCCTTGTCTTCCTTCTCGTTCTTGGGAAGGCTTTTCTCTGACACCTTCCCCTTTTCAGAACAGATTAACTTTCCTTCTTTATCAGGCTGCTTGGGTCGCTTTTCTGTCTTTAAGGCTTTGTCCTCTTTGTCTTTCTTCACATTGACTGTGGCTTTTCTCTGCTCTTTAAACTTCTCTCGTTTATCAGGAGATGACGAAAGACTTTTGTGATCTGTTTCTTTAGGCCTAGCATTACCCACAATATTCTAAAATGAGCAAAATAGCGATGAAACACATTTTGTGATTACTTGAAAATATAAAATCAGATGGTTTTTTGCAAACTTACGAAAACAAACAAAGAAATTTAAAAAGGACATATGCCAGGTCACATAATGGAAAGCATCACTAAAAATTATCCACCCACACTCTGGGGCTTAAGAATCAATCTTAGGTTTAAAGAAAATAATGGTCATGTTCAATTCCTTCCGAGACAGAGCTATCTCCCTTATGATTAATAAGTCACTAGAAAATAATTAAAGGAACATACAATTACCCCAGGGACCTCTTGCGGAAAGCAATCTTTCTGACAGAGGTGTTCTAAGAAAATGACTTCATGCCCCATCCTTCTCATCCCAAGCATGACTACACTGAACCAGGGCCTTTCAGAGGCCTGGCTCAGTTTGCCAGTGAATACTGATTCCCTGTGTAAAGAAGAACCCAAACTAAAAATTCACCCTAAAAATCCTGTGTCCTGTTATGATTGGCTCATAATAAAGCCAGCTCTGAAAGCTCTGGTGTTTCCAAAACCACAATTAAGTTTTATTTGTATGTGCATCTCTCTTTCGTGACCTCAGTCTCCACCATATCAGGTTCCTATGAGATTCCCAGCACCTAGCACGCACTAGGCACACAGATCTTTCCCAGAAGCAGAAAGGAGCGCCCAAACACTCATTGAGTGAAAGTTTAATCTGTCCCATAGGGAATACTAATAAACAAGGAGAATCCTTGTGGTTAGAGCCTAGACAGAAATATTTTTTCAAGTCCCAGAAATTTTCTGAAAGCAGTGAGGTTTCAGAACAAGCATTCCTCATAACTGCTGGCAGAAATAGAAACTGCAACCACCTGGGTGGGAGGCAGGGGTACTGGCAATTTGTGTGAAAGATTTGAGTTTATATTTTTGAACTAGAATGAATTCCTAGAAATGGAATCTGCTAACAGAATAATGAGATTTGTGCACCCAGATTTACAAATATTCCTTAACTGACCATTAGGGAATTGGTTACACAAAATAGTATTACATACATACTATAGAATACTACATAACTATTAAAAGCCGTATTCTCATACAGTCTTAAGGAGCTTGGGAAAATGTTATTTCATTAAAAGAGCAAATTATGGTACAGTAATATGCTACATGACTCAAATTTTGAAAAGAATACGTATACACTTAAATACTTAACAAAAAGCACAGAAGGATATACATCACAATGTTAACAGTCAACAGCAATTGTATCTAGATGATAAAATTATCGTTTTTACTGTTTTGTGCTTTTCTGTACTTTCCTAATTTTCTAGAGCAAATATGTGTTATTTTTACAACTTCAAAGAAAGATAAATGTTCCTAAAACATAGTTTATCAAAATATTTAGGACAGTTTAGTCCTACAGAAGCAACCTCAATCTAGTCTAATACTATATGAAAAAAAAACTTTAAAAATCATCTGACAGGTATTTCAAAGAAGTTTTGTTTTTTAAGTGGCCAATACAGAACCCTAGATTATTAGGGTTGAAAAGAGCTGAGAAGTCATTTATCCAAACAATTGTGTCCTCCCGGAACAGAAAACCAAGCAAACAGGCACCATGGTCCTGTGCCTGACAACCTGCCAGGTCTGAGATGAGGTGAGACACTTAGAGGCATCTGGGAAATAAGAACTGAAGCGCACCCACAGATCCACACTAGGTAAGGTGCCCAGCTCCAAGCCAAAGCACCGTGAGCGCGGCAGAGTAAACAGTTGGCAGTTTGTTATATGGTGCCCTGGACTTCTTTTGGGGGAGGTTCTGGATACAATCTGACAATTCTGAACAAGTTCTTAATATGGTCCTCTATCTATACTAACTCTTTCCACGAACGGAACACAGAAAAATGCCAAACCTAACGCTAAAATAACGTTTTAGGTTATAGTGTATCTCCTTAGATGTCTGAGGGGCAAATCATCAAAAAGAAAACATCTTTGGGGCTGAAGCTTTATAATTTTGTCAATTTTCTGAAGAGGATAATCATGAAAAGGTA
Source organism: Rhinolophus hipposideros (assembly GCF_964194185.1). NCBI lineage: Eukaryota > Metazoa > Chordata > Mammalia > Chiroptera > Rhinolophidae > Rhinolophus > Rhinolophus hipposideros. Next base: position 19,607,928 of record NC_138068.1, read on the forward strand.
AACATGTCTTGAGGCTACCTTTAAAGATATCCTGTTCATGATCCTTGGAAATTGCTAAATATATGTACAGAAGAATTTACAAAAGTCTGTGCTAAGTAGAAGCATTTGATAATCATAAGAAAAGACACAACAGGTTGCAGCATCACCAAACACTGTTACATCAACAACCACCAAAGAGGTGAGTAACAATTAGTAACAGTTTTTAAAAACATCAATATCCAAATTTTGATCTCTTTCCCCTCAATTACTTCATTAAGACATAAACATGAAAAATATTAAAGGAGAAAAAAATCATGACGAAAGCAGGCAGCACTTCCAGATGGCCCATATACATATGCACCATATTTCCAGTATCAAAACTCAGGCCCGTGCTCAGGCAAATATATGCCTGCGACAACAGGAAACAAAATTTTCAACGCTGGCACATCTAGCGCCAAGAGATTGCCAAATCCCACCGAACTGTAGCTCTGTAACCTGTGTCATGGTCCTGAGCTTAAAGACAAAGTGAGATGAGGAGGTAACATACTTAGATCTCCTCAAGCAGTTTGGCAAGTTCCCTGCAATGGATAACAGCTCTGGCAACAGGGCACATGGAGAGAGAAAAATAAGGACATTTCTGAGAAAAGATGAGGAAAACAGAAACAGGTAATGGTATCCAAGTGTTTGGTGCTTTTGAAAAGAAGAAACTGTGTTAAAAGGAAATGGCAGAGACAAATATTTACAATTTCTGAAAATCTGAGTATTGCTTTCTGGTGAAATAGTGTCAGATAGAGGAAACAAAGACTTTGCCATCATAAACAAATGTAATGTTTTATTTGAGAAACAAAACTACAATGTTAGCATTATTCATACCACAAAGCACAAAAACCACATTTCTCACCTGATCTTTGGAAAAAGCTTTGACATGAATATGTTTGACAGTCTGAACTACTCCATCATAAAATTTCACAGTGTAAGTACCTAAAATTCAAGAAGATATGATTTTAACTTGCAGTTTCATGAAAGTGACAAAACTTTTCAAAGCATAAACACAAGGGAGATCCAATCACAATAACAAACTTATGGAAATTTAAAAACTGAGAATCACACACACACACACACACAAAAATTGAAAATAACATCAGTCTTACCTATGTCTAAGATAATAGTATGTTTGCCTTTCTTTTTATCTATACAGATTAAAATTGATCAAAAAACAACTCATTTTTATGATGCTTCGAATAAAATAAAATAAAAATTGCAATGAATTTAAACCAAGAACAAAGAGGAGTAAAACAATGGAGAAGGTGAACAATAAATAAGTGAAGATTTATTTATTTACTGGTGAATTATTAAATTTTATCATTTAACTTTATTTTCTGGGCTTAATAGCTTTTAAACTTTCAAGGAAACATGACCGTCTACTAAAGGTATAATGTTTTTAGAGGTCACATTAATCTCAAAATCCATACGAATTACCTTCATATTAGAATATTTAAAAATAGAGACTTGGCCAAAACATTAAATGGTGCCTGCTTCATTACCAGTTTTATTCCATCAGAAAAAAAAATGTCCAACAAAAATCACTCTCTGCTAAAAAAAAAAAAGCTGGAAATCCAAATAACCTTTATCTTCCCAATTAAGGCACCCGACCACAAAAGTTCTCATTAGTTGCACCCAAATCAACTTCCAAACTTATGATCTTAGAACCACCGATGTCCCTTTTCTTTTTTTTGTCCCAGAGATTAAAAAAACCAAAAATCAGTTATTCTTGTCAATATTACCAGTGAACCAGTGGTAATTACATAATGGTTCACCATTAGTAAACATGGTCAATTTTCAGGATCAAGTTCCCACCCAACAAGGAAGGAAAAAAATAAAATCCCAAAGACTGAGAGCAGAAGAATGCAACAGGAAAATTAAAAACAGGCTGGTTACCTCTTATACATTCTCTGCCCACCCCACCTCTCCTCCAATCCTAAATAGGGCCCTGTCAATGGCTAGCCACCTCTATTAAAAGTCTTCCTCTCTAGTGTTCAAAGTAAAATGCATCCTGAGCCCAATTATTTGCCAAAACTTATTTCTCATACCCACAAACTCAAAGTGATTAGCTACTTGCTACCCACTAAAACTGCCTTGTGATATTTCTACCTCCATACGTATCTTTACCGAGTGTTTTCCTGCCTGCAATGTGCCACTCCTTGATCCTTAAGCCTCCCACTCAGATGACAAACAGTTCTGTAAAAGCTTCCTGACTTCCTAGCTACTGGAGATTTCTCCCTGCTCCGAACTTCTCAACGACTCATTGGGCACCTGCACAGCCTCTCACTTAGATCTGCCTTAATATAGAAGGCAGATCCCAACTCAAAGGCAGGCTCTCCAAGGCCAGAGACCACTGATCTTTATCCTAATAATTATAAAATAAAGGTGATTATTTGTCACAAGAGTCACCAACACAGAAAGAAAATGGCTAGCACACAAGCTAGATATTAAGAATATATAGCTGTGCTTGGATGGTATGGTAAAGGATTCTCATGTAGATCAGGCAGCTCAGCGCTGACTGATGAGTAATGACAACAAAAGTCTGCGTTCCTGTCTTCCTGCCTCTATGGTGAAGGTGTTGGCAAGCAACAGAGCAATCCCAGGCGATGCTACGGAACTCTCAACAGACTCTTTCCAAGTAATCATGGGGCAGCTCTGACCAGCCTGGGGAATGGGGGTGGGGGCCTTAAGCACCCAATTCTCATGAAATCTTAACGATTAAGAGTGCCAACAAGCCACCCAAGCCTATCCTTTCAATTATTTTATCAACAAAGGAAATCAGCATCAGCTACATCAAAATGAAAACTGTCAATTTTTACAGACTTGTCAAATATCCAGAAGGATGTCATTAAGTAATACTATCCAACAGTACCTTTTCAGCTATTTGAGGTCAATTTTGAAGCTTACTCTTGACGACAGGCTTAAAAAGGACACCTTAGATGAAGGCTGTGCCTCAAGTTCCAGGATAAGTCTGAAGTAGAGCTGGGATTAGGATCCAAGACTGTCTGCTGACCTCTGACCAATTCTTCTCCCACCACCCCACACTGCCTATTCCCCAGGTCCTTCAGCCTAAAGTCCAAACCACAGACCCAGAGCACAACTGGCCACTTGCAAATGACCCAAACTATAGCCAGAGGTGCTCAGGGCCACTGTCCTTAGATGACAATATCCCAACCCTAACTTTTTTTACTTCCAAAGGACTACAAGGGATCATCTTGAAACTTTCTCCCTGGATCATGCACACACTCTAACCTGGACTTTGGGAACAAAACAGCACATCCCATGGACAACGGTGGCCTAGAGAGGCCCCAAATCTACCTTAATGATTTCATACATGACTAAAATAATGTCTTCCCATTGAACTCTCCCATGGATGGCTGACAATAAAGCTCTCCCATGGCCATAAACAACATCTAAACAATAACATGTAAATGACAGAATTCAAAATAAGCGTGTCCTTAACACAAAGGCCACCTGGCTCAGGCTCCCTTAAGAAGCACCTGTCCTTACACTGCCAGGTGAAACAAAGCTTCCCGGCCTTGCCTCTCCGGAGGTTAAGAACTCAGCATATGAGACAAATTATAGCAATCAGTAATAGAAGAAGGGATGTAAGAACCAAACTAGAGATGTATCGCAAGCTCGTCTTCTCTAGGACCAAGGGATACACAGGTCACCCTGGATAGGAAAGAGTTCTATTGCTCTTGAAATCCACCATGCCTGTGACTCCAGGGCCTTTTCTCTATCCCACTCCTTCTCTAGGAATCAGAGAATTCCAGAATGCCATGGATGGGAGACTCAGAGTTTTCAAACATGGTTTCTCAAAGTACTGAGGTTTCCACAGATGTGCCTCAGTGGGGGGCAGAGGGTGTGTACCCATCTGCAGGCACACTTTCCCTTCCCTTAGTCTTTTCTTCTCAGCAATTTTTATATAATGGGCTTAGGTTCGGTGGCCAACAATTTCAAAAAATGCTCATGTAGTCCAATTTCTTCTCCAGCTTCTAATTGCTCAAATGAGTCCAGAGCAAGGACGGTGAATTGCCTATAATCACCAAGCAGGGACTGGACTAGAGATTGTCTCCCAGTCAAGGCTCTAAAGGCACCGGCAGACTCCAGAAAGTACAGACCATCTACACCCACCTACCCTACCACTATCTCAGATGCATGCATGCATACGCATTCTCTCTCTCTCGCTCGCTCTCTCTCTCTCTCTCTCTCTCTCTCTCGCTCTCTCTCGCTCTCTCTCTCTCTCCCCCTCTTCTCCTCCTCCTCCTCCTCCTGCTCCTCCTCTCCCCCTCTCCCTCCCTCCCTCAGTTCAGTGAACACCTGCCCTAACTGACAAGACCTACTGTTTTGAAACACCCTGCTTCCCAGAAGCAGCATGGTACTATGGGAACTGAAGTTCAGGAATTCTGGAGTCACACAGCCCTCCATTCAGATCCTAGCTCTACCATTTATGTATGTGCTCTGTAACCTCAAGCATTTTTCTTGTGAGCTTAGTTCCTCATCTTTAAATTGAGGATGAAGTTGATGGCAACAACCTCTCCATGTTTGTGTGAAGAACTAAATGAGATCAGATATGGACATTGCTTAGCAAAGGGACTGTCACAGAGCAAGGGATCAATAAGTGGCTCTAATTATTATCATCCCCAAGTCACTTTAAAACGGAAGCACCAACCTCTCCCTTCCATGGAAGATAAGAGCCAAGCTAGCACTGGCATAAGTGGGCCTAAATCTTTTATATCTGGGCAAAGCTGGTCACATAGTACCAACATCCCCATGTTTCAAATGGATCAGTCACAGCATGAAGAAAACAAAAAATAGTAACTGCTTCAACCAGAGACTCTAGAAATAAGACCATTTCCACAGAATCTCTCATTATACAGACTTCACGCACTACGTCAAAGGAACTGAACTGGGATGGGGGTGGGCGCACATGGTCTAAGAATACACATAACGGTAAGGAAGAGGGACCTGATTAGCCCGCTCACTCAGAGTTAAAGAACCACAGATCAACAGGAAGGAACAATTCCTCATTTTGTTGTAAATGTGAACCTACTTTCAATTTCCCCCCGAAGACAACGCTTTGCAAAGCAAAGTAAGTCCTCCACGGCTAGGGCACAAAACCCTGACAGAAAAGTGGCTCTGCCACCCCCAGTTTAAAAAAGGGGGGAGCTGAGTAGTTGCAGCAAACAACTGAGGTCAACTCACCAGAGATGGCTTCCGAACAAAGATTCCCTGGAAGCAGAATTCCATCTTTTACTCCAACACAGACTGAGAATCTACAAAGCTACCAGGTGTGACTGCCTTCACACTAAATGATGCTTAAATACCACTGGCAAAGAACCATTCCAGGTGAAAAGAGCTAAATGACATGGCATTGCCCTCCTCCCCAGTTTCCCAAGGCTAAATAACTCCCTTAAGAAACTCTAAAGTCACTATTCAGTTGTAATTCAATCATGCCAGGCTCCCAATGCCAGCAGCCACTGCTCTCCACTCTGGCTAGAGCCCCCCACCCAGCACCCTGCTCAGTCAATGCTCAGCCTCAGCAAAACCACCAAGGAGGTTAAGAGTGGCAAGAAAACCAGACCAAGCCTTCCAAAGATGAATCTACACAGTGTGACTTCGCTATATCCCGGACCTACTCCTGGCAGTGCTAACAAGACAGAATAACTTTTACAGGAAATAAAGGGGCACCGTGCCAACAGAGCTTCTACTAACAGAGCCATTAAGCTGTGGTGGCCTCTGTTACAGATGAAATGGAGGCAGGGCAGAAAATACCAGAAAAAGAGTGAAAAGAGAGCCCTGCATTGCCCCTCCCAATTCTGCAATTGCTAGAACGACTCATGATGAACTAGAATCTGTTCGCTGGCTCCCACAGATAAAATCTAACCCAAAGGCAGCCCCCAAGGGTCATAACCTCACCTCAGAATATCTGAGCTCCCACAAAGACTACCTTTCCCTCACAACACCACGCAGCCAGTTCCACTAACTTTCAGGACTTCCCCTCCCCCACGTCCTTTCTCTCCTCCCCTTTCCAATTAGTCTCCAGAACCAATAAGGGTAGCAGCATAATACAGGACTTCAGACTCAAGAACTCAGGAAAACAGATTCTGGCAGAAATTTCCCCTCTCTTCCAGTGTCCCTCAATTAACTAAAATTCAAGGGACAAAATTTGGAGCTTATAGAACCCATGTATTAGGAGAGCAAATGACCTTTTTAGGAACAAACAACCATTACCTCAAGACTCTCCCTCCTATAATTTTAGTTCATGGAGGAAATAAACTGAAAAGATTTTTAAAACAACTTGTAAAGCCCTGGTTGCCCCAGTTTAAAAGACATTTTAAAACGTTAATTAACTATGGCTGATAACGTGGCCAACCACTTTTAGTCCTTAAATGATTATTTCAAGAGATTTCAGACCCACCCACACACAAAACCATTAACTGTACACAGGGGTCCCTCCCCACTCCCCTTATGATTTATCTACACCATTTCTTCCTGCTTTGCCTCCTCTGGTGGCTCCATCTCTACACCTACTTCATTCTGCCTTGAACTAGTTGGTGGTGGTGTTTTTCTTTCATCCATGCTCGCAAGCTCTGGATTCTGCAGATATTAGATACACACAGTAGGTTCCTAAGTACGTCCTGCCTCCACCAAGCCACTCCCCTCTCTGTGAGAGCTCCCAGGGCTCCCCAATCCCTCTTCCTCAAACTGCCCCTCCTTTGCTAATCCCTCATTCAGTCACCTTCATCTCATTTCTGTCCTGCACGTGACTCTGGGACATCACTGGAACAAAAGAAAAATGTTGCTTCCTTTCTGCTACCTCCTTTACCTACAGTTACCCATGTTACCACCCACAACTTTCGTCTCCTCCAAGAGGCAGCCATTTTCTCAAGGAGGTATACCTCCAATGGATATTATTCAGGGGAAAAATAAGACTTGATCAGGATAAATCAACCTAACAGACTTTCAGGAACACATGAAGAACACCTGTATTTCATATTAGATGATTTAAATCCAGTAAGAGCAGAAAAAAATTATTAATCTTGAAAATGAGACCGAAAAAGTGAATCATATCTTTTACTAAAGGGATTTGAGGCAGTTTAATAACATATAAGCTTTCCTCTAAAATAAGTTTTAAGGTTAGTGATACATATGAAAATTATAACAGGTTTTTATTTTGAACACAAGCTTATAAAAGGAATTTAAGGAAACAAGGGGAATATCCAAAATGACTTAATCAACCATTAACTGGAGGATTAGCATCTGCTTAGACCACTTAGAAGATACAATCTTCCTTTGGAGGCCTGAGGATCCCCCACATCTGGCACGGGACTTAACCTACATCTATTAACCCACATTGGTCTAACAGCTGGATGGGTGGAGGTGGGGCAACAGAGAAACTAAAATTGCTGCTACGTGCAAATATATGTTCAGGGCAACAGAGAAACTAAAATTGCTGCTACGTGCAAATATATGTTCATTTTTAACCATTTCAACTTATTCTCAGACAAAATTTCTTGGTCAGAGCAAGGGCCAGCATTTAGCAGAGAGCTGAGTAAATACTTGAGTAACTTCACTGAATGCAAAGTCAATCTGGCTTAGTCACCCCTAACAGTAGTACTAAGAGGCCTGATTACCCTCTATAGTCACTACAGAGATCATGGACATACCGTAAACATCCTGGCAGAAAATGCTAAAAATAAAGTATATCTTGGACCCACAGTCTGTTATCTGTGTCAAGATACTGACCACACATACCGTTTCCCCAAAAATAAGACCTAGCCAGACAAACAGCTCTAATGCATCTTTTGGAGCAAAAATTAATATAAGACCTGGTCTTATAGTAAAATAAGAACGCCCCCCGGTCTTATATTATATTATATAAGACCCGGTATTATATTACATTATATTATATTATAATATATTATAGTACATATTATAGTACAATTATAATTATAATTACACAAGACCCGGTCTTATATTATAGTAAAATAAGACCGGGTCTTATATTAATTTTTGCTCCAAAAGACGCATTAGAGCTGACTGTCCGGCTAGGTCTTACTTTCAGGGAAACATGGTATTATTTTCATGACCCTCCTCTTGCCTTTGTACTAGCGAAATGAGCCTTTTTGAGTAACAGTCCCTGGTCTGACTCCTCACGTGTTCTAAACTCTGGCAAAGGCATCCCAACACGGTGCTCTAAATCCCAGCACCCCAATTTCAACTAGCAACTCTGATATAACAGACCACCCTCAGTCACCTTGCATCCACAAAGCACATTTTTAAGAAATATCTGTTGGTATTCATTTCTAGGCTATTCACAATAAGCAAAAGGAATATTAGGGGCTTATTTCATCAATTATATTCGGAACTCCTGGACAGCAAGAACCTACACCCTTTCCAGGAGAGTGACAGATGAACCATGACTGTATTAGAAAACAATAACTAAAATTAAGACGGCAAAGAATCAAACTACCCTATTTAACCCAGCTTTCTCTCCATTTGTAATTTCTTCCTAACTCTTGACATAGTGATTAATTTGGAGAGGGGACTTCTAGGCAACAAATACATTTGAAACTATATTATCCAACTCTAATATTACAAACTCCCCCCTAAGTCATGAGTAAAAACCATTACAACTCAAATGCCTTACCGTCCTTGTTAACAGCAGTGACTTTGGCTGGATAAAAACGACAATCAGACCAGCAAGCAAGGACCTGCTCATTTATTTGAAATTCCTAAAAAACATGGGGGGGGAAAAAAGATCCTGTTACCAATCTAATTTCACAGTACACACACAGAACCAGAATTCATAAAAGAGATTGAAATTCACAAGAGTGGAAAGGGGAGATGGTGACTGGATGAAGGAAGATATTTCTGCTGTTCAGTAATAGGAGTCACAACAAAATAGCTGGATACCAGACTTTCCCCATCCGAGGAGGTGCAGGCAGCGCAGCACAGCACTGATGATAATGCCACCCTGACCATGAAAGTGAGTGTAAGACAACAGGACCACCAGGAAACACATGCAGTAGACAGGCTGGAAAGAAGGAAGCTACCTCATCGTGAGGGAAGAAGCATTCATGCCACCTACAGCCACTCCCACTCTGAAAGGGTCTTTTGCCAAAGGAAGCACCCACTCACCTTTAATATTTCATACTGTTTCCCTAGTACACAGTTTGCACTTTGTAGAATAAATACGGAGCAATCAATCTGGACAACAGTGAACAATCCTAAATGGGGGGAATGAGGAGGCTATCGAGAGGTCAAGTTCCCTGGTCCAAGTTAAAATGGAAAACAAAATCCAGGGCTGAGTCAGATCCAAAGGCAGCAGGATCTCTATAGCCGTCTCAATGTCTATTTAAAAAACTCAAAACTTCATCCTTCATTCTGAAGTCAATAAAAGCTCCAAGAATACTGATGAAATCAATTCCAGGTTTTTCAAGGGCTTATAAAAGACCTTGATATGAAGCTAGCACAGTACTCGACATGGCATGACTGCTTAATAAATGATCAAGGAGCAGATCAGCTTAATAAATGACCAAAGGGATACTCGTACAGTGGTGTAAAAGAGAAATATAAGGTCACCATTCCTCATCAATGCAGGCTCAACCAAATTAGTTTATGAGCTGACACGTCAGTAACATCATACCAAGCAGACGACAAATGGGATTCTTCAAGGGCCCCAGGTGCCCTGGGGATCTCAGGGTTGCAACTACAGGCCTAAATAAAGATTGGTCCCCAGCTGCTACTGACTTTCATACTGAACATCAAAGGCTGGAACACAAAGTACCCAATGGCCAGTCCTGTTCATTACAGAGCTTCCCAGATCTGTTACTCACAGAAGATCCTTCCTCTTCGTGTAAACCCTCTTTCCTCAGCTGTATTTTCTCTAAAGGGCGTAAATAAGGACTGTCCCAGCAGAACCACTCATCGTAACGATGGTTCCAACGCTTGAAATGGATGAGTACTTTTCCTTCTTCGTAGTCAATATCTTCTATGTGAGCTGGATACCTGAGTCAGAAAAAAAAAAAATTAAAATGCCTTTAATACCCACCCAACTTACCTAAAATGGTATCCTTCCAAACCTCTTTCCAAAGGAGTAGGTTACCAAAGAACCAAATAAATACTACCATTTAGAGGTTCTGCATAACTGGTCAAATCACAAATTATGGAGGCTAACAGACATGGGATACGAATTCCAACCTTGATACTCCTTAGCTTATGAACTATTGGGTTAACTTTACAAAGTTCCCTCGTGTGAAGTGGAGGAAGGATACCAGCACATTGGGTGGTAGTAAAGGTTAAACAAGATAACAGATACACAAGACCTGAGCACAAAGGAGACAGGAAGTAAGTAAACATTTAACAACTAGATTATATTTTACATGTTCCAACAAATAAGAATGACCATGCAAACCAGACTGTATTAGACAGTCTCAATTTTAAGGATTTTTGAAATCCATAAAGTGGATTACCATGCAAGTGTTAAAAAGAATAAGATGGTTCTATGCCATGATAGGGAAAGCTCTCCCAGGATGAACTATTGTAAATGAAAAGAGCAAGGTGCAGAACACTATGTATGGTAAGCTATTGTTTATTTTTTTAATTAAAAAGAATATTCATATCTGCTTAAATATGCATAAAATAGCCGGAAAGATAAACAAGAAACTAACAGTGGTTTCTTGTGGAAGGATGGTCAGTTCAGTAGATAGACTCTTCCAATCTCCATTTCATCCTCCTTCTGACTGAGAGCTGCGAAAACCAACTACATCTCCCTAACTCCCTTACAAATGGCAATCAAGGTCACAGAGACCTATGGGTTTGGAGGCAACTACAGTGGCCAGAACCTAAGCTCCAGTGCAAAGCCTCTCAAGCTTTCAAGTAATAACAAATCCTCAGGGCATCTTGTTAAAATGCAGATTCTGATTCAGTAGGCAGACCAAGGGCCTAAGAGCTTTAAACAATCTCCCAAGTGATACTAATATGCTGGTCTGCAGTAGCAAGGGGCTAATGTCTAGTCACTGGCTTTCTGAGTGTCAAGCAGCAGGGGTGGAGATGACAGTGGCAGTAGTGACTTCCTGAGCTTCAGCGGTGGGTCCTTCAAACTGATACTCTAAGGGCAGCCCCCTTGAGCCCCACTCCTCCAACCCTTCCAACAATTTTCTAAGTACCCAATTGCTTGTGTTAAATCCTTTTGTGGTTAAAGCACCCAGAGTGGTTTCTGTTTCCAGCATTTAAACCTGACTAAGAGGGGAACTGGGTATGGGGACAGGGAAGAGCAAAAGTGAGAGAGACTTTTTGCAGTACACCTTTCAATACTTTTTCATTTTTCAACATATAAATGTATTTATTGTTCATTCCAAAAATAAATAAATGGTCAAAAATTAAGAAAAATAAATATTGCATGCAATTGTTCTATTAATCCGACTGCTGTTCTAGATTAAGTTTCGATTCTACCAATATTTTCTCCCTACAACTTGGCTTTACACCATTTCCTTCCTTTCTTATACCCTGCTGTGCTACCTAAATGAATAGGTCTCCTCCTTGTGTCTGTAAACTGTGTCCTCTTCAATCCTACACGTATCCTTTAAGGCAGTTTGCTTGGCGCTAATCTATCACAATAGGTTGCAAATACTGGGCATTCAATAAATGTTCAGCATATGAATTCCACTCTTTCTATTCTTCCCAAAGGTCACATGTCCTGTCAATTCTTCAATGCCGAGGCTCTCAAGCTCCAGCTCCCCATTCCAATTTCAGTAACCCATCGCTTCATGTGGGTATTTCTCATACAGGACTGATAGGGTATACTTTTCAAAATTCCTAATGGTACTATGTACACATTAGTTGCTCAAAAAAACATTAACAGAAGGAATAAACAGCCCAGAAACTAGTCTCCCTACTTCAGTCCAATTGACATACAGCTGCTATCAATACAAGAAGTCTTGACAGCAGAATGGTTAACTGTACGATCTGGTGAACTGAGTAGTAGAGTTGTAGGAGACAAAAGAGGGTTCCTCCCTACGAAATGGGGAGAAGGACAAGGGTATCTCAATTATACTCCTCTTGCCCTATCATTCACTCAGCCTGCCAGAGACTGGTGAGCCTTCCTAAAATAACACAACCTGCCCTAACACACACCTATTCAAAGACCTTTCTTTAATGGTTTACTATCTCTAGCCATAGTTTTCAAACACAGGTCTTTGGATCAATGCACAAAATTAATTTTTCACAGAACTAAATTTATTTCATTTACAGAACTTTTCTTTATACAAAAATCACATTCTTTCTAACGTTTTTGTGCTTAAATATACTTCTTAAAAACAATAGTAACTATTTTTAATACCCTTACTAAAATTATGCAGCCATTAAAAAGAATGAGGCAGCTCTCCATGTATTGTTTTAAAAGATTTCTAAGAAAAATAGGGGGGAAAAAACAATAACTCAAGATGCAGAACGGTACTGAATGCACTACTATTTATTTGGGGGAAGGGAGAGAGCCAATCCATTCGTACCTGTTTTTAAATGCGTGGGCTATCTCTGGAAGGATGATCAAGCAACCCGGTTTGCCTCTTGGGAGGGGAACTGGATAGTTAAGGAACTGGAGAGGAAGTATGAGACTTATTTTATTCAATGTATATCCTTTTGTATGTTTTGAATGCTGTACCATGAGCATGTATTAACTATAAAAAGTATATCATTATATACTTATTTTAAATATCTGTATTTGGCAAAAGAAAAAGTTGGAAACCTCAGGACAAATTCTTTTGAACTTGCACTGCTCAGTGTCTTCTAAAAGTCTGGGAGTCTGGATCCACAGAATCAACTCCAAATTCCTAGGCTCACAACTCCACTGCATACACTCGGAGTCTGCAGGACCCTCTGAGCCCTTGGCGAGCCCAACGCTTCCTCCTCGTTCAAAACGCGTCCTAGGGCACAGGCACCCCACTACCTGCGACTACATAAAACTCTCCAGGAGGATCAACAGTAACCAAGGGGTGAGCAAATTTCCTACGGGGAAGGGGGTTCTCCCTTCTGCTCTAAAGTGTGACAAAGATGCAAGTCACTCATGGAGGATGGAGAACCCCAACTGCATTTCGGAGAATAGACAGTTGATCTTGGAGATCAACCCATAAGACTCGAGGGATCACAACTGCTAGTTGCCTTGGGGACAGCTCAGCTTCATCAGTCAACAGAACTTCATTAAATGACTTTGATCTGGGCAGTCAATTCCTGGTCTTGGAAGGGATTATAAGACATGTGTTCTGGCCCCTGTCCTGACGGAAAACAAGACACATGAACCAATTAAGCTTTAAAACTATTAGTGGGAATCACATGAAACTGCTGATAATCAACTGCTTTTTACCTACAAAAATACTAATTTTATCTGGTTCGACCTAAATATTTAGACAACTATAAGTGGAGCTGCAGAAGTTGCAGCAAGGTTAACAAATGAAGAGACAAGATTGGTATCTGTATAAACAAAAAAGGGGAGAGAGAATTTCCAGCTTCAACGTGTAACAGACACTGAGGAGACTCTAGTTTCCAAACTAACATTGCAGCTGGGAGTCACATTTCTAATGGAAATATTAGCCAGAATGAAGCAGATATTGAACACCAAACTGATAACAAAAGGGGAGGGAAGTGGACTGAGAAGGGCCAAGAGACTTTTGCTTGTAATCCAAATTTTTTAAGGATTTAGTTACATAATACTTGTATGTAAGTAAAAAGAAATACTTTTAAATTAAAAAGTTTTAAAAAGTATTTAATGGGCAGATATCAACCAACAGCTTCATGGTTATTGGGCTTATATGCTGCTTGGCATATCCACAAAATAGAATATGATGCAACTATAAAAAAAATGAGAATGTACTCTATGAATTGATATAGAAAGATTTCCAAGACATATTAAGTTTTAAAAGGCAAGCTATAGAACAGTGCATATCTTATGATACCTTTTGTGTTATGAAAGAGGAAAATAGGAATATATGTGGGTGTTTGCCTGTATTTAAATAAAGGAACACTGGTAGGAAGGACAGAAACTAGTAACACTGGTTACCTACAGGGGGTAGGGTGGGTATAGGATAAAGAAGTGGAAGCAATCATTCTCATTGTATACCTTGTTACACTGTTTTTATTTTTTTGAACCTATTCAAACTCTGTCTAATGTTTTATCAGTCAATTCCCTTGCATATCCCAAGTAGACTATCATATCGTATTCAAATTATGATTATACTGTCTCATTTTCAACACTGACACCTGCCATTTATTTTTCTTATATTATCAGATTGATTAGTGCTCCCAAGATGATGTTAAAAATTATTGGGGATAGTTGGCATCTTTCTCTTTAATGAAAATGTCTCCAGTATTTCATCGTTAAGTATAATAACTTTAATCAAGCTTACGAAGTTTTTTCCTCTGTATCTAACTTACCAAGGGTTTGTCAAGAATAAGTTTTGAGAATTTTCAGTCTTTGTCAAGATGATTATACAGCTTTCCTCTGTTACTCTACAAATATAATAAGATTTCTTAAATTTGTTATCATTACCCTGCTAAAATAAGTCATATTTGGTTGCATGTGTCATTCACTTAATAAGTGTCCGTTTGAGGTTCTAGTATATTATTGACAAGTCTTGTGTTCTTTTATAAGTAGGATTTATCCAAGTTTCCTTGTATTAAGACCTTCCTGCCCAATTTTAGTGTTAGGCTATGCTAACCTCATAGAATAAACTAGAAAGCTTTATTTCATTTTCTATGAAACTACTTCCTCTGGAGTCTTCATAAGATAGCTCTTGATCTACCATTTCCATTACTTCTGTGGTTACCAGTCTGGACAAGTGTTCTACCTATTCTTGAGCTAAATTTGCCTAAACTAGAAAGAGAGTTTGAAATGTCATCAGATACAATGTAAGTGTTCAAAATCTATAGTTTTCCTTTGAAGAAAAGAGCTGAAAACTCAATGAAAACATTTCAAACTCAAGTTACAAACAGGACTTAAATGGCAAATACAAACACTAGATCGTTAAGCACTTTATAGGGCAGAAACTATGCCCTACTGATTCCATTATTCAACAAACATTCCTAAGTTTGCATTCTGAGAAAAACTGCTAGTTGACTAAATAGATGACCAAACATCAGAGCATCTAGGATGACAAGAGCCCAAAGAGAAGTTTGGTGGACTCCTTGGAATTTCCCACCCCTTCCCACAAGCAGAGAGACCAAGAACACTCTAGACCTCTGAAGGGAAAGGAGGATAGCCCTAGAATTGTCTGGCCTGTCTGTACCCATAACTAGGACCAGATGGAAGAGAGGCATTGCCCTTCCATGGCACACTTGGGCTGAAGAATCTAAGCATCTACATGTTCTCCCCTAACCCTTCTGAAGCACCTGAATGGACCCTTCTCCTTTTAAAGTACATTTCCTACCATTCTCTTCCCAGTCTCCTCCTTAATTAGCCAAATCTACTTCTTCTGCTCCTCTTCAGAGGCAGCAACCAACTGGGAACGCACTTCAAACTTTTCCATAAGGTACTGGAGGATTGGAAAGTGCCTTTAAAGACGACTTAGCACTTGGGCTGAGCCTGATGAAGAGAGGTGTTTGCCAAACGTTTAAATTTCTTCCAGAGTGTTCTGAATATATTAGGCATTCAATAAGTGTTTATCAAATGTAATTTTTAAAGACTTGATTATGAATAACTAGAGCCATAAAACTGCAATAGGAATAGACACACAAACCAAGGTGGATCATTGAAAAAAACCAATAATATCCACGTTGTGTCGGACCGACAGAAAATGGTCGGATTAGAGGGGATATACGCTCATGAGCTGTGCTCACCATGACAAAATTAAATTAGTAACAAAACAGGTTTCTACCCAAAGCCGAAAAGTATCAAGAACTCATATTTATCCAAAGTTCAACTCGGAAAGGTCAGGGAACCTAAACGTCATTAAGGTCCCCTCTGGGGACCTTATTTTAGACAAGTGGTATAACTGGTCACTAAGCCAACCAAGAAGCCACAGAAAGCCAGTGTAGCCAATCAAACAGAAAGGAAAAAGGAGAATGGACAAAAATTAGAGGGAGAGAAATTCATCAATCCCACAGATATTTTCTGAGTACCTACTCTGGGCCAGGAAGTGTGCCGGCGTTTGGAAATACCGACCCACATCTGTGAAGATGTGTGATCACAGCAGCTGGCAGAGGGAGACTGACTCTGTTACAACACGTTCCGCAGACATACCGCACACCTTACCTACCCAGTCTCACTTTACCTGCAATACTTCTCCTGCCCGCTCTCCCCAAGCAACAGCCTCAGATCCCTGACTACACTATCTTGAGTAGCTCCATTTCCTTCCAGCCTGTCCGTTTCCCGCTTGCTTCTTTCATAGCATTTACCCCAATCTGTAATTATTTTATTTGCTCCCCTGCTTACTTGTTTATGTTTATGGCTTGCTGCCCTGGGAGACTACAGACGTCCCCTAAAGGCATCTGTCTCTTCAGTATCCTCAGGGGGAATAAACATGTGTCTACATGCACAAATAATTGTAATGAAGTATTACAGGTGAAACAACAGAAGACCACTTAAGCTAGAGTAGCGTACAGAGGAACGAGAGGCTAATTCTGGGGCAAAGAGAGAGGGAGGTGGGAGGAAAGGAAGGAAAGGCCAAAACAGCCCTAGTGAAGAGGAGATAATCTCAATTCTGAAAGATGAATCGGCATTTTCCAGGTCATCAAGGAGGCACTGAAGCCGGAGAGTATTTCTGGGAGAGAGTGCATATTAGTAAACCAGCATAGGACAGAGGAAGGGAAGCAGGAAACAGGACAAGAAAATGCAGGAAACTGAAAGTAAGAAAGGAAACTAACTCAGTACAGAGAGCTGCACAGGCACCTTGTGGATTCCATAGCTATTGTACGGATGCTCTCAACGAGTATTTCCCAGAGCAGTTCATGGACCACGGGGTGTGGCTGAACACAGAGCAGGTGGCCCATAAGGTCTCCATGAGGAAATGTTTTATTGTGTTTCTCCATAATCTAGCCCATCTGTATGAGAGCTTCCCAGCTGAGGTGACATGAATGAATTACAAGTGAACAATGACATGAAAAAGGTTGAGACGCACTGACCAGATGACTACCATATACTCAAGGACTACTAACGAATTTTAGTGTATTTGTGTTTGCAATGAACCTGGCATTATATGATCACTCCCGAAAACATAGTTGTAGTAGCTTTAAAATACGTCTGCAAACTTGACACTCTGTCCTTTAAAAGGCAGAGCGTATTTAATGTGGCCTCATTTCTAACAAAGAGAATGTGGTGAAAGTGACAGCATGGTATTCCAAGGCTGGGTTATAAGTAACAAGTGTCCATTGAGAGATGAGTGGATACACAAAATGTAAATATCCATAAAATATAATATTTATTACTCAGCCTTGAAATGAAATTCTGATATACGCTACAACATAGATGGAATCTTTAAAATATTATACTAAGTGAAATAAGTCAGTCACAAAAGGACAAATACTATATGATTCCAGGCATATTATAAAATATCAGAATAGTCACATTCATAGAGACAGAAAGTACTGGGTTGGTGCAAATGTAATTGCGATTTTTGCACTGTTAAAAGTTGCCATTTGATATTGGAATACATTCTTAAATAAATATGGTTATGTTATACATCATTTTAATGCATATTTTTTGCTTTATTTCTTTTGCTAATGACATTACTTGCTGTTTATTTTCTATGTATTTTAGACTATTCAAATGATGTTAGACAAAAAGCAAATTCAAGAAATTTTCTTATTCGAGTTCAAAATGGGTCGTAAAGCAGCGGAGACAACTCACAACATCAACAACGCATTTGGCCCAGGAACTGCTAAGGAACGTACAGTGCAGTGGTGGTTCAAGAAGTTTTGCAAAGGAGACGAGAGCCTTGAAGATGAGGAGCGGAGTGGCCGGCCATCGGAAGTTGACAACGACCAATTGAGAGCAATCATCGAAGCTGAGGCTCTTACACTACGTGAGAAGTTGCCGAAGAACTCAACATCGACCAATCGACCATTCTACGGTCCTTTGGTCGTTCGGCATTTGAAGCAATTTGGAAAGGTGAAAAAAAGCTTGATGAGTGGGCGCCTCATGAGCTGATCGCAAATCAAAAAAAGCATCATTTTGAAGTGTCATCTTTTCTTATTTTATGCAACAACAACAAACCATTTCTCGATCGGATTGTGACATGCGATGAAAAGGGGATTTTATACGACAACCAGTGATGCCCAGCTCAGTGGTTGGACTGAGGAGAAGCTCCAAAGCGCTTCCCAAAACCAAACTTGCACCAGAAAAAGGTCATGGTCACTGGTGGTCTGCTGCCGGTCTGATCTACTACAGCTTTCTGAATCCTGGCGAAAGCATTACATCTGAGAAGTATGCTCAGCAAATCGAAAAGATTCGCCAAAAACTGCAACGCCTGCAGCCATTGGTCAATAGAAAGGGCCCAATTCTTCTCCACAACCCCCACTGCATGTCGCACAACCTACGCTTCAAAAGTTGAACGCATTGGGCTACGAAGTTTTGCCTCATCCGCCATATTCACCTGACCTCTCATTAACCAACAACCACTTCTTCAAGCAGCTCGACAACTTTTTGCAGGGAAAACGCTTCCACAACCAGGATGCAGAAAATGCTTTCCAAGAGTTCGTTGAATCCCAAAGCATGAATTTTTACTCTACAGGAATAAACACTTACTTCTCGCTGGCAAAAATGTGTTGACTGTAATGGCTCCTCTTCTGATTAATAAAGATGTGTTTGAGCCTGGTTATAATGATTTAAAATTCATGGTCTGAAACCGCAATTACTTCTGCACCAACCTAGGATGGTGGTTACTAAGGGCTGGGGGAGGGGAGAATGGGGAGCTACTTTTTAATGGGTACAGAGTTTCAGTCTGGAAAAATGAAAATGTTATGAAAATGGATAGTGGTGATGGTTGCACAACAATATAAATGTACTTAATGTCACTGAACTGCATAGTTAAAAATGGTTAACTTTAGGTTACGTATATTTTAACACACACAGCACTGCTGCTTCTTGGATTCCCCATTCTGAAGGATGCCAGGTGCTATGTCGTAAGAACATTCTAGATGCCCTATGGCAAGGAACTGAGGTCTCCCGCCAGCAACCAGCACCAACTTGCCAGTGGCATGAGGGAGCCACCTAGGACCACAACGTCCTAAGATCTGGAGCCAGACCCCTCTAGTTAAGCGGCTCCTGAAGTCCTGACCCACAGACACTGAGAGGATAATAAATGTTTAGTGCTGTTTTAGACCACCACATTTTGAGAAAATTTGTTACACAGCAATAAATAACTAAATTGTAGCATCTTGCTCCCATGCTACTAAAAGTGGGATCCTCCAGTCCTCATGGTTTTAAGTTGGGGAAACACTGCTCTAAGATACCAGGTAAGCCACCCCACCCTCGGGCTCCACCAAGGAAAGGAGAGGACTGTGGGAGAGTAAAGCCCACACCAAACTAGAGGGAGTAACTCCACATTTATGTCCAGAAAGACAGAGAACAGTACAGGTCTAA
This sequence comes from Rhinolophus hipposideros, assembly GCF_964194185.1. Taxonomy (NCBI): domain Eukaryota; kingdom Metazoa; phylum Chordata; class Mammalia; order Chiroptera; family Rhinolophidae; genus Rhinolophus; species Rhinolophus hipposideros. Next base: position 19,627,528 of record NC_138068.1, read on the forward strand.
TGCAAGGATACAATGTTGGCTTGTCCACAGTACATGACCTCAAGTCCCACGAAGGCTTGCTGCTCAGAGTCTTGGCTGCTTCTGAGTAAAATTACGCTGCCCGACATTGCACACTGTGCATGGGCTTAAATGAGAGCAGCTAGGCAGTGCTTGGCAGCAATTTGTTTGGTCCCCACACACACCCCAGAAACACAAACTGAAGAAATGTTACATGGAATAAAAAAAAAAAGGAACCAGAAAGGATAACAAATCCCCTCTGATTTCCACTCCAACCTTTCAGTCACATGGCTATTAATAACTAATGTGTATAGGCTTACTCTAGGGGTTATAAACTGCCTTTACATAGGGTATCTCACTAGATATTTACCACAATCCCATGAGGACTTAAGTTGTTATTATCACTGCACCCATTTTACATTTGTGGAAATGGAGGCCCAAATAGAGTGACGAGGAAGAGGTGTAACCTAGATCAGTATCCAAACCTGACTCTAAATCCAGGAAAAAGCCTACTGCTCTTAATGTGACTTCGTGTGTAAATATCTTTGTCATGATGCAGGTCCACAGAGGTGTCTCAACCATCTAATAGTCTACCCGGTGACTAACCCAGAATTTGCCTTAACTTTCCCCAAGGTGTTGGGCATTCAGGCTGCCTCCAGATTCTTCCCTATATAAACAGCCTTTCTGGGGGCCGGCCCGGTGGCGCAGGCGGTTAGAGCTCCGTGCTCCTAACTCCGAAGGCTGCGGGTTCGATTCCCACATGGGCCCCTGGGCTCTCAAAAAAAATAAATAAATAAATAAAAAAAATAAACAGCCTTTCTGTAAACATACAGCACTCATTTACTTCAAGAATCAGAGTGTGGCGTGTGCATATTTTGAAAGAAATATTCTAAAATGGTACAGTTGTTATCTCTGTAAGACCATGTGATCTTTATTTATATATTCCTGTATTTTTCAAGTTTTCTATGGGCAATAGCTGTAACTTTTATAATTAGAAAAACTTTTTAAGAAAGGAAAAAAAAAAGAATCAGAGTGTGCCTCTATTCCTGGCTCAGGACAAACACCAGAAGCCAAAGATGCCTATGCACAAAAGTAACATTCTAAGCCATCCCCAGCCTTTGCTCTAGAGGGGCTGGCGATGGAAGTTGTCTTTAGTGAAAAACAAAGGGCTGACGACTATTAAGCTACATAAAAACTGCGCTGTTTTGGATGCCTTAATTCTTTCCCTACCTCTTCACCACTTCCATTAATCAACATCCAACACTTCTAACTTAGGAAATCTTGCGTTCATCTCTCCTCTCTTATCCTGGTCATTTCTCACCAGCAACAACTGTCAGAACGTCAGATGACCCCTGTGCCTCTTTCAGTACCACTAAAGGGACTGATATAGAAACACTCTGTAAATATTTGGTTACTGAATAAACACCTCTTTTCTTTTCCTAAGAGGAACGAGACAGTGTCTCTCTCCTGACTTAAAAATCCCCTCTTTAGCCCAATTTCCCCCCATTCCTGATCTGTCGCCTCTGTGGATTTCTAAGAACACACTATGTTTTTCGAGCCCTGAATACTTTTGCTTACATTGATTGTTCCTTCTGCCTGCTTTCTCACCCTCACTTCATCCTGGACATCTTATACTTTAATCTTATTTCCTTGCATAGACCCCCAACTCCCTGGTCCCTCTCTCCCTCCATCATTCCTGTTTAGGGAAACATCAGCCCTAGGTAAATCAAATTGTAGACATTCTCCACTCCTGCATCCAGGCAGCTGATTATAGCTGGTGAATACATTCAACATGCTGACAGGACTCACTTTAAATGCAGACCACAAATAGTGGTTCCCTTGGGGGTGGAAGGAGTTGTGTGACTGGGTATGGGAAAAATGGTCTTCTGAGGTGCCCAAAATGTCAATATCTTGATTTTGGTGGTGGTTACACATGTGTAAACATGTATAAAAGTTCATCAAGCTACACACTTAAGATCTGTGCACTCTGATATAAATTATACCTTAATAAAAGGTTTCCAAAAAAGGAATTTTAAAGAGTAGCATCTTTGCTCTCTTAATTCAATGCCTTACAACTGTAAATTGCCATGAAAATTAATATCAAAAAGTTTTGGAAAAAAATCCAAGGCCTACCAGTGGATCCTGAGTGTAAAAGAGCCTGAGGAAGAGGCACAGTCCAGAAGGATACAGGAGACCAGTTAGGTGGCTATTGCCAGGGTCCAGAGATCCATGATGGGGACTTGGGCCAGGGAGGTAGGATAGAGGTGACAGCCAGTGTTGGAGTCAAGATAGATTCTGCAGGTGGATCTGAAAGGATTAGCTGATGGACCAGATGATGGGGTGGAAGAGATCAGGCAAGGAGGCTCCAAGGGGGCTCTAAAGGTTCTGGCTTGTTGAGTTCTGTGACACCTGACTGTTTTATTTAAAGGAAAACAAAAACAAAAACAAAAAAACAAGTACATATTACTATTGCAATGAGAAAAAAACAATACAGAGATTATCTTTTACTCAAAAAATAATAATAATAATAATCCAGAGCCTAGAAGCAACGATCCCTCAGTAGGAAGGAGCACATCTAGGACCCAGATCTCAGTGTTTAACATTATGTCCAATAAAAGGAACCAGAAGGAGTGGGGGGGGGGGGATGGATGAAAAAGGTGAAGGGAACAAAGAAATACAAACTGCCAGTTACAGAATAAGTAACGGGTATGTAATGTACAGCATAGGGAATATAGTCAATAATAATGTACTAACTATGTGTGGTGACAGATAGTTATTAGACTAGTCATGGCGATCACTTCATGAGATATATAAATGTCTACTCACTATGTTGTACACCTGAAATTAATATAATATTGTACGTTAACTATAATTTTAAAATTTTTAAAATAAGGAACCAGAGCTCCTTGGAGAAATCATTGTTTCTAGGACTGGGGCAGGAATTATACATGAGCCTAGAATATTTTGTAGTGCCAGAAATAAGGAAGTGTTAAACACACACAATGATGGGAGTATGTCAAAAGGACACAAGAGACCACTGAAAGAGCTCCCAATGAAACAACAGGAGCAACAAAACAAATAAAGCAGTATTGGATTATAACCCAAAATCTAAAATAAATTTCTGAGTCTATACTGATATAAATAAAAAATCATCAAAAACAAAAGAACTCTAGAAACAGACACAGCCAAAAGCCTAAGGAGACATGACTACTAAACATAATGCTGCATCCTGGATGGAATCCTGGAACAAAAAAAGGACATCAGGGGAAAACTAAGGAAATATGAATAAAGTATGGATTTTAGTTAATAATAATATACCATTAATGGTTCATTAATTGTAACATTTCTATCTTGCTAATAATATTTAATCTTAGTAGGGGATACTGGGTGTGTCATATATGAGAACTCTCTGTATCATCTTAGGAATTTTTCTGTAAATCTGAAACTATTCTAAAATCAAAAGCTTATTGACAAAAACTCCATGACCACCAACCTCCTGTAGACCTTAACGTCACTTGATAGCACCAGCAATCCTACCACATTTCTCTTGTCCAATCCCTCTTCACTCTCTTAAATATTTCATACCTTATCTTCTTCCCTCAACACAAGCCTTCCTCCTGATCATCAGTCACTTGAAAAAATAAAATCAATCAAAAAAGAATTCCCATTGCTGGTGGGAATGTAAAATGGTACAGCTACAGTGGAAAACAGTCTGACAGTTCCTCAAAAGGTTAAACAAGTTAATTACCACAGGACCCAACAATTCCACTCTTACGTAGATACACCCAAGAGATATGAAAACATATGCCCACACACAAACTCGAACACAAATGTTCATAGCAGCATTATTCATAAGAACCAAAAAGTGAAAAGAATACAAATAAATACTCATCAACTGATGAACAAATATTATAAAATATGGCATACATATGTAATGGAATATTATTTATCTATAAAAAATGCTGATATATATGCTACAACACAAATGAATCTTGAAAATATCATGTTAAGTGAAGTAGCTAACCATAAAGGAACATGTATTGCATGATTCAGTTTCTATGAAATATCCAGAACAGGCAAATCTAAAGAGACAGAAAATATATTAGTAACCATCAACAAAACAAAGAGGCAACCAACCAAATGGGAGAATATTATTTGCACACAAAACCTCTCATAAGGGGCTAATATCCAAAATATATAAAGAACTCATACAACTCAACAACAAAAAGACAAACAATCCAATTAAAAAATGGGCAGAGGACGTGAATAGAAACTTCTCCCAAGAAGACATACAAAAGGCCAACAGATACAGGAAAAAACACTCAACTTCATTAGCTATTAGGGAAATGCAAATAAAAACCACAATGAGATATCACCTCACCCCAGTCAGAATGGCTGTCATCAACAAGACAAATAATAACAAGTGTTGGAGAGGCTGTGGAGAAAAAAGGAACCCTCATACACTGTTGGTGGGAATGCATTCTGGTGCAGCCATTATGGAAGGCAGTGTGGAGGTTCCTCAAAAAATTTAGAATAGAATTACCATATGACCCAGCAATCCATTTCCTGGGTATCTACCCAAGAAGTCTGAAAACATTTATCAGTAAAGATATATGTACTCTGACGTTCACTGAAGCTTTAGTTACGGTGCCCAAGACATGGAAACACCAAAGTGTACTTCGACAGATGATTGGATAAAGATTGGTACATATACACAATGGAATACTATTATGCCATAAGATGAAACACTGCTATGCTAAGCAAAATAAGTCAGACAGAAAAAGTCGGAGAACCACAAGACTTCACTCATATGTGGGATGTAAAACTGAAAGCAACAAATTAACAAGACAAACAGAGACAAAAACTCCTGGAAGCAGAGAACAGGTTAGTGGTTACCAGAGGGTAAGGGGGGAAGAGGATTGGTAGAAAAGGGTAAAGGGGTCAAATATGTGGTGATAGAAGGAGAACTGACTCTGGGTGGTAAATACATAATGCAATGTATAGATGATATATTATGTATAGAATTGTACACTTGAAATCTATGTAGTTTTGTTGATCGTTGTCACACTAAATTTTAATTTAAAAAAAAAATGTATATTAGTGGTTGCCTAGGGCTGAGGAGGAAGGCGAAGTGACTGCTAATACTATGGGGTTTCCTTTTGGGGTGATGAAAATGTTCTGGAATTAGTAGTGATGGTTGTACTGTGAATATACTAAAACCCATTGATTTGAATGCTTTAAAATAATGACTTTATGGTATGTAAATTATATCTCAATTAAAAAAAAAACACAATCAAAAGGAGGGAAAGAGAAGAATCCCACCAAGTGCTGGCAAAGATACAGAGCAATGGGGACTCAGACGTTGCTGGTGGAAATGCAAAATGTAACAGTCACACTGGAAAACAGTTTGGGAGTTTCTCAAGTTAAACATACATTTAATACATGACCCAAGAGAAATGAAAACCTGATGGAAATGTTTGTTCATATTTACCACAAACTGGAAACAATTCATATTTTTGAACAGGTAAATGCATAAACTGGTACATCCATACAATGGAATTCTACTCAGCAATAAAGGGAAGAAACTACTGATTCATGCAAAAATATGGATGAAACTCAAATGAATTATGACAAGTATAAGAAGCCCAACTTAAATACATACTGTATAATTCCATTTATGTAACATTCTAGAAAAAGTAAAACTCTATGGACAGAGGACAGATTAGTGGGTGCAAAGGGCTGGAGGTGGCAGGTGGGGCTGATACAAAGGCACACAAAGAAATCTGGTGGGTGATAAAAGTGTTCTACATTTTTATTGTGGTAATGTGTGCATGACTGTATGAGTTTGACAAGCCTCAAAGAACTATACACTGAAAAGAATGAATTTTACTGTATGTAAATTAGACCTCAATTTAAAAATACAGTAACACACTCACCTATCACCAACTCTACCAGTCAACCTTCATTTCTACCGATACCCAGCCTCCCTCTTCCCCTTAGAATAAATGAACTACCTGGTCCTATCAATGGCCAATCCTTCCACCTGTGTACTACACTACAGTCTCTCCTCTCCCACTTTTTCCTTAAACTTACGCTAATCAGGGTTTTGAGCCCACTGCTTCATTAAAACAACTCTTGTCAAGGTCATCGATAACCTTGATGTGACCAAATTAACAGCCACTCGATCCTCATCTTACTTGACCCACCAGCATCACAAGACTGAGGTGATTACTTGCTGCTCCTTGAAACACTTTTTCCACTTGGCCTTTGGACACCTTCCTCATGGATTTCCTCCTGCCTCAATGGTCACTCTTTCCCAGTCTCTTTTTCTGGTTCCTTCTCATCTGCTGATGTCTAAACAGTGAAAGGCTCTAGGGCGCAGTCCTCCTTTTATCTGCACTGACTCCCTAGATCAGCACTGTCCAATACAACCTTCTCAGCTGAAACTTTCTATATCTCTGCTCTCCGATATGGTTTTTTGGATAGTTCAGCCCTAGATGAGCTCATCCAGTCTCATCACCTTAAATCCCATATATAATACTTGCAAAAAAATACTTTACGGGCTATCTACCTCCACTGGAACGTCAGCTCCTAAAGAGCGGGGACTATGTCCTAATCACTACTCTATCTCCAGCACCTAGCAATGAATGAAAGACTTGACGTCAAGTCATCTTTGTGAAGCTTTCTGAAATTCCCACACATGAAATTTATTGTACTCCTCCAGGGGTTTGTACATATGTAAATATCACCTCAAGATGTAATTAATTTCAAGGACTTCACTCTCCTTCCTAGGTACAGAACATAGCATGGGATTCAAAGCCATATCTTGTCAGGCTCAGAAGCCAGACTACCTGGATTCAAATCCCAAACCCAACACTTACTATTTGTGCAATTTTGGGCAACTTACTGAATTATTCTGTGCCTCTGTTTCCTAATGTATAAAATGGGAATGGCAAGCTCACAGTGTTGTGAGGATTATATGGGGTATAACATGTAAAGCCTTTACACTTGTGCCTGGCACAGAGTCAATCACTCAATAAATGTGAGCTACTAGCAAAGACATAAGCATCAGAATAAATGACTAACAATCCGTGGCTGGCAATGCTAAAAGCCAGTACTACATTGGCCTCTGAATTTCTTAAGGGACCGATGTGATTTTTCTTCTTTCCTATCATAATGCCTGATCACCGCAAACACTCAGCTCAATACATGTATATGGAAAGCTCAGAAATTAAAGATTACTGAAAAAGAAAAGATGGTACAAGAAGTGAAGAGGTATAAAGCAGGAACTCAGACCTAATCAGTGTAAAATAATCCTAATAAAAAAGAAATAGAAAAGAGAGCTAAGGACATTATGAAACTCAGATTTTAAAATCTTTCGTAAAAGAGATGGAAGGAGACCATGATCAACTTAAATGGAAACAAAGTAGTGAAAACGTGCCAAAGAGTCAGGAAAACAAGAGACAGAAGGAGCTTTTATCACTGTGTTCAGAACAGGAACAGGGAGAGCCAGGCCTACTGTTCAGGGCAGATGGTGCGCTCCTGACAGATGACAGGAGGAAGGCAAGGACGGCAGAACAAGCGGCTTCCATTCTATCCACCAAGGTTCATTACCAGGAAGCTGCAGCCTCTCACATGTTCGTCAGTTCACCTACACAACCCTGAAGGTAAAGACGGCAGGCAGGATTCCTGTCTATGGAGTAGGAAAAGGATATGTGGAAAGTTCAGCCCAAAGTGGTAGATCCAAAATTAGAACATGGATTCTTATCACTATGCCATGGTCTGTTTGGTGAGATAAACTGCCATGGAAAATCCAAATCTGTGTTTTACAAACTTCTCTCTTCTAAAAAAATTAAAACCCTAATTTCATGATTTCTTTGGGACCCTATTAATTTAAGAAAAGCTGGTTTGGATGACTTACAAATAAAATTCTGGTAAGGTACACAGAACAATGTTGTCAAACAAAACTGAGTAAGTCTTAGATTCATCAGTTATTAATTTGTGCCTTGGGCAAGTCATTATACCTCTGAGCTTCAGGTCCAAATGGGCTTGCTATGGGGGGTTAAATGAGATCGCCCAAGAAAAGCAACTAAAGCAATTAGCATCACCCTGACACATAGTAAATCTCTGATAAATGTTAGCGGTCATTGCTATTGTTAGTTTAACAGAAGTATAATATTAGGTGTTCTGTATCCTGTTACTGCAGTACACAGAAGCAAGGTTTCTGTATAAGCAATACAGACAAATAAAAGATATAGACCTATTATAAACATGAATCCCACTCACCCACTCTGGGTCACATTTGTGTCTCCATACACTTGTCACATGGGTTTTGAAAAATAACCCTTCATTTTCATGTTTTTTGTGTTTTTTGTGTGCGTTTGTTATAGCAACTAGCAGCAAATCAAGAAAATATGGAAGAGCACCTAGAAAAATATCACCAGGGAAAGCAATCACTTGGGAGGCACAGAAGCCTTTGGAGTCAAGTCAACAGGGGTGCAAAACCCCAGCTCTACCACTCACCAGTTATAAAGTTTGGAACAAAGAACTTTCACTTCTGTGAGCCTCGGTTTCTTCCCTCCTTTATAAAATTGAAACAGTAAATAGAACCGGCACAGTGGCTCAGGCAGTTGGAGCAGCATGCTACTAAAGTCGAGGTCGCCGGTTCGACTCCCACATGGGCCAGTGGACTGCACCCTCTACAACAAAGATTGTGAACAACAGCTCTCCCTGGAGCTGGGCTACCGTGAGCAGCCCGAGGTTGGTGTGAGCTGCAGTGCGCTGCTGCGGGATGAGTGGCCGGTGGCCAGCGTGAGTGGCAGGCAACAAGTGTGAATGGCCGGCAGCCATCGTGAGAGGCCGGCAGCCAAGAGAACTGCCATGAGCGGCCGACCAGTCGTCGACCGACTGCCTGGGGTGGGGGAGGAGGCACAAGGCTCATAATACCAGCATGGGCCAGGGAGCTGTGTCCTACACACCTAGACTGAGAAAACAATGGCTTGAACTGGGGGAGAGAAAAGGGGGATTCTTTTTAAATAAATTTTTTAAAAAATAGTAAACAACCTGATAGCTGGTTTAGAAGATTTAATGGAGAAACTGCATATGGAGAGCCTGAGAGAATCAATTCTTTACATAATTGCTATCAAATTCTGCAATATTAAAAAAAAATCTCTCATGCTTAAGGTGTAAGTAATCAAAACAACCTAGGAAATGTTTTCCTACAATCATTTGGAACTTGATCCACAAATATTTTATTGAGTACCTATTATATGCCACATGCAATTTTGAGGCACTGGAGTATATCAGTGAACAAAACAGGCTACCTGTGGCTGTCTTGAAAACACACCTATGGCATCCTTATCAAGGGGGGGGCTAGTAACTGACCAAAGCTGAAGCAGCTCTAAACCAATCACTGTCTCTGTGCCACCTCCACACTTGGCCCAGCCAATGACTGAGTAAGTAGGATACTAAGATAAAACTCTTTTAGAAGACAAGACTCTTCTGACAACTTTGACTTGAGGATTCTCCATCTCCTTCGCCAAAACTTTCAGAGAACTGCACTGCAGTCCCATACTTCCTACCTTCCTTTTCTCTCCTCCACAGGGGTCAGACTTGCAAAGCTATCTGACAGCTCTCCCAGCCTCTTCGCCTCACTCCCCATTTCCCCCTACAGGCGGTTAACAAATAAATCAATTGCATTGCTTCTTGGAGAATGCAATCTAACACAAATGAATTGCACTGCTTCTTGGAGAATCCAATCTAACACACTAGCCCTCGCTGATCTTTCATTTTAGTGGGGAAGACAGATAAACAAGTATACAAAATAATCAAGTAATTCTTAGACTGGCAAAGGTGTAGCATGACAGAATTCTTTCAAGTATTGTGTGTCCTGTTAATGGTGATGCTTACAAGAATCTATGTATGTGTTAAAATTCATAGGTATGTACACCAAAAAAGGGGGGCATTTTACTGTATGTATATTAGAAAATAACCTAAAATGCAGAGATAAAATTATACTGTAAGAGTATTAAAAAGGAACTCACATTATTTAATTTGAAATCCTATTTAATTTATAACAAATTAAATATATAAACTTATAAGTTAAATATAATTTATCCTTAGACATATTTTTTTTTAAAAGTCAAGAAAATCTTAAACTTCGCTCAGTAGATTCATTAGTGGTAATAGTGGTATTGTAACTTTGAAATTATTTTGTGTACAATGTAGAATGAGATAAACAGTTAATATATTAGTGTGATTAGGAACAAAGATTTTCAATATAAGAGAAAGGCAAAAATAAAAATAAATTACAAAACGTTGAATTTACACTGGAAATATCAAAATGAACTCACAGTTTTCAAATAATTTATTCTCTAGCTCCAGCCACTGAAAAGGCCTAAAAGAGAAGACATTCTAGAAGCAATAAACACACCCAGTGCCCAGAGCTTAATTTCTATATACCATTTGCAACTAAAAGGAACCAGGTCTCCTTGGAGAAATGGTGGGCTCCAGGGTCTGGAACAAGACATGTGTAGGATAAATCTGGGGCTTCTCGTAGTGCCAGAAAACAAGAAAATGCTCATGGACTAATAGGAGTGTGTCACAAGAACAAAGGAGCTAGTTTAAAGGACCTCTCACTGGCCAAATTTGGAATAATTTTAGCATCAAATAGAATAATGAATGTAACTGACTACAACACCACACTGAATAATCTGAGTTCTTAGTGATCCTTAAAAAGGAAAAAAAAGGGAGGGGAGAAAGCTCTTCTTGCAGAAGAACGTCAGCTAATAAAACATAGAACGACAGAGGCAGAAAATCACTATTCTTCCACTTTACATACTTATTGTAATATAATCAATCCTAATTAGCAATAATTCCATAATATCTAATATCCAGACGATATTAAGATTTTTCTTTCCCAAGAATGTCTTTTTCCAAAATTGAGATTCAATCAAAGGTTTCCACATCACATTTTCATGTCTCCTTAGTTCCTTTAATTCCACAATAATCCTCCCCTCCCCACTCTTTCCCCCATCACGGCATTTTTAAAATTTTTTTTTTAAGAGTACTGAAAAGTTGTTTTATAGAACATTCCACGTTCCGGGATGATCACATTATTTTCTAATGGTGAGTTTAACTTGTTTCTTGTATTCTCTTATATTTTCTATAAACTGAAAGTTAGGTCTACACTTCAGATTAAATATATTTTTTACAGAATGCTTCAATGGTAATGCTGTGTTTCATAACGCATCATATCAGGGAACACATAAAGCTAGTTCGCCTCACTGTTCCTTTACTTGGGTAAGGTAAAGCCCATCATCTCTCACCATTTTAAAGGTATACTTTACCCTGTGAAAGTATTAAATAATTTGTGGTGATACTTTGGTACTTGTCAATATCCTGTTCCCCCACACCACTTAGATAATGATTTTATTACAGTATCCATTGACAATCCTTGTCCGAAACTACACTGTGAGGTTCACAACCAACAATAAAGTTTGGCAAAACCTGAAAATCTGTCAAAGGCAATGTTGATAAGGATGTAGAAAAACAGGAAGTTCTGTGTACCACTGACGGGAGTGTAATTCAGAAGCAATTTGGAGATCAACTTGGCAGTTTCCAGTAAAACTGAAAATGTGTTGTGTACTACACAACAATTTCACTGGGGTAGGGCTTATTAAAAACTGCAATTCATGACCCATCAGTAGATTATAAAAATCAAATTATATGAAATTTATATATATATATATATAAAAATCAAATGCTTGCCTCTTGACAAGCATTTTTGTGTGTACGTTAAGGAGATATGCACACAACATAGAAGAAAAACACCAGAGTATAATGCATGTAATAAGGTTAAGGACTGTTCCATAAAATTTTTGCTTCATTTAAATTTATATGTATACATGAGCAGATACCACACTGTACTTAAAATATATTTCTTACTATACAGACTGTAGTCAAAACCATTTGAAAGCCATTGCCCAAGAAACATTCTCGGCCCAGGTGCACAGAGACATTTACAGAGATGTTCACAGTAGCACTGTGTATTAGTGAAAAACTGGAATCTAAATGTCCATCAGTAGGAGACAGGATAAACAAAATACGGTATATTCATACAGTGGACTCTATAAGTTAGAAGTTAGGATGAATATCGTATATCAATATCAAAATGGGTAAATCATAAAAACATGATACAGAAAAGAAACAAACAATATGATACCACTTATATGAATTTTTTTGAAACACCCAGAATGATTCTATTATTTACTGAGACATATACAGTGGTACCTCGGTTTTCGAACGTAATCTGTTCCGGAAGACCGTTCGAGTGCTGAAACATTGGAAAATAGCCCACAGCTAGGCCTCAGGATCTTGCACTCAGCAGAAGCCACGTGACATGTTCAACTTCCGAGGCATGTTTGAAAACTGAAGCATTTTACTTCTGGGTTTACGCCATTCGTAAACTGAAATGTTCGTCAACGGAGACGTTCAAAAACTGAGGTACTACTGTACACAGTAAAAATGTAAAAACACAGACAGAAAGGATACAACCAACTTCAGGATGCCGGTTGCCTCTATGGAGTGCAGGAGGGGAATTGAATAGGGAAGGGTATATAAGGTACTTCCACTACATCAGAAATGTTTTATGTCCTTTATTTTTTAAAATGTAAATAAAACAAGTGTTAATACTTATTAATTCTGAGCAGTAAGTACACAGATTATTTTATGATTAGCTCTTTTTACTTTTTCTATATTTTAAGATTTTTTAATTTAAAAAGAATTTTCCTTTTATGAAAGCTGCTTTAAAAAAAAAACTGAGGGAAAACAAAAAAAAAAGAAATAATTATAGATAATACAAACAGCCTAAAAACAACTGGGTGTTCCAAGTGTCTCTAATTCTTGGATTAAATCTCCCAGCCCCAAAAGGCAGCAGAGATATATTCTACCCCAGCTACTTCCCTGCTTCTCTTCCCTTGTCTTCTCTTTACATCCCAAGCACTGGGCAGCCTGTATATTTTGAGATAACTCCAAAACAGCTACTGTCTTCCTTATGAAAACTCAGAAAGCTTTGAGTTTCACCTTAAGCATTAACAAATAATCAAATTCTAGAACGTCCTCAACAACTACCATCACTTTACAGTTTATAGGCCTTTCCCCACATACTCTTTTTTTGTTTGATAATTAACTTTGTATTTTATTCTTTTTTTTTAATTTATTGGGGTCACAACTGTTAGTGAAATTACATAGATTTCAGATGTACAATTCTGTATTACATCATCTATAAATCCCATTGTGTGTTCACCACCCAGAGTCAGTTCTCCTTCCATCACCATATATTTGAACCCCACATATTCTATAATTTGATTCTCACGGGAAAAAAATCTCTGAGGTCGTATTACTATTACCCACGTTTATAGATAAAGCTGATGCTCAAAGTGGCTAATGACCAATGAGGTCACAAGTCAATGACAAAGACCATAACCGCTTAGCTTCTGAATCTAATCACTCCTACAGTATGACAACTAACTTTCAACCATACAACACACCCCGAAAACTGGAGGGGTTGTCCACAACACTGGAGCTGTTCTGATCTAACCTCTTTTCTTCATTCTTCCATCCTGATCTCTCTCCTCTCTTCTTCCAGACAGGCAGCCAAGAGCACGAGACCTGCCACTATTAACTCTTCCCTTCCCTGCAGCCACTCATGCTTCTTTTTCTTATAACTTCTTCAGATGAAGAGGCAGAAAGGGGAAACAAGCATGAACAAGGGGTCACAGAACGGTCCCCTTGACACAGGGACCCCTGCACCAAAGAGAAAGGACATTCCCACAGCTCAAGACTTTTAAGTCTCTCTCCCTCCACCTTCCAAGAGTCAGGGAGCAGGAAAACACTACAGAAAAGCCCAGACTACACCTCTTTACCAGTGCTGGCAAAACTCCTTTACTGAAGGGATTTAATTAAGAAAAACGTAAAAGTACCAGTTTTTTAATCGGTCCCGGGCTTCCAACTGGGCTCCCACTTCAAAGCTGATTCCTCGTCTGTTAGGTGGATGCTTTGTCATTTTCAGTCATCAACGGAGCTGCCTTTATTCTCCTGCAAAAGCCAATTAAATATTTATGAAACTTAGGCAAAGTCTGCCCAGAGTGTAGCATCACTCTCTACACGTAAAAGACAAACAGGCATTATTCAAAACACAAAGCTGCACGAAACCCTGCCTGGGCTCTCGCGCCTGCCCGCATCCTAACACAGGTGTGTACCCTCCACTGGGTCCTCCTCTATTATGCAGCACCCTGCAGTCTCTGGACCTGGGAGGAGAAAGGACTCACCTATAAGGGGCACCCCTCAGAACTCCAAGAAAACAATTGCTCTCAGCGTTAAAATTTAATCACTTGCTGACGCAGTCAAAATATATCTGCAGAGAGACTATTTAGGAAAATAGTCAAGGCCAAAAGAGAGAGAGTTCCTGCCCTCATGGCGCCTCCAGTCCATGGGGGAAAGACAAAATGTAGCCAGTAAACAGATAAATGAAATAACTGCAAGCTGTACCTGCTGTGAATGTTAAGTGCTACAAAGGAAGCTAACAAAAGCAGAGACACTAATAATTCCTGGCCCTACCTTTGGAAGCCTGGACAAAAAAGATCTATCTATACTTTCTTTGATCTAAATGTATATTTTCTACTTCTTCTTGAGTACATTCTGACAATCTACATTTTCCTAAGTAATTCTTTATGGAGCCTTTGGGTACCGAGACTGGTGGTCATTTTATATATAAGTAAAATCTATCTTTAGGTGCTAGTGGTGGTTTTGATGGAAATGGAGCCACACAAGCTCTCGAAGCACTGGAGCAGGCCACCTCCACACAGTGAGCTACCCCTAAATTCTTTGCCAGTAAACTTTGGCCCTCAACAGCCTACAATACCCAAGCAATGCCAGAGCACTGCCAGGACAACATCTACCTCAGATCAGGAGCACAATCTTACAATGGATGAATGTGGAAAAAAGTCACAGAAGTGGGTCCATCACATCTCAGGAGGAATCTGCTTGCAGTAAGTGTATTACATGAACAGGCAGGATGCAAAATTACACCACTTTGAGCTCACATTAAAACTCATACTTTTTTTTTTTCATACTTTTTTTTTTAATGGAACAAAATAAAACACATTGTAGGTGATTGTTCTTTGCCTCTCAGACACTTTCCTAAATTTACACGGTTTTTTTTCACAGCAGAAATTTTCTGCAAGAAAAATAACATGTAATGTGAAGGATGAGCTAGCTAGCTATTAGACACCCCATTCCGAAGGACTGACATTGGGAAACACACACAAAGCAAATCAAACTAAGGCAGGAATGGTTGCCAGTTGTAAATTAAAGAAGCTGAAACCTAATAAACTGAGAAGCTAAGTTAAGCAGGAGTGTTTCATGTGGACCCCGGGGGAAGGGAGTCAGAGGTTTGACTGGCCTTACCTAACACTCTCCAGGAAAATAAAATACCAAATCTGGTGCAAGTAAATCCAATCAAGAGAAAAGCCTTCATTTTGGCTTGCCTGAAATACCACATCAGGTTATCTTTGTATCTCTGACCTCATGCGTATCAAGTAATATTCAGATTAATAGTCTGGCCTCCCAGATTATATGAAAAGGCGGTGCCAAACAAGAAGAAAGGGAGTGGCACTGAACACTCACTGAGCTGCTGGTGAAAGGGGGATGGTGACAATAGCAGTACCTAGCTGTAGGTAGTGGATGTGAGAGGATTAAATGAGACGATCCATTTAAAGAGCACAGGGCCAGTACAAAGTAAGGACTATATTGTTACATAGTAGCCATTAATAATTCTATTATCACAAATGAGGAAATTAAACTTAAAGTAATTTGGCTAAGGTTCAGGTGCTCAGTGGCAGGCCCCAGAACAAAAGCCCAGGTCTGCTGGATATCTGAATTAACACTTTCACCACACAACTTCCCCCAGAGTACTTCAGGACACCTTCCATTAAAATATAGGCGTGTGGGAGCAAGGCAGCAAATGAATGAAGATGAGCAAATTATTCCCAATGGCTCAAGACAACCAATTCCTCTTGAGGCTGAGTTGTCAGAAGGTTTTCCTCATCATGAACTAAAACCTGTTTCATTTTAACTCTGATCCACTTATTTGAAGTTTCATTCTATTACACGGAACACGACTAAGGACTAATCTGGTTACCATGTCCCATTCCCAGTCTTCCCTCCATTTCTCTGGAAAGGCAGAGTTTGTTTTTCAATTTCACATTAATTCATTCAGAAACCATTAGTTGGTACTACCAGTAAGGCATTGTGCTGGAAATTAGGAATAAGAAATCCAGCTCATCCCCGCTACAGTCCACTCAGCAAGACAAACATAAATACAGAGATGCACAAGCTCCAGCAAAGGGCACGTGGAGGAGTACCCGGGAAGTCATCTGAAAGTCCCAATCTGACAACACCTGCTAACAAAAAAAGAGTTCAAAACAGAAGCGGGAATTTAAAAAAAAAAAAAAAAGATTACATAAGAAGTACATTTTTACTTCTCACATTTAATTTTAAACACAAATTTTTCTCAAGACACAAGAGGGCTAAGATTCTGTAGCTTTTAACTTATCCATTCTTCAGGGCCTTAGCTTTTCTTCTAAAAATCTCCAGCTTGCAGAATAAGAAGGAAAAGGAAGTATGTTCAATAAGGACACCAAGAGAAACTAAGAGAAACAAATCTGATGCAATCTGTGTTTATACAGGATTCCATTAAAGGCCTTGGCAGGACTTCAAATTACTCCTTTACATTCAAATCTCCCTACAATGGGACCCCACTGCTACACAGCAGACAGAGAGCCTCGCTTATTTCCTTAAATACAATATTCACAGTCAATGCCCCTGTATCAATGATAATGAAAGCCTTAACTGTACACTGTGTAATACAGTTTGAAAGGCACTTTCACAAATGACAAACTAGGAGAAAATAACTGCAACACATATGACAAAAAGCTAACTTCCTTTATTAACAAAGAGTACATATAAACCAAGAACAAAAAAGTCAACTCACTTAAAAATGGGCAAAATGTAAGAACTGCAGATCACCGGAGGAAAGGAAGGGAATAAGGCAAAGGTCTAATAAGCATGTGGTATTATACCCATATAACCTCACCCTAAATTAAAGAAAATGAAAATCGAAATAACAGTTTTTCCCTTCTCAGATAGGCAAAACTCAGAAAGGTAGGCTACCCAACGTTTACAGGGATGAGGAGAAAAGAGTCTGCTGTTGATAGAAGAATAAATTGCTTTTCTAGAGGCAACTTGGCACAACCCACAAAACTGCACATACCTGCAACCCAGCAGTCCCACTGCCATTAACTTATCCTACAGATACATCCCCCAGAGTCTGCCAAAATACCTATAAGAATGAGCAATATAACTTTGTGATTTCTGCGGCTATACTCTCCATCAAAAGAGGCCCCCTCCACAACTAAATTGAAGCAACTACTTGAGTTGGAGCTGATGGGTCTGGGAAAACACACTTAAAAAAAATAAAAGTCAAAAATTAAAAAGAGGCCTAATTAAATGAATTATGGTTCATCCATACAATAGAATGTTGTACAGCTATTAAGTGGAATAACGGCAATCTATAGATGATATGAAGCCATCTGCCAGATATAATGACAACTAACAAAAGGCCTGGTATGTGTAGAGGCGTATATATGCCTTCAATGTAAAAACACATAAACATAGACAGATCCATTACAGCACATACATAAAGTGATTCCATGGAAGAAACTAAGAAACTGTCTAAGTTCCTTTAAATGAGAGGAACAGAGCACGAAAATTTGACTTTTCATTTTTTACCTTTCTGTATTGTTACAATTTTCTAACCTTAAGAATATACTTCCAGGGATCATCTACTTGGTAAGATTTTAATTTTTGATTACTTCTTTATATTTTTAAAAAACATTATTTAAATATGTAAATCTTAGTGTTTAGTCTGTTAGGCTCTGCTAGTGCTGGTTGGACAAACTCTCTCTTTTGGCTAACAAAAATGGTGACTTAGATGGGACTTAGCCCTGAGTGGGCTTTCTGCCTGTGGTTCAACAACCCCTGGCTGGGACGGTCTCCCCAGATTCTGTCCAAGCAGCTGCCTGGATTAATTGCTCCAGGGACAGACTTGCAATGCTTGCTGCTGACCAGACGTGGCTGACCTATGGAGCTTTCATTTTCCAGTGAGAGAAATTGGGTTCTTGGCTTGGAAGATGTCTACTAGACATAATTGGAAACTGGTTTTATTATCAAGGCTTTGTCTGTGTTGTCATGTTTGAGAGAGAGATGCAGACTTGGATATGACCAGAAAGTTTTAAAGAATTAAGATTGACTTTGGAAGCCAATAAATGCCTCTTGGGATACCAGCCTGGTACCTTGCTTACGTGGGTCACAGCAGGGTACACGTATCATCTCCTGCTACTCTCAACTACTGTTGCTATGGTCTCTGATTATAAATTGAACACCCATAATGTCCCCTCTAAGGCTCAGGGACCATCACAGCAGAGGCGGGTGCATGAGATTGTAAGAGCCCGATAAGAGGGGCACAATGGGCAGACAAACCTGACTCCATCTTGAAGCTCATCATCCTTCTTAATTGAACCTAGACCTGTTGCCCTAGTTCCCTCAAGACTGAGGAATGAACAACAAAAAGGGGAGATTTGTAACCCGCAGAACCAACTCAAAATGGTCTTATCCTGTTTAAAAAGATACCGAGTTGCTTTTCAGAGACAATAGACTAAAACTGTAAGTCATGCAGCTGAAGCATGTGTAGAGAACTTTGATCTCCACCTGCACCAAAGAACCAAAGTCTTGCCCCCCCACTCCCCAAAACCAAAGGACAAGGACATAAACAGAACTTGAACACTGGAACCCTTTCAGAGGTACAGGGTCCACTGTCCAGGAAGATGGGTGCCGAAGCCCCTTACCATAAATGGGCAAGCTCCAAAGTCCTCCAATTAAAAACTGTTCCACCAGTGCTTCCACATACCTATTGCCCCAAGCCCTTAAAAACATACATCACACCCTGGATCGGGGAGTTTGGGTTTTTGAGCCATAGCTTTCCCCTTCTCCTTGCTTACCGCTTTGCAAATAAAGTAACCCCAATTTCTTCACTGCAGTTACCAGTGATTAGTGTTAGGCTCTGCAAGTGCTGGGTGGATGCACTCTTTCTGTTTGGTCGTAACTGCAGAATTATTCATAATAGCCAAGATACCGAAACAACCTAAGTGTTTGTCTATGGATATATGGATAAAGAAGACACACTATGGAATATTATTCAGGCATAAGAAGGAAATCCTGCCATTTGTGACAACATGGATGGACCCTGAGGGCATTATGCCCAGGGATATAAATCAGAGAAAGACAAATAGTGTTTTACATCCCATGTGGAATCTAAAAATGCCAAACTCATTCAAACAGAGAATGGAATGATGTTTTCCAGGATTTGGGGGATGAAGGAAATGAAAAACAAAAAGGGTGCAAACTTTCATTTATGAGATGAATAAGTTCTAGGGACTTAATGTACAGCATGTGATTATTGCTAATAACACTGTATTATACTCTTGAAAGTTGCTAAGAGGGTAGATCTTAAATGTTCTTATTACAAAAAAGAAATGGTAATTACGTGACGTGATGGAGGTGTTAGCTAACACCGTGGTGACGATCATTTTCCAGTATACAAGTGTATCAAATCATCGCATTGTAAATCTTAAACTTACACAATGTTATATATCAATTATATCTCAATAAAAAATCACATATTAAATAATCTTATACTACAGTATTGTACAGGATCTTCACAACCGCCACGATTAGGACTAAATGTGATGTCCCCATGGTAAAGACAGGGAACTGAGGTGCAGAAGGAAACCAGGGTACAAGGGGTTAGCAGCTTTCAAGGTCCTCCAAGACAGGAGACGTCCGTCTTAACACAGGTAACAGGATTTTCCCAGAGGCAGACAAACCACTTCTCAAAGGCCCTTCCTCTTTCCCCTACCAAAGTCGTTTCTATGCTTATATTCGTGCCTTCAGATATAAACATAATTTGAATACAAGATTAATCAACCAAGTGCTTTTCAAATGTTGTGTCAGAATTACTCCACCATTATATAACAATAGAAATATTTAATTTTTCAGAAAGGACACAACCTAAGACTGATCCAGGGGTGAGGAAACTAGAACACTTGAACCACTGCCTGGGGCCCTGACTATAACCATCTTTTTATACCTCAATCTGGAAGCAAGGAACAAGCTGTAAAACTGCCTATGCACTTGGTCTCAGTAATTTCAATCTGCAAAATACAGCTCAGGATAAAAATAAATCATTTGTGAAAACGAGGAAAAAGCAATGGCTCTTTACATACAATTCTGGGGAAACTAGATATAGTTCATATGTTTTAAGAACAAGAAAATATGTAAGCAAAACCTAATATAGTGGGACTACACTATAAGCTCTATTAGGGAAACGAATGACTGTTCAACAAATGCCTGATAAACGAAATTAAGAAAGCTACCAAGCTACTAAAATGATGAGGGTGTGAAGTAACCTCATTAAAAAAAAAAAAGCAGATATAAAATACCCTTATGCAGAATAACAAGACCTACATAAAAAATTTATGATTATAATAGCTAACTCTACACATGCTGTCATGTAATCCTTACCATAACCACAGAGGTTAAGTGCTATTACTAACCCTCATTGTATAGATGAGAAAACAGAGGAACAAAGAAAAATTAGGGACACCCTAAGACACCCATATCATAAGAGGCTGAGCCAGGATTTGAATCTAGGGCTGCACGGCTTCCGATTCTTAACCACTACGTTTGTTTACCAACTACATCTTTGAGTTCTCTTTCCTAACTTATCAAATGAGGATGAATGGCCCCTAGCTTGGGTGCTTATTATAAGGATTACTTGAGAAAAGATCTGCAAAGCTCGTATTTGTCTAGAAAAGAAGGTATTCAAAAAATGGCAGGAGAATTTTCTGAATTCGTAATACATTTACAGTTAATGATATACATACTGATAAGGACTCTGGGTTTTCTTTTTGAAAGAGGTAAAAAGAGTACTATAGCCATGGTAACTGCAAGTCCTGCCCTCAGCGACCCCATTGTGCTCTGAGAAAAGGTATTGAGAGCTTAAAGTAAGCCAGAATTAAAGTGATAGATGGGTATGGAACAAGACGTTTCAACTAGTCAGCTCTGAGTCAGGGTTGGGGGAAATAAGACTCTGTCACACTCAAGGAAAGACTGTCAATCACCAGAAACTACAGAGCAGCAGGCTTTGGGACAACTTAATAGTACTTACCACCAGGACTGCATTCAGCAACCCCCTTTCAATTGAGGGACACTGCAAGTGAAAGACCTGCTTAAATCTTTAGGCCTCCTCCATTCAATAGTTACTGAGTGACGGCTAAGTGCTGGAGATAGATACTAAAGACGAGACAACCCCAACCCCACTGTTCCCCACTGTTCTCTAGTGCAGAAGGCGGGCAAAAACAAGATAAACACATAGACAAAGAAGAGAGTTTCTGGCAGGCTAAGTACTATGGGTAAAAACCCAACAAAATAATGTGAACTAGTGACATGGGAGGACCCTTTTAGATAAGGCAGTTAGAATGGGCTAGGAGCTGAAGTCTGAGCAGAGATCTAAATGACAAGGAGACACTCATGTGAAGATCTAGGGGAGGAAAATTCTATCTAGGCAGAGGCAAAGTCCTAGAGGCCAGGGGCCTCAGGTGGGAATGAGCTCCCTTCCGGACCGGGGCCCTGAGCCTAGGAGGTGGAGACTCTCCCTGCTGTCCCAGAAAAGCATAAACAATATGCATAGGTCCAGTGACACATAGGTCTCACAGGAGGAAGCTTTCAAGGGCCTCTGCCAAAGTTGTCTTGGAGAAAGGCCAGGGAGTGCGTAGGGATGGGAGCAGACAGGTTTTAGACTCAATTCTGGCCAATCCTGGGAGGCTGAATGAAGATGAGAAGAATCACTGAGCCTCCCTCTGTTTGCCCATCTATAAAATGAGATTAATAACTCCTACCTCCTCGGTTTATTGTGAGCAATGAGTTAATTGATGTCAAGTGCTTAGCACAATAAGCACTAAATACTCAGTATTGGTGATAAAATGGTTGTGTAACAGTAGTACAAACAAAAAGGACATCAGATACAAAGGATTACAGTCAATGTTATTATGAAATACCAACAAATAGTATCCAATATACTAAAGAACATAAAGTGAACAACTTTAGTCCTAAGGAAGTGACAAGTTGAGTCAAGTAGACGGAAGGGCCTCTCCACCACTGTCCTCAAGTTTCAAGGACACAGAAGGAAGACTGGGTCTAAAGCAAAGACCATTTCCATTCCTTCAGGCCCTTTCCTAGGTCACACTAAAAGAGTTGAATTAACCTTTTTTACTTGAAGCGGAGAGTCAGAGAAGCGGAGAGTCAGAGAGGGAGGAAGGGAGGAAAGAAATAGGCCCAAAAAATTCCTTTGCCCTCTTCCCAGATACTTGAAATGCTTTCTCCAAGACCCTAGCTTTTCCTCCCACAATTAAAATTCAGACAGACAGCAAACACAGGTTGAGTTTACTCACTGCAAAGTACTGAGAATGAGCTGGTTAAGTCAGTGGATCTTCCCAGAGGCAGTGCCCAGACGTGGCTCCAGAATGCATGTGCTGAATGACCTTTGGCACATTACTCAACCTCACTGAGCTAATCATCCCACTCTCACAAGTTCCTTCTCATTTTCTCCCCATCACAGTCTAAGGCCCAAAGACTGGCCAATGTGCCAAGCTAGAAACATGGGCATCGCTCTTGCTTCCCACTCTCAGTCACCATTTTGTAACACCTACTTCTCCCATTGCTGAGTAGTTGCCCAGTCAAGGCTCTCCATCAGTTCTCATCCCGTCACTGCAACAGCTCTCATGGAGCTCAAAGCCTCCCCAGATCCAAATCGATACTGTCTTTTAAGCTGACATCTTCTGACTGTCTATTTTATGACAGACACTACACTAAGCACCGTATTTTGCCGTGTATAATGCGCATGCACCCACATTTTTGGCCCAAACTTTCAGGGGGGAAAAATCTTTCATTTTAATTTTTCAATTCAAATTTTTATTTGTTTACATTTAGGTACTTGTTTTTTGTACTATATATTATAAAGGAATTTTAGCATTCATTTTTTAACATATTATGGTACAAGACATTTAATGTAACAAATAATTACAAAATACAAGAACAGATACAAGGTACAAGAAATATTATGTACCGATAACAAATTTATGATATTTACACATCATAGAAGGCCAAGAACTCTTCCTCGTCGCAAGTTCCTGGTAAGGTTAACAAAACTGATTATCGTTTTCCAGGGTATTTTGCATACAGATATCGTTATTGATTTCTAGAGTTACACTTTAACTCATAAGCATAAATAAAAGAATTAAAAACATTTCTTTAGCTAGGAATTAGTACTACCCATGTATAATGTGCATCCTTGTTTTTCCCTGACAAATTTGGGCAAAAAAGTGCACATTAAACGTGGCAAAATGTTACTTTATATACATTAATACATCATCTAAGGTCTACTTCATAGGTTCGTAATGAAGCTTATTATTATTCCTATTTTACAGATGGGAAAACAGGTTCAGAAAGTAAGCTGCCCAAATGACAAAGCTAGCAACTATTGGGGCAAGGAATTAAAGCCAGGTGGTCTGACTCGGGGCAACTAGTACTGTGGCTAATCTTCCTCACTGCTACTTCCGTGGTATTTCTAAAACACAAACCTGATTATAAGACGCCTCTGTTTAAAACAGTTCAGGCTATATGTCAACGGTATCTCAATTAAAAAAAAACAAACAAACAGTTCAGTAGTTTCCCTACAGAGCAGAGTTCAAACTACTCAGTGGAGCAGCAAGGCTTTCGTGAGTTAGCCATTATGACCAGACCAAACTCGATGGGAGCTTAAAAGGAGGGAAGCAGGCAGGCTTAGCAGAGGGACAGTGGCGCACCATGGTTATGACCAGAACTCTGGAGTGAGCCTGCCTGGTTTGGGGCCCCAGCTCCATCATTTCCCAGATAACCTTGCACAAGTCATTTCCTCTGGGAGCCTCAGGCTCATCTGTAAGAGAGATAGTACCAGTACCTACTTAATACCTTCACACAGGTGTTGTGAAGATAAAAACTTCGGTAGCACAGAGCCTGGCACACAGTAAGTTCTCAAGCTTATTACTGCTCTTACAGCCCACACACCCAGACTCCTTGCAGTTCCAACCTCCAGATCTTTGCTCAAACAAGCTGCTTCCTCTGCCTGTCCTTCAGGATTGGGCCCAACCAGGGCTTACTGGGACAGGGGCTCATTTCAATACTCTCCCATGGCATGGGCCAGTGGGCTCTCAACCACAAGGCTGTCGGTTTCACTCCTCAAGTCCCGCAAGGGATGGTGGGCAGCGCCCCCTGCAACTAAGATTGAACATGGCACCTTGAGCTGAGCTGCAGCTCCCGGATGGCTCAGTTGGTTGGAGCCCATCCTCTCAACCACAAGGTTGCCAGTACGACTCCTGTAGGGGATGGTGGGCTGTGGCCCCTGCAACTAGTAATGGCAACTAGACCTGGAGCTGAGCTGCACCCTCCACAACTAAGACTGAAAGGACAACAACTTGAAGCTGAACGGCATCCTCCACAGCTAAGATTGAAAGGACAACAACTTGACTTGGAAAAAAATTCCTGGAACTACACGCTGTTCCCCAATAAAGTCCTGTTCCCCTTCCCCAATAAAATCTTAAAAAAAAACAAATTCTGCGACGGCAGCCTGACCTGCCCTCTGGGCCACAGCACTCTACACTGCAATTGCCTATTTCTGAGCCAGTCTCTCCCTAGACACTGACCTCCTTACAGACACCCCCAGCATCTAACAAGCAAGCAGTGCCCTTACAGGGTGGTCAGATGCTTGTCAGAGATAACCTCAGCTTCCTCACTGGCAAAAAGGGAATAAAAACAGGAAAGAGACCAATACCACCCCCCTGAAGGGATGTAGGGATTCAAGGAGACAACCATGTAGAACCTCGCTCTTTGGAAAGTGCTATCCACTGGTAAATGTAGGAACTGTTTGTACTCCTTGGAGGCAGGGGGAGGAAGGCAAAACACAAGGAATAAGGCACCTGAAGACAGATCACAATTTCACCCCCAGGGCTATAGAAAAGCTGTGTTCGGTTGTCATGGGGAGGCTACAATCTATAAATATCAGGAGTTGTGCAGTGAGTTTGTGTGGGATCCTTTTAAGGAAGGGTGTCTTTTTTTAAATATTTCTGACTAAGCTGTTCTTACAGGATTCTTTAATTGAGGTATCACTATATTACAAAGGAAAACAATTTGGAGATGTAGTCATTACTCCACAGGGCCTCCAAAGACATTTACCTGAACTACAACCCTTTCACTGTGTATGGGGTTTTAAAAATAGTTTAATAGTTAATGAATTAATTACCTTATTCTTAAGAATTAATTTTTATTCCTGGCCTTTATTTTTTTTAATACCAGGACATGGCTAACATTTACTTAGTCTTCACCACAGGCTAAATCCTTGACATATGTATCATTCCCAAGAATGCAGACAAGTTGGCAGTATTATCCCCCTTTCCAGAGGAGGGAAAGGAGGCTTGGAGCAAATAACTTGCCCATGGTCACCGGCTAGGTGGAAGAGCCGGGATTTCAGAAGTAGGACCTCTTCCAAAACCCACTATACTTACACTGCTTTTAAAAATAACACCTTTAGGTGGCTCAGTTGGTTAGAGCGGGAGCTCTGACTGACAGGGTTGCGGGTTCGATTCCCACATGGGCCAGTGAACTGTGCCCTCCATAACTCCACTAAAGACAACGGGCTGCCGCTGAGCTTCCAGAGGGGCAGCCAGATGGCTCAGTTGGTCAGTGCACAAGCTCTCAACAACAAGGTTGCCAGTTCAATTCCCATCCAGGGGATGGCGGGTTACGCCCCCCTGCAACTGAAAATTGAAAATGGCAACTGGACTTGGAACTGAACTGCACCCTCCACAACTAGCCCTCCACAACTAGATTGAAGGACAACAATTTGGAGCTGATGGGCCCTGCAGAAACACACTGTTTCCCAATATTCCCCAATAAAATTTTGAAAAAATATAAATTAACACCTTTGGGATATCTAAACACTAATGAAATGAAAGGAGTATTGTTAAGTGTGAAAATGAGGGGAAATTTTAAGTGTCTTTCTCTTACAGACAACAGTGATGTAGTTATGAATGAAATACAAACTAACAAACTAACAAACAAGGTCCATGAGGTCCATGTAGTTATAAATGAAATACAAACTAACAAACTAACAAACAAGGTGCAAAACTAACAAACATTTTGTGAGAGGAATAAAACAAAAATAATGGTAACATAGACAAGTCTTCACAGTTCACCAAGTTTTGCTAACCTTATGAATTAGGTTTTCTTATTCCCATTTTACAGAGTAGGAAATGTAGGAAAAGGGTAACATTTACCAATACGTACTTCCAATGAGCAATGGGAGGCCGTTACCATACTCGAGTGTGGATACAGACGTCCAGACAGTTAAGTGACTTGCCCTAGTGGGTGTCTGCCTTCAGTGTCCACGCCAGTGAGAGGCCCGAGAGGTTTAAGCCACATGCCCAAGTTACATGGAGCCCCAAGAGAGGGGCAGATGCTGGAATTCAAATTCAGGCATTCTGCTCTAAATCCTGGTTCTTACCACCACATGCCATGCAGCCTGAATACAAAAGGCCGCCTCTTTATCTTGCCTTTCTCAATTACAGATGTATAATTCTCATAGAGTTCATAGCATGACCAATTTCCTACTCATCAAAGCACACTGGAGAGCATTCACTACTCCATGGGACAAAGGGACAGTCGAGCAGCCCAAACCATCCATTCCCAAGTGCCTCAAGAAAGGGAGAAAGACAGCCTGAGCTGGGAAAGTGGAGCTTCTACAATTAAGGAATGTTTGCATGGTCAGGCATGGAATCTGGGGTGAGAGGGCAAGGCCACCCTTTCTCTCAGCAGTATCTCAGTCCTGGGTTCCATACTTCCACCTGTTTGATACTGTGATTAAAGTGACTTATTCAAACGGGGGGTGGGGGGGAGCGGGGAGGAGAATGGACGGAGGGGTATGGCAGCTGTAGAGAGAGGAAGATGTAAGAGCACCAGGATTGTAGACAAAGAAATCTGGGCGCTATTAGCCATATGACTCCGGACAAATTAGTTAATCTCAGTTTCCTCATCTACTAGATGAAGATAATAGACAAATTGTAAAGATTTAATAAGATCCAATAGAGGGCCGGGCTGGCGGCTCAGGTGATTAGAGCTCCATGCTCCTAATTCCAAAGGCTGCCAGTTTGAGTCCCACATGGGCCAGTGGGCTCTCAACCACAAGGTTGCCGGTTCAATTCCTCAAGTCCCGCAAGGGATGGTGGGCTCTGCCCCCTGCAACTAAAATTGAACATAGCACCTTGAGCTGAGCTGCCGCTGAGCTCCCGACGTCTCAGTTGCTTGGAGTACGTCCTCTCAACCACAAGGTTGCCGGTTCAACTCCCTCAGGGATGGTGGGCTGCGCCCCCTGCAACTAGCAATAGCAACCGGACCTGGAGCTGAGCTGCGCCCTCTACAACTAAGACTGAAAGGACAGCAACTTGAAGCTGAGCGGCATCCTCCACAACTAAGATTGAAAGGACAACAACTTGACTTGGGAAAACAAAAAGATCCAATAGAGTACTCAAAAAAATGCTTGGTGTAATTATTATGATTGTAAAATGTCCACAACTCCAGACCAGGTTTCCACAACCTAGAAATCCCAATACCTATACACCTGTAGAAGCAAGGAAGACATGTCAATCCACCTAACCATGCACCTTTTCCATGCAAAAAAGAGACCTCTTGAAAATCAGGTCTCCACTAGGACAAAGAGAGCCCAAATAGCATCTATGATGCCGGGGAGTCAGCCTTTTTAATCCTAGGATTATGTTTCCTGACACGGAATAAGCTCTCATTTAATACACTCATGGTTTTAAATCCTTCCCCAGCCCCGTCCTTTCGTTCTTTTCCCGAAGTCCATGGATTCAGGCACCATCTCCCTTTAATAAAACTGTACTATTTACACTTGGTGACTCATACAAGGCTCCAAAAATTTTACGGGATTTCTGCAAGCTCATTGCTTGCATTTGGCCAAAGAAAGCAAAGGACAGCTGGATGGATGCCTAGCCCAAGATCTAGCAAAGTTGTCACACCATCATGACGAATCAGGGTTTCAATTTGCAATAGGTTAACCCAATGGTAGTCAGTCAACAATCTGCAAGGTACAGTTGCTGAGAGATGAACAGGGACAGCATCCTCCCTTTTCTTTCCAAGTTTACAATCTTGGAAAGGAGGCTCTTAGCATACATTGTGGCTTAAAAAATGTTTATCAAAAAAAAATGTAGGGCCGGCCCGGTGGCTTAGGCGGTTAGAGCTCCGTGCTCCTAACTCCGAAGGCTGCCAGTTCGATTCCCACATGGACCAGTGGGCTCTCAACCACAAGGTTGCCGGTTCGACTCCCGCAAGGGATGGTGAGCTGTGCCCCCTGCAACTAGCAATGGCAACTGGACCTGGAGCTGAGCTGCCCTCCACAACTAAGACTGAAAGGACAACTTGACTTGGAAAAAAGTCTTGGAAGTACACACTGTTCCCCAATAAAATCCTGTTCCTCTACCCCAATAAAATCGTTAAAAAAAAGGATAGAAAAATGTAAACTTCCCTCCATTACTTCCTAAAAAGGTGAGGAAGGAATGTTGGAGATTATAGACAAGGTGACCAAAAATATGGTGAACGTTTAAATTTTTTTTTAATTACAATAAAAGACACATTGCCATTAATCCCCCTGAAAATACTGCCCTTCACTTCAAACACACTTATCCCATCGTTCTCGCCACTTTCTGAAACAGTTCTGGAAGTCCTCTTCTATGAGTGTCTTTAGTTGCGCTGTCGTGATTGCCTCAATGTCCTGAATCGATTCAAAACGTTTTTCTTTCACAGTCATTTTGACTTTGGGAAAGAGCAAGAAGTTGCATGGTGCCAGATCCGCTGAATAAGGTGGATGAGGACACACTATGTTTTTATTTGACACAAACTGCTATACCAGAAGCAATGTGTGACACAAAGCGTTGTCACAATAGAAGATGAAGTAAAGACACTCACGAAAAAGGACTTCCAGAACTGCTTCAGAAAGTGGCAAGAACGATGAGGTTAAGCGTGTTTGAAGCAATGGGGAGTATTCTGAGGGAGATTAATGGCAATGTGTCTTTTACTGTAATAAACCTTTTTATTTAAACATTCCATCATATCATTTGATCACACCTTATATACTTTAGAGCCCTGATTTCCACGCAGTGTCAGCAACTGCCTTTGAGAATAACCAGGTGTTCTCAAAAAAAACTGTTAGTTTTACTCACTGATGGAGTAATTTAAAATCTAGATTTCTTATCATTGCCTTTAGCATCTTGTCTGGGGTTTTGTGGCTGAGTATATTCCTATAAGGAAGAACACTTGGAAGTAATTTTTAAATGATGCTTGCTCTTAGGATGCACTTTCAAATTTCAGATAGGGAGTTTAAGCACCTTTAAAATCCAGGAAAAATAAGTACCAGTAGCTGATTTCCCACAGATTATGGGACACCTTGGGAGTTGAGGGCTAAAAGCGTTACATCTCACTTTCCCCAACTCCAGCCAAAAGCAAACTACCTGCTTCCCTTTTAAATTTCATTCTACCTACACTGCTAATTCAAAGTGAAAAAGAAAGCTGGGTTGAGGAGGTGGGGAAACATTGTTTAAATATACATCAGAAAAGAGAACTTACAAATAAACATGCTGTATGTAAATACAGTCTCCCTCTTCGTGAGAAGAGTAGCTAACATTTAATGGAGAATTCAAGGTAGACTTCTTTGATAAGTTTAGGCAGTTTTGAATGAAACAAAGCGTGGAACCGGCAGAGGATATGGAGGCAGAAGAACGCTGAAGTTGGGTGTGAGGACAAGCTGGACGCCTCGGCTGAAAAAGAGACGGTGGCAAAAGCGACTCGGACGAGAATGATTGGCAGCCTGCCCAACAGAGCACATGAAGGAAATCAGATCTGCTACAACAAACCCCCAGACACTGGGTTTCTAAGCAAGGTACTGACAAAGACTCAGGGCAGAGGAGACCTTGGAGATAATCAGCCCCTCACTTTACAAATGGGGAGAATGAGGCCCAGTAGCATTAAATGACTTGCCTGAGGTCTCACAGTGAGTGGAAGAGCTGGGACTAGAGCCAAATCAAGATCAAATCCGTTACTGAAGAGGATCTGACATTCATGTGAGGGATGGGGGAGGGGGAAGGACCAAGACACAAAACGGTCTAGTCATTCAGGTTTGTCCTGATTAGGGCCCAGAATAGGATCATGCTGGAAAAAGGCCATGACAGGTGACAGCCAGGGAAATAGGTAGAGATGACCTAAGACATTTAGAAAGGAAAAACCCACTAAGACTTAGAAATAGATTAGAGATGTGGGTACAAAGGTAAAGAGAGCATCATAAGGCATGACCCCCATCAAAGGTCATCTTCCCACCAGCATTCACCTTTGTGAAACTCCCATACAGAGATACGCCAGCAGCTTCCATTCAAGGTCCAAGCACCTGCCTTTCCCAGGCCTATTTCCAGAACCTGGAACACCAAGAAGGACCCCTTGGAAATTCCAACACCTGGGACCCTGGCAGTATCTCAGACTCTTTGCCCATGGTAGGAGGACAGGTGAGGAACCAGAGACATAAGCTAGCTGATGATCAGCTATGAAGTATTTACTAGAATGATTCTATGTCAAGAATTAGGTTCACATTTAAGCAAGAAATATTTAAGCACTTAAATTTGACAAAATACATAGCAATCAAACTCCTGGAGAAGTTTCAGCCATCGTTTTAAAAGCTAAATGCTAGGCTGGCCCGGTGGCTCAGGCAGTTGGAGCTCCATGCTACTAACTCCTAAGGCTGCTGGTTCGATTCCCACATGGGCCAGTGGGCTCTCAACCACAAGGTTGCCAGTTCTGATTCCTCGAGTCCCGCAAGGGATGGTGGGCTCCGCCTCCTGCAACTAAGATTGAACACAGCACCTTGAGCTGAGCTGCCTCCCGGATGGTTCAGCTGGTTGGAGCGCTGGCTCTCAACCGCAAGGTTGCCAGTTCGACTCCCGCAGGGGATGGTGGGCTGCTGCGCCTCCTGCAACTAACAACAGCAACTGGACCTGGAGCTGAGCTGCGCCCTCCACAATTAAGACTGAAAGGACAACTTGAAGCTGAACGGCACCCTCTACAACTAAGATTGAAAGGACAACAACTTGACTTGAAAAAAAGTCCTGGAAGTACACACTGTTCCCCAATAAAGTCCTGTTCACCTTCCCTAATAAAATCTTAAAAAAAAAAAAAAAGAAAGAAAGAAAGAAAAAAGAAAATAAGGGGATGAATTCCTCTATAATCTGAAAGTGAAGAAATCTCTCTTATCTGTGATTCAAAATCCAATAAAATAGGATAAATTTAGGATAAAACAGGTAGATAAATTTAATCACGTAAAAAAATAAAATAAAAGCTAAATGCTAGAATAACTGAAACTAAGTATAACTAATAGTCCTCAGAAGGGGACCATGCCTGGTACAAACTTGAAGGGATGTGTCTGGATAAAGAGAAAATGGAAAATAATACCCCAGCATAAAGCTAACCAACCACCTTTCTATTTTCACAGAGAAATCTTTGGCTATTATGTATAGCATCTCACTACTCAAAGTGTATTTCAATAACATTAGCATCACCTGGGAATTATAAACGCAGATACTCAGGCCCCACCCTAAACCTACTTGATCAGAATCAGTATTTTAGCAAGACCCACCCCTGCCCAAGTGATTTATACACACATTCAAGTTTGAGAAGCAGTAGTGTAGTTGAACAGGGCACTGTACAGAGCAGTACACAGATAAGCACCAAACAGGCAGACAAAGTACCTGTTCACTTACTGTATACCACAGTTTATGTACTGCTCAGACAGACCTCCAATGTTTTTTCATAAATTTGGTACTTACTAATAATGACCAAATAATCTACATGTGGAATCTATTTCACTTCCTGAAATAGCACAACCTAGCTCCAGGGCTTTCTTGAACATGAAATATAAAACAGCTTAGTTATTCTGAAAATACAATAATGGTTAATTTTATTCAAGTTCCAACACTGAGTTCAGAACACTTCTCCACAAGCCCCATTACTTCCTACAGGTTCCTAGGAGTCTCATTATATCCCCTAGCATCCCTAAGAAGAAGCAGGTGCTTGGCAAACGTCCAATCTCCAAATGACATTCAGAAGGATGTAGTCCTAAAAATGCTGTATTTTCCTGCCTTGTCCTGCCAGTATAGCTTCGCAGGCCCAAACTCTCTCCTCCACTGAGGCCTCTTACAGCTGCACACTCAAGTACTTCCTAAAAAAGGAGAAAGGTCAGAGGTGTCATTATCCCATAAGCACTTGGGGTGTCAGCTGTGGAGAAATTAATCTGGTTAGGGGCTCAGGTGGAAAAGCTCTAAGTAAGATCTGGAAAGGCAGAGGGAAATACAAAAGAACCTACTGTGAGGCTCTTAAAGAGAGAAGAGGGCCCAGATACTTGTAGATTTTAAGGTGAGGGTTGGGAGCAAGGCTTGGCAGATATTTGAGAGGATGATAGGGAGAGTTAAGTCCATCCCCCACCTGCAACCCATGGACAAGAACAAAAAGACTAAGAGGTTCCTCCAAATGACCTCTTTTCTTGATAAAAGGAAAGAAGAACAGCCAATAGAGGAACTTTTATTAGCTGAAACCAAGACTAAAAGAATTTCTTGAGGGAAATAAAGCAAACAGTACTATCAAGGCAGAATGGTAAAGGAAGCAAATCACCAGGAGGATTAAGAGTCCTGTGAATAACCAAAGAAATGAGAGGGGATTCATTTCCAGTTTGAATCCAGCGCTTGGGGCAGCAGGTAGTCCTGGACCTGAGGTTACCTCCAGCGCCAGGGGAAGAAAGGGGAAAATCTCTACAGCCACCAGCAAGCAGAGCAGCGTCCAATGAGAGTTAGAAAACAAAAAAATGCCTGGGGATAGAGCAAGCCAAGAGAGAAGAGTTCCAGTTAGCAGAAATCAGAAAAAGGTAAAGTAGACATAGAAAAAGAAAACATGCAGACACCCCTTTAGGAGGGGGACCCTCCCTTTAGAGGAAGGGAATTCAGGAGGTGTGATTAGGAAGTGTGCTCAGAAAAAAAGGCCATAGAAGCAGAGAAAATGTTGTGCTCAAGATACCCATTCATCAAAAGAAGAGGAAATGGGTGCACTGACCAGATAGGAAAAGCACCTAAATGGAAATGGGAAGGAAAAAAGAGAAGGAAACCGAGGAAAGAAAATGTCTTGGAGAGCAGAAAAGCTCAAGAACCATGGACCATGGTTTGGTAATGATTGGACTCAGAAAAAAGGTGTGCCCTCCCAGATTTAAGAAGCATCAGGAAGGTTACTGCTCCCTGAGAATTGTGTAACCAAGAGGGGTGCATTCTGTACATTTGGGGGTACAAACACACTCTCAGACATTAAAATAAGTATCCCCCAGGAAATAAAGTTAGTTCGATTTGGGGAACTCATGAAAAAGGATGCAAATCCAAAAAGTGACGGGAAAGTGCAGCGAATGCCCTTATTTGTGTGATTGTAAATATGTACCCTTAAACTTCAGGATTTCCATTTTATTTTCAATAGCATCTGGAAACGAGGTGCATCCTAGATTTGCAGGGTTGGAGAAAGGAAGTGTCCCCTAAATTTAAGAAATTCTGGAAAACATGTTGCCATATTTGGGGCCTGGAAAAGGGATTTTTTTTCCTTTGATTTGTGGAAACAGAAGTACCCCAAAACTTGGTTACTGGACTCCAGGTTTGAGAGAGTCGTTAATGCGGCGAACTTCCAAATTTGAAAGGGAGTGCTTGCTCAGATTGAAGGCTCGAAAAAGGAAGTGTCCTCCCAGTTTGGGGGGGTCTGGGAAAAGGGTTACATCTTGTTTGAGGGGCCTTGGAAATTGAGCTGGAGCCTCAGAAAGGGGGTGCACCACCCACATTTTCAAAACTAGAGAAAGGGGACACTCCCATAGTCGGGGGTTAAGAAAGGGGTGTGCTTCCCAGAATAGGCTAAAACAGTCAATTAAAAAAAAAAAAAGCGTTCCCAAAGCACAAGAAAACAGCAAGGGCTGGTGGTGGAGCTCTCGGGGGCCTCACAGTTCAAGCTGTGGCCCTAGAGCTTACCCCCCACCCCCAACACGGCCCGCTCCGCGCCCTGGGCCCGCACCCCGCGGCCCAGCCCCCTCAGGCGGCGCTGATTGGCCGCGGCCGCCGTCACTCCAGCGGGCAACCCTGGGGATTGGGCGCCGCTCGCACGACCGCCACGCTCTCAGCAGCGGTCCCCGGGCCTCCCTCCGGGCTGGGCGAGACGGGCCGAGCGGGGAGCGGGGCCGGGCAGGGGACCCGAGCAGCGGTGGCGTCCGTAACCGTCCCCGCCCGCACGGCGCGCGCCTGGCGCGGGTTCGCCCCGACCCGGCTTCGGCCACCCGTCTTCGCATCGCCGCGCCTCACCGCGAGCTCACCTCACAGCCCGGCTCCGGCTGCGCCGCTCCAGGACCAACCGACAGAAGGACTCTGCGTGCTGCGCACCACGTGACCCTCGGGACGCGCCCAGCGTATCCCCCGCCCCCCACATACACGCACCATCGCCACCACCGAGTGACGCAGCTCCCCAGCTGCCCCGCCCTCGGCCCCGCCCAACCCGATCACCGTGGCGACGCTCAGGCGGGCCACGCCCACGGCCCTGACGCGCGGGAACCGGGCCGGCGCCCTGATGCGGACGGAGCTCGAAGTCCCCACTCACCTGCAATCAGTGAGACCAAAGCAAGCCTGGGACTGGACACTATCCATCGCCTGTTAAAGTTGCCTCCTAAATGCCTGTCGAAGCCTCCCACTTCTCTCCATCCCATTCCCAACGCCCGGGTCTAGGCCACCATCACCTCTCTCCTAGGTGACGGTTGTCCCCTCCAGCCTATTATTCTTCCCCCTTCCGATCCATTCTCCACACACAGACAGTAGGAGCTTTTCAAAACGCAAATACAATCACAGGCTCCAAGTCTTTTTTACCCACTTTTCTTCGGATTAGGATCTAAGCCTATCTGCCAGGCTCTGGAAAGTCTGGACCTAACCTTCCTCTCTCACATGCTAATACATCCAGCTTCCCCAGTTCTCAGCCTCTTTCAAATCCTCAAACAAGCCAGGTTCCTTCCCACCTCAGGGCCTTTGTACTAATCCCTCTTCCACTTTGTCTCATTCACTGCTAGGTAAGGATTCCAATTACTGATGTGAAGAGCTGTATTTAGCCTCCAGAGACCAAGATGAGAGTTGCAGCCACCCCAGAAGGTTCTGAGGTGTTTTCCCAATGAGACTTGGAAAGTCTCAAAGAGAAATGCTAACCATTTGTAATTTAGGAGGGCAATAACTTTATTTTACATTGGGAAGACAACAGAGCAGCCAGATTGCACTTCTTTAAATGTAAATCGAATCATGTCACTGACCTGCGTAAAACAAGCTCTCCATCTGCATCCTCCACTCTTTTTCATCCTCTAGCCACACTGACTTTCTGTCAGTTGCCATGGCTCTTTCCAAGCTCTTCCCAGCTGCTGGGCCATTGACTAGGCTGTTGCCTCTTGCAAAGCTGACTCTTCATCATGCGGGTCTGTTTGTCATCTCCTCAGTGAGATCCTCTTTGATTACATTATCTAGAAATGCTTCCCTTGATCACATACATGCCTCCCCCATAGCAATTATTCTCTATCACTTCAATTTCAACAGAGCACGTAGCACAGTTTGTTATTATCTCATTTGTCTATTCTCTTGGTTGTATTTGTCTACTTCCTGAATTTTAGTTAGGGACTATCTTGTACCTAGTAAATTGTCAGAACCTGACGAAGAATAGATGCTTCATGTGTATCTGTGAAAGGAATGAAAGAGAATAATATTGAAAAAAAATTGGTAGATCCTTCTTTATGACGTGAGTCCATAGAAGAGGTGCTTTTCGTATCAACACTGGAGACTGAAGAGGGCATTACCTCAGCTCAAGTAAAAACAGAGGGTGACCTCTGAAAATGGTTCTCTATTTGCTTGACCCAGAGAACCCCACAAAATCATGTAAATCGAAAGGTTCAAATCTAAGAACACTCGTGAAACTGCCCAGGCCATCAAGGGTATGCATATCCGAAAAGCCACCAAGTATTTAAAGAATGTCACATTACAAAAGCAATGTGTGCCATTCCGTCGTTACAACGGTGGAGTTGGGAGGTGTGCCCAGGCCAAACTGGGGTTGGACGCAAGGTCATTGGCCCCAAAAAAGTGCAGAATTTTTACTGCACATGCTTAAAAGTGCAGACAGTAATACTGAACTTAAGTGTTTAGATGTAGACTCTCTGGGCATTGAGCAGAGCCAGGTGAACAAAGCTCCCAAGATGCAGCGCAGAACTTACAGAGCTCACGGGCGGATTAACCCACACATGTACTCCCCCTGCCACATTGAGATGATCGTAACTGAAAAAGAACAAATTGTTCCTAAACCAGAGGAGGAGGTTGCTCAGAAGAAGAAGATCTTCCAGAAGAAACTGAAGAAACAAAAACTTATGGCCCGGGAGTAAATTCAACATCAAATAAATGCTAATAAAAGGAAAAAGAAAAGAAAAAACACCAAAAACAGGACATTGCTTAGGAAAAGGTTTGGGGAAACCAGGGACAAAAGCTTCAGCTGTGCTCACTTCCGCAGCACATATACACAAATTAGAGATTAGTGTTAGCCCCCAGGATAACATTCAAATTAGTGAAGCGTTCCATATTAAAAAACAAAACAAAACAAAATACCTTCAGGAATTTGAGGACCAGAACCACCTACACTAACTCAGCTAAGTGCTCAAATACAGGAAGAAAGGACCTTTGCAGGATCCTCTTAGTTTACATTTGTTAACGTGAAGTTGCTCAGATGTTAGTGGCTGTTGTAACATATACAGAATTTTTTGCCTCACAACCACAATAATGCCAAGAATCCCAGACTCCATAGTCCCATAAAAATATAACACGTTTCTTCGTTTATTCGACCTGCATGTATTTAGACCCAAGGTTGAGCTGGGCACCAAAACACAGAGCAGAATGACATTTAGGTCCTATTCTCAGACAGCTCACAGCCTGGTAAAGAAATTGTCACAATTTGTAAGTTAAAAATTTTTTTGTCTGTTGCAAGAACAACCAAAAGAGAAATATAAGGATATTGGGGGTCCAGAACATCAACAAGAGGCCAGGCTTGGAAAACAATCAGGTGCAATAGCAGCTCCAACAAGAAGCAACACGTGATGTAACCAGCAGCACCACACACAACTGGGATTCAGTCCTAACATCCCCTTGTCTTTGAGTCCCTCACTCAAGAGGCAAAGTCTTGTCCAAGAGCTGTTTTTGATTGGTCAATCTCTGATCACATGGATTAGACCAGGCTGCCAAAGAAGAGAGGAACAATCTGCCCCAAAGGATATCCCTCCAAATGGGAAAAGAGGAGAATTGATGCTGGTTAGGCAAAACTAACTTGATACAGATATGAATAAAGTACATTGGGAGTTAAGCTCTTTCTGATTAAAAAACCTGCAGAAACCAGGCTTGCTAGCTTCTAAACTGGGCATTCACTGACTGCTAACCATAGAACTCCAGTTTGCAAAGTTCTGGTCTAAAACCCAAGTCTTACCACTGCCTCCTTAGCAGCCTCCAACTTTCTGCCTTAAGAGCTTCCCCAGAATCTCAATAGTAGTTGGTCTCAACATCCCAATTCTTTCTTTGGTAGAGCCTTTCTTTGTACAGAATAGGATTTCAACTAATAGTTGTGATTGAGTGAATGAGTGAAAGAATGAATGTGTAGCAGCCTCAACTCCAGAGAGTAGAATCTCTTTTGCTAAGTATCCAACAATTTCAGAACTGTGATCCCGGCCCATAAAAAGATTGCTGCCTGCATACACACAAGGTGTACAGTTGCACAAGAAGCATTCAATACCTGCATGGAAGAGTGCTTTCCCTCTCTAAACATCATTTTTCTTCAACTCTAAATTGGATATCTACCTTCACAGCATTGTCACTTTTTTTTTTTTTTTAGCAGGGTGGCTCACAGTGGTCCATGCAGGGATCGAACGAGCAACCTTGGTATTATCAGCACCATGCTCTAACCACCTGAGCTAACCAATCACCCCCAGCATTGTCACATTTAAATTAAATAACATGTGAGAAAATGTATTGTAAACTGCAAAGTTCTGGGGAAATGATTTTCTGATTGCTTTCTTACTAGACTTGTCATTTAGAGTATTCAAAATGTCCCCAGCTAAAGAGAAGCAGAACTAAAGATCTAACAGGAGATCAGATATTCAATTAGAAAAGTGATCTGTTTCAGCTTCTACCCAGCAAACCTTTATACTCTGTCCTTATGTAACCCCAAGGCATTTATAATACTCAAGGGAAAGGAGGAAAACTAAAACAGAAAAGCAAGCCCCCACAGACCCCATGGACTCAGAGTATCATCAAGCTTCAGCATGTCCGTTTCCAAAGCAGGAACTAGAGTATGATATCTGCAACACCAAATTGAGTGTGAGAACTCAAAAACCCGGAAACCACAGTCACAGCAGCGCCTGAGAGGTCCAAGAACCTCCACAAGGCACCAGGGGCCCACGGGAAGCGGTTGAGTCTTGGCCCTGGCCTGAGGTCTTGCAGTCTGGGCCTCATGGAAAGTTCCTGAACTCCAAGCCTTAGTACTCTTCAAATGAGGGGGAGGAGAATTAAGTAGGAGTTCTAATATATTTCCCTCATTTTGCAAGATTATAAGTAAGGAAGGGGAAGAAAAGAGGAGAGAACATTTTTTGATTCTTCTCCTAGCCACTAAAAAGAGTGATAAAATCCATTCCGACCATTTCAAGAGCAGGGATTATGTCCTGTCTCCTTTGCCCCTGGGGGGCCCCACTACCTAGCACTGCTCCCTGTAATTTAAGCATACTTAATACATGTTTCTTGTGGGTTAAAACTCATGCCAGCCCAGAGATAAAAAAGAAAGGGGGAGGAGTTTAGCCCCAGGAACTAAGGGAATGGAGCTTATAAAGAAGTTGATTAAATAAACAATCTCTAAATCTGCTGGTACTCCACTCCCAAACATCGTAATTTAATTTTAAATAGTAATGCTGTCACAGAGTTCAAATGCCAAAAACTATATAAATGGTATACAACACAAAGTCTCCCTCAAATTTTTGTCCCTCATTGGTCCTGTTTCCATCAGTAACCACTACTCTTATTTTCTTATGAATCCTTTCAGAATATCTTTATGCCTAGATAAGCAAATTTGAATACAAGATCAAATACATTTTGGCCCTTTTCCAAAAAGGAAGCATTTATATACGTAGTTCTCCACCTTATGTTTTTCACTAAAAAGCATGTTTTGGACACCCTATAATATATTTTGTACAATGGCATAAAAATAACTTCCTCATTATCTTGTCTTACTTTACTGCGGCATAGTATTCCTTGTGTGGATGTACTATAATTTACTTAATCAGTCCCCTATTGAAGGACATTTGGGTTGTTTCCAGCCTTTTGCAATAAAAAAGAAATGCTCCATTTACAAATACTACAGCAGACATGTGCAGATAGAACTGTAATCTAAATTCACAGAAAACGGAGTGGCAGGGGTACATGCACTTACAATTTTGACAGAAATTGCAAGCGCCCTCTGTAGATTCCCCAAAGATGTAACTCTATAGTTGCAAAATGTGTTGCAAGTAATCTGTTACTTGCAACAATTAAAATTCAGGCAAGTTATTTATATAGTTTAAGAAATAGAAGTGGTTTCAAGATTATTCTCATTATGTTATTCTCACTTACTCAAATTCCTGATAGGGAGAGAAATGAGTAATGTTCCATTTTTCCAGTGAGGCATGTGTATGACCCACTGCACAGCTATGTATGTCACAAATGGCCATGTAATCACCATATGTCTTTAAAAAGATATATTGGAAATTTTCTTGATGATAGGGGAAAATATCCTTAAGATATGTGAAGAACAAGCCATTAAGGAAAATATAAATTCAACAACATAAAAAATTGTATTTTATCTATGAATGTTCATTTATACATGGATGATCTCAGAAAGGTAGGGAAATGAGACAGGGAATGGAGGCTAAAGAGGAGTAACTCAAACAAAGAGAGACCATTCACTTTGTTTCCAATGTTTATAAACCATTTTGCAATAAATAGTTCCCTTACTGATGGTCATTCACAACATTTCCAACTGCTATAAACAATGTTTCAATAAGCAGTCTTGTACATTCAAAAAAAGAAAAAAAGAGAGAAAAAGTGGGGCTGTGTTTGGCTTGATGGAAATTGTGAGCCAAGAAACAAATGTGTGATTGAGTGTATTAGTGTAATTTTGTGCATTTGAGGTTTTAAAAAGAAGTGGGGATGGTAATGGTGAAGAACATTGATAATTGATGTTCTGCAGTCCAAACCCCACTGGATTCCTTCTTGCCGGTTTACTGACTCCCTAAGACCCAAAACCTTGCACCCCTTTCTCTATTGTCCCATGCTTAGTGTGAAAGCTCACTTCCTTGAATTTACTCAGCCCAGCCCAGCCCAGCCCACAGTTTCCTTGGGCCTAAAACAGTATCTGAAATCCAATCTAGATTTGGAATCCCATGTTCAAAATAGCACCACCAAAGGAATTCACTGGATGACAGCTATGGAGAAACAGGTAGTCACAGGTATTCTCACACCTAATTCCGCTTTCCCTGCTTCCCTTGCCTATATCATTGTTGTTGTTTTATTTTCTTGCTACTTCACAAGCATTTTTCAGGCCTTTATGCTTTTCAAAGGTTTACTTTTTCTAGTTGCTAGATCATCACCCCTCCTCCCACTTCATTTCCCTCTGTCTTCAAGAGAGCCTTTTTATTGCAGGAGGTAAAATAGACACAGAAACCTCTACATACTTGGCTAAAGTAAAGATTAAAGGTGCCATAAAAACCCAGATGCCATAAAAACCTAAGGAATACATGAATACAGGAGAGAGCTAGATCCTGCCCACATTTTACTCTCCCTGCCCCAGAGGGCTACTGTCCTCTTACCACATGCATTAGGGTCAGACCTCTGACTTTTCAGAGGCAAGATGGAGAGGGGGGGAAAGTTGCATATTCCCTATGGATTTTACAAATTTTCCTTTTATCCCTACACATTCACCTTTGCTTGTCTCCCTTCCTATTCTACCTGAAAATTTATCCCTTTGGGAAAAACAAAATAATGATAATATTTATTGAACATTCACTGTTTGCCAGGCACTGTGCTAAGCACTTTATATGAATTATTTCATGTAATATTCACAATAACCCGTGAAGAGAGGTTTCATTTGTTATCATCACTTTGCAGCTTGAATATATGGAGGCCTAGAGAAGTCAAGTTGCTTGTCTGAGGTCACATTGCTAAGAATAATTTAAGCACCAACAGTTTTACTCCAGATTTCATGCTTATTAATTCTAAACTAAACAAATTCTCAGTGGAGCATTCCCTATTTCCTCTGCCCTCAATCTCTCTCTAATCCGGCCTGTTTGCCAAACTATTCAAGTTACCATTCTAACATAATAGTAACCATAAGCAAAGTAATCCTTCTAAAATATATCAGATCATCTACTCCTCTGCACAAAACCCTCTAATGTTGTCCTCTCTCTCACTGAAAGCAAATCCAAAATCTTTACTTATAAGCCCTTCTTGATCTGCCTGTTGTGTTCCCTGGCTCTCTGACCTCAAATTCTGTTCTCTTTGCTCTGCTCACTCCAGCTACACTGGATTCCTTGCTTTTCCTTGAACACACTTCTACCTGGGGTTTTGTACTTGCTGTTCCCTCTGCCTGGAAAGATCTACCCCTATATACTCACAGACTGACCACTTCATTTCCTTCTAGTCTCTTTTCATGTGTCATTTTATCATAGGGGCTCTCCCTGCCACCCTAAGTAAAAGTGTCTTGTCCTTCTCTGTCTCCTTTATCTTCATTTATTTTTCTTCAGAGCACTTATCATAACCTTGTGTATGAAATATGTTTCTGTTAATTATCTATTAATTTAAAATTCTTAAGGGGCAAAGATTTTGTTTTGTTTACTGCTAAACATTTTGTTACTGCTAAACATTCCACAGTGTGTGGAATGATGTCTAGTGTAAAAATAGGACCTTAATATTTTACAGGACTGATAATATCACGCAATTTTTTTTGGAGTACTTCTATTATGCCAGACATTCTAAGTACTTTACATATTTATTTTCTCACTTAATCTTTATAACAACCTTATGAGATTGAACAACCCTTTTAATGTGATACCCAAATTTTTT
Organism: Rhinolophus hipposideros; assembly: GCF_964194185.1. Classification (NCBI taxonomy): domain Eukaryota; kingdom Metazoa; phylum Chordata; class Mammalia; order Chiroptera; family Rhinolophidae; genus Rhinolophus; species Rhinolophus hipposideros. The sequence goes on from NC_138068.1 coordinate 19,670,061, forward strand.
CAGTTGGCCTATGAAGAAAAGGTTGATTGGCAGCATTTGCAGATATCAACTCTGCGGCTGATTTCAAACAACCTGTGGCTGAATACTCTGTGGCTGATTTCAAACAACCAATGTGAGATCAACTGGCTCACGAAATTCCTGGACATCTAATAAGCGGTTCACAAGATAATATGAGCACATTCCAGCCCTGTTCTTAGTAGAGCATGGAAAAACCTTTCACAAATTGACCCTTTTCTGTTTTTCCAATGGAATCTCTTCTACTGGCTAACTCACCTACACAGCCCATTTTCAAATCATACAGAATTCTTGTGTGTTTGAGAACACGTCCTACTTGTTTATACTCAATTGTCATTGGGCAATGTGCTCTCTTTCTGAGAAGTTCTTTCATCTTTCTTCAGTCTGCCTCTGATCCATCTCTAAAGCAACCCCAAACAACTCAACAAATAATTGTTAAACAACCAGAACATTCTAGGCAGCATGCTAGGAGCTGGGGGGATAGAGATAAAGGAGAAGCAGTCAATGTTCTCAGAGGAGCTCCCAATCTGGTAGTGAAGGCAAATGTGTAAAAAATGCAGTTGAATTATGATCTAACAAAAGGAATAATGAGGAATTGGTTGAGTCTGACAAGGGTGGGCAGGATTAAGGCCAACTTCCCTGAGGAAGTAAAACACAAATATCTTTAAGGGCAGACATTTTCTAGGCCAGAACATAACAGACAATTTGAAACTTTTGAGATAAAGAAAGTGGGGTGAGACAGATGATAAGGCTTCCCGGACTCCTCTGTGTTCCCAAAACTCTGTTGCACTCCATTATAGCAGAATCTCAAATGGGCAAGTGGTCAAAATCAGTGAATAGATCACGAACACAGGAAGAAATACAACAATCAGTCAACATCTTGAGAAATGTTCGCCAAAATTTTACACCTGTTGGTTATCAGCAAATCATGACCAACAAACTATGGTAGGTATTCTGTTCATTGATCAAAGAATGCTACAGAACTTGATAGACCTGTTTCGATCAGTACAAACATTGGAAGATACAGCAAAAGTTATTGGAAATGACAAAGCAATGTTGGTGATATGTAGAGAAAAGTGTTTCCCCGAAAATAAGACCTAACTGGACCATCAGCTCTAATGTGTCTTTTGGAGCAAAAAATAATATAAGACCAGGTCTAATATAATATAATATAGTATAATGCCAGGTCTTATATTAATTTTTGCTCCAAAAGACACATTAGAGCTGATGATCTGGCTAGGTCTTATTTTCGGGGAAACATGGTAAATAAAAATAATAAAATTAACACTATGTATCACTGACTTATGTGCTTTTGTTGTATTAACTCATTTAATTTTTGCCACAATTTTATAAATTAGGTTCTATTATTATCCCACAGGTATTTCACAGATGAAAAAACTGAGACTTAATACAGGTTAAATAACTCACTCAATGCCACATAGAGTGGGGTGCTGAAGCCAGCTTGTACTGGTTTGCAAGAGTTGATTATTAAATATTCAGTTAGTAGCTTAAAATAGGCCATAGTGGGAGTGTGGGAGTGGTGATACTATGGATATTGGCAAACACTACGTATCAGACCTTTTTTTTGAGAGCAAGTTTATCGGCACACCATTGATAGTCTTAGATGTTATTCTAGACTCTGGGGATATAATAATGGTGGGAGATGGACAATGAAATGAACAAATAAATAAAATATAGGGTATTTAAAATGATAAGTGCCATTGAGAAAAAGTATGAAAGGGAAGTGAAGGGGTTTCAGTGTAATTGTGGACATATGGGTGTGATTTCTTATATGATTACAAAAACAAAAATTTACAGAAAGACATTAAGAATTAACTGGAGGAATAATTATGACTAAGGGTAATGGAAAAACACACACATATAAGAGTAAATATTAGATCCTTATATATCAGTCAAGGTCATGTAAGGAGGTAGAAGCCACATGTTATTTGAAGAATTTAATATAATGGATTATTAATTATATAACTGAAAAAATAAAAAGAGAAATTGAAGATATGTAAGTCCTAATTGTAGGAATAGCTACCACCCCTAGGGCTGAGGAACAAAGGGAAGAGGTTGAAATGATTAAAACACAGAAACTTACAGGAGGTGCCCAACAGAGCTGAAACTCAGACTTCTGAAAAGGAGATGCTACTTGACAGATGTTTGGGTCTCTGAACTCAGAGGAAGGGCCCCAGGGGTTTGGGACCCAGACCTGTTAGTAGGAACACGGAGCAGTTTGGCACTGGTGTCTCTGAAGAAGGGGTAATGAGATGGGTTCTGTAAGTGTTGGGAAACTGCAAACTGATTGAGCTGCTGTAATGGAAGAAACTGTCACTGCCAGAATTAAGATTTGCTGGCATGCCACTGCAGTGTCTCTCTAGTAGCCTCTGTTGGGAGAGCTTAACAGAGCTAGTATGCAAAGGAGAAATACTGTTTGCAGAGTCCCAGCTTCAAAATCATAGAAGGGTGCATGTGGAGCTGAGACAATACCTAATAATTGACTCAGCTTACCTGGTTTGAAGGGTCTGCATGATCTGGCTCTTCATAAGCTTCTATTATTTATTTATTTATTATTTATTAATTTATCTATTATTTATTTGTTTATTTATTTATTTATTGTTTATTTATTTATTTATTACTTTCAGGTGTACAAAACAATGTAATAGTTAGACATTTCACCCCTCACAAAGTGATAACTCCCCTCCCCCAACCTATTACCCCTCTGACATCGTATATACGTAGCTGTTACAATTCCATTGACACTATTCCCTTTGCTGTACTCCATAACCCATGACCAAATATATATTAAATTATAGTTGACATTCAATATTATTCTGTTTCAGCTTCAGGTGTACAATGCTGTGGTCAGGCATAAGCTTCTTTACTACAGCCACGTGGCTTTCTGGCAGGTCCTTAAATACACCATGCTTCCTCCTCTTGGTAGGCCTTTTGCATATTCTGTTCTTTGGCTGGGGTGTTCGTCATCTATTAAATGCTCTTCCTCACACCAAATCTCCATTTTATATGCTTTCATAACACCATTAACGTCTCTTGTAGCACTTGTCACCGTTGTACATCTTCATTTATTGATACAGTTTTTTGATTAATACCTGCCTCCTCCAATTAGATTGTAAGCTCGAGTGGGGCAGGGACCATGACTGTTTTTATACTCTATTGTTTCCTTTCCCAGTGCCTAGTTTCATGGCTGCCACATACTTTAAATTCACCTTGATTTATTTCAATATTCTGAAAATAGGGAACGAAGCCATGACATGAGAAGAGATATGTATTAGAAAGCAGGAATTTGGAAGCTTCTCATTTCATCTTGCTTTAGATTCTGGAGGTCCTTAGAAGATCCCTTGTTTCTTTTTTTCATTGAGGTAAAATTCGCATAACATGAGATAAAATTAACTATAAACATGCTAAAGTGTGCAATTTTGGATATTTACTGCATTTATGATATTGTGCAACCATCACTACTAGCTAATTCCAGAACACTTTCATCACTCCAAAAAGAAATCTTGTATCCATTAAGTAGTCACCTCCCCCCACCCTCTGGCAACCACTAGTCTGCTTTCTGTCTCTATGGGCTTATCTCTTCAGAATATTTCATATAAATAAATAGAATTAGACAATATGTAACCTTTTGTGTCTGTTTTTTTAAAATTTAGCATAGTGTTTTCAAAGTTCATCTACTTTGTAGCATGTATCAGTACTTCATTCCTTTTTATGGCTGATAATATCCTTTGTATGGATACACCACACTTAGTTTACTCATTCATCGATTGATAGATATTCGGGTTGTGTCCATTTTTTGGCTATTTTGAGTAGTGCTGCTATGAATATTCACGTACAAGTATTTGAAACATATTTTCAATTCTTTTTTCTATACCTAGGAATGGAATTGCTGGGTCATGTGGTAATTCTACATTTAACTTTTTGAGGAACTGCCAAACCCTTTGCAAAGCAGTTGCACCATTTTAAATTGACTCGCAATGTCTGAGGCTTCCACTTTCTCCACATTCTTGCCAACATCTCGTTTCTTTTACAACCACTGCATACAAGTCATGTTCATGCTGCACATATTCCAACTCTGATGCTTCATTTACATATTGACGTAGGACCTGGTTATTTAGAGATGTTTGCACAAGCCATATCTCTTTGGGCCTCCTTTACTCCAGAAAATGATGGTTAAGGACTTTTTTTTTTTCCAGTTCCAGGAAAGACTGAGTCTATTAGCTACATCCTTTCAGAGATCCTGTCTTTCTGGGTTATTCATTATACAGGGTCATTCACTCATGTTATTAATCACATACTTCACATTCAAATTCACTGTGGGTTGATGCTTCTTTTGTTTTCCAACCATCATTTTCAAGGTATAGCTCCATCTTGTAATGCTTTGTCAGCAGGATCTTTCTCTCTGTGGCTAGATTTGCTTAAACCCCACATCTTTTGCAATGTTATGTTTGATTGCATTTCTTTTTGCTTCTGTTAGCAGATGTTTTTAAATAATACTCTGCCTCCTAATTTGCAATGTTTTATTCATTTCTCTAGTTGTCAAATCAGGATATTTTGGAATAAAATATGTTGCTTTCTCTAGCCCTCTATGCCTGCTTCTGCCATGCTTTCACTTTAAATAAAATTAACATTACCCAATTTGTATGCATTTGTCAAAACACATCTATGAGTACAATTAAGAATTGTGCATTTCACTGTACTTAAAATTTACCTCATAAAACAAAAGAATTTAAACTCTAATTAAGAATATGCAATGAAATGTTTAGGGATTAAGTACACTGGTGTCTATAACTTACTTTGAAAAGTATTAAAAAATTAAACTTCCTGGATGGGTAGGTGCATAGGTCAATATTGTAAAATGTTAAATGTAAAGCAAATATTGTAAAATGTTAAATGTGAACTAGGTGGTAGGCATATATATTATTCTCTCAACTCTCTGTTTGATAATTTTTGTAATAAAATGTTGAAAAAATACTCCTTAACTGCTCTGATGACATACCAGCTCCTTCCAAAAGAATATTCTGTGATCACCTTCTTCATAGTCTGATCACATCAATTTATTTTATTCAAGTAAATCAGTAGATTTAGAGGAATAAATGGGATAAAGTTTAGAAAATAGTTTGTAAACTGTAACGTGCTAAATGCTGTTATTAATACTATAATGTTCAAGGCATGGAGTTTATACAAAATTTTAATACACTACAAAACACTATCTTGAACATGGTTTTTAGTCCTTCAGATGTTCTCTAACTAAACTGGAAACGCTTGAAGGAAAAAGACTGTGCTTTTTATTTATTTTATTTATTTATTCTGCAGGACAATCTATAAATTTATTCTGCAGGACTCATAGATTGTCCTGCAGAATGCTAAAAATTTTGAAGGTACTAAATAAAGACTTATTGAATGAATCAGTAAATGGCACATTTCACTGATTAAACTGTAAAAGAGTGTTCTAAATTACATTTTAAGTTATAGTGTATTGAATTTTTTCATTTTTATTTTTATTCTAAAGTAGTATTTTGGGCATTATTTTTGCCCATGGAATTATGGATAGATGGGTTATATTATTTATTCATGAGTACCCCTTAATTTTCTTGATTCTCTTAACTATGGGAAGTTCAAACATTCTACTTTTTTTGACCAAAAATTAAGCTCTGGCAAAAACATCGATGGTCGCTTCCTTATCTAGTTCACATAGGCTCTTAAAAAACTATATCGTGAGTTTGAGGAACAAGATTTTTTGATGGTGATCCCAAGCAAGTTATGAGAGTTGCAGCCCATGGTATCAACCTCAAATAAGTGGCCAGTGTTGTACCCCAAAACCTGTTCTTTTAAGGAGTAGCCTTCACAAATTTATGCAAATTTATTTGGTCTATGTCACTACAATGTCCTTGATATTTTGGCCCTTAGACAGACAAGTATTTGAAACCAATGCTAAATTCAATCAGTAAGTAGATTGACTGGATAATCAAGTACTAAGGTGGGAATGATAGTTTCATCCACGCAAATCAGGCAAAAGTCATATGGATGGCAAAATTAATTTCATCTGTACGAAATGGACTCGAGTTACTCCTTGTCATAGTGATTTAGGGAAAAAAAAGGCTCATTTTGCCTATCAGTAACTCAAGAAGAATTGTTGAAGTCTATCAGGTAGACCATGCAACCATAGTCTGTCATGTAGGTCAAAAACTCTGACCAATAAGGAAACTTGGTCCTCTGAGATTGTATCTGAATTCTCTTGGGATACTAGTCTCAAGTGTTTTGAGATAATAAAACCCTGCTTTTATGGGTGTCTATCCAGGGGAGGTTTAAAGTTAAATATGCAGATGAAATCTTAAAACTTTCATTTTAAGTTTAGGAATACTTTGTATATATTTGTATTTAAATTGCAATGTTTAAGAGAACTTGGCATATTAGACATTCCAATTTAAAATGTTCAGCAATTCTACTTCTGGGCATTTATCCAAAGAAAATGCAAATACTAACTCAAGAAGCAGCCCTAAGTTCATTGCAGCATTATTTACAATAGCTAAGATATGGAAACAGCCTAAGTGTCCATTAACGGATAAATGGATAAAGACAACGTGGTATTATACACAATGGAATATTACTCAGCCATAAGAAAGAATAGAATCTTTCCATTTACAACAACATGGAGGACCTCGAGGGCATTATGCTAAGTGAAATAAGTCAGACAGAGAAAGACAAATACCATATGATTTCACTTATATGTGGAGTCTAGAAAAAAACACAAAATAACCCAACAAAACCAAGCTCATACTAGACACAGAGAACAGATTGGCGGTTGCCAGAGGCAGGGTGTTGGGTTTCATGAAATAGGTGAAAAGAGGCAAAAGGTACAAACTTCAAGTTATAAAATAAGTCATAAGGATGTAAAGTACAGCATGGAGACTATAGTTAATAATACTGTATTGCATATTTGAAAGTTTCTCAGAGAGTAAATCTACTACCTCCTCTATCCCAGGCCCTTGTTTATGCTGTGGCCTCCTCTCTGTAAGTCATAGGACAGAATAGCATTCTTGATAATGGTGATTTAACTCAATGACTTTTTGCTGCAAATAACTTGAGAACAAATCATTAAAGGGGAATTAATTTACACAGAAAGTCCACGAGCTAGACAGACCTAGAGAAGTTTTGCAAAGTGAATGAAAAGCATATGATGTTTTAAATATTTTCTTTGAAATATAAAAAATACTTCTGTTTTAGGGACTGAGTTTTCCAGCTGGAGTTTTTTAATTGAGGGCTAAATTGCCAGGTTCACTCGGATGGTCCTTGAATAGAAAACAATTTAAGGGATATTCAATCATCAAGTGACTCGGAGCTTAAAACCTTCCTCTTCCCAAATAAGAAGCCTAGAAGTTAAGATCAAATTCTGCACTGTCATGTTCCCAAACAAAATAATTAAGAAAGGGTCATCTGTACACTGTGATATTTGCACAATTAACAAGTGACAATACTGGAATTAAATCGGGAAAGGAGAAGACAAGGGTCAGCTTGTCTTTTCTCATATATAATGTTTTAATTCAGTATTCTGCGATGATTTTCAATATTTAAAAAATCAAAAAATGATCTGAATTTTCGGGACTAGAATTAAGGGAACATTACTAACAATGCAAAATCCATTAACCCTCTAAGGGAAACAAGGTGTGGAAAATTAACCCAAAATGGAAAGCCTCTTTATACCTACATTTCCTCTTAAATAATTTTGTTTAGCAATAACAGAAGTTAACTTTATTGAGAATTAAATATGTGCCAGGTAGTTTACCTGACATTTTATTTAATCCTCACTGTACTACTAGGCCTTCATTCACTCACTTATTAAGTGTTCATTTGTCTGGGCATCTGGCTAAGCCCTGAGAATTCAAGTGAGCGTTATAGCTGGTGTTCAGTCTCAAGAAGCTTAGCCCAGTAATCACATTACCCTCTTCTTCTAGGAGGAAATGGAGGATAAGCTCTGGAAGGCTAACTTACTTGTCCAAGATTACAGTGTTGAAACAGCTATTTGAACCAAGGTATCTCATTTCAAATCTTTGCTCTCAATCATTAAGCTGTAAATAGGCTTCTAGTATGATTTTTGCTTGTAGGTCATCTTTTTACATTTTTGAAACATTTTTCTCTTGGAGGAAAAAAGCCATATAATCAATGACCTTTTCGCTCCCTTCTTTTTCAAGGTGACCAAAGAATAAGTGGTGAACTCATACTCTTAACTGCCAGGCATCCGGGAGACTTCGGTGGGGAGGAAGGGGGGATAAAAGGAGTCAAATCCCAGGGAAATGGGGGATAGTTTTGGAAAAACAATAGCAACCCCGACACAAGGCCAGACTACAGAGGGTGCTCAAAAAATGTATACACATTTTAAGAAAGGAAAAAAAACTATTAAAATTGTAATAATATATACCCATAACAAAAGATGAATAGAAGTCATGTGTATAATTTTTTTGCCCCCACCCACTACAAATTTAGGGGGCACCAAGGTGATGCGCTGCCCAGGGAAGCAGTTTGGTTTTTCACCTCTTTGCCTTTCTCCATTACTTCCAAGGGTGTTTTGAAGTTGGACAGTCAAGGCAGAGCCTAATCCTGGCTCCAAAAGGCAGGAACATCTAATTTTTACTCTACAGCCCTAGCTCTCTACCCCTGTAAGGTCTCTTCCGCATTCTCATATGCTTTTCACTTTGTCTTCACCCTTGGCAGATAATCTACTATGTATGACCGTTTTCGTTTTATTCCATCGCCATATGGACGAAGTTGTCTTATGACGACCTTGACAGACATCTGAGAGGGAGGCCCAGGGAAAGGTGGGGGCTGTCAGCTCTGAGGATAAAATCTTCAGATAGCTGTCAGGAGACGCCAGGAGGAGGTGGCGACGACCGACTTCCACTCAGCGTTGAGTTTTCCAGAAGATTGACAGGAAGTGTACCAACTGTCTTTGCCTTAGCAACATGCAAGGTCTCGCGAGATTTGGACGCCTATCTAGAGGGAGGAGTCAAAGGCGCCTCTCTAAATGGGGGATGGTAATATCTGTGGCGCAATCATTGCGCGAGATTGGGCCATGGTCGCTGGGGCCATACTGAGATCTCGCGATATTTCGGCGGCTCCAGTCTGGAACTAAGGGCAATTTCTCGCGAGAGCCCGTGCTGCGGGCTCTGTGAGGCCCCGTGTGTTTGTGTGTGTATATGTGTGTTAGTGAATGTGAGTACGGGGAAGCAGAGGCCGCCATTTCAGGGAGTCTGCGGACGTTGTCGCAGGGTTGGATCCTGAGCTGCCGAAGCCGCCGTCCTGCACTCCCGCGCGGGCCTCTCTAATTCCATTGTTTCTTTTAGATTCGCTCGGGCCTATCCGCCCTTGGAGCCCGAAATTGGGGCTGGGCGGTACCGCGGCCCGGGCCTAGCGGCTTAACAGTAGCAACAGCGGCAGCCGTAGCAGCAGCAGCCCTCCTCTTTCCGAATACGAGTATTGCAGGGGCCCGGAAGCCCTCACAGGTAAGGAAGCGTCGCGGACCGGTTTATTTTCGGAGCTTTTCAGCGGTTTGGTTCTTTTCTGGGTTGAGGGGCACTCCATAGGCGGTCTTTAGCGACGTGGGGGGGGAGCGGCGTTCTCGAGAAATAGGCTCCATTTTGGCGACCGCGCCCTTTTTCGGTCGTTTAGGTTTTAGATTCTTGGGTGGCAGGAACCCCGGAGAGGTCTCGGGCAGATGGCGACCGGTCCCTTCCAGGCCTGGGCGGCCGCGACCTCCCAACATGGCGCCAGCCGACCGCTGCCATGGCACACAACACCTCCCAACCGAGGGAGTTTCCCTTACCCCTAAAATGGCAGCGCGGGTTTTGCGCGCAAAAAGGCGCTCTAGCTTGAGGCTCCCAGCTTCGGTTTTTGCAGTTCGTTTCAGGCTTTTGAAAGTCGAACGTTTATTTTGGTGTTCTCGGTCTTAGAGACATTTCAGATTTAATTGCCAAACCTGGAAAAGTGCGTCCTGCCATTTTAGTCATTCTAGGGCTTTTGAAGGTTTTTCTGAAGTTTCGGGGTATTCGTCTAAGAACGAAATGGAGCAGAACCGAGAAGTATTTACTCATAGAATTACTTTTCTTATTATTTTCATAGGCGTTTAGAGAAAATGGCAGACGATATTGATATTGAAGCAATGCTTGAGGCTCCTTACAAGAAGGTGAGAAAAACATGTCGGTGAGGTTTATATATTTCTTAATTTAGCATTATTCACGAAACTACTGCTGAAATGTAAACTAACCTCCCCGGAGCCCTCTTGATTTATCTTATCAGAGATGCATTACGTATAACTTACAAAAAGTAAATATATGCTATTGATGTAATAATATTGTGCAGTAGTTTCACTTCAGCGTGATGAATAAATGCCCATCTATCTCTCTTTGTAGACTTGCCTAACGATATCTCACCTCTACTCCCATGAATTCACCTTTGATTCCAGTGTGAACTGTCAATCATAAGGTAGTAATTGAGTGACTTATCGCTGTACCGTGGTCCCCTAGGTAAAAATGACTCAACTAAGAATTACCAGCTCCAGTTTGGTATAGCAAAAAGGTGAATGTAGTGGTTTGGGAAAATAGCAGGGGTCCAAGAATAACAAAGCATAACCAGTCCGTGGCAAGCAAATCTTTAAATAAGTCTTACAAGAAGAAATGGGTGAGATTTAAAATTTTTTCTCTATGTATGTATATATATAAAAGACTGGTGATGGTACAATATTAAAACAGGCAGGTGATGATCTGCTGCTCAGTTAAAAATTAATAAAATTCTTGGATCCCTGAATAGAAAAAAATTTTAAACAAAAGAGGCAGTATCACAACTTAAAAGTCACTTGATGACTGTTTTACTGTTCTCCATATTGTTTTATTTTTAGTTAGTCCCTGGCATATTTCACACTTAAAAACTACAAAGGAATTATTTTGGCTAATACAGTCTGACCTATTTCAGTATCACAGTAAAAAGTAGTGTCTTTTCATTCTTTCACCAGTTGGTGGTGAAAATAGCAGTATGCATGCATTATCACTGGTGTCACAAACTGTAAGCTTTGTAAGTTAGCAGTTATGCTCCTATAACTGATGTGATCAAACTTTAAAATAAACATTGCGCTAAACCTTTTGAAAATAATACATTTGTTCTGGAGTGTATAGCACGACCGTGTGGTACCAATTTGGATGAATTCTTTATAGCTTTAAATAGTGTACGTAGTTTGTAATGCTTAGACTCTTGAAGACTTCTTTCTATTTTAATGTTATGATTCTTGTGTCTTAGTTTAACATGGATGTAATTCCATGTAAACAGGTATGGAAGTAGGAAATGTTTAGGTTGGACTGGTGGATTATTAATTGACTTTCTTGGGTTCTTGGGAGTCAACATTACTAAAGCAGTGTGAATCCCTGTTTGCTTCAGGGCGAGATGTGTGACAGAGGTGGCATCAAGCTCTTACAGTCCCAACCCTCCAACGGAAATGGGCGAAGATCTCAGGAATGGCATCGGTCACAGGAAATCGATAGTGGCTGGCTGCTAGCATGGCCACTTGGGGCTTAGGCAGAAATAGAGCCATGGTACTGACCAAAGGGACCATAGCACATGGACTAAAACTCAAAACAGGACTTCATTCATGTCTTAAAGAAATTCTATTTAACCACTTCAACACTGTAAATCTGGATAACTTAATATCTAACTATATAAGAAAATAAATTTAACATGTTAATATGCATTTTTATTTTTGTACTTTGATGACTTAATTGTAAGCAACAAAGTGGTTAAACACATACCCATCTAAATTTTTTTATAGCCTTCCATGTTAAACTATAAATAAGTAATTAGTTTTAAAATTGTTTTGTATTTTCTTATTCCTGTTCCCTTTACCCTTTGACAACTTGAAATGTTACCACTTCGTCCTCATGATGTTCTTCTATCAACCCTGCTTAGGATGAGAACAAGTTGAGCAGTGCTAATGGCCATGAAGAACGTAGCAAAAAGTAAGTTTTAAGAAGGGACCTGGGGTGGGGGAACTTTGTGATTGAGAGCTTATTAAAGTTGTGTTCCTGTGGCTAAAGCATCAAACTAAGGTTCTCTTCTGAAGCTTTCTTTGCCTCTTTTAGAAAAGTGGTTCTTTACCTTTTGGGACAAGACACCCTACTTGAGGATATAAAACTATGGACTCTTCCTAGATTTCAGCATATGGTTTCGGGGACCTTTTGGACACCTTCCCCTCTAAGTCCATCCGTAACAATCTGGATATGAGTTCCTGGGTTAGAGCTTGTCTTCTAAGTTTATTAACTTGGGCTTAATATTTAGTGATATTAGCATCACTATATCCACTAAACTATTATATCCACTAAAGATGGGTTAGGAAGAAGAAAAAGTAATAAATAACCAGGCCATGGAAAATGTTGTTTGTTCTAAGTCACCGAAGGACTCAGAGCTGTCAGTTAAAGCTCCTTGCTGCTTAAAGGCCTTCTTCTCATAATGCTGTGGCATATTTAAGTACTTCTGACGTTCCTCTAACATGACTTCTGTTGTCTTAAACTTTTAAACTCTTGATAGACTTAATAGTGAGAATGGAATATAAAAAAAATTAAGTATTGATGCAAGTTATTTGAGTTAAATGCGTAACCCATAATAGGAACTCAGTGCTACAGACTAGTACAGTATCCAGTATACAAAAATCTAAGTAACAGTATGAATCATATCTACTTTATAAGGTTGGATCCTATTAATTTTTGGAGTCTCCTTTCAGCTCTAAAATTTTTAATATCACGTGGTCATGTTATAAGCATTAAATTATATTAGCTTTGTGATTTCATTTTGTCATGTTTGTGTCCCCCATAATGTATAATGAAAAGTGATGATAAAACAGCTATTTACTTGGTTCTTTTGGCTCTTACTCCTAAGAGCTCAAAAGTGCTTCATAATACACTACCTCAACATCCTCACAACTTTGTTAGATAGGTAGATATAATATAAAAAGGTGAGAAAATTGTCAGATTGGATTATTCAGGCTTTGCTATGGCATCATTTTTTTATTGTAATTCCCTGAAAATGTAGTGATGGATTACAAATGATAGAATTTGTAGAAAATGTCCTATATTTCTGTTACAAGCTTGGGTGGGACTTTTATATTAGGTTGGTGCAAAAGTAATTGTGGTTTAAAAGGATAACAATTACCAAAACTGCAATTACTTTTGCACCAACCTAATAGTTCCTCACTAATGACAAGAGGTTATGGGTTTAGTCTTGAATTGTTAAGGTGTGAGGCAATCAACCAATCATTGCATGGTTTAGTGTCATCTGGTTTTAGACCTTTACCAAAGTAACTGCTTCCTAATTAATGGTTCTGATTTGCAATTCTGTAATCCAAAGAAAACCTAGGAAGGGGTATTTGTATAAAATGACTAAAATGATCCAATGTAGGTCTGAGGCCTAGTGGGTGAGTAAAGATCTCACTCTAAGTGCCAAAAGGATGAGGATACAGTTTTGGGCACAGACCTTTGTTGTACCATTCTCAGAAGTCACTTCTTGCTAACCCCAGTGTATACTTGTTTTCGTCCTGAATCTAAGCTAATTAAGGCTATCAAGCTTTTACAAGGAAATTTAGCATCAAGCTCTCAATGACTGGTGCTTAGTGGCCTTTATTTACCTAATACAGTCTCATGGGGTTAAGTAGAACAATCTACAACTTTCTTTGATGATTGATCCTAGGATTCTTTGTTTAAGGGAAGAACTTTTCAAAACACTTCCAACTACTATGTAGAATCTTCTAAAAGGTACAAATTATTTTTCTGTCAGACTTTCCACCCTCAATTAGAGCAGTTAAATAAATGGTTCCCTTGTTCACCCATTTTTCTGAAGGGAATTAATCTTTCAAATTAATTTCAAACTTACCTAGAACAAAATTGTGTTTAGGGATAGATACAATATAAAACAACTAAAATGTTTCGTGGTTTAATCTTTTGTATAAATTGTATAAAAGTGTCTTAATGGAAGGAAAGGTGCTGTGTTGCATTTTTTCATCTTAAAAGCCATTGAGTATTGGGATGCAGTTTTAGGGTCGAAAGAAAGTACATATTTTGAGAAATTGAGAGTGACTAGTAAATGTTTCCTTTTCAAAAATAGTAATTCTGATTCTCAGTACATACACTCAATTGTATTTGGTAGTAAAAGGAACTATAATGTAACACAAAGTTGTTATCAATTACAGCCTACTTTCAAAAGAGCTTTATACCCCTGAGTTTGGCAAGATATCAAAGTATGCCTTTTAGGTACCTGGGCTTGCCTTCATGGGAATGTTTGTTAGTGTAACCAGTTTTGCCAAGTCTAAACCATCCATTCAGTTAAGCTCTTCAGGAATTACTCAAAAAAGGATAACAAAATGACACAGTTGAAATATATTGGCTACTGTGGTTTGGATTATCTATAAATTTTGGAATAAATGACTTTTCTATTTTTTTTCTTATTTTCCAGAGTACTTTGCATTTAAAATTTAGATCTTCTTACATGGAAGAGGTCAAATCCAGTTATAGCAAAACACCTTTACAGCAGAGGCCATATAACCAAAAAGTCCAAAGGCCCAGCCCAGTGGACCATTTACTTCAATGATGTTCAGTACAAAATTCCACTGCCACTAAAGACTTTGGAAAGTCCCTTTTAAGTTGTAACAGGATTTGACTATTAGTATGGATTTTGATAACCCTTTAGTTAACTTCGTAAATGTTCTTTGAAGCTGCAGTTTGTTATAGAGAAATATACTGATTTCTTGCACCCTTAAATTTTTGTCTGGGCTGTTATGCAGAGGACTGTATATTCTGAATGCATTAGTATGTTGCTGTCTTTACCTGTCTGGGGTTGCCTTCAGATGTGGGTGGGGACTCATTTATAAAGTCCTAGGAAGACCTTAAGTTGAAATTAGCTTTCCAATTTTCGAGTCTTTTCCTTTGGCGAAATAAGTTTTGGGCCTTAAAAAGAGGTAAATAGGGAGGTTGGCTGCCTCTCTGCTGTGTACCATCTATGAGCAGAGCAAAACTTTGTCTTTTTTTGTAGGACATGGAGTTACTTTTTACTTTGTCCCCTAATTGATTATATTTAGAACTTCTGATTATAGCTACTGCACGGAATTCTTTAAGAGATAGGGTCAGGTTTTTCAGGCAACAAATTTGGAATGTTAATTTGTTGCCCTTCTGGGCATTGCTTTGATGACTTCTATATAAATGAGTGTAGCCTAATTTTCTGTCATGTGCTACCTAGCATATACATTTCTGACAGTCAGGTGGATTATCTTGAAATTTTAGACAAAGTTTCTGCCTCCTTGGAAAGCTCTACATCTCCTTGTGATTGGAGTGTGGGTTTCAAGATTCCAGAAGGTGGGTGTCTTCATTTTCTATTTTCAATGCACTCTAAGATGACCTGCTTACAGGTTCTTTGAGGCAGACTTCAGTTGCTCTTGTGCTAACTTTGCTTTGATAAGGACTAAACAGCTAATTAAGATTCCAAATGATGTAGAGTTGTCAAAATGTTTAATCTTTTAGCCATTACAAATTGACATTTTAGTGGAATAAGTTTATTTGAAATGTCTTTCAATTTATATTAAAAAATATCTGAAGGCACCTCTAAAATTTGGGTGATGATGTAGAGGTACAGACTAAGATTTAATTATGAAATGAGTGGGTAGTATATTGTGAAGAACATAGAAATTAACAAAGATGTGACTTTTTTTTTTTACCTTTCAGAGTTTGAGATTTTATAAAAATTATATAGATGTTGATTCTTGGTTTTGATTGCACCCCACAGGCTTGTATAAACTGGCATAAAAAATGGCATATTCCCATTTTCTGGTGTACTCATTATAACTTTAAATAAAAGGTAACAAGTGATCACAGTAAAATCTAGTAAGAGTGTCAGAATGCACTTTACTGCATTAGTTTTACTGTCCTTTGTCATTACTTGTAATTTTGTCCATGAAAACCAAAATACTGGTGTTTAAGGGCCATTTCTATGTAATGACCCTTTGAAAGTATAAAATATTTACATGTATAAATTGGGTTAAAATAGGCTTAAGAGAACTTAGTATATTTAATGAAAATATATGTGATCCAGCAGTAATACTTAAACGTTAACATATTCTATTATAACTTTGATTTTATTACTGCATCTTATGGATTACAGTAATACTTCTTGGCCAGTTATATGATGGCCAAACTTTATTTAAAAGTTCAAGTTTTGAACTATACTTACCCAAAAAGTCCTTTCCTTGTTAAAGCTGTAGCTGACTCTCAGGAGATCATTGAAGTCCCGCTTTCAAATGATTCTTTGTCAACAGACTGCTGAATTTCAATAGTACAAGGCAAAGGTTGGGTGGTGTTTTACTTTACCTAGGAATTATTTTTCCACAACTATGATTAAGTATCTTTGTATGGTAGTAAAACTAGCAAAATAAATTTACAAAAAGGTAAAATTTATGACCATAAAAGGAAGTGTATTTGGGCAGATTCTTAAACCAGAAAGGTAATGGTGATTTTTTTTTTTCTTAGGAGGAAAAAAAGCAAGAGCAGAAGTCGTAGTCATGAACGAAAAAGAAGTAAAAGTAAGGAACGGAAGCGAAGCAGAGATAGAGAAAGGAAAAAGAGCAAAAGTCGTGAAAGGAAGCGAAGTAGAAGCAAAGAAAGGAGACGGAGTCGCTCAAGAAGTCGAGATCGCAGATTCAGAGGCCGCTACAGAAGTCCTTAGTATGTAACTATAATTATGATGATTTTGTTGAGAGTCATTCTCTGGGTATCCAGATAGCAATTTACGTGATTTGAACTGTGAAATTTTATTTTTCAATGTAATTAGTTAAAAAGTATTGAGAATACTGACATTAAAAAGACTAGTAAAGTAGAAAATAGTGTGGACAAATAGATAACTTTGGTTTTACTAGGCATACAGATTTTCTAATGTTCCATCTAAAAATATTCTATGTAAAAAGAATAGTATGCCAGTCCAAATTAGACTAAAGCAATAGAGTGCTTTAAAAAAAAAAGACGATGTAGTACGAAATACTTGAAAGCTTAATTAAAGGTGTGTGAACTAATATTTACTGAACATATATTTATTTAAAATTTTACAGCTCAGATGAATACAAGTTACAAATATGTACGTTTTATTTAAATGCGTAATTAGCTAATCTTGTCTGCGTGGCTGTTTTCAGCTGAAATGACAGACCCTTTGTGAATTTGGTGTATGCTCCTGGATAATGATTATTTCTGAGGTTCATCACACACCACACACGTCGCTTGTATTTAAGGTTTTTTAAATAAAGCACCAACCATGCTTTGAAGGTTAAATCATAATGGAAACTTGTATGTGGTTGTTTAAGATGAAAACAAGTTTCATTGTAGTAATTGAAAACTCAGCTATATTAATAATTGGTAAGATTCTTTTTGCAACTCTTAAGCAAGGATTGAATCTAGCAATCCTTAGTATTTTATCATGTTCTTTCCTAACATAACTATTATAAACTATGGGATATATTAAAATTAACACTTCTAACTTTAAAACTTGAATGGTTGAAGGTAGAATTCAAAGACAAACAGCTAAATCGGAAACTTGACTCTCACGTGGGCAAGTTAACCCTTTAAGCTTTTTTTCTCAAGTTTTAAGGAAGTAACAATTGACATATAAACTGTAATGAGCATTTAATGAGAAGAGAATGTAAATAAAACACCCACCATAATTGCTGTTCATGAAATGTTTTGGTATTTGAAGCCCCTAAAGTTAGTATCACTTTAAATTGATTCTGGCTCTTAAATCTTTAAAATGAAAGGAATTGAACTTGTTTTCTAAGTTCCTCCTAGCTGTTATTTCACACTTTTTAAGAGCTTAAAGGGACAACCATGTTCTCTTAATTCTGAATGCTCTGTTAGAAAATAGTTTGCTTTTTGTCCAATTTATCAAAATTTACTGCATTCTTTTTTACCAGAATGAACTAAATCAGAGGAAAAGGAATTACCTTAATAAATTCTGAATACAGTTTCCTCGTGAGTGACAAGTACTTGAAGTCAGCCTATGATCCCGGGTCTGACTGAAAAATGATTTAGTTCTCACATTTGGTTTTAGGTTAGTTTTAAACTATGGAAACAAAAACAGCCTGTAAGAAGGGGAAAAAAACTATTTGTACATTCTTATTTGAACTTAATCTGGTAAATGTACATTCTGATATCACTATTAGTTTGAATTGCAAAGGACCCATTTAATACAAAATAATTTATTTGGAACTGCTTTGAGGTTGTAGGTACATGGAGAGTTCCTGAAAATGAATCCAAATGTGGGTTGCAGACCATATTTGGATAGACACTTATTTCATTTTGCTGCCCTTCTGGAAAAGAAGAACAGGATGAGCACTAAGGGACATCTGATGGTCCCTTTAAGTTAGTTTGGTCTTTCAAAATAAAAGGCCCAGTAGTTTGGGGAATTTCTTTTAGAATACAGAGTAAAACTATTTTTAAATAGTTGCCTTTTTGATCTTTTAAAAAAATGCTCCTTTAATATGATAAGTCCTCAAAAGAGAATTTTCTGAAGAATTGACGAACTTCCTTTACATCTTTTCTATGTAATATTTTGCCACAAGGGGATGAAGTATGATATGCTGAATGTGCTTTTTATATAGTCCCTGAGACTTGCTGTTAAATGGAAAAATTGGAGTTTCATGGTTATATAAAGACTTAGTCCCTTATTTAAAGGAAGTCCCTTAAACAAGAAAACATAAATATTGTGTACGTACGTATGTGTAAACACATGTATGTCCCTGAGAAAGGATGTGTGAAGATGCACACCATAGTTATTCCTGGTGTGAGAGAAGTTCAGAAGGATTTATTTTCACTTTTAGGTGTTTTTTAAACCTCAGGAATGTATTCATAAATGTATAATTTTTCAAAACCATAGACTAAAAATAAGAGCATTTTCCGAATTTAAAACATTTTGAGGCTGTAACCTTTGGTTTTGGCACCTCTCAGTAATCCAGGATGGATAACTGTAAGAGCAGTTTGCCTGGGAAAGAGTTAAGAGAAAAAGCCTATTTCCTCTTCATAATTGAGGTGGGAAAGAAACGGCTTAAACAATGTTCAGCTTGCTGGAGAACACATGAATGTGATCTTAGCAAGACCCTAAACCTGTAACTAGTGTAATTTTGTGTTTCCTTTTTAGCTCCGGACCAAAATTTAACAGTGCCATCCGAGGAAAGATTGGGTTGCCTCATAGCATCAAATTAAGGTTTTTAAACATACTTCTGAATTGTTTAAATTGTTTTTCAAGGAACTAATGTGTTGTACTTGTTTGGGTAACTTCTGAAACTTTTTAACTTTGCAGCAGACGACGCTCCCGAAGCAAAAGTCCATTCAGAAAAGACAAGAGCCCTGTGAGGTAGCTGTTGTCCCTATTTCTTTCTTTAGAGCTTTTAGCTTTTATACTACAACTAAATTTAATGATACTGTGCAATTTGGACCCCATTAAGTCTTGGTTCCTTTTGTAGTACTAGTACGGTTAAATCAAAGTGTAATTGTAAATTTTCAATAACTTTCATTTTAATTTCATAATAATGAAGAGTGGAGCACTAATTAATCATTTAATGTGCAGATACTACATGTAATCTTATTTCCCTTTTATAATTAAAAAATTTTAATAGTAACAGATACATTTATTTATACATAAGTGTATAAATACATTTCAATAAATTGACCTTTGGAATTAGTAAATTTGAGTTATTGAAATGGCCTCAGGTGGGAAAGTAGTTATAACAATTATGAGTTTTATCATTTTGCCAATCTCTTCCCTGAAGCAAAGTATTTAATTTCCAGAGTCTTAACCAAATTGACTGGTTTTTGATATTTGATCCAAATACATTCTTAAATGTTTATTTTCCTTTTAAATAAACATAAGGCTTAATCTGTCTAATCTACCATTTTGGTTCAAGCAACATTTTGTCATATGGTAGCGTTGTTTACTGGTGTTCTTTCTGGCTTGCTTAAAGGGCACTTTTAGCTTTGACACTATCCTGTTATTTAGTATATTCTGATTCTAGGAATTGGTAAAAACCTTAATGGTTTTAAAAGCTCTCTTTGTAACACATATTGATGTTTTTACTCTTTAATATTTAGTTTTATAAAAACTCCTTTTAATTCTCGTCTGGATCTAGGTCAGCCTTGTGCCTGTTTTACAGTAATACGTTTAAAATCACTTGTAGATTTCTCAAGGGGATATAGATGGAGTATTTCAAAAGTACTTCCTGAGAATGTCCAGAATGTGGATAAGAGCATGTTTATGCTTATTTCTTTAAGGATTCACTTAGAACCCTAACCTTAATGATATTTTGTATTAGAGACTGTTAACATGCACTTCTGTTTTCCTTGAAATTTATGCAGTTAAATTTCATCTATTGTGCTCTTTTGTACTTTTCTCCCTTATTTGGGCACTTGAAAGGCTATTTGTAGTAATGAATAAATTGAATCCCACTATTTAATTTTCTGCTTTTTATTTTTGATTTGCTTATGGTTACTGTCTCTGTATTCTGTATCCATCAAAAAACATTTCTTTGGATACTAATTTGCAGTCTTAGTAAAAATCTGTTCTAACAAACAACCAGCTTACTGGTTGTTTATATATCTAAATTTGTTAAATAAATGAATAAATTTGCTGAATAAAACAATTCTTAGAATAAAATAGTTTTTGTCATTTGGTGTTTTACTCTCAAGTTTATCATTTGTGATTATCAAACTTAATTTCACTTTATGGTTTTGTTGTGGGAAATCATTTCTACTAACTTTGGACTAGTTTAATTTGTGACTTGTCAGGTGTTATTTCTTGTTACTATTTCTAAATGCTCAGGCTTCTGATTGGCCTTTTATTATCCTGGAGAAATTAGCATTTGTACGATTGAGAGGCCAGTGGACTTTTGTCCTGATACCTTGTGAAATATTAGAAGAAACATTTAGTATACTATTATTCTGTTCAAGGAATTGAGTCACGTTGAATTACTTTGTGGATGTTTTGTATAAATCTGGCTTGGGGATACTAACAAACTAGTTTTGATTAAGTTTATTTTGTTTACTAAAAATGTACTTTAAAAAGAGTAAGTTACAAATTTTACCTTTTTTACTCCTGGTAGGGAACCTATTGATAATCTAACTCCTGAGGAAAGAGATGCTAGGACAGTTTTCTGCATGCAGCTGGCAGCAAGAATTCGGCCAAGGGATCTGGAAGAGTTTTTCTCTACAGTAGGAAAGGTAATCTTAGCCTATTTAGGGCAATCAAATAAATGGAAATTGCAAACATTTTAATAATTGTTAGCATAGCAGATAGAGTGAGAAGACACCTGACCACCAAATCTTGTAGAACTTAGTTAGGGACTTTATTTTTGGTAACATTTGTTTTGCCTCAAAGTTTAGTAGTATTGGAGTTGATAAATGTTACCATGTATTCACCAAGATAGAAGGTAGGTGCTCGCTTAGGCAGCACATATACTAAAATTGGAACAGTACGGAGAAGAGGAGCATGGCCCCTGCGCAAGGATGACACGCTTAGAAAGCACAAATTAATAACCACAATATTGCCATGGGGATATGAAAGAAAATTTGGGGAATATAATCAGTAACAAAGATTTTGTAGGATGTTAGATGGGCATTTGTCTTAATAGGGAGACCACTTTATGGACAGTGTACATGCCACTGCAGTGCACACCTGAGGCTGAAGCTGAATACTGAATGTCAACTATAATACATAGTCATAGAGTGTGAAGTACAGCATAGGGAATAGTCAATTGAATTGTAACAGCTATATATGTCAGGGGTAGTAGATTGGGGGGTGGTTATCACTTTGTGGGGTGTAAATGTCTATTACATTGTTTTGTACACTTGAAACTTAATTTTTAAAAAAATCATAGAATTCAGCCTACAAATTTACTTGTTAAAAAAAAATTTAATGGCTTCTGTGCTGCATCAGTAATGTGTCTCTTGTCCCTTTTTGAAATTATTACCTATAATGGCTTATGCTGGATGATTGCACAAACAACCTTGTGATGAGTGTTTTCTTTTTAGGTTCGAGATGTGAGAATGATATCTGATAGAAATTCAAGACGTTCCAAGGGAATTGCTTACGTGGAGTTTGTTGATGTAAGCTCAGTGCCTCTAGCAATAGGATTAACTGGCCAACGTGTTTTAGGAGTGCCAATCATAGTACAGGCATCACAGGTAAATTTTTTTCCTTAAGAATTTGATGATCCATAGCACTGGAAACCTGTTGCTTAGTGTTGTGCAATGTACTTTGCATAATCACCACTGACTACCTTAAGTCAGATGTTCTCAAGATCACTTTGCTTTGATTACTTTGATGATAATGTATGCTCAGACCCATCCTGTTCCATTTTAATAGAAGTTGTAAATACTATTTCATAGAAAGACTTGAGAACTTGGTCTAGAATTTTATTGATTTTGATGATTTCTTAGTTGGAGATAGAAGCATCTAAGTACGTTTTCCCTTTCCAGTCTTTCAAATGGAATGATTTTCTCATTTTTAATAAATTGAATATGTTTGCAAGATATATAATGTTAAGAGTAGTTTTAGCATTTTTTTTTTAATTGGGGAACTGTGCATTTTTGGACCCATCAGCTCCAAGTCTAAGTCGTTGTCCTTCAGTCTAGTTGTGGAGGGCGCATCTCAGCTCCTCGTCCAGTCAACATTTTCAGTCTAGTTGCGAGAGGCACAGCCCATCATCCTATGCAGGAGTTGAACTGGTAACCTTGTTAAGAGCTTGCACTCTAAGCAACTGAGCCATCTGGCTGCTCCAGTTCTAGTATTTCTTGAAATGAAGATATTTCAAACTAATTTTGAGAATATCTTCTATTTAAGATAACTGTAATTGTGTTTTAATTCCTCTTTGCTGATACTCTACAGACTTGGCGTTAATATTTTAGTTCACTTAGATGTGGATAGTTGGGATGTATCAATCTATTAAATATATAATACGAAAGTACCTGTTCGTGCTTTCATACTATTCACTGACTGAATAGTCATGTTGGTTGCTTTTCAAACCCTTGAAATAAACACTCCATAACTCCTAAGTAATCTGGCTACTTCATCAAACGTGAACATAATATAAATTTATGCATAAGCTTTGTAACAGATCCGACTTGAAGTTGCAGCTTCACTGCTAACAAGCTTATGTAATGATCAAATTACTCACTAGCTCTGTCACCTCTAAAAGTTGGTAACAGGTCCTATTTTAGGAATAGTTAACATTGGGTATTTATCACTTGATTGTATGTAAACAATAGGAAAGTAATTGTTAGGAAATGGGGAAAAATCATTGCTCAGTTCATTTCCTATAATAGATGAGGACAAACCTAATATTGTGTAGACTGACTTGACAGAGGGCTGAGAAGCATCAAATTACATGTTGATTTCATTTAATCTGTTGAGATATACTATTTAAGGTAGCCAGTCTGTTGTATGAAGGAGCTTGTTTTAGAATATAAACTAAGAACTATTGATTTTGATAAGTACTTGCTTTGGAATAAATGACAGCTGAACTGAAAGGTTTAATTTGGTTTATATTGACAGGAGCCCCTTTATGACAGTTGTGTACTGTACTTCGAGTAACTGATCTGAGAGTACATTAATGAATAATGAATGGATTTAATGATTCCAAGAAATAATCTTGTTTTCTACGTTAGCATGTCTGATACCAGGATGCATCAGATGGCATAATGTAGTTTTATGATTGATTTCATTTTATGTATGAAATGCATTGTATGATTGCTCTATATATGACTTTTGCATATGTCTAAAACTTTAAAAATCTTTTTATTGTGGTAAAAAAGTCACATTAAGTAAAACAATTTTTGTTTAAACATTTTGTATTTTAATCACATGTGTATAGTTCAATGCCATTAATAACAGTAGCAGTAAGTGGAATTACACGATGTTTGTCCTTTTGTGTGTGACTGTTACACTTAGCATAATTTCATCTCTAACCTTTGACTTCATCATTAAGCAAACCTAAGGTAAAAGTGGGATTTATGACTGTTTAAAATGATTTGTTTTAGTGCTGCATGATGTGCATTTTGTCTTACCTAATTTGTAGGCAGAAAAAAACAGAGCTGCAGCAATGGCAAACAATCTGCAAAAGGGAAGTGCTGGACCTATGAGGCTTTATGTGGGCTCATTACACTTTAACATAACTGAAGATATGCTTCGGGGAATCTTTGAGCCATTTGGAAGGGTAAGTCACAATTTCTTCAATGGATCCTTGATAGGTTTTGGTCCAAATATAACTGCATAATAATTTTTGTATATCCCCTTTGTCATGTTTCTAAGATTAACATTAAGATGGGGGAGAGTCTTTCTGTAAGGTTTTTGTGATGACTTAGATTAAGATAGTTTCCCTGAAAGAAGATATTATTTGAATATACAATGCTACAGTGAAATGCATGAGTATTAGAATCAATTGTTTTTTAAAAATCAACATGATAAATGTACTGTGTGCATTTGGAGCAAGAGATATTTTTCCCTTGGTGTTTTTTTTTGGGGGGGGTGCTCTTACTGAAAATTTTAGTGGTATGTAGAGAGGTTTCTCTACTAAATTCAAGAATAATTAGACTGTTTTGTTTCTGTCCAGTTAGTCTTCATTTTAGAATAGACGTTTTGTTTTAGAATAAGAGTTAATAATAGGCTGTGCTCTGGTTTAAAAGATTCATGATGTGGTCATGAATAAAAATCTGGGTTCTTGCTGTACCTTCACTGATGTTCATTGCCCTTGGATATTCTTTTTATTGCTTTCTTTCACTACCCTACCCCACTGAGCCCCTTTGTTAAACTGTTTTAAGTGTCAATGATGGTAAATTTAGGGTGTTGAGATTGTGGGTGTTTTATTTATTACACACATACACACATACACTGGTACATAAATCATAATTGCTTGGACTGGTCAGTCAATACAAAATGGATAGATACATTTCTGAAACCACCAGAACATGAAGAAATATGATATATGGGTGCTGTGTTTTAATTTTTCATGCTTTCTATGTATGGATAGCTTTATTGGGATAGTATGATGTAATTCATAAACCATATAGTTCACCAATTTAAAGTGAACAATTAACTGCTTTTTATTCAGAGTTGTGCATTCATTAGCCACATCCAATGTTTGAATATTCAACATTTGGCACAATTTATTGTGTCTGGTATTGAGAATTAATTTTCAGTTGTTAGCATAATGGAAAGGAAACAACGACGTTGATTTTGTTTCTAACTCCTAATTATATTTTACAAAGGACTTTAGGTTTTTGTGATGTGTTTTTGAGCCAAAAGAGCCAAAAGACTTAAGTGTTGAGATTTCTTCCAGGTCGCCAGTGCGTGACTTCTTGTTTAGGAAGTTTCTAGGCCCTTTAGAAGATTTTGGGGGACTTTAGGGGATATGGTATGTTTTCAAGTATTTTTTAGGGGGAGAGGAGATTTTTTAAACATGTTTTGAGGAATATTTGTCCCATCCTTTTCACATATTTATAATATATATATATATATTTTTTTTAGATTGAAAGTATACAGCTCATGATGGATAGTGAAACAGGTCGATCCAAGGGATACGGATTTATTACGGTAAAGAAATACTATGATAAACATGACTTAAACGCAGCATAGTAAAGCTTCATTAATTATTGGAAACGAGGAAGGAAGAATGATTAATATTTAAATTAATCTTGCTGTTAATAGCCATTTCCTAGTAGCAACAAGTGTCCCCTAAATGTGAAAGTTTGTTTAACCAGTTTTACTGTTATCCTGTATGTCGTCAATTTGTTTAGCCAACTCTATATAATTGAAGTCGGACTTGATATGATGTCTTCAGTTTCTGACTCTTAATGACAGAATCTCGTTAGTTGAATGAAGAAGGTTTCTTGTAATTCCATTTTACCTAAAATTCTTTTTATATGAACACAACTTACCACAGTGACCAGGGATGCCTTATTTAAAGTGCTTCTGATTAGGGTATGAGGTGGCAGCTGGAATGATTGTGAATAGAGGTGCCTGCCCTTTTAACAGTAAACTCTTTGTCTATTACTTCATGGTACAATCCGATAACGTAATAGCAATTTTTCAAATGTACGGTCTTATAACATTGTAAGATCCTGGGAACATTTTTATTTTAAGATACAGATAGGTCCCAGTTTTAATCAAGAATTTAGAACTGTCTTAATATCCAAAGTTCCATAAAATTTAAACCTGTTCTGTAGTGGTATAGAATCTATTATTGGTCGCAGGGATTTTATCTTCCTAATATGTGCTGGTGAAAGGAGAAAACTTACTTATAAAACTGTTTACTCACTAACATTTTGTTTCTAAGACCTAGCCAATCAGCTCTCATGCGTCTTTTGGAGCAAAAATTAATATAAGACCGGGGCTTACTTTAATGTAAGACCGGGGCTTATTATATTATTACTAGACTTAACAAGTACATGTTTCCTTACCTTGGTTACATACGTAAACTAATACACTGGACTTTTTTTAATCCCTCTTTCAATTATACAGTTTTCTGATTCAGAATGTGCCAAGAAGGCTTTGGAACAACTTAATGGATTTGAGCTAGCAGGAAGGCCAATGAAAGTTGGCCATGTTACTGAACGTACTGATGCTTCCAGTGCTAGCTCATTTTTGGACAGTGATGAACTGGAAAGGACTGGAATTGATTTGGGAACAACTGGTCGTCTCCAATTAATGGCAAGACTTGCAGAGGGTAAGTTTTTCTCAGTGTTGTGAATGATTTATTATGTGTTACGGTAATGAGAAAGGGAACCATGTAGACTAATAAATGGAAAATGGTTTCTTATTTTGGAGTTGACATCCTTGGGTAGCACATGTGTATAGTTTCATAGATGGAAGGAAATTCCTTGCTTTCAAGTTCTAAAGGAATCTATTTGATAGTGGTGCATTTTGAGTACTATAGCATATGTTACAGGATTCCTTTTGCTTTCTGTAAAAATTGTATCTTCACACACGATAAATTTAGTTACAGTTCTTAACACTATATGCTACTTGAAATTTCTTTTAGTGAAGTGACTGGTAGTAAACACTCAGAAAACTAGGTTTTCTCCTTTTAACATAGTAAGGACTTTAAGACCTATTCTTTTACAGGTACGGGTTTGCAGATCCCACCAGCAGCACAGCAAGCTCTACAAATGAGTGGCTCTTTGGCATTTGGTGCTGTGGCAGGTAGGAATTGAATCTTTTCTAATTTGAAGTCATTGTTTTTTCACCTAATTCGAAAATTTGCCAAATTTTTGCATTTAAAAGGACTTACAGAGAATTCAATTCATCAAGTACTTCTGGCCTATAAATTTCAAGAGTTTGTGTAAGGAAGTGGAGATATAGAACAGAATTTTCCAGTAACTAATAAGTTGTCAGGGTATTAATATTGAACCCTGCACACTAATTTTTAGTTGAAATTGCTGTAAGTTAAGACCTTTTTAAAATACATCACTTTTAATTAAAGACCAAAAGTTGATAATTGATTTAAAGAAGTTTCTTTGTAATGTTTAAGTTCAAGAAACCACAAGAGGCCTTTAAATCGAGCTCTCCTAAACTGCTCTTCTAAATAGTACATACTGTTTTGAGATGGTGATAGGTAACGAAGTTCCTGGAGAGGGCATGAAGGGTGGAGAGAATTGATAGTTTGTGACAATTATGCAGCAAGGGGTTCACTTTGTGAAACACTGTTTTCCTCTTTTACAACTTACTTTAATTACATGGATTTTCTTTTCTAAACCTTGATTTTATCCAATAACTAGAAGCTAGGATAACATTTAATTTTGAAATGTCGAATACTTGCTTTTAGAACATCTAAGAACCATTTGTATTGTGGATGTATGACAGGAAATACTTATCCCAAGAAAGTATGGCAATTTCTATTATGAATCGGTCCTTTGATCTTATTTATAAAATGAAACTGACAATATGTAAAAAATATGAGCTATGATGGTACTGCATCTGAATATATAAAAAGGCCCATGTGGTTGCTTGATTTCCTTTTAAATTGAAAGTTTATTATATCTAATTAGTGGAGAGGATCATTTCTGCTTTTACATTATTCTTTATTATTTATAGATGGGGGCTTCACCGTAGTGGATATCCATACATTTCTGAATACCTTTAGGAAATCTGCCTTTAGTTTCCTGTGCTTCTGTCAAATTGAATGATTTATTTTGCAATCTGACAGATACAATCTCTAAAATTTCTGATAAAACCATGCCAAGTGAATCCTTTTGAGAAGAAAAATCATGACCATTGTTACCTTTAATTTTCACTTTTTCAACAACTATTAGACAATTTCTTTATAGTGATGTAGTCATAGATACCACTTGCTATAATTGAAGATATTAGAAGAAACCCGTCACTTCCACAAATAAATCCATCTGTGGTTTAAAAATTATTTAATCCGAAAGCTGTCCTTGTATTACTTCCCATTGTTCAGGTTATTCTTTCAATAATTTAGAAAATGTTTGATTGTTTACCATGTTTCTAGGTAATTCACTAAAGGCTAGTGAACAAGGTTTGTTCCTTGCCTTCAGAGATTTGATGCCATGACATATGATTGATTTCTAAACAATCTTATGTTATATTCTGGATGCTGTATCAAATACGTTGATTTGATCTTCATAAACAGTATCTTGATCTAATTGAAGAAGGTGAAGATTTTTCAGTGTTAGTGTTACTACTCTTAGCCATTATTTCTCCTATGACCACACCTCCCTGGGCGCATTCACTGTGTAGCTTATGTTACTGTGATCTAACTAAAATTCTAAATGTCCACAAGGGTTGCTGAAAATAGCCATTTAATTATCTGTGTATTTGTTATGTTCCCCCTTGTCAGTGTTTATTGACATTATTTAAAAGTTTGTTTTCTTACACTTCGCATAAATTGTATTGCTGAGTTAACAATCCACTCAGTTTTTAGGTAAATATTTATGTAACTGGGTATTTTTCTCCAGATATTATTAAAAGCTCATACATTCCTTGTTGAAATTAATAGTGTTCATGTGATTGAGGCCCTTGTCCCCTGAGTCCTTTAAAGCTGTTTTTAAAACCAAGGGTGGGTCATCACTAATATCTACACCTAAGATAATTTAGGGAAATCCTAAGTCATTTAGGGAAATGATAAGATAGGATCTTTACTTTTGTGAAACTCATGCTTTGTTTTCTAACTTACAACTTTTAACATTTTGATAGGGATTTATATACACTTTAAAAAGCATGGATTTTTGATATCTATACATTTTTCCCCATTAGGAAAAAAAGACAAATTTTGTTATAATTAAAGTTTATTGACAGTGTTCCTATGGCCATATCTTTAAGTTCCTTCACTATACATCAGTTACATTTCTTAGGCCAATTTTGAGCACCTAGGACCCAGGTATACTTATATCCCAATATAACTTGGGCCGCAGGTCCCTTTTCATTTTTGACCATGTTTTATAATCATTTTCTGTACTCGGCAAGAATCCCAAATGGTAATAAAGTGTTGCAGGTGAATCATATGTTAATGAGAATTAGGTACTGAATCTAAACAATTTCTATATTGTGTATTTCTGTAACTTTTGAACTTCAAGATAGTTTTTCAACACTGGCGTTTTCTTTACTGTTTAGACTTGCTGCAATTTTGACGTCATAGCAGCTTTCACTTAACTTCTTTTCAGTGTATAGTGTTGATTATATGAGGAAATATGTTGGTAAAAATTCCCATTCTGTTTATTTTTAATACTGACCAGATGCTTATTAAGTTTTCTTGTACTTCATAGATTATGGTAAACCTGATTAGATTTTTCCTGCCTCATTATATTTCCAGGCTAGGCCATGATACCAGACCCTAGTATAACTGTCACCTGGGCTGGACTTGACTAATCGAATCTTAAAATCACTTTAAAAATGATGTATATACATATAATTAGAATGGTGACTTAGCCACTAGTGATATTCCTACTATTGAATTAATAGTTAGTGAAAGTGTTTACACCTGTTTGATGTGTACTAGTGCAGGGATTACTGTTTTTAATAAACTTTCGAAAGTTTAAAATGCTTATTGTCACTGATAGAACAATAAATAGTTGAATATCCCAAGTACTTGGAATTGAATTCTCAAGATCAGGGTTTTCATGTATTTTCTGACCGGTGTGCTTCCCTTTCCCCATTTCCCATTATTCCCGTGTGCAGAGTAGTATAGTGGAATGCATTTGCGATGTGGAAGAGTACCAGGAATAGGAAGAGAGAGGCATAAGTAAGTTTTCTAGGACAGGAGGAAATAAGGCCCCAAAGCCTTGTCAATGAGGAATGGGGAAGGAGGTTTGGCTGCCAGGTTTTACTATAAAACTTCATTTTCATAAACCCTGCTACTGTAGTCCACTTTTATTAATGCTTTCCTGACATTTACCCTGTTAGTTGAGGCTCTTCATTGTTCCTGCACTGAGCTGTAGAATTCTCTTTTGTTATAGATTTGCAAACAAGACTTTCCCAACAGACTGAAGGTGAGTTGAGTTTTTTATTTGTCTTTGAAATAGGTATGTGTAGCAAGACATAGTTGTTTATATTATATTATTGTAGTTTGTATTTTGGACCCAATTTTGGCAGAATGGCATAATGATATATATACAGTAAGCTCTCTGGTAATGTTTCAGAAGGCCTAGTTCAAAATATTACAGTTGCATAGATTAAAAAATTAAAATGTGTATTTTTTTGCTTTAGCTTGCTTAGAATTATTGTCAGCCTCGTATGCTTATTTTTGTGTTTTGATTGTTAGTAAGTTTTATGTAGAGGTCAGAAAATTAAATTTGTCATTTTAATAGACAAATCTTTCAGAACAGAAGAGTCTGTGAACTTAATATAAGATTAGGAAAAACTGACTCTTAACTCCAGTAGTACAAATAATAAGAAAATTACCTATATTAAATTGCATGCAGATATCAGAGATTGGAAAAATATATAAAGTAGGTGATTTTTTTTCTTGTTTTTAATTGCTATGTAAACACCTGCCATTTGATAGAGCAGTTTGCTATTGAACAAATTCGTATCCATCTTTTATAGGGTATATTTAGTCATTTAGGGAAATGATTCTATTAATGTATTAGAAAGGTCTTCCATGTTACTTGAGAATTAGGAATTAAATGTGTGATTTTCCAGCAAATGGGACAATTGTACTCAATCCTTTTTTTCCTAACATTTTAAAAGGAATTAGTGGGTTTTCCTATTAACTATATTTCTATGCTGAATTCATTGTGTTCTGCATTTATCTAGGTTAAGCCGGAATATTTCTATCATACATATTCTAAATATTTTTCATTATTCATAGTATATTATAGTTAATTTGAGAAAGTGGAAAAATAAAGTCATTTGTTTTGTAATGACCTAGTTTTTTTTTTCCAAGCATACTTCCATGTGTTTATGATAAGGTACACAGTGGACTTCATTTTTTAATTGGAACACAAGCACGGTTGCATTAACTTTCCTCAACAGTATTTGACATCTTTTAGTTTGGCATTTTTATTTTAATATAAAGCTTAAAGAAAACGATTGAAGTGAAAAATAAGCAAAAAGCATTTGTAATTTTGTCACAATCATTTTTTATGATGTATTTCATGCATAGCCATAATTTTTATTCAGTGGATTCTTCCTTGGGTGACCGTTTAATTACCATAATTTCTAATGCACTGTTTTATCCTTAGCTTTGTTTGTTATGTATTGGAATGAAATTTGGTCAAATGTTATGATTACGGTGAGTGAGTTGTATAACAGCTACTGGTAATGTTTTGTAAATCACAAAAACAATGGAGAAGCTGTCTTGAAAAATGCTCACTTCAAGCTTAAAATCAACATGAGTTTTAAATGTTGCCCTAAATATTAAGTGTCCAGTAGTTATTTTATTTATAATAGTGAATAATTGTATAGTCTATTCTTTTTAATGTTTCTTACTCTAAAACAGACCTAATTTTTAAAACACTAATTTGATTTTATAATAGGCTTTATAATCCTAGGATATTAAATCTCAATCCTTGGATGGTTTTATGCATCGTATTTTTAAAACTTAATCCTATTATACTGTTTATATGTTTTTAGAAATGTGTAACTATGGGCAGAAACCTAAGAAATACAGTAGGGTATAGATTTATTTTTCATTTTAAAGATGTGTTTTCATCATCCCCTGCTTCTCAGGGTATAAACTCCAGCCCTACAAAATCATCCTTATATTTTATCCTTTGCTATCTGGATTGATTTGTGTCGATATTTGTGTAATTGAATTTTAGTTGCATGTAAAGTTTAATTACCCTTCTAAAAATAAAACTCCCAACTTTGCTCAAGATCGGCTATTTCAAATAGGTTGCCCCGGTTTTCTGGCAACTAAAATGGGGTACCATTGCGTACTTTGATCGCATTATTAAATAAATTAGTGAAGTGGCTGACTTGACTACCCTAGTTTCAGGTTTTGGGTTTACTGTTTTGGTGTTGCTATTCTGATGCCTTTTCCATGAAACTAATTTCTTTCTCTTTTTTTTTTTAGCTTCAGCTTTAGCTGCAGCTGCCTCTGTTCAACCTCTCGCAACACAATGTTTTCAACTCTCTAACATGTTTAACCCTCAAACGTAAGTAATAAACTTTGGTCAAGTTCAAAAGGGTATATTTTGAAAGCTTTAATATTTAACTTGACTAAGTTAACACTTAGGGTATTTTGATATATTTCATAGTTCAAACAGTTTTGATCCTCTTCTGCCTTTCTGGATTGATTTGTATTGATATGCATATAATTGAATTTTGGTTACATTTAAAGTTTAATTACCTTTCTAAAAATAAAAGTCCCAACTTTTTCAAGATCAGCTATTTCAAATATAGGTTGCCTCGGTTTTCTGGCAACTAAAATGGGATACCTGATTCTCTTAGTACAATTTTAATGCACATTTCTAATTATTTCCTTTGGCTCTGTAAGATGGGAATTGAATTCAAAGCTATACAGATTTTTATGTTTTCCATTTATATCTAAGTGGTTTTATATGAAGCTTCTATTAGTTTTTATTTCGATCATCATTTTACTCTCTACCAGTTTTTTGCTTTGAAATTTTAAGCTTACTTCAAAATGTCTAATAGAAGAAAAGTATCTTTTCAGGTTTCCTTCTTTTGATTAGTACTTGCTGTGAATTTGGAGTATTTCTTTTCTACTCCCCAGTCAGTGATTTTAGAATGCCATTCATTTAATCAATCCACACATCTTGTTGGTTTTATAAATCATGCTTATATTCTAATATAAGTATGTTTTTTGTTCAGTTAATTTGATAAACCAACTATTCGTTAAAACATTAATCATACAGTAACTTTAATAATTTATAACATACTGTTTGCATTTATATTAGTTCATGGTTTACTATTGAAAGAGCTTGGATTCTTGTATTGTTAGCTTTGTCTGTGAAATGGTGA
This sequence comes from Rhinolophus hipposideros, assembly GCF_964194185.1. Lineage (NCBI taxonomy): Eukaryota > Metazoa > Chordata > Mammalia > Chiroptera > Rhinolophidae > Rhinolophus > Rhinolophus hipposideros. The sequence continues at coordinate 19,703,586 of NC_138068.1, forward strand.
TAAACTATTAGTATAAGTATCATTTGAAAGATGTCAAATATTAGTGTTAAAATTTATAAGTTTGGGTTAGAAATGTTTTATATCTTAATTTTATTTGATTTCCTTCAGTACCCTACATCTGCTTATATCTATGCCTTTTTACATTAAAAAGAATGCATATTTTTTAAAAAACTACATAGATGAGAATATACATAACATTTTGTAAGTTTGAGCAGTATCTAATTAAACTTTATACTGTCTTACAGAGAAGAAGAAGTTGGATGGGATACAGAGATTAAGGATGATGTGATTGAAGAATGTAATAAACATGGAGGAGTTATTCATATTTACGTTGACAAAAATTCAGCTCAGGTATTCTGATGTTTTTAGTAAGCAAAGATACGATGTTGTTACTCTCTTTGTCTTAATCTTCACCGATACTTGGGTCATATTATAATCTCTTAGTTTTTTTTTTTTTTCTCCTGAAGTTTTAACATACCAACTAAATATATACCCTGTAAAATGAAGATACTTTGAAGAATAATTATTAGACCAGGCCATTAGCAGTGTTGCTGGTTATTATTGAAGTCTTGCCATGAAATCCTGGTATCTTGATTCATTCTTCATCAGTTTTTAAATCATAGAGAAAAAAATAGTACAGGGCAAGTCTTTGGGAGAATGAATCATTTTCAGTAAAATTCTAGCTGTACATACTAGCCAGTGAAACAATATATAGAGAGCAGTGAGTTTTTCTACAGTGTGAATAAACCTATTGAAATCCCTGTTGTATGCCCTTACATTTTTTGTTGTTGTTATATTTTAGGGCAATGTGTATGTGAAGTGCCCATCAATTGCTGCAGCCATTGCTGCTGTCAATGCATTGCATGGCAGGTGGTTTGCTGGTGAGTTTGATCTTTTTTCTGAGTGATTATTATTAAGGGCCTAATTAATCTGAGTAAAGATGTTAAACTACACATATCTGTTTATTTCAACAGGTAAAATGATAACAGCAGCATATGTACCTCTTCCAACTTATCACAACCTCTTTCCTGATTCTATGACAGCAACACAACTACTGGTTCCAAGTAGACGATGAAGGAAGATATAGCCCCTTATGTACATAGCTTTTTTTCTTTCTTGAGAATTCATCTTGAGTTATCTTTTATTTAGATAAAAATAAAGAGGCAAGGGTCTACTGTCATTTGTATACAATTCCTGTTATCTTGAAAAAATAAAAATGTTAACAGGAATGCAGTGTGCTCATTCTCCCTAACTAGCAAATCCCACTGTATACAAAGCTGTTCTCTTGTTTGCCTTTTAAATATACATGTAGAAAATTACATTACAGATCTATAGGAATAGCTCTAGAGGAACAAATGTGCTTAATGTAAAAAGGCAGACAGGGATGTAATAATGTTTTTAATGTTTCAGAAACCTAACTTTTTACATAGCAGTTACATTTCACATTTCACTAATGTTGATATTTGGCTAATGGTTTAGCAGAGGTTTCTGGAGTACACATTAGTGAATGGCAATTCAAGACAGCTAAAGGGCTGTTTGATTAACATCTCATTTTGCACTCTGATCAATTGGCAAGAAAAGGAGATTTCAAAATTACATTTCTGGAAGGTATCTTTTCAATTAATGTATCTGTAAAAGTTTCTTTGTAAATATGTGTTCTAGTGTGTCTAAGATTCCAAACAAAATGATCCCTGCATTTCCTCAAGATGTTTAGTGAGTCTGGTGAGCAAAGCAGTCTGAGCAAGAAGTAGGAAATGCAGAAATAGGTTTTGTCTGGTTGCATATAATCTTTGCTCTTTTTAAGCTCTGTGAGCTCTGAAATATATTTTTGGGTTACTTCAGTGTGTTTGACAAGACAGCTTGATATTTCTATCAAACAAATGACTTTCATATTGCAACAATCTTTGTAAGAACCACTCAAATAAAATTCTCTTAAAAAGGCCACAAGAAATCTTCATTTTTGAAATGTTTTAAAGTCATAGAAACTTGAAAATAGGGTGTAAGTTTCTTTGATTTAGTAGTTATTTGGTGTTTGCCTCTTCGGGAAAATTCTTAAACCATACAGAATCTGGATAAACTTGCGCTCAGGTTGTTCTTGTACATTCCTCTATATCACTGTATAATCTTAGCACTGTATTTAGAGTAATGTTATCCAAACTGGGATTTACCAAAAAAAAAAAAAACAATATTAATTAACCCAGGCTTTAAACCTGTGTATTTTCTCCTGTGTTGTCTTGGCATCTTAGTGAAAAAATGCTTTACTATTTAAAAGTAAATCCTGAACGAAAAATGGTCTAAATTCAGACTGGTTTCCAAAATTGATTTAATTGCATTTCTAATTTTATTAATGGAATTTTTTTTAGCTTTAACTTTATTTGGGTAGTGAGCCTTCACCATTTATACTCTGAACTCCACTTCTAGTTCTGTGTCTAAGGTTGAACCTTTGAGTACGCAATGTTGTTCCTAATGGAATAATTATCTTCAGATACTGACTTGCTCACCTCATTTTTGTTTCTATTGTATTAGCACTGAAGCACAAGTTTTACAGGTTCATTCAGATAACAAGGTATTTAATAGTTTGAATGTGGAGGCATCACCATTTTCTACCAACCCTTTTGATGGATATTTAATCCAAAATTTCTCCTTATTTGCTTCAGTTATTTAACCTGAAGAAAATTTTCAAGATTAAACTTTATTTTTCAACACTGGGCAGTTTCTTGGGGCTGACTTACACTGTCAATGTTTTCTTTCCAAAGTATCTCTATAATTAAATTTTTCATTCTTGAATCAAGTCCTATCAGGTTGTCCTTTCCTTTCCAGGGACCCAGGTCAGCAAAGGTGGCCATGGTATTTAACCTCATTTTAAATTTAGCTTACCACCACAGAATGAAATTTGGATTGTAAATGATCAAAGCAAATGTAAGTTTGGTAACTTAACAGTGTGATGCATAGAATAGTTCAAATTGCTATTCTCAGTGAAATCCTTCAGGTAATCAATTCTGACACACATTCTTAGATTCTGGTTAACTCAAGGGGGAGTACATGCAGTTTACAGTAAAATCCATCAAGGACATGTATGTCCTGAGCAGGTAAGGGGCACTTGACTCATTACTAAACCTACCTTACCAAGCAAATTTTGTGGGAGATGGGGATCAGTTTATACAATTTACATCCTCATTAATGGCTGGTTAGAATGTCATTTAGGATTGACTCAGTTAAGAAGCTGCAAATGTCTGATAGTTTGGTTTTATTTCACAGTAGATAATTTGTTCTTTTTTCTGTTCAAGCCAGCAGCTATAGCTGGACAATTTTTGGATGAACGATATAGCATTGGAAATAACACATTAAAACTCCCTTTTGTATTGTGATCTTGAGGAAATACTGTAGTTTCAGTTTTTCACTTTCAAAACTGGTAACAGCATCAACTTTAAAAGGAGCAACAAGGGTTTACTAGAATCGGAGAAGTTCTAGACAACGCAAAAATTTTCTAACTGGATTTAACAGGTTACAGTAAAGCCTACTGAAATCAAACCTACTCAGCCTACTTCAGAGTATTTCTAACCAAGCTGCATAATGTAGACTGAGAATAGAAATGAATGCCTCCAACACACTCAGGCTACTCCAAGTCTTTTATTACTGTACATGGGCCGGGACTGACGGGAGGGGGTAGATGTGGACAATCATTGCCTTGATTAGCATCGGATGCCCATCCCAATAGCCATGAATGTGCCAAAGGTGCCGCCACTCTGCATCATGGTTTTCCCGATGCCGCCCATCAGCTCCCGACCCCGCATTCCGATCCTGGGAGAAGAGGAAACCAAGATGGGGCCAATTGGGAACAAAAATACTGTACAGGGTGATGCATTAACTGCCCTTTTCCAACATGTGCTTCCAATGTTGAGTCAAGCACTCCAAAAGTCTGGCAGGACATGAGCCCTTTCCCCCTGGGGCGTGTAATGACTAAGTTGAAAAGGATCCATCAGAGACTGGAGGAATTCTCCTGATGAATGTCAAATCAACTGCCTTCAGTTTGTGGGAGGAATCAAATGCAGTGTAAAGCACATGGACAGAGAAACCAGTTTTTTGTACTGGTTTTACCTCCAGGGTATATATATGATCCAATGAAGACAGCTCTTAGGTGGTTTCCTCGTGTCAAAACAGTCACTTGACAGGCTGTGTCAGGTGTAAAATAAGGATCGTAACATTCACAGGGTTGTTAAAGCATTTAACAGTGATGACCACAGTAAGTGTTCAGTAAATGGTAATTTACCGTCTGGAAAAATGGGAACAGTGCAGTCTACTACATGTGAAAAGGACAGGGCGTAGAGTTTATCTCCATTTCTACATCCTGTTCCCACTAGTGAAATTGCTCAAGCTTGCTTCACTATGAGCAACTAAATAATAGCGGCAGGAGTAGTAACCATTGACAGTACTTAACGTGCCAGATTTTGTGCTAAGTGTGCTCTGATTCGATCCTCGTTACTGACCTCATTCTACACCCGCGGAAACCCAGGCTCGACTGGCCTAAGGTTACAGAACGAACAGGGCCAGAGAGGTTGGATTGAGTCAGCTCACATTCACAAGCACCGAGGCTTCCAACCTGTCCTTCCAGACTGAAGGTGGCTACGAAATGTAATTGTAACAAGGTAGGCTCTATTCTGGCTGCGGGCCGGGTGGAATGGGACGGGTAGGTCCGGTGATTCGCCCTGAGGCCACCACCCGCTCCCCTCACCTGAGACAGGAAAAGGTGCCGAAGAGCGCCCCGGCCGCCATGCCCACGGCGCAACCCATCACAAAGCCCATCTTCACGCGGTCGAAGCAGCTAGGCTGGGACTGTCCATAGGGACCCACGGCCACCGGCATCTGCGGGGGTCGAGGGTTAGGGAAATGAAGGCCTAGCCTCCAGCCCAAGAGTAGGGCGGGGACCGGGGGAAGCGGGGTGGGGAGCGGGCCCAAGAGTTCGGGGAAGTCCGGGAAGGAAAATCAGCGCGTAGCCAGACTCCATCACCCTCTTAGAGTTCCAACCCGGGAGCCCCCACCTCACCTCGCTCGCGGCCTCGGTCGCTCAGCTCTACGTCTCACACGGAACGCGAGGCGGAGCGCGTTCGTGGCCCGAGGAATCGCTTCCGGGGCGCTGAGCAATACTTCCGGGAGAAAGTAGCTGAAGACTGCGGCCGCTTGGGGCGAGGGGCTGCGCCACCAGGACCATGTTGCTGCGAACAGCTTGGAGGCGGGTGGCCGCGGCAGTGCCCGCCGCTTCCCCGCGGAGGCCCGAGGCGCCCACTCGGGGTCTGCGCCTGCGCGGTACGCTCACTGCCCCCCTCTTTGGAGGCGCGGCCCTTTTTCCTCCGCTCCGCATCTGAATATGCGGGAGCCTCCCTCTTCCCGCTCGCTGCCCAGACCCTCTGACCCTTTCCCTTGGCTGCACCCCTCAAATTCTCTCAGGCCGGCCTTCTGAGCCGTTGACTTCACCGCGCCCACCTCACATCTCGCCCCGCGGGCCTTGAGAACCTTGGAGGCTCGGTCTGCAGACCTCTCCTGGCAGACTTTTACAGATGTTAGCCGTCCAGCCAGTAACTTTCGAAGGCCATCTCCCCATTCCTTCTAAATGGCTTTGCCCTTTCAGAGCTCTCCCCACTCCCAGCGACGCAATTTGAATACTGTCCCAACATACGTCCCCCTCCAAGAACCCGTCTCTGTCCCTTACCTCCTTTTAGTTCGCTCAGATCCTGGGATCTTCTGTTTCCTTTTCCGTAGAGATTCAACTCCAGCATGCCTTAACGTATTGCACCTGCATCCAGCGTGGGTACCCTGTGTCCATAGGTGCGACTTCTCTCACTTGGCCACTCTGGCTTTTTCTTCTCTTTTCTTTTTTTTTTTGTCAGTTGCAGACCATGCTCCCCAGTCTGCGGTTCCCTCAGATGCAGCCACTGCTCCAGAGGTGGAGTCAGTGCTGCGACCTCTGTATATGGATGTGCAAGCTACAGCTCCTCTGGTAAGGATGGAGGTGCAGCTTTTGCCCAGAGTGTTTATAGGAATTATATTGTAGAAGTGACCGTGTGCGGACATGGCTGCATCCTCGAGAGCCACGGAGAAGTGTGTGCTGGGCAAAGCAATGAGCCAGCAGTTGGGAAGCTTAAGTTGTAGTCTCCTAGAAATGGCTCGGTTATTTACTAGCTATTGAACTCGGTCAAATCACTTCAGTGCAGGCACTGTAGTAGTAATTAAAAGCATGGACTGTGGCATTAGCCGACTGCTACTTCCTAACTGTGTGAATTGGGGCAAGTAGTACATTAATTATAAGACATAAAACAGCCCTTAGCAGCTTGGCACGTATACGCACTTGAGTATTAACGCAAGCTTTCACCAACATACGGATTCTGTCACGTCCTGGCCCCTTGGAGATCACATTTCCTGGTAAGAATGGGAACACCTGCAGAAATGGCTGTCAGGACAAGGCAATGTTTGTAGATTACGTGGGGAGAGAGAATAGTCTGATTTAAGATGGATTGGGAATGGGAGTGTATTAGGCTTATATTTGATTAATATATATCTGAAGATCTGGAAGAATGTTTGAGGCCTAATCTAAGCAGTGTCTGAAGGGTTGGGAGTGTGCTGAAGTAGCTCTGAGGGGATGGGGTTGGGCCTGAGTTAATTATGGCTCAAGGAGACTGATCTATTCTGTTATGCTCAGGACCCTCGGGTGCTTGATGCCATGCTCCCTTACCTAGTCAACTACTATGGGAACCCACACTCCCGGACACATGCCTATGGCTGGGAGAGTGAGGCCGCCATGGAACATGCTCGCCAGGTTAGTACAGAAGAGTTTAGGAGGTACTGATATCAGGGATTCAGTGGCCTGTGGGAGGCATTCCCTTCTTGGTAGGTCTGGGTGGAGGTAGAAATGGTTTGGTGCTCTTCCAGAAAGACATTCAGAGAGCAGGCCTTGGAGTCCCTCTGAAGTCGTTTATTATAATTAATCCCTACATTTCCTAGCTAAATGACCTTTGACAAGTTATCTAATTTCTCCAAGCCTCAGTTTCCTCACATTGCAAATGCAATGTAATAGTTCCAACTCTCAAAGATTAACATTGGGTGGATTAAATGAGACAATGCTAATGATGGGTTTATTCACCCAACATCTATATACTGGGGTGCCAAAAAAATGTATACAAACGGACACTTTGGTCAACGTTGCTCAAGCAGTAGTTCGCAGTAATCAGAAGTGTCTGGACACTGATGGTAACCACTATGAGCACCTCTTGTAATTGCAGAAGTCAAACGTGACTTGTATTCATCTTTTGTTATCGGTATAGACTCGTATTGAGTATTACAATTTTAATACAGTTTTCTTGTCTTAAAATGTGTATACATTTTTTCAGCACCCTCTGTATACGAAGAGCTCAGTAGTGCTTTTTTAAAAACAATAATATTTATTATAATTATTATTATTATTTTGTATTGGGCTGGAAAAGAGCCTGGGATCTGGGATGTAAGTTTCTTGGGCAGTTGATAAAATGCAGTAGATCTCTTCTTGCTCCAGAGCTCTGTCCTAGCTGTGTCCTGAAGCCCAGTACTTGCCTGGGAAACTGATGTTACTTATCTCTGTTTCTTGGCTTGCAGCAAGTAGCATCTCTCATTGGAGCTGATCCTCGTGAGATCATTTTCACTAGTGGCGCTACTGAATCCAACAACATAGCAATTAAGGTAAGAGAGAGGAACCAGAGGGAGATAGTGTCCTTCAATCATTTGGGCTCACATATGTATTTTGCAGCCACCCACTCCCACCCTATTGTGAAGAGAAGACAGAGACACACGCACACTCTTTCTGATTTGTTGCTTCCTTCAATCCTTTGCAATCCATCTTAAGTCTTTGTTCCTATTGAACTGAGTTCAGTAAGGTAGTTGGATAGGAAAGGAGGTGGCTCTTGGACCATTAAGCACTTAGTTTTTTGGATGGCAGCTACTTCAGAGATTGGAAAATGGTGAGTCAACCCTTTACCCCATCTTTTTGATTTAGTCACAATTAAGTCCAGAATGCACTTGTAATTGGGCATGTTTCTCAGCTTCACCCTATATATATGATTTCAGGGCTGCCCTCCTCTCAGCCTTCCTTTTTCTTTCTTTCAGATCTGTTTGCAGCAAGTTCCTCCCATTTCTTTAGATGTCCCCATTTTTAAGTACTGGTCACTGTGGTGACCTCTGCAGGCATCACTTAGTTACCCATTCTGGATCAATCACAATATCCTTGGGACATACAGATCTTTGGTACTTAAGAAATTCCACTCTCAGTAGTCATGTTGGTGTCTCATAGGACATAATTACCTTTGAGGGGGCCTGGTTGCCAGGATCACTTGTGTAAATGCCCAGGCTCTGATAAATTGTGGGCTGCTATAGATTCAACTCTGGCTTCATCCTTTCTGACTGTTATCTCTCAACTGTGCTGCCACTATTGTTTTTTTCCTGACCTGTGCCTGAATGTAGGAGGCCTAGGACAGGCTCCAGAATCATCAGCATTCTGCTTGATCCTGTTAGCAGGAAAGCATCCTTCCTTTGGACTACAAAGACCACAGAGCCAGGGTGGAGGTCCCTCCAAAGAAGGGGATGGTTTCAAAACTTTGAAAACGTTTGTTTTGAAAGTCTACACAGATCCCAAACCTAGAGGACAAGCATTGCTAAGAATAGTTGTGACATTGTTCCCTTTAGTCTCCTGGATGGGTAGAGTCAATATCTATCTGCTATTAGAGCATTCTACACTGTGGGTAAGTGAGAGGCAGGCAACTTTTAAATGTTTTCCCTTTTACGTTCCTTGTCCTTGAGAACATACAGTTTTTATGTAGTTATAATTTTGGCCAAATTAGTTTTATATTCTGCTTTTAAAGCAGTACTCTTAATTTTTAAAAAGTAATTAATGAATTTGTGTTATGATTTTTTAACCATATAGAAAATTTTTAAAACAAAGTATAAGTCTTCCTCTTCTTCCTTCCCTATTCTGGCCCTGAGTCCTGCTCGCAAAGTTAATTCTGTTAATTCTACCTGATTCTGTTTAGTATTGTTACAAACAAAAAAAGTATACATATGTACGAATTTTAATGTTTTCACAAATTGTAGCGTGCTGTATTTATTCTTCTGTGACCATCAATAACATATCCTATGTTCTTCCATTTCAAACTCCATTATTTTTAATATAGTTGTATTCTTTATAATAAAATCTAACCGTAAGTACACATCGCTTTCAGTGAGTTCCGTGAGTTGTTCCAGTGAATTATTGAACTTCAGGGGCTGCGGGAAACCCTGAATTTGTAGCCGGCTGGGCAGAAGTATGAATGGGTGGCTTGTGACACCCAGGCCTTGCAGCTGGCATTTGAAGTTGGGGGTACTTTTGTGGGACTCAATCCCTTAACCTGTGGGATTTGCACTAACTCTGGATAGTTAGCATCAGAATTAAACTGATTTGCAGGATACCCAGTTGGTGTTTGAGAATTGATATTGGAGCATACCAGCCTACTTTGTCTTTACAAATGGGATTGAAGTCATTGCTGTCTCTCTGAGTATATTCTTCTTCCTTCCTCCACTACCCATTTTTAGGGGGTGGCCAGGTTCTATAGGTCACGCAAAAAGCACTTGATCACCACCCAGACAGAACACAAATGTGTCTTGGACTCTTGCCGATCATTGGAAGCAGAGGGCTTTCAGGTCACCTACCTCCCAGTGAAGAAAAGTGGGCTCATCGACTTGAAGGTAGGAGTGGCTCTTGGCAGGAGGGGAAAAAATTCGAGGCACTTGGCTTCAGCTTGTGAATCTATCTGTTCAGCCTCAGCTGGAGCTTGAAGTACTAGATCTAATGGCGAGGGTGGGGCTTAGAGTAATAGTCCTGGAAGGAAAACCAGAAGTATGTTCCCATTGAGTGTGTAATATCTTACTTTTATCTGGAGGCTATGTTTCTCAGCTTTGTTGGTGCTTCCTGGTTTGTATGGGAGCCACTGGGCATACACGCAGCATGCCAGGCGCTCGTACTCACCATAGCAAAGCTCTGGCCTCGTCTCCTACACTGATATCTCCCATGCCTGTAAAGAGCAGGTGTCGTTTTTTAGAAGAATATTTCCCTTTTTGGCCTATATCCTTATATGTCCATTTTGGGTAGTGCATCCAAGCATTTTGTCCGCCAGATTTTGGATGCTAGCATCCCTAGGCAAATCCTCAGATGCAGTTGTATACAGAACCCTGTCATGTGCAAATGGAGATAGTTTTACTTGTTCCTTCCCAACCTGGAGGCCTTTTATTTCTTTTTCATGCTTAATTGTCCTGGCAAGAACTTCTACAAAGTTGAATGAAACTAGTGAGAGTTTTCATTTCCCTGAGATAAATGCCCAGGTGTGCAACTTCTGGGTCATACGGTGATTTCATGTTGAGTTTGCCGTCGTAAGAACATCCAAACCTGTAGAGAATTTTTGAGTTTATTTGAGCCAAACTGAACACAAGCCGGGAAGCAAGATCTCAAATGATCTGGAGAATGACAGTATTTCAGTTTCTTTTATACATTTGGAATTAAAGAGGAAAGTATGGAAGATTACATGAAGGGGGGAAAAAACAAGACACCTAAATCTCTATGACTGGATTACAGGATAGTTAAAAAGATCATGTGCTCCCTTGGGGTGGTTAGACCTCCAGGGATCTGAAAAAGGACTACTCTGGTTTTTCAAAGGTGTGGCACAAGAACAATGGACAGGGCTTGCTTCAGGGGACGATAAACCTTTTACTTAAAAAAGTTATAGGCCTGGGGCCTAACTAACCGCCATGACCTGACCAGTTTGGAATTTATGATCAGTAACCCTGTGAGGTTACTTTCGGTCAGTGGTTTATTACAGCACACTCTTTTTGTTCACGAGTTTTATAAAGAACAAAAACTGCCAAAGTGTTTTCCAGTATGGCTGTACCATTTAACATTACCACAAATAGTGTATGAATGATCCAGTTTCTTTGCATCCTCGCCAGCATTTTGTGTTGTCACTATTTTTATTTAAACCGTTCTGATAGGTGTGTTGTGAAAGGCCCCTTTTCAAGACTAAGCTTGCCTACATTCTAAGTTAGGGAGAACTTGGTGGTCCTATGGCGTCATTTTTACTCCTGATATTCTTAGGAGCTAGAGGCTGCCATCCAACCTGATACCAGCCTGGTCTCAGTCATGACAGTGAACAATGAGATTGGAGTGAAGCAGCCCATTGCGGAAATAGGTTAGTATCACGGGTGGCCCCTGATGCTTGCCCAGCCCTGGGATTCATTTGAAGAGCAGGAGTAGACCTGGAACTGTAACACTTTATAGAGTGCAGTAAGCGAACCCGGGGAAAGAGGGCTTTAAGTTCCTTTTTCAAAAACATTGCAAGTGGCATAGCCAGTGTTTGCATCTCCATCTAGTACCTTTTATGTTCTCTTCATTTTACTGCAGTCAGTGCAGTAGACAAAATAGTAAACAAAACAGAAAAAACTTCCACTCTTTTTTTTCTCTTCCTCTTTGACCTTTTTCACTTTGGGATATCTCTTTATTCTCACTCGGAGCCAGACAGATCCTGTAACCTCTTAGTGACATTAGCAAATAGATCTTTTAACCTTTGCCTCTTTTAAATAAAAAAGGATCTAATAGTTAATCTAATTATTAAAAGGCCAGGTAAGAAGCATCTTTATTTTTTTTTTTTTAAGGAAGGCACAGCTCACAGTGGCCCATGTGGGGATGGAACTGGCAGCCGGCAGCTTTAGTGTTATCTGCACCACGCTCTAACCAACTGAGCAAACTGGCCACCCCTAAGAAAAATCTTATACATCTCAATATCCAGGGGTGTTTTGATTTGGTGCTTTGAACTTGCTCTTACTTATTGTAGTCAAGGAAGCTAACTAAGCTAGAACTGAGAGAGAGAAGTAATTTACTATGTGGCTAGAGGCTAATGTCAGATGCAGTTTTGCCTTAGAGCTCATGATACCTTGTGGGACCACTGCCAGGTGACTTAACAACATTGTGCTATGTTCTGCCCCTCTGTTGTTTCCTCAGGGCGGATTTGCAGTTCCAGAAAGGTATATTTCCATACGGATGCAGCCCAGGCTGTTGGAAAAATCCCACTTGATGTCAACGACATGAAAATTGATCTCATGAGCATCAGTGGTCACAAAATCTATGGTCCCAAAGGTACCAACCCCTCCTAGAGTTTCTCTGCTCTGTACCTCCCTGTAAACCCGATCACAGGTGTCCTTGGATTCCTTTGGCACTACCATTGCTCCCAGCGGAAGCTGTAAATTCAGAGTGCCTTGCAGAATGCAAGTGTCATTTAGCAATAGCCAAGGACACTGGCCTATTTGTAGATCCTCATAGTTACTATATAGCAGAACATTCTTCCATGTTCTCTTTAGAAAATCCTTCAACAGCATGTTAGATATTAATTTGATTGAGGAAGAATGGGTTTTTTCACATCAAATTTAGCTAAGTCCAGCCGCTTTCTCTGCCCCTATGATATGCAAAGCAGTATTCTTTGATTCTTCAGGCCTTCCCCTTCTGTTTTACTTTCGTTTAGGGAAAGATTGTGGGGGCTTTTACATGTCTTGGTGTTTGTTCCTGGACTAAGTAGTCTGTGCTTCTGTTAGTCTCTGAAGAATACTTGTCTATTCCCTATGGCCTCGTCGGCTTAGTAATGCTAAATTCTGCCTCTCCACCCCAACCCCTGTGAAGATACTGTTGTCTTCTATTTTATGGAGGTAGCCGTAGAACACAAACAACTCCTCTGTCTCTGGGGTGAGGGCCTGTGATGGCTGGTAGTGCCAGTGCACTTTCTGTGTGTGCAGTGTGTCACCTGGGTGTACACCCTGTGGAAAAAGCTAGAAGTAGGTAAGATGGCTTTTTCTAAAGGTTCCCGGAAGTTGCAAAAAGTGTTTTTGTGAGCTATGATTTTAAAAAACCAACAGTCATTCTGTCTTTAACTAAAATGTTGCCTTTATTGTTTTTAATTGAAGATACATCTATTTTGATAAAACCAATTAACTCATATCAAACAGCTCTGCTCAGCACTTAAATGTGTACAGATATCGTTCACTAGCCAAAGTTCTGCTTTCCGAGCTCAGGATCTAAGTAGATTTAGAGAACATGGTTTCCTTCGCTATACAGACTTGGAATCTGAGCACTTGCTCTCTGAACTTGGAACTGCAGAAATTTAGGTAGTGTACGATGTTTGAATTTGATTTTGTTTTTAATGGGGAAGTGAAATATTTCTTAATAAAAGCAGTTTGGTACAGAAATTATTTTTACTTTTTTATTTTTGTAAAGACAGTGGTCGCTTTATTTTCTGCCTTAATGGAAGAGGAGCAGGGTTACAAATTGCTTGTAACTATATGTTGTCCAAAAGCCTTTTCTGATTAGCGTTTTTTTTATATATTAGTTTCAGGTTTGCAAAACAACGTAATGATTAGACATTTATACCCCTGCTCCCAGTCTGCTATCCCTCTGACATTGTATATAGCTGTTACTGTACCATTGACTATGCTCCCTATGCTGTACTTTACATCCCAGAAACATATATATATATATTAAATACATGTATATATATATATATATATATACACACATGCACACATATATGTTTAATTATAGTTGACATTCAATATTATTCTTCATCAGCTTCAGGTGTACAGCACAGTGGTCAGGCATCAGAAATTACTTTAAAACTAGGATTCTTCATAATAAATTTGGGAACCACTGTACCTATAGGCTCTGCCGAAATAGTTGTTCTGTGTGAGGGAAGATGAACTTCATTAAGCAGCCACTTTATTAAAAAATCCTTGACTACTTAGGGAATATCTTTGCACATTCATGCTCATATTTTGGCATGAAATTCCTGTAAGTAGGTTTGCTGAGTCACACATCATACATATTTTTAAGTTTTGATAGACCCTGGGAGATTGCGTATTTTTTTACTGTCATTTTTATTCTATTTAGACAAGGTAATATATTCATATGGTTCCAAATTCAAAAGCTACAAAAATGTACAAGGAAGAAAGTCTGTCTCCTCCGTTGTCCAGCCATGTAGTTTCCCTCACTCTGGGGAGGCAGTTCCTTGAGTATTTTTCTAGAATTATTCTTTGTATTTGCAAACACGTATATATTTTCGCTCTGTTTTTTAACTCAAAATATTGTATACTATACTCATTATTCTGTGCTTTGCTTTTTTTCACCTAACAATACATCTTTTTAAAAAAACAAAAAACAAAACTAAAGTATAGACAAGATTTCACCAGTTTTCTGGTGGTGTATCTTAGATTTTACACTTGCAGTACAGAAGAGCTTAGATTCTTTTATACACCTGCTTTGTATTTCATTGTATGGATATACTATAACTTATTTGCCCATTCCTGTGATGATGGATATCGAAGTGGTTTCCAAGTTTTTTGATATTATGAATAATGCTACATTGCATGATGTCATTAACACATGCATAAAGAACTACTTTAAACTTAAAAATAACCAAGAGGTCATTACTCCTGGTAGTTACCCTCTGGATGTTAAATACTTTTGATAAATATTGTGCTTTTCCTGCTCTTCTTTTCCTCCAACTTGTTTTATATTGAAAAATTTCAAGCTTATAGAAAAGTTGAAATATTTTGACCCCTTTGGAAAGTGATACTTTGTTGTATCTGCGTTTTTCCTTTTCTCTTTTGGTAACAAACTTTGTTTCCCAGGGGTTGGTGCCATCTACATTCGCCGCCGGCCCCGTGTGCGTGTGGAGGCCCTGCAGAGTGGAGGGGGTCAGGAGCGGGGTATGCGGTCTGGGACAGTGCCCACACCATTGGTGGTGGGGCTTGGGGCTGCGTGTGAGGTGGCACAGCAAGAGATGGAGGTATGGAGAGAGCACTTCCCTCCCACAACTTCTTCCCCTGTGCTGGGTCTCCTATTAGAGGCTTCTCGGCATGACTAAGTCAGATCTCTGCCGGAAGAGGAGGTTTGAGCAAACCATCCTTGTCCCAGTGCTGCTAGCGTCTTGTTCTGAGGGAGGTGTCATGGGCTCTAAGATCGAGGCCCTTTCAGTGGGTTATCAGCTTGTTTACTTCTGGGCGATGAGAACCATGTGTCCAGTTGTTGAGCACCTCTGCCTGTCAGGCACGGTGCGCAGTGCTGGGGTACAGTGGTCTCCACGGGTAAGACAGGACGATAGAGGGGTCCGCTATACAGTCACCTCCGGGCACCTCGTCTGGGCTGTTTCTGAACTGTCGATGGTCACTATGCTTAGCTCTGCCTTGCCTGCTCCTTAGTATGACCACAAGAGAATATCAAAGTTAGCAGAGAGGCTGATGCAGAAGATAATGACGAGCCTTCCAGATGTGGTGATGAATGGGGACCGGGAGCACCATTACCCAGGTGTGGACATGCCCTTTCTATCCCTGTGCTGGAAGGGCCTGAGACTCTGAGACTCTTCCTACAGTGGTTCTTTCTTCCAGGCTGTATCAACCTCTCCTTTGCATATGTGGAAGGGGAGAGTCTGCTGATGGCACTCAAGGATGTTGCCTTATCTTCGGGAAGGTGAGTTGGACTGGATAGACAGGGACTGTGGCAGGACCGATTAGCCTGGCTGCTAAGTGTTATAACAGATGATTTAGCTTCCCAGTTGGAGATGAGAGGCACAGGAGCTCTTAGTTAAGAGTAAAGATCATTGTGTAAAGGACTATTTTTTTAGCTGGCTAGGCACAGGCTGAAGTTTGCCACTCTAGGAGGATTTTCTAGGGTAGAATTTTGTGCTTTTTGCGGTTCCAGGAGATACATGTATCTGTTCTAGTATTATATGTGGTGTGACAATTAAGTTTGCGAACTCATCCTAGAAAAAGTGCTGCATACCTCATTGCTGAATATCACTATGGTCACCTTCAAAGTACTCCCCTTAGGAAGCTGTGCACTGACGCCAGCACCTAGTCCACCCTTCAAAGCAATTTTGGAACTCTTTTTCTGCAATGGCTATCAGAGCTGTCGTCGTATTACTCTTGATGTCTTGAATGCCATCAAAATGTCTTCCTTTCACTATTTCCTTTATCTTTGGGTAAAGAAAGAAGTCATTGGGGGCCAGATCAGGTGAGTAGGGAGGGTGTTCCAATACAGTTATTTGTTGACTGGCTAAAAACTCCATTACAGTCAGTGCCATGTGAGTTGGTGCATTGTCGTGATGCAAGAGCCATGAATTGTTGGCAAAAAGTTCAAGTCATCTGATTTTTTTCATGCAGCCTGTTCAGCACTTTCAGATAGTAAACTTGGTTAACTGTTTGTCCAGTTGGTACAAATTCATAATGAATAATTCCTCTGATATCAAAAAGGTTAGCAACATCCTTTGCAAAACATGTTTGCAAACTTAATTGTCTGACCTTGTATTAACGGTTCTGTTGCAGGCCTCTAGAATTGAGGTCTGCTTTAAAGGCCACCAAGGGTTTTCCTGCCATCTAGGCTGGTACAAGATGGTGTATTAAGTCCTAGGGGAGTGAGCACATGTTCTGCTGCCTTTGTCAGACCAGCTCATGTGGTATCCTGGTTTGGCAGTGTTCTTGCTCAGGGAGTTTATCCTCCATGGAGGCCAGAGGAACTGTATTTACATCCCAGAATGTGCAGGCTGCATCAGGACTCTTACTTTAGCTCTGCCAGATTAGAATGTCTTTTGTGTCCATGGTAGGTTTCCAGGGACCTGAGGGGTAGTAGCAAGACTGGGGGTTTGGGGCTAAAAGCAGATGTTGATGATGAACTGAGCAAGGCTCTGTGTCTTTCTCCGCAGTGCCTGCACCTCTGCTTCCCTGGAGCCCTCTTACGTCCTTCGAGCAATTGGCACTGATGAGGATTTAGCTCACTCTTCTATCAGGTCAATCAGTTGAGCTGCAACATTTATGAAGGGCATCCTCTTTTGGATTTTTCATCTCCTGTTACAGTATTCCTCAATCTAGTTTTCCTTATCCCTTCTTAATTCTTCATGAAAGTTCCTAGAGCAGTGGTTCTCAGACTTCATTGACTGTATCACCTGGGAAGTTTGTGCAAGATAAAGATTTCTGAGTCCCACACTCAGAGATTCTGATTCACTAGGAAACTTCTCAGGTGATTCTGATGTGGCTGGTCCACAAACCACGTTCTAAGAAACTCTGACCTAGAGTGAAAAGACCAAGGTCTCTCCCTGTCTTTTGTGGAGTAGGTCCTCCTGGAGTATTTGCTGAGTGAATGTACCCCAGTGCTAGAGCTCTGACACAGAGCTATTCTGTGCCTTTTTCAGGTTTGGCATTGGCCGTTTCACTACAGAGGAGGAGGTGGACTACACAGCGGAGAAGTGCATTTACCACGTGAAGCGTCTTCGAGAAATGAGGTATGCACTGTTGTACCAGAGACCTTTCGGAAGAAGCTGCAGTGCTGGCTCCTGTCTTGTCCTTAGGCTCTGTGTTCACACAGCCAGAAACCAAGGTTTGAGAATACTTGGATTTTAGGATTTGGAGGTTCCACAAAGCAAGAAAGTGGATCTTCCTGGCTACTTGTTTTTCAGAAGATGAAAAAGCGTTTTTTAAAACTAACTGCATAAATTCAGACATTTTTTTCATTATTGTTATTGATAGTATTTATAGTTTTCATTGCATCAATATCAATACAAAATTAGTAATTTGTAGATTAAGTATAGGAAAATTCCCTTTAAGATGGGATTCTTGGCCTAGGAGCCAATGTTGGCTGCTTCCTATCTAAGCCCTCACTCATCCCATACCTCTTTTCTTTGGCAGCCCTCTCTGGGAGATGGTGCAGGATGGCATTGATATTAAGAGCATCAAGTGGACCCAACACTAGAAGAGTGGGCCTCTGACTTTGTTCTGGCCTGGCTGCTCCTGCCTCTTCTACCCATGCACAGCTGGCTACCTTGTTACACCCAGTGGGTGCTCCATGCTCAAATCAGAATTGGTATAGCTCAGTTGATTTCAGCATCAGCCCACCTCCAAGACAGAAACACAAGAAAACTATCTTTCCCTGGCCTCAGCTCCTTTGGTGGGGAACACTTCCCACTTCTCTCTAGGAGACCTTCTCAGGTCTTAGATTGAATGGATGCCGCACCCTGAAACAGGAGGGACATTTGTGATGATATAGCTGCTGGATATGTCTGTATCCTTGATGGGGAGAGCCAGAGGAACTAAAAGGCTCTGTGCTCAGGGAACCCGATGCTGTACGCGGACATTTGAGTTGACGCTTACTTCTGCTCAGCAAGACTGACTCCTTCAGGCATAAGCGTAATCAATTACAATTTAGTCTTTCTGTGGCTCCAAGAACCACCTTTTCATATTGACTGTAGACTGAACAGAAAGTTTCTTAGAAGGTTTATCTCCTTTCTGTTCTTGTCCTCTTTCCTTTCTTTTGACTTAGCAAGAAATATCTGTATGACTCTACCCATTATTCTAATAATTTATGTTTCTTTTTAAAATTTTGTTAATTTGCAGAGTAGAGAAATAAAATCACCTTCCTCTATTTACTCTGTCACTTTATGAACGGCTCATGGAAAATTCCAAGCTGGGCTTGGGAATTGTGGAGTAGACTACTGCTCTACTTGATTTCCATAGACGTCTCAGTCTGCTTGCATCTCTCTTCCTTCCATAGTTATTTGAGTGCCTGTCGGGAGCCTAATATTTTTGGGGGTATTGAGGATACACTGGTTAATAGTACCAAAAAGGACCCTGCATTCATTGAGCTTTCATTTTTGTGGAGACACAGAAAAGTTAACAAGTAAGGAAATAAGGCTATTATAGATTGTGATGAGTACTATGGAAAAAATAGAGTGGTCAAGAGGAAATTGGGGGAGAACTTAGTATACTAGGAAAGCTTTTTTGAGGAGGTGTTATTTAAGCAAAAATGTTATCTCGAGCTATGGAAAGACCTAAAGATGAGAGAGGAATGAGAAGGAACAGTAAAAGCTAAGGGCCTGAGATATGAAAAATCATGGTGTGTTTGAGAAACCATTAGACGGCCAGTGCAACTAGAGTAGAGATTTTACATTTGTAGGTCTGAAACTGTAGGTGGGTAATTACCAGCACACACACAAAAAGAGTACATCGCACATATTTATTTTGATTATATATTTTGTTGACTGAAAAATAATGTCGACTAGATGTTTCATCACCAAAAAGGATTTATTCGGGGGAAAAGAAAGGGTTGTAACCCAGTGTATGCAGACATGGCAAGCCACATGCATACTCTGGCCTGACTGCCAAGATGGAAGGGTATTTATAGAAGGGAAAAGGAAGTCAATGGAAGGGGTGGTTAGAACCACAGAGCTTTATTATAGAGTTCTTCCTGTAGGGTTTTCGTGTGTAGAGTTCTTGTGATTACATAGGAAAGGATAACTTCCATAAGCCCTAGCTCCTTCTACAGACCCTCCTGACTGTTTGCTTAAAGTTCCAGTTCATCTTTCTCAATTTGAATGTGTATACCAAATTGCAAATGTATTTCTTATATGGATGATGGTCAAAAAAAGTTTGAAAGCCACCAGGCTATAAAGTATGGTGAATGCAGATGACCAAGGGAAGGAGGGGATGAAATTATAGACGTTTTTAAAATAAATTTTATTTTGAATAATTTAAGATTTAGAAAAAGGTTACAAAAGTAGTACAGAGTTATGTATCTATCTCCTAATTTCCTCTGATTTTAACATCTTATATAAAACTGTGGTGCATTTGTCAAAACCAAAAGATCAACATCTGTACATTAGTATTAACTAAACTTGATTTTATTCCGATTTCATCAGTTTTCCCATTAATGTCCTTTTTCTGTTCCAGGATCCATTGCATTTAGTAGGGTTTGTTTTTATTCACTATAACGCACTATATTATACCTACAAAGAGTATATTTAATAAAGTATAAGTTTGGTTTAAAAATGTGGCCTGGTTTTTTAATTTGTTGGTTTTGGCACATTGAGCTAGCACCACGCAAGTCTCCGCACAGGTCTTCCCAAAAGCTTATTAGAGTTGTGGGAATTTAGTCCCTAATTTTGTTAATTGACGCCTCACTTTCTGATTAGAAAGTGGATTCGGGAGAAGTGGAGCAAAGCAGCATCAGAATACTTTTTCTATAATAAAATAATACTGAAGTGCAGCTGTGGATGGAGTTAATGAAGACTGGTGGGTAAGGCTCCTTGGATTGAAATTTTTAATGGAAAAAAGAATCAGTTTTTGGTTCTTCTGTCAGGGAATCATCAAGACGACTAGGCACCACTTTGTGGTCCTTTTAATCCTCAAAACAATTACGCTAAGTAGGTGCTATTTCCTTTCTCAAAAGCTTGAAGAAATGAAGCGATTTGCACAAAGTGCCGCAGTACAGGGCCGAGACAGAGAGTGTGCATCGCACCGCGCAGCGTCACTCCCCTAAGGCGAGGGTAGTGTGCAAACGTCGCAGTCACGGACTCAGAGCTCCTCTCGCCACAAATACCGGCAATTTCCGGGAGATTTGCTCGAAAACCTCACTGCGCTTGCGCCTTCCCGTCCGTGACGTCAACCACTCCACCCCGCCCCTTCTGGAACCTGAAGCTGCTGAGCGGGCTGGCGGCCATTTTGTGAAACAGCGAAGGAGGTGGTGGCTGCTGTAGGCTCCGGGAAGCCGTTCACACAGGGGCTGTCGGCCGCGGGGCGGAGGCACTCGCGCGGGGGGTAACTCGGGTCTGGGTTCGGGTGCCGCGCAGCTCTCCCGGGTAAGACTCCCGCAGCCCCGGAACGGGCGGGGCTGTGCGGGGCTCGAGCCGCCCCTTGGTGGCCCGGGGCGGGGCCTTCGGAGGCCTCTGAGCCCGCCGCAGCGAGCGCCCCACACAAAAGGGTCGGGGCGAGGCTGCGGGGGGCCGGGGGCGCCACTTGCGCCTCTGAGGCCTGAGAGTGTGCAAGAAGGACGCCAGAGAGGATGAGCCTGCAAACCGGAGTGGGGGCGAGGCTATAGTGAGGACGGCCCCGTGGTCCGAGAGGGAGGAGGCCACAGCTGGGTGGCCAGCGGCCTGCGCGCTAACGGGGACTGCAGTGAAAACACCTACGTCCCCAGTGAGCAAGGTTTTCTGTGCCCCCCAATGGGGCAGAGATTATAACTGCTTCTCTGTGCCCCGAAGTGAGGAGATAATTGTAGTGAGGACACTCCCTCCGCCCGAAGTGCAAAGGAGGCGCCTGTGGCCTACCAGAAACAGGGGACTGTAATTAGGACACACCTGTGGGCAGGAAGGTGTAGTCGGTACAGTCCTGTGAGTCCAGGAAGGGAGTCTGAGAACTGGCTGTTTTCGTGGCCTGAACGTGGACGGGGTTGCAGTGAAATGCTTACCAGGCCCGGTGTTGGGGCGGGGCCTACCCTCGAGGGTGTCCCTTGGGAGCCGGCCTCCAGCCCTGGAGGAGGAGGCGGTCCAATGGCACGTGGACTTTGGGTGCTTTCGATGGAGCGTGCGTTGAGTTTCTCTAGCGGAGGCCGGCGGTGCTAGTTTGCAGCCACGTGAAGTGGATGGGAGGAGCTTTGGTGATCTACAGGTTAGGGACGGGGATGGACACTAGTGCGGAGGCTTAGCTGCTCCATTGTCAGCGTATGGGTTTTCCGTTTGCCACCAATCTGGCTTTCTAGTGGAAAATCCGAGGGTCTCCGGTGAGGGGCTGCCCTGGGTTATTTACCGCTAAACGTATGCTGGGAATTGTATACGGAGAGTTGAAGGCTCCCGCAGGAGAGATTTCTGGACCCTAAAATCCTCCTTGACTCCTGGATTCCCAGAGGTGACCTGATCTAAATTGGGGTAGCTGGCAAGAGCCATTCTGTATGTATTATTCAAGATTAGGGTGATGCCAGTCAGTGTAACCTGAAAAAAACGTGATTTGCAACTGAAGGTTTGTTGAAGACTTGTGACCGGAGTATTTCTCTTAGAGCTTCTTTCGTGAATGGTGTAAAATGATTTTTGTAAAATGCAGAATTAGCCACGTGAATTGCCTTGGACCTTGTTATCTAGTTTATATTGTTAATGCATTTCAGAGCATTTGCAGTTGAAAAGAATTCTACAAGTTTGGACGTATAGGTCGATCTTGTTTCGTTTTTTAATTATAGAAATATAATACAAGACTGGTTTTACTTATTTTTGAAATTTGGTAGCTTTGTAGAATGAAGGATTTCTGGACTTTGTGGAAAGTAATTGTGTTCAGGCATTTTCCAAGAATATTAAAAAGATGGGAATAAATTTTACAGGCGGTTAAAATAATTTTATGGTAATTAATTTTTTGAAGGAAATGTTTGGTGTGTTTATATAAAAGTCGAGGATGTGCTTAGTATTAACAAAACGGAATGCGTTTTTATATCACCTTTATATGCTCGATCATATATTTGATATTGTTTATGGATTATAATGCATAATTTAAATTTTTCTTACTTTCATATCTGTTAGGTGAAAAATGTGAAGTTTTAGAAATCATCGTAGTAGTTATTTGGAGCATATTGTTATGTGCTAATACCAGTATACTTCGGGCTTCTTTCACTTTCTTTGACATGCCAAATGTTTTGATTGTCGCATATTGAGATTTCAGGGGTTGTTGGTACAATTTTTAGATGAGAAACTTGATTTTGTGGGCCAGTGTGTTCTAGGTGCTGGAATCCAGTGACACTTTCATAGTTTTGTTCCATTTTGTAGAGAAGCACTCCATCATTCAGTTTAGATTAATATTTTATTCTGTAGATGTTATAGGAAGAACTTCTAAGTGTCAGTAATTGGTTGCACAAAAGATGCTTTTAGATATCCCTCCCCAATGCAGGGACTGTGGTCCATTTCTAGACCCCCCGCCTAGCCCACAAGTGCTTAATAAATGTTAGGGAAATAAATGAATATTGCTAAAAGTTTTAGGTCAACTAAGCAGAAAAATCACCTAATTTACAGTTTTCTCAGATTTTACTACCACCACCCATATACTTTTTGGTTTAGTTCATGAAGTTTAAAGCCAGCTTTTGTCTTAAGACCAATAGTGAGGGTGAATTTGGTGAGCTAGGTTAGAAGTAACATTGTTACTTTGAAGTTTAAATCAAGTAGTATAATGAACATTTTGTTGGCATTTGGGGGGAATTGAAAAATAATTTAACATTATAGTCTTTTTGGCAGGAAGAATAAATTATTTAGAATTGTCTTTTGATTGCTGCCTTTGAGTACTGAGAGTTGAGAAAGTTGAGTAATGTGCTGTCAAAGGCACATATCTCCCTCAGTGTCAGAATTGTTTCATTAAGAATGATTACAGAATCTGAAATGTGATCCATTTGGGGATTGGGACAAAATTAAGTGGATGAAGCTGTGGGTTTTTTGTAATGCCTAACGTGATTGTGCTGCTTATTATAGTGGTGTGCCCATTCTGTTTGCTCATCTGGGAGGTGAACGTTCGAGGAGTGCTGGGTTTTGTTTCTTTTGAACCTGAAGAACTTAGCTCTGCTGTACCCTGGTTCTTGTTGATTAAAGACTGATTACTGAAGAAAATTAAAATTCACTTTTGGATGTTTATTACCTGATGAAGAGTGTAATCCGTCAAGTTCTTCTGGTTTGTGCCTTGGAAAGAGGACTGTTGTCAGACATTTTATTCTGAAATTCCAAGTGATTGGAATGGCTAGTAAATAAGAAAAATCTGTCTTGTCATAATAATATGCTAAATTTTTGTAACAGGTATTTGTAATTTGCACATGTATGTATGTATGTATGTATGTATGTATGTGGTATTTGTAAAGCTGAAGCAAAACCAGTATGTTAGGACTAAGTCCTAACAAAGTGGAAAAATATACTAAAGCAGGCTTCTTTAGATCTTACGAAATATGTCAGTGAACTTAATGGCAAATCCTATCCATTTTCTCCTTCCCTACCTACCCTCATGCACTGTGTATAAGGTAAAACATGTGTTTTAGATGTTTTGTTGCATAGAATTATTTCAGTCTTACCCTTCTAAAATTCACTGAAGTTTTAGGTGATTGGAGTGGATTTTTCATTTTGGTATCTTGCATTCAGTTGCCAGCTGACATTTAGAACACAGGAATGAGTACGTTTCATGGACTACAGTAATGCCTTTATTAAATTATTGTGCTCTTTACAAAGTGAAGTGTGGAAAACAAAAGTACTTCAGTTCTCAGTTTCTGTTTACCTTGCCTATTTGAAGGAAGAGGTGTAACGGCAAGAGTGTGAAGTTCTGGCTTCCAGCCTAATTTCTGTATACTTTTCTTTAGTTGTTGGGTGAGATGGGGCTTCCCCTTTGCTTTACAGAAATTCACAAATTTATGTCTAGGTTGATTTTGTGCTTTAAATTGAACATGTAAACCTTGAACTAGGCATTTGCCAAATTCAGCTGGGCCTTTCAACTTTTCCTTGTGGAATAAAATGTTTCTTCCTTGTTACAGTTATTTCTGGCAATCCTGTAGAAATTTCTGAGAGTAGACCTAGTATGTTCCCTTTTGGCTTAACAGGCTGAACCTGAACTTGTTCCTCTTCAGATGGACATAAGGTGCCTTCTTGGGTCTGGAAGAAAAGAGGCTAAGGAACTTGTTCCCTTACCTTTAAGGCACATAGTCCTGTCCCTCACCAGATTTTTTGAATTGGAATCTCCAGTAGGGGATTATCTGTTTATCACAAGTACTTAAACTAGAAAATTACCCTGGTTCTTTGGTTCAGAGTGTCATACCTGTACATTTAGAAATAAATATTGTAAAATTCGTGTTCTTCCTCATTGAGCATAGCCTTTACTTAAAGCAAGCTTTTTTCTGTCTCACGTTTACTTTTGTGACCCATTTAAAACTACTAGATGTGGCTTTTAAATGAAGAGTTTGAAAATTCTTTAGACTTCATTAGGATTGATTTTTACAATATGAAAGATTAATGCAATGCTCTGGGCTTTTGAAAGTGCCGTTTATGACATTTGCATAGCTTTTTGTGCAAAACAATCTTACTGTTTTTTAGTAATTTGAGTAGTTATCTAGAAAATGTTTTGCTTGTCCTTTAGAAGTTTGGAGTAACACTAAAATTTTTAATGTTTTACTTTTTGGTGATGATATTAAGCTAAATGCTCTGATGGTATCTTGATCTTGAAAGATAGTTAAAAATGATCATCATTCTAATAGTCTTCTGTTGGTAATCTTAATACCTAATAGTGACAATTTTCTTCTACTCTGTTCCTCTGAAGAAAAAAAATGACCTTTAGAATATAGTTGTCTGATTTGGTCATATACATTGCTTATGAATGGTTTATAACCACCAGTTTCGGGAAAATTGCAGTGAAAGATAAGTGACCTGTTTTTACTTTGGGAAGTACTCTTAATATGTCAGGTGTTTTTAGGGATTTTTGAAAAAAGTTTCTTGAGACTGTTACGGTGTTAGAATAAAAAGCACTTTTCTTTAATGTTTTGAATCTCAGTGGTTTTAACTAGGAATTAGTCCTTATACTAGAACTTTCTCTTCATTTATGTTTTTGATGTTTGATGGTATTTTGGTACAAAGGAAAATCATATTGAAAAAGAAATTGCAGTAATTTCGAGAGTACCCTTGAATTGATGATTTAATTTGACAAGGACCTGTTATTGTGAGAACTTGTGCTTTTGCATCAAAAATTTGGTGGGAACCTAAGGAAATAGGTCATAGTTGAACTTTTGTTATGGAATTTTTCTGGACTGGTTTAATCAAATGATAAAAGCAATTATCAGCTATAAAGCCGAGAGCTTCATGACTTTTAGTTTTCAATTGATTTATTCTTGGGCTAATTTATGACATGTTCTTGATGTATGTAAATACATCATGTTTTGAGACGTACTCAAATTTGAAAGTAATGCCAAGTAATAAGCATGTGTGGGATTTTGGTACGTTCTTTCTTTTTCTCCTTTTTTTTTTTTTGGATATGCATTCTAATGAAATACTCTGGTGGTTTCAGACTCGCCTTCGTAATGTACAGTTCAGTGTGGCCTGTGCGTGTTTTGTGTTTCCTGCATTGATTTTTGCCTCCGTTTATTCTCTATTGCAGTCTAAAAGTTGGTTTTAATTGGTTGCCCACAGGATTGACTTGGCCTCTACTTCTTGTTAAGAAAATACATCTCTTGTTTTATCAGGTAAGAGATTTTGAATAGAGGGTTTGTTTTTATACAGAATCAAATGAGAGCTTATTAAGTAACATGAAAATATGTGTAGTAACTAAATTGTGTGTGTGTGTTTGTTTTTTCTTGTTTTAAACAAGCTTATCTGAGGGATGGGGGTGGGATGGACTGGGTACCATGATGGAGGAACAGTTGTTGCTTCCTTTGGTTTTATATGGATGCATTTCTCCTGCTGAATTCCTGGTATATAAGGCAATAAGTAGCTGCTTTGTTCCTCAGTAGCATTACAAATATAGGTGTTTGTTATTGGTATGGTTATTTAATATTCCTTAGAAGTATAGGTACAGATAATGGTTCATACGTTTTAGAATACAAATTTTGACTTTAATGGAATTTCAGTGATTGGAATCTAACCCTTTTGTTAAATAATTAAGGTAGGCTCAAGGTAGCCTGAAATGCTTTATCTGTCAAACAGGTACTTAGTAAACACAATAGCAGATCTTATTTCATATTTTTTCAGAACCTAAAACCTTTTTAGATGGCTTTATGAATAAATTTTTGCTCTACTTTGGTTTAATCCTTAGCCCTTTGTACCTGGTAATTGGGCACATTTTCAATATCATATTTTCATGTGTAGTTTGTACAGACTTTCACTAAATCCCTTCTCTCTTAGCAGCAAATGGTTTGAAGACTTAACAGTATATGTCACTTCAGCCCTTTGTTTAATTTTTGTATTCTTGTGACCATATCAAGTTCCCATTTTTATTATCCCAATGAAAACTAACATCTTGCTCAAGTTTTGGGTACCTCGATTACCCATGTTTCCATGTAGTGATTAAATGATTCAAATGTTTTTTGAAGTTGAACAGGAATGCTATCTCAATTTTGCATATAGCCAATATTCTAGAGTCAGTACAAAATGAGAATTTGATTTAATGACTTGGAACCTTCTTGATGAACTTCCTGAGAGACTAAATAGTAAATAAGGAGAAAAGAGTGTTGGTGTGATTATTTTTTAGTATTAATTTTTCTTGTTGACTCTTGCAAACCAAGTATAAAAACTTCCCCTCTCTGCCCAATTTCTAGTGTTTTATAATGGCCTCACAAAGAGCACTTACTGCCCTATGGTTACCAGTCTTTCAGGATTAAATTTAAAGGTGACGTGCACGAGAGAGAGAACTATCGAAGCCAAACATATTTCTTTTTTGTACAGCAATCATAACATTGAGCTAAGATTACAGGTTTTGTTGCACTGATTTCTTATTCATACAATATTTATTAATAACATTGAAAAACTGCTTTCATAGAGTAATAGAATTCTTAGTGCTTGCAATAGGAAACTGCTTTTTTAGTATTCTCATTTGAGAAAATAAAACCAAAGCCCAAATAACTTATTATTTCCCCAAGGTCACAGAGCCAGTTTAATAGGTTTATATTTAAAAGTTGATTTTTAAGATGACTTGGAAAACACCTTGTGTTGTTGACCATATAAAGTTCAAATTAATATTTTTTCCCATGCCAACAATTTGTTTTGTATTGCTTTTCAAAAGACTGTCCTTGCATTTACTCTTAGAAGCTGTAAGAACTGAAATACTGAAATTTTACTTAAATCTAGGGGAAACTTTTTTTTTTATTACATCAAAATGGACATTGTCTAAGGAGATCAGTGAGTACCCAGAAATTCCACAGGAGTTACATTGGGCTGGATACTATAACAATCACTAAATAAAGTTCATACCTTAGTTCTTTTAAAACAAAAGCAAAAACCAAAAGATACCTCTTTTTCATGATCAGCTCTTCCCTATGGGAAAAACAAGACTTTTTTTTTAGTGGAGGGTTTGGAAATGAATTTTCATTAAAACAGCCATGGTGAATGACACTGTAACCAGGTTCTGCTTTTGGGATGATGAGTATAGGTAATTAAGATTTTGGCTATTTTATTTAGTATCTGTGTTGGATTCTTAGTATGTATTAACCTTGTTTGTAATAAATAATTTTTTATATATGGTTTTCTTTAATAAATAGAGCTGTAAGGCAGATTAAAGAGTTTTAGGGTGAAATATGGAATCAGTTCTCATTTGAGACTTGAATCTAGTGTAAATTATTATTTGTAATTAATTTTCTGTTTCTGTTGGGTTTTTGAGATTGAGCTGTATAAAATGACACTGATAATTCTATGAAGTTGTCAGGTTTATAAGGAAGATCCTAAGCCAGTTTTAAATATTAACTTTGATGCATCCTTTGCATGTTTTCCCCCTATAGATTGTTAAACTTTGTTTCCTGATTTGACTTACACATTTCTTTTAAATCTTACTGAATAGTGGTCTAAATGATGTCATTGGTGATTTTACTGTCCAATGGTTGTTTTTTTCCTGAAACTTGATTCTTGGGATTGAACTTCTAATTGTTTGCAGAATTAATGCCTTTTGGAAGTCGAAATTGTCTAGGTTTACATTGTAAATGGCACATGATTATTCAGTTTTTAGAATAGCCAAATTTTTAAAACGACATTGCTTGTGATAGTTTGAGGGACTATTTGAGGGCCTAATATGGTAGCTGGTCATTTCTTGTAGCTAAAAACTTTGGTGTGATAAACAGGAGTCTGACCTGGCCATTGCCTTTTCTCATCTGCAGGTGTGTGTGGTTTCAGCGCAGCATGGCTGTGGTCATCCGTTTGCAAGGTCTCCCAATTGTGGCGGGGACCATGGACATTCGCCACTTCTTCTCTGGATTGACCATTCCTGATGGGGGCGTGCATATTGTAGGGGGTGAACTGGGTGAGGCTTTCATCGTTTTTGCCACTGATGAAGATGCAAGGCTGGGTATGATGCGCACAGGTGGTACAATTAAAGGCTCTAAAGTAACACTATTGCTGAGTAGTAAAACAGAGATGCAGAACATGATTGAACTGAGTCGTAGGCGGTTTGAAACAGCCAACTTAGATATACCACCAGCAAATGCTAGTAGATCAGGACCACCACCTAGCTCAGGTATGAGTGGCAGGGTGAACTTGCCTACAACAGTACCCAACTTTAATAATCCTTCACCCAGTGTTGTTACTGCCACCACTACTGTTCATGAGAGCAACAAAAACATACAGACATTTTCCACAGCCAGCATAGGAACGGCTCCTCCAAATATGGGGACTTCCTTTGGGAGCCCAACGTTTAGCTCAACCATTTCGAGCACAGCCTCTCCAATGAACACAGTCCCACCACCACCAATTCCTCCAATCCCAGCAATGCCATCTTTGCCACCCATGCCGTCTATTCCCCCAATACCAGTTCCTCCTCCGGTACCTACATTGCCTCCCGTGCCTCCTGTGCCCCCAATACCTCCAGTCCCGTCTGTGCCACCCATGACCCCACTGCCACCCATGTCGGGCATGCCACCCCTGAACCCACCACCTGTGGCACCTCTACCTGCTGGAATGAATGGCTCTGGAGCACCTATGAATCTGAACAGTAACCTGAACCCTGTGTTTTTGGGTCCATTGAATCCTGTTAACCCTATCCAGATGAACTCTCAAAGTAGTGTGAAACCACTTCCCATCAACCCTGATGATCTGTATGTCAGTGTGCATGGAATGCCCTTTTCTGCCGTGGAAAATGACGTCAGAGATTTTTTTCATGGGCTCCGTGTTGATGCAGTACATTTGTTGAAAGATCATGTAGGCCGAAATAATGGGAATGGATTGGTTAAGTTTCTTTCCCCTCAAGATACATTTGAAGCCTTGAAACGAAACAGAATGCTGATGATTCAACGCTATGTGGAAGTTAGTCCTGCGACCGAAAGACAGTGGGTAGCTGCTGGAGGCCATATCACTTTTAAGCAAAGCATAGGACCCTCTGGACAAACCCACCCGCCTCCTCAGACACTTCCCAGGTCAAAATCGCCCAGTGGGCAGAAAAGGTCAAGGTCAAGATCACCACATGAGCCTGGGTTTTGTGTTTACTTGAAAGGGTTACCATTTGAAGCCGAAAACAAACATGTCATTGATTTTTTTAAAAAGCTGGATATTGTGGAAGATAGTATTTATATCGCTTACGGACCCAATGGGAAAGCAACTGGTGAAGGCTTCGTAGAATTCAGGAATGAGGCTGACTATAAGGCCGCTCTGTCTCGTCATAAACAATACATGGGCAATCGCTTTATTCAAGTGCATCCAATTACTAAGAAAGGTATGTTAGAAAAGATAGACATGATTAGAAAAAGACTGCAGAACTTCAGCTATGACCAGAGAGAAATGATGTTAAATCCCGAGGGGGATGTCAGCTCTACCAAAGTCTGTGCCCACATCACAAATATTCCATTCAGCATTACCAAGATGGATGTTCTTCAGTTCCTAGAAGGAATCCCAGTGGACGAAAATGCTGTACACGTTCTTGTTGATAACAATGGGCAAGGTTTAGGACAGGCATTGGTTCAGTTTAAAAATGAAGATGATGCACGTAAGTCTGAACGCTTACACCGTAAAAAACTTAATGGGAGAGAAGCTTTTGTTCATGTAGTTACTCTACAAGATATGAGAGAGATTGAAAAAAATCCCCCTGCCCAAGGAAAAAAGGGGTTAAAGATGCCTGTGCCAGGTAATCCTGCAGTTCCAGGAATGCCCAGTGCCGGAATGCCCAGTGCTGGAATGCCCAGTGCCGGAATGCCCAATGCCGGAATGCCCAGTGCCGGAATGCCCAATACTGGAATGCCCAGTGCTGGGATGCCCAATGCCGGAATGCCCAGTGTGGGAATGCCCAATGTGGGAATGCCCAATGCGGGAATGCCCAATGCAGGCATGCCGAGTGCAGGAGGTGAAGAGCATGGCTTCCTGACTGTAGGATCTAAGGAGGCCAATAATGGGCCTCCATTTAACTTTCCTGGTAATTTTGGTGGTCCGAATGCCTTTGGGCCACCACTGCCTCCTCCAGGATTAGGAGGGGGCTTTGGTGACGTTAGACCTGGTATGCCTTCAGTTGGAAATAGTGGTTTGCCTGGTCTAGGACTGGATGTGCCAGGTTTTGGAGGTGGACCAAATAATTTAAGTGGGCCAGGATTTGGAGGGGGGCCTCAGAATTTTGGAAATGGCCCTGGTAGCTTAGGTGGCCCCCCTGGCTTTGGAAGTGGCCCTCCTGGTCTTGGAAATGCCCCTGGCCATTTGAGTGGGCCACCAGCCTTTGGGCCTGGGCCTGGGCCTGGCCCAATCCACATTGGTGGTCCCCCTGGCTTTGGGTCTAGTTCTGGAAAACCAGGACCAACAGTAATTAAAGTGCAGAACATGCCCTTCACTGTGTCTATTGACGAGATTTTAGATTTCTTTTATGGCTATCAAGTGATCCCAGGCTCAGTTTGTTTAAAATACAATGAGAAAGGTATGCCCACAGGGGAAGCCATGGTGGCCTTTGAATCTCGTGATGAAGCCACAGCTGCTGTTATTGACTTAAATGACAGACCGATAGGCTCAAGGAAAGTAAAACTTGTATTAGGGTAGCTGTTCACATCAATTCTTCATAGGGTAGATCTTCATAGTGCTGTGATTAATGCATCCAGATTGTTTTCCTAGTATTTCCAGGTTAGAACCTGTGGATTGTTTCAATTGCATATAGATTGGATTCCATAACATAGAGCATTGGTTGACCGTTTACAGAAGACTCACTATCAGGATAAACATTGCTGTATGTTACCGTAAAGCTGTCTGGAAAGAACACAAAAATGATTTTGGCATACCGTTAGAGAAATGATTTATAAAACTCAAATGACGACATCAAGCTTATCAAGGAGTCTAGATTGGTTTTGTTTTATACCATATGGGATGAAGAAAACAGAAATGTCAGTAGAGCTTATTAAGGGTGCTCTTGCCAGCTGCTGAAAAATAGAAGTTGGCTACTCTTGGAATTTGGTTTAAAGCTGGACAGATTTGCTTTGTTATAGGGTCAAAGCTTTGTCTAAAGTCCTCATTTTCTTTTAAAATTGAATAAAATCTCTGTATACAGATTCACTGTATGTACCTTTATTGCTTCTCGAGGGTTCTTGCTGTATAGACAGTCCTGCTTCTGAAGTTGCTGCTTTGCCTAACTGACTCATCTGTAAATGAGCAGAACTGTTGTTGTTTTATTTTTAATATAAAACTACACTTGGTTTGTGCTATAACCTTGAACTTTGATTTCTAATGTCATACTTAAAACTGTGGAATAAGACTTTGCCACAAAAATAAAATATGGAGTCCTCTACCTACCAGAGCCTTTTTGGTTTGACCTCTAAGTTTTAGTTCAGTCGGTTTAAAAATTGTTCATTTTGTTTGGATGGCATTGAAAACCAGAAACTGCTTTTAATAATCACTGTTTAAGTTGCTTGATTGGAAGTCCTGTCCATGAGGGACTAATGTTCTGGCAATTTCCTTCTGTCCCAAATTTATGTGAAATTTTGGCCTGTAACTGAACAAAGAGGGTCCATTTATAAGAAAGAGCTTTATTACATCGAGGTTTTTAAAAATGAAGTTGAAATTGTTAGCTTTGGTAGCAATAGTGTTAGAGAATTTTAAAAAATCCATAAGCTGGCTTGTAGATTGATATGCATTTAATCCTGTTACTTGGAGGCTTTTGGTCTAGTTGTTTGATCAGGAGCCTGTTTACAAAATCTCATACAGAGCAAAAGTACGGCTGCCAGAAGGGAGAGAATTGAGACTCTGTGCCCTTTTATCCTCTTTTTTTTTGGCATTCAGGACACTAAGGCAAGAGGACCACATGGGTTCTGGTTGGTAAGTGTCCTTGTCATGAAAACATTTGCCTTACAACGTCCTGCCCACTGCCACAAAAGGCTCTGCTTATGGTTACTTTTTTTTTCTTAGTTAAAATGCTCTGAAGATGTGTCACATATTATAAACATACGGAATGGGAGATTGGTGAGATATCATGAAAAACAAATTTTGTCTTTTACATGGTCCTCTGTCTTAGTTTGAAGCATCCTCAACATTTCCTACAAATGTACTTGCAAAGGGGTTAGCCTTTTAAAAGAACTATTTCCTGTTAAAAAAAAATAGTGCCTTTTTGGTGTTGCAAATCAGTGGAACACAGAAATACAGCGTCGTGTAATTTAGAGTTAGGAGTGGCAACAGTTTGATTTGTGTGGTAAGATTTGGAAAGCCTTTTCCTCATTACAATTGTAGAGGATTGACAGTACAGGAATTTTTGTTTAGGGAAAGGATTGGTTAGACTTTCAAAAAAGACATGGCTGTGTTGTGGGTCTTTTGATAATTCATGATTACAAATTTGCTTTGACAGATCACTAGATATTGCCTCCTCAACGAAAAAAGCAATATGATGTTTGTATATGCTATTCAATTTAAGTTTTCTGTTAAGTAATCATTTCTCATTCCAAGGACAGAGTGCAAAAAACTTCAGCGCTGTTTGGGAGTCTTATTTCAACTGCACATATTTTCCTCATTGGAAAGCTGACTTTTTTAGAAAAATGGGTTGTTTGAAGATGAAAGTCTTTTCTTTTTTCACAATTTATTTTGGTTATATGTCCGTACATTCTTATTAAATATTTCATATACTTTATTGCAACTATTTTGTTATTTCCACATCTTAGGTAAATGCTGAAAAGGAAAATTTGATTTCATTGTTCATCAAATTAAATAAATTAAGAAAATAGTGGTTGTGTAGAAATTGGAGAGGACTATGTTTCATATTTGGTTGAATCACAACAGTGCTTTTCTTGTTGTGAAATGTAATTAAATGCTTTGCCCTGTGGAACTTGATTTTTGTGTATCTGAGACTTATTACACATTACATAGTGCTAACTGCTAAGCATACTGTTCATCTTGTTCTGGGCATTGGAGTTTGAGTTTTTAAAAAATTCTTGAAAATGTGTTTTGTGAAACTATTCATAGCTCTTTTCCTGCTAATTTTCTCATAAGAACTAGGTTTTGGGTGATAACGAATTTACATTATTTTCTTATTTGCTTTGTATGGTATGAAGGATTTGTAAAGCTTTGCTCAAAGTTGTGTGCATTTGTAAACACTTATCATATTTTCAATTTCATGTGTAAACTTTACTGTCTACTTTCGTGACTGACATTAATAGAAGAGAATCTTTTCCATTAGGTTTTATTTTTCTCCCCGTCCCTGCTGAAGGTTTTTTTTTTTTTTTTTTTTTTTTAGTTTAAAGGATTAGAGAAATCTACAAAATGTATTTTCTAAGTAAGCAAAGTTGTAAACTTTTTCTGAACTTTAGTGAAACATTTAGTTCACAAGCAAAATTTGGAAGTATGTCCTGTGTTTACACTGTGGTTTGGATGTACGATTATTAGTGGCTTTTTCTGTTTTAATGCAACACTATTACGTGAAATGTAGTTGCTAGCTCTGTTCTCCAAGTTGTCAAAACAATGACAGTGAAAATTCCATTAGGAAACTTCAAAATTTCAGAGAGTAATATTCAGTGTAATTAGGTTGGTCTTTACCCACTGGATGAAAATGTAGGGCTGTGTCTGGAAGTAAGCAAACAGACACTTTGGGTGGAAATACCTTGGATAAAAATAAGGATTCATGAAAGCCTTAATCAAACTCATAGTCCCTTTTATTGGATTTTGTCATTGTTTATTGCTGTGGGTCAAGTATTTAAAAATAAATCCACTCGTCAGTTTCAAGAGCACTTAAAAAATGAGTAAAGAAAATGTAAAATTGCTGCTAGTCAAATCTGGAAAGAATTTATGGCAGTGATCACTTAAAATTATTTCCCACTCTTACAAAATTACCACATTTAAATTGTCTTACTGGCAGTTCTACAGTAGTCCAAACTTTAGAAACCAAACACAATAAAATAATTTATTGCCATTATGGCCAAAAATTGCCAACAAATACTGCCTTGGCATCATTTAGCAGAGGTTTTTGTTTATCAAGATGAAGTCTTGGATACTGTTCAATAAACTTGTCACAAAAGAAAACAGGCTGATGCTTTTAATACTTTAACTGCACAAGAGTACTGACCTATACCGTCAGGCATTTCTTTTTTAAACTCCTGAAAATATTTTGTGCTGTGGAAAGGTGGATTTGGTGATCTTGGAGGTAACAATTGTTGCTTATCCTTGCCCACTAATGCTGAAGTGTGGAAAGAAGAGGATACCTGGAGCGGCAGGGGGAGGAAACTTGATTCTAGGTCAAATCTGCGGTATTCACTCTTTAAAACTTTTGTTGTATGTGTTTTGCTAGCAAGCCACTTCATTATGTGGACTCAGAAAGCACCAGAAATCAAATGCTCCTTTTCCCAGGATTCTTAAAGGGGGCAGTGGATTGTCTTTCTTAAAAAAATGATTACTTTAGAAAATGGGAAAAATCTTCAGAATACATTGTCAATTGCACATACCTCTAGAGCTTTTCCTTTTTTTGTTTATTTGTTTTTGCATTAGTATGTAAGGTATTTGAGGTGGGGAAGAGGGAAAAGGAATCAAAAATATTCCCACTTTCTGACAATGATGCTCTGTTTATGTGCCTAACACATTTGTTCATTTTCTACTGAAAAAATTAGCAAATTAAAAGTTTCCATAAACTCCATAGAGTCCTTTAAAAATATATCTGGATTGGAGTTACAGAGAAATTAGTGGGCTATTCCTTTTAACCCTAACCAGAGCTCTTGAAAAATATTTATGACTTTTTATCATGAAAGAGGTTTAGCCTGTATTTGAGTTTG
Organism: Rhinolophus hipposideros; assembly: GCF_964194185.1. NCBI lineage: Eukaryota > Metazoa > Chordata > Mammalia > Chiroptera > Rhinolophidae > Rhinolophus > Rhinolophus hipposideros. The sequence goes on from NC_138068.1 coordinate 19,739,332, forward strand.
AATACCAAACTTGTATTAGAGTGGTTTAGACTGGACATACTAAGTTCCTGTTTTAAAATTATGAAGGTTTGACTAAGCATTTGAAAAATGATGGCGTGAAATCAGCTGCCTACAGAGAACCAGAATGGCCTTTACCATCACAAGGGGATGGACTGTGTGCTAATAAGTCCTTATTTTTGCTCAGGAGAGATCACTCCTGTAATTCATTGTTGTCTGCTTTCCAGTGTTTTACAGCAAGAAATAGTTTTATCAGTTATGTGCATCACCACCATTCTTACTCCTGAAAAGTAGAGCTTTTTGGAATATGTAGAATCCAAACTTACGGCTGTCCAATTAAAAAATTGCTTGATTTTAGTTTCATATTTTTAACATGTAATCTGATAGATCACATCAACTTACTGTAAAATGTTCTGGTGGTGGCACAGTTCTCTGCTGTAATGGCTTTTCTGGGAAAACCCTTCTGTTCAACAACATAAGCAAGTTCAATTCTTCCTGTTTATGTAAATGTTAATTCTTTACCGAGCTGTTCCTGAATTTATTCTTGGTGCCTTGAGCTACTTTATGCCAGAGGACTCGTAAGCATCCTTTTCTGGATCGACATAACTAACAACAAGCTACTAAGGTGGCGGTGCTTTTCTGCATATTGCTCACTAAAGAGTCCAGAAGGGCAAAAAAGCCACCTGACGCAAGCAATCCAGCCCCAAGTACAGAAGGGCAGCGCTCTAAAAATCTGGCAGTAAGAAATAGTGCTAGGGGAAATCTCACCCGTTATATTCCTTAAATTCTCTCAAGAGGCCTGGGGATCTCCCCCCACTGAAAATGTTGACAGCTCAGAGAGACTAAGCAAACACCAGTTGTAGAGAATTGGTGAAGTGGCACAGCAGAGGATCGGGGGTGGCACCCTAGTAGCTGTGCTGGACATCTGGACTCTGACTTGAGTAACTTAATAGTTTCAAGTCATTTTTCCTCATCAACTGACGGCTTGCCATTTCATGTTGAGAGAAGGTGACTATTTGGAGAAAACAGAGCCATGATCAACAAGAGAACATCATTCAATATGCAGTCAAAGATGTTGAATAAATGTAGCACATCCCAGGAGCGAGCTATCCAGTATTAAAACAGGCTACCCCTGGGTGTTGCTTTCTCTTGATTCTGATGTTGCCAGTTTTCCCTTTTACTTGCTGAAATAGTAAATCTGCTGGTAACCAGGACTATGAGTTTTACGTAGACCGAAGCTCCCTCACTGCTCTCTCTCTAGCCCTAGCTTCTTAATTGGGGTGAGGAGGCCATGAGTTCACTCACAACTCTTGATTAGTGAATAAGATTTGTCACTTAGGCATTTGTGTTATATATCAAATGTAACAAGCAGTGCGCTAACACAAGTCACCTGTTAGTCCTCACAGAGTGGGAAAAGCTTAAGGGTAAGGAAATTCAGCTTTGTATGGTGTCTTAAGTCATACCAGCTGGTGCTGTTGATTTTCTCATTTTCCTTTTGTTCCACTTGGAAGTGAGTTACACTCCACTACACTGCCCCACTCATTGGGTTGCAATACAGAGAGGGTCCTGTCCTTTACATAACTCCCTCCTGTGGTGTGGGCCTATGGCACCGACAGGGTCTCTATCTGCTATGGAGGTGGCTAAAGTGGGAAAGCAAATGCACCTCTTTCTACTGTAGATACTGCCAGTTACCTTTGCTTCTATGACCATTTAATTGACAGGACAAATTGGATACATCTAGCCATAGCTGGTTTTACTTGTTATGCGTGGTTTTACACGTTAAACACACGAGATACACTTGTGTCCCACAGGAATGGAATAAAGGCTTTCCTGGACAATTGCTAACTGGTCAGACAGAAACAAGTGTAATGGAGGTCTTGTGTGTTACGTGAGGGAAGGCTTGATCTCTAACCAAGGTTCTTGGGGACGCACTGTGTTAATTTAGTAAAATGAAATCATTGAGGAAGCCAGTGGCACTGTCTAAAATGGTGCTTGTTCTAGAAGTTCTTAAAGCCGCCCCATATAACAGCATAGCCTGAGGTTCCCAGAGCCTGAGTGGCATGACAGCTGAATGGTCAGTAGGGCAGGCAGGCAAGGGCTGGTTCTAGGGGTGTCCTGGCCTAGCAGAGGGATGGAATGTTTCATCTTTTTAATCTTTTAACTAGCTGCCAAACACCACTTCATATAAATGCTCTAAGACATAAATACTCCAGAATCAAGTGAATTTCCCCATCAATTTTACCACTTACATGCATAGTTGACTACCTGAAATTCATTCCTTTCTAGTTTTGGATCAATTTGATACAGAGCTTTAGCTTTTCGGTATGAAATGTCAACCTCTTGGTCCTTGTTCTAGGCCAGCAATTGTCCAATAGAATCTTCTCAATTGGAAATGTTCGTACATGCACTAATACAATAATTATTGGTCATGATAGCTACTATTAAGTACTACAAGTGAAATTAACTTTTATAATACATTTTATTTAACCCAGTAGATCCGGAATATTAACCGTTTCAACATATACTTTAAAATTATTGAGACAGTTTATATTTTTTTTGTACTAAGTTTTCAAAATACAATGTGTATTTTGCAGGACATTGTGATTTGAACTAAGCATATTTCAAGTGTTCAATAGCCAGATGTCTCTGAGAGATATCCTTTTGGACAGCACAGGTTTATATTTAAAGAGTTCCCTGTAATTTATTTCTGCTGCCTCTTTCAGCTGTTTCTTTAGAGTATTCGAGTTTTGTTGCATTCCTCCTAATCTTTCCACCTCCGGCTGTGTTTGCAGTGGTTTTTTTGGAGAACTTGTCTCAAGTACCTTTATATCACAGGCTATACTGGAGGTTAACTAGGTGAGAGTTTTACATTGTAACTTTATTAATCCTGAACGAGGAGCAGCAGAACTGGAATCTCTTCCCCCACAACTCCCCATCCACAATGGCAAGTGGGCAAATGAGTGTGTTTATAGTGCAGTTTTCCTATTGTCAAAATCCTCCCTTTTAATTTCTCAGCTTCCCTAACGTACAAATTCTGAAGAGCAACCTTTCTTAAGATCTCCCATGTATTCCAAGTAAATGTATTCCAGTGAGGGGGCTGGCATTTTGAACAATAGGTAGGTTTCGTTCTGGTCTGTTGCTTTTATTCATTCACTCAGCTCGTTTTGTGTCATAGGTCACCTTGCACACTGGAGATGCACAAGTTCTTGCTCTGGAGATAGGTGCTCAGGAAGGTGGTCCAGCATTGTTGTCTTAGACACTGCAGGCAACAGAGAAATAGGGGTCTCATTCAAAGAAGAGAGATTAAAAGAATGTAGATCCCAGCAGGGCAGTGTGGGGGCAGAATTGGCTGCCCAGTAGATGTTTTTTGACATTTTTGCTATAAACCACATTTTCCTGAGGCGATTTCTACTTTATTTGCAATATTCGTGCTTGTTACTTAAAGCCTGTTCTTTGATAAAATCCTATAAATGTGGAGTCCTTTCCTGCCGTGGCAGTCAGATAGGGAGAATGTGTGCTGATGCAGCAGTATTTTCCATCCGTGTGTGAGGCTAGTTAGTACAGGTCAGGGGAAGAGGCCACATGAGCCTCACCGTTTTAGTGGCCAGATGGACTTTAGATCAGACTGGATTACAAGGTGTGAGCTGTTGCTGAAATGGGTGGATATAGAAATCATTCTCAGGGAATCAGGTTGTGGTTCGTCCAATACCGTGTGTCCCAGGACTGGTCATTTCCTTTGGCCTCATTCTCCAAAATGGGATTAAACTAGATCATCTATCTAGTTTTAAGCTTCTGTGATTCTGTGAACCCATTCTATTACTGGAAATCTGTAATGAATTTGAACATTAAACTAAAGAGAGAGAGGCCAATGGAACTCAAATTTTGGTGTCACTATTGCTCTGCTGCTGTTTCTGAGTGGGATAACAGTCCCGCACTGTGGCTTGAGAAAGGTCTTCATTTCCTCTTTTGGCGGCTGTCCCTTTTCTGCCTGTTAGGTCCTGTGGAGCAGGTAGACCAGAGGCGTTCCTCCTGGGTGTCCCATAAACTGACAAGTAGATAATGATACCGCAAAAGCATCCATTTAGCGCATCAAAAAGCATAGCAGTTAACACACATTGGACGCTTACTGTGTCAGGCAGGGAGCACTTTCCATGGTTGGCATCATTTAATCTTTACAATAACCCTGTAAAGTTGGTGGTATTATTATTATTATTATTATTATTATTATTATTATTATTTTAGTATCGTCATCCCCACTTCACAGATGGGGAAAGAGTAACAAAGTAACTTGCCCTTGGTCTCATTGATGGTAAGGGGTGCACAGAGATCATTCAGTCACCGGATTCCCGCATAACTCCAGAGCCAGAGCCCTCCCTCCCTCATCTGTTCCTGCCTCTCCCTGACTTTGGGGGAAGATGTAGGAGACTACTGACTGGCAGCACTTATTCTGTCATGTATCTCCAGCCTTGCTCTCGTGCTCCAATGTTTATTTTGAAGTAGGCAGGTGGAGGCTTTGCATAAGCACGTTCAGAGTCATAGGGCAGAGAGAAACCAGTACAGCCCTGTCTTGCTTGAAGGGCACGTGTTCCTCCTTGGTTTGCTTCCTTCTGCATATCCAGTTCTCTCAAGCTAGATTTTCTTTGAAGAGATGGACACAAGTTGATAAGTCTTTTGGGGACACTGGAGTTGGATCCGTGGCTTCCATACTTTTTTGACCTTCACAGAATATAATAGGATGGGAAACTCTGTGACAGTTTATACTGTATTTTCCCACTTTTCACTTTTTGTGTGAACATGCACTTTTAAGTTTTATAATACTGCCAAATACTGTGTGGCAGCTGGACTTCTTAGTTTATATGGATCTAAACTCAATTATTACTTAAAATTTCAGTACATAAACAGTTTCAATAGCCATTAGTCATATGTATGAATAAAGAATGTAGTTTTATGGTAAGGATTTGCATATTTGGTTCAGTTTGTGACCTCTGAGGGTACTGATTTATATTTGGGTAATCCCTGAGTTACAGAGGGAGAAACAGGAGAGAAAACAACTTGTCTACCTTCTCAACGTCCCTTGAGGCAGAGAAGGAAAGAAAGGAGTGGTGGTGGTGGGAGTAGTTTGTCTTTTCAATCTTACCGGAAAAGACTATTCCACGGGTGGTATTCCACCCATTGGGAGCCTGTGGAGAATTTCCTGATTGGCTTTCAAGACTTGATCCAGCATCTGAGCTGCTCCAGCAAGCAAAGGTAGGCAACAGGAGTATACGTGTGGCTTTGGTTTGTTGAAGGAGTGATCCTGCCACCCGGACATGCTGCTTGATTCATCCTCCTTTCAGCCTAGAAATGGGTTGGAAGGCTGACGCCTCCTTTCCTTGTTAGGCTTTTGGGACTAGAAGAGGGCAGTGTTAACTCCCGAGCTGATAAGTTTCAGCTCAGCTGGCATTGAATTGGATCCAAATGGATCCAGGAGAAAAGATCTGTTCTTGGATTTATGAAGAGCTGAGTTAGAATCTCCCAAGGCAGGGGAGGGGTTGCCAATGGAAAATGAAGGGCAAGTTACTCCCTGTGGGCAGGGAGTGGGATTCCCTATCAACAGTGGTATGCTGGTAAACTGGCTAGCTAGGGGAAGGGAAGCCCTGATTTTTACCATTTGCCCAATTTCTGTGGTGTAAAACTTACCAAGGCTACCCACTTAGAAAATTCCTGAATATTTAACAGCCATCTCTTGCAAACCATACAAGTCTGATTTAGCACACTGCTGCAAGCCTCTCTCGTTTTGAATTCCCATTATGTGCTCAGGTCGGTACTGTGTGACATGGGAAACAGTGTTTGTTCTAAAGAGGTTTGTTATTTCATTGACAAGCAAGGAGCCGGAAATACTGTCAAAATACAATTGATTGAGTGTAGTAGTCCAAAGTGAGACGTTGAGTGCTGGAGAGATCATGAAAAGAGGAACATACTGTGTTTCCCCGAAAATAAGACCTAGCTGGACAATCAACTCTAATGTGTCTTTTGGAGCAAAAATTAATGGAAGACCTGGTCTTATTTTACTATAATATAAGACCGGGTCTTATGTAACATAACATAACATAACAACATAACATAACATAATGACATAACATATAAGACTGAGTCTTATATTAATTTTTGCTCCAAAAGATGCATTAGAGCTGATTGTCCATCTAGGTCTTATTTTCGGGGAAACAGGGTAGGAGAGCTAGACATGAAGGATAATAATAGTAGCTAACACTTACTCGTAATAGTACCAGACTCTGTACGAAGCACCTTGCTTGCATTATATAAATCTTCAGAAATAGATACTAGCTCTCACTACGCCCAAGTTGCATAGGTAAGACATCACTCTGGTAGGTGTGTAGCAATATCTCATTGTGGCTAGGAAGGAGTAAGGCCAGTGTTTGGAGTCTGGACACTTCATTGCAGAACTCATACTCTTGCCCACTATATCACATTACTATTGAATATAAGAAGGAAGGTTCTTACAGGAGAGAAGAAGGGTATAACTGTAGCCTGAAGTTCTAGAGTAGGTAGGAATCAGAATACTTGAGTTCTACTCATTTTCCTTAACCATGTATGTGGCCTTAGCCAAATCACAGCTTCCCTCTCCACCTTAAATTGAAGGACTTAGATTAGATGATCCCTCAGTTCCTTTCTCTGACATTTTGTGAATTTAAGTTATAAAAATGAGAATGAGTATGGCTTCTTGAAACAGGAGGGCTCAGTGCCCTGTCAGGGTATGGGGCTTGGAAAGCATTAAGGTTGATGGGGGTAAGCAGAGGGAAAGCAACTGACAAGGCGGAGTGGAAGGTAATGCGACTCCAAGTGGTAGAAAGCAGAGGCAGAAAAGGTTAGTGCTATATTCGTCTGTTCAGTTGTTTCCATTTGCAATTCCTGACTAGCACCCAAATGAAAGTTGGGGGTCATGGGGGCACACAGAGATAACAAGCTAGTCTTTGTGTTAGGTTTTCTTGAAAAGCTCACTTCTCCCTTGATGGCTTCAGCAGCAGGCAAAGGCCTGATTTGGGTCATTTCTGAGGATCCTTGGATTATCACTCCTAACATTAATTCAACAAGATATAAAGCACCTGATGTATGAATGGGAGCAAGTCAGATCTGGTCCCTCCCCTTGTGGAATGTGTAGTCTAATAGGGGAAATAGGTAGTAAGAAAGTTAATAAACAAGTTACACATTTTTATAGGTGTGTGAAAGCTGGGTTTTGTTGGGTTAGAGTCGAATGTCTCAACAACATAGAGAACAGATCGGAGGAGACAAGGTGGAAATGGGGAGACCTGTTAGGAGACTATTATGACATTCAGACAAGAGATGCTGGTTCAGAGGAGAGGGCACAAGACCTGGCGAATATTAGCCAGACCTGAGGAAATGAGAAGATTTCTGAGACTTTTATTGACTCACTTACAGGTGATAATACGGTTTTATAAAATTCAGTCCTATAAAGGAGGCTGAAAGTCCCTTGAGATGAACAATACTGGCGCTAGATGGAAAGTTAAATAAGTCTGGTTTAAAATATGTAGCTGTTCAAGGGATATGGGACAGAAGAGCGACTTGAACTCAGAGTTTTAATTGTAGAAGATTTCCAAATGGAGGTAGATTGTAAAAGAGAGAAACAGGATTTGGGAGAGATCAATAATTCCATGCATTAGATAATTTAAAGGGCATATGACTCAAAGGACAGAAAACTGCATATTGTAAAAATTATAGAGTTGGAAGCTCTAATCTCTCAGAATGGAATCCAGCCCCATATGCTACTGAGGCACACGTGGGCCTTATAGCATTCTAGTTGGGGTTTTAGTCCAGTCGGAGAAGAAACTGAAAAAGGGTAGAATAGGACTAGCTATGGAGACAGTGGTGGAAATGGTAATAGAAAATTATAGTAGAAATGAAAATGGTAATAGAAAAGAATGCTCTGGTCTATCAGAAATTGAGGCCTAACCCAGGAGGAAGCTCCTGGCCCACGTCAGTGTTTGGCCCAGACCAACAGCCTCTCACTTTGGGATCTTTGAGAGAAGTTATGGAGTGAGGGAAGAGGCAGTAGCTCCCATTGTTGCCTGTAATCTCACCACCATGAATAATTACTGATAATGCTTTTATAGTTTACAACAAAAGTCTATCGAGGATAAACCTGTAGTTCTCGGTTTGAATTTTTCCCCAATATTTTATTATAAAACCTTAAACATACAAGTTGAAAAAATGTACAATGAATACCCATATAGCCATGATTTAGATTCTACAATTTGAATTTTTCCTATGTTTTACTACGTGTCCATTCAACACACCATTTTATCTTTTGGTGCATTTCAAAGAAATGTGTGCAAGCATCAGCACACCTCACCCATAAACATTTCAGCATGCCTTAGCTTGAGTTCAGTATATGTTTATGGGGGGGAGGTGGTGAAATTTACATACAATACAATGTGTACACCTTAAGTGTACCATTAGATAAAAATGAGAAGTGCACCTGTGGCTCGCTGCTGTGCCTATCGAGATAAAGAACTTTTCCATTTACCCAGAGTTCTCTCCTGCCTCTTCTCAGTTAATACCTGCCCCTCCCCGGCAGGACAGGGAAAGAACAACCACTATTCTGAATTTTTTTACCGTAGATTAGTTTTGCCTGTTATAAAACTTTATTAAGTGTAATCTGTGTATTTATGCTTCAGATTCATCCATGTTGCAGATAATAGCTCGTCTCTTGGTTGCTGAGTAGATTTCTATTACATATATAAACATATTATGGTTTGTTTATCCATTCTCAGATTGATGGACACCTGGGCTGTTTCACATTTTTGGCTATTGTGAATAAAGCTGCTATGAACATTCACGTGCAAATCTTTCTGTGGACATAATGTTTTCATTTTGTTTGGATACAAATCTAGGAGTGGAATTGCTCTTGGACTAGGTGTGTGTTTGGTTTTCTAATAAGCCGCCAGACTGTTCCCAAAGTGGTACATGCTTTCAATAACAACATGTGAGAGTTCCATGTCCTCGGCATTGTTGGATTTTTAACTTTTCACCATGGTGGTGGGTATGTAATAGCATCTCATTGTGGTTTTAATTTGCATTTCCCTGATGACTTCAGTGTGCTGATCACTTCTTCCTTTGCTTATTTCCAATTCGTCTGATAACTTTACGTTCATTTTAATTGACTGCTATTTAATATTGAGTTTCAGGAGTCCTGCATTTAGTTTATAAAGCTCAGTTGTACAAGATCAGGATAGGAAAGATTTACTGCTGGACACTAGTTTAAATGGAAAAGGCCTGAAGGTTTGAGTTGAGCAAAAGCACATTTTCCGTTTATTCAGCAAATGGTTATGAGTACCAGCTATGTACTAAGCACTACCATGTTTCCCTGAAAATAAGACCTAGCCAGAACATCAGCTCTAATGCGTCTTTTGGAGCAAAAATTAATATAAGACCCAGTATTATATATTGTATTACATTATATTTATTATATACCCAGTCTTATATTAAAATAAGACCGGGTATTATATTAATTTTTGCTCCAAAAGATACATTAAAGCTGATGGTCCGGCTAGGCTTATTTTCGGGGAAACACGGTAGTAGTAGGGATACAGAAGTAATACCCAGCCGTAGTTTCAAGGAGCCTATACATAGATTACGAGGTTAGACAGACAAAAGTAAAAAGTCTGATGTAATGGTTTCGTCGTTAAGTCACTAAATGTTTACTGAGTATCTACTATGGGGTAGTAGGTACTAGAGATACGAGATAGGTAAACCAGACATGGTTCCTCCTCTAATACAGCTTATTTTCTGCAGTATCTGTGGGGGAAGATGGCATAGAGGCCGTGAGATGGAGAATGAGATGGATGTGTGTATGTGGATCAGAAATGAAACCTGGCTAGAACATACTTGTGTGACTAGATGATTAGTTAGGCAAGGGTCTGGTCTTGCAGAGCCTTGTAGACCATTGTAAGAACTTTGGATTTTATTTTGAGTTTAAGGAAGCCATTCCAGAATTTTAAGCAGAAAAATGGTATGATCTGGTTTCTGTTTTGTTAATGAACACGAGAGAGGAAGGGAGGAAGGGAGGGGGAGAGAGACAGAGACACTGATGATTTCGGAAACCATTGCGGTCGTTCAGAGGAATCAGCACGTATGTGTGTTTGAGGAACCAGAAATAACTGGATGACTGGTTGGGTGGGTGGTGGAATGGCAGGAGGTGGAGCAGATTGGGAAGGGCTTTGAAGGTTGAATTAAAGAAACAGGATCACCATATTATACAATTATTGAATTCTTTGTAGATGTGCCCTCTGGAGTTGTGCCACAGGTGGCACTGCTGGGGAGTTTGGCTCTGAACCTAAGGGCTATGGACAACTATACAGAGCTTCTAGTTAGGGTCGAGACTCTGGAAGCTGGCATCAAGGATGGCAGAGGAGGCAGTGCTAAGGAGGATAAACCAGGGAGGAGGCAAGAGATAGGCCTGAAGTTAGGTCTTGACTAGAGGTAGAGGCTTTAGGCTTAGAATGAATGGTCCAGAGGACTTCAGGTATGGATTGAGGGAAAAAGCTAATAAGGCCCTTTAAAAAAATATAAAACAGTGTAAAATATTGAAATAATACAGAAGTGTATAGAGTATGTAGAAATCTTTCACCTCATTCCTCTGAGTTGTACGTAAAAGTTGCATTTATTTGGTGTGTCTTCCATTTTTCCAAGTATGTGTATTTATTTTGTGTATATATTCCATTCTACTGTATACACACATACAATTGAAGTTTAAAACGGAGTCATGCTCTTCTTACCATTTTTTGCAACTTCTTTTTTCTTATAATGGCAATTTAATATAGTACTGCCTTAATTATTTTGTTTGAATGTTCCATAATTATTTGTTTGAATGTTCCATAATTCAGCCGCCACCTAGCTGATAGACCTTGCCGGGGTTTCAGGTTTTTCCGCTGTTCTCAGCAGTAGTGAAAGGAGCGAGGGGTCTGAGGATAGTTTGTGTCTGTACTGTGCAAACACTGGAGGCCATGTGAGGTGAGAAGCAGGAGTCAGGTTGTGATTTGGGGGAAGTTGGGGTCCCGCTCCGTCAAGAGTATGTGTTCTGGTCCGGATCCGTCCCGGGGGAACCTCCACAGGGGTGATCAGGCTGGTCAGAAGTCTCCAAGCCACACTCCTGGGGCAACCTTCAAAAGAACTGAGAGTGTCCCTCCGGATGTTAGCTGGGGGTTTCACTGCCTCCAGGTGTTAGATGGGTTGCAGAGGGAAATAAGGCTCTCCTGTTGAACTTTAGACTGGAGAAGAAGTAGGACTAATGTGGAGAAGTGAGAACTCAACAAACTTGGGTTAGTTTGGGTAGGATTTTATGGAGCAGGACTTTCTGACGAATGGATGGATTGCAAGAGTGGTGGGTTTTCTGTCGTTGGGTGCATTCCATCCAGCGGAGGCTGAGGTGCCACAGAGGGGCAGCATGGGAGGCAAGTGGAACTCTAAGAAGCATTCCAACTTTGGTGGATAGTATTCCAAATGGAGACCATGCAACACCAAGATGGGAATGGCACTGACTCGGCGGGGTTGGAGGGGGGACTGACTGCGGGTCAGTGGAGGGGCAGCTGGGGCTGGAGGCATCCTGGGGTGCAGTCGTGGAAGCCTGGAGTGTTGTGTGAGGCGGGGTGAGAGACCTGAGCTCGTTTGTACTCCTGATGCACGTGGCGTGCAGGTGTATGGGTTGGGGGGACGCAGGGATAGTGGGGGAGCTGAGGATAATTGTTATGGGGACCAGGAGGAGGCATTGCGTGGGAGTCACGGTGATCTGTGATGATAGTGTTTCCAGAAGAGGAAACGGATGAATTGGAGAAGATTGATGCTACTTGATTGCCAGCCAGTTCGGAGATGGCTGGCCTGGGAGCTAAGGCTGGATGTAGCCTTTTGGATTTCGTTCAGCAAATACTTATTGTGTAGGTGCATGGGATAGAGCAATGAACAGAACAAATATTCCTTCTGTCATGGAGTTTACATTCTACTAGGGAAACAAATTTTATATATATATATATTACAGAGTAAGAAATGCTAAAGAATAAAAGGAGGAAAGGGGTATGTGGTGAGTCAGTGGTAGTAGAGTGGCTAGAAAAAGAGAGTCTTTCCTTCCTAATGGAGAAGATGATTTCAATAAAGACCTAGAGAGACTGACGGAATAGCAAGCCATATGGATATGAAGGAAGAACATTCCATGCTTTGAGGTAGAAATAAGCTTCTTTGAGAAATGGCAAAGCAAGCAAAATGGACTTGTGTGGCCACAATGTAGTGAGCAAGAGAGAAGGTGTTAGGAGATCAGCTTAGAGAGATCTAGATCGTTTTACGACCTTGTAGGTTCTGACAGAGCTGGACTTTTTTCCTAAGCAGTGGAAAACCATTAAAGGGCTTGGCAGAGGTGTGACCTGACCTGACTGTTTTACAGGATCAGCCTGTTTGCTGTATTGAGAATGGCCGGCTGGTGAGGACGGAGGATTGGAGGCGGGGATGGTGTAGGATAAGGGAGACCCGTTAAAGAGGCTGAAGTGATAAGCCTGGTGAGAAGCGGTGATGGCTTGGACGGGGTAGTGGCAGTGAGAATAGTGAGCAGTTGGATGAGAGACTAGGAGAATCAGCAGGGGGATCATAACTCCACCTAAAGACGCCCCAGAGTTAGTGGGACATGATTGGAGGAAGAGGCTTTTTGGGGAGCATTTTCTGGATCATGGTTGTGTTTGGGGCAATGTCAGGACTGGAACTTGGATTAGGGTCTGACATAGGGGGCCGGTAAGGGAATCAGAGGGAGAGCCATTGGTCTCTGAGAAGATCGGGGCTGGAGTCCGGGTGTGGGGAGCATTTTTAGGATGAAGACCAATTTTAGGGTGAGGACTAGTTTGGGGTTGAAGTTGTTGATGGAGACCAGTATACTTTTTTCGCATCTTCACATCATACTCTTGGACCGGGGTTGGTTGTAACCAACCTGTCCCACTGAGCTCACCCATGGTGATTGGAGGAGCATGGAGGCTCTAGGGACGTACCTTCCTTGGGCGTCATGGGGGTGGGCAGCCCCACCTGGGTGAAGCCTGCTGGCATTCCCAAACTGGGACATAGAGTCAGGGAAGAGGGGAGAAGTGCCCTCGGTGTTTGACTCCAGTCCTTTTTCCCCAGATGGCCCACTGTGTGACCTTGGTTCAGCTGTCCATTTCCTGTGACCACCTCATTGACAAGGACATCGGCTCCAAGTCTGACCCACTCTGCGTCCTTTTACAGGATGTGGGAGGGGGCACCTGGGCTGAGGTGAGAAGGACCAGGGGGTTAGGGTTGTGGAGGGAGTCTAGGACTGTTTTCGGGGTGGAGGGTGTGTGGTGTGATGCTTATTGGCCTCTGCCTACAGCTTGGCCGGACTGAGCGAGTACGAAACTGCTCGAGCCCCGAGTTCTCCAAGACTCTGCAGCTTGAGTATCACTTTGAGACAATCCAGAAGCTCCGATTTGGCCTCTATGACATAGACAACAAGACCCCTGATCTGAGGGATGATGACTTCCTAGGAGGGGCTGAGTGTTCCCTAGGACAGGTACGTAGGGCCAGGGATTAGAATCGTTTAGACACAGGTTTAGTAAGAACCCTGTCAGACAACCTGCCTGCCCGGAACTTGGAGGGGGTGGTCAGGCAAGACCCAATCCTGCCTGAGATCCTCACACATGTACCTGCCCCCTGCCCCTGCTCTGCCCAGATTGTGTCCAGCCAGACACTAACCCTACCCTTGATGCTGAAGCCTGGAAAACCTGCTGGGCGGGGGACCATCACAGTAAGGAGGAAGTCCGTGAGGGCGGCTGGGGGGCTCCACATCGAGGAAGAGTTCATGCGGTGACCCAGTCTCCTGCCTCCCTTACCTAGGTCTCGTCTCAGGAGCTGAAGGATAGTCGTGTAGTGACCATGGAGGTGGAGGCCAGAAACCTAGATAAGAAGGTGTGTGGAGAAGGAGACCCTGGGTTTCAAGAATAAAGGGGACTGGAATGGTGTGTTGGGGGGCAGGCGTGGGGACGGGTCTGGCACAATGGTTTCTTCCTAGTCTGATAATAGGTCTCTGTGGTATTGACAGGATTTCCTGGGGAAATCGGATCCATTCTTGGAGTTCTTCCGCCAGGGTGATGGGAAATGGCACCTGGCATACAGATCTGAGGTGTGAGACCCCCTGGGATTGGGGATGGGGGGCGGTGGGAGAGAGTCTCCTGGGATTTGTGGCTACCAAGGTTTGGAACACCGCGAAAGAGACTACATATGGGTAGGAAAAGGATGGCAGCTCCCCACCCATCAGGCCAGAGCTCACCGGAGATCTTGTCCTCCACCTTCAGGTAATTAAGAACAACCTGAACCCTACGTGGAAGCGCTTCTCTGTTCCCTTCCAGCACTTCTGTGGGGGAGATCCCAGCACACCCATCCAGGTGAGGAGCACGCCTCCTGAGTGGGCTGAACGGGGCTGAGAGCTTGGGGAGGGATTTATTCTCACCTGCCGCCTGCCTCCTGGTCTTGGTAGACACACAGCTTGCCTCGCAGGTGCGGTGCTCAGACTATGACAGCGATGGTTCACATGACCTCATCGGTACCTTCCACACCAGCTTGGCCCAGCTGCAAGCAGCCCCGGTGAGTGCTGGCCCTGCTCAGCGTGCTGAGGTGGCCTAGAGGGCTGCAGCCCAGGGAGCGGAGGAGGGTCGGGCAGCTCCACTCCAGTCCTGGCGGAGGCTCCGGGGGTTTCCTACCCTAATTGTTCTTTCCTCACCAGGCTGAGTTTGAATGCATCCACCCTGAGAAACAGCAGAAAAAGAAAAGCTACAAAAACTCTGGAACTATCCGTGTCAAGATTTGCCAGGTGAGACAACAGCCCGTGTGACCCAGGCTCTGACCCCTGAGCTCCATGGCCGCAAGCCCTTCACCACCCATGACCCTGGTTTCTTTCATCTGCAGGTGGAAACAGAGTATTCGTTCCTGGACTATGTGATGGGAGGCTGTCAGATCAACTTTACTGTAAGTTGCTTTACCAGCGCAAGAGAACAGATCTGGGGCTCACGGAGGCTTTCAGCTCCCCTCCTCCTATCCTAGGTGGGCGTGGACTTCACAGGCTCCAATGGAGACCCGTCCTCACCCGATTCCCTGCACTACCTGAGCCCAGCCGGAGTGAACGAGTACCTGACGGCGCTGTGGGCTGTGGGCAGCGTGGTTCAGGACTACGACTCGTGAGTAACTTCTCTTGCCCACGCCACTCCCTGCAGGTGCTTCAGCCCCTGGGCTCCCAGTTCCCTCACGGCTCTTCCTTAACTCACTGTCCTCCCACAGGGACAAGCTGTTCCCAGCATTTGGATTTGGGGCCGAGGTGCCCCCTGACTGGCAGGTGAGCACTCTCTTCCCCTCCTGTACTCGTGTTTGCAGTTCCAGCGTTCTGATTTGGGGGAAGCAGTGAACTTGCTGCCTGGCTCCCAGCTTTATGGATGTGTCCCCTGCGGGCATGTGTACACGTGCTCAGGACTGAGTAGCTCCTATACAATGCTTGGTATATACCATATACCATGCTGCCCTTTTTCTTCGTACAAACGTGGTCATGGGGAAGGAACCTCATTTTCATTCTTGCCCTCAGGTCTCCCATGAATTTCCCTTGAACTTCAACCCCAGTAACCCCTACTGTGCAGGTAAGTCCTCCATCTTCAATCGTAAGGCAGAATCTGTCCAGACCTAGAGGACTAAGCCTGTGCTAGCGAGGGAGAATGGAGGTGGGGGAGCAGACACCTGATTCCATTGCCCAGAAGACTGGATTTTAGAGCTAGGACTCCAGAGTCAAATCTTCATCCTGCCACTTAACTCACCATATGACTTGTGACTTGCTTAGCTTCTGTGTGCTTGTAGGTTACAATATTGTAGGATATGGAATTTTTAAGGAGAGGATGTATGCACTACTTGGTGCATACTAAATGCTCCCTAAAAAATGGTAGCTATTATCATTATCTCTGCCTAGAAGCTCACAGCTACTTATTTAGGCATCAGCTCTTTTTAGGGTGCTTTTTGCCCCAAACTCTTTCGTCTAGAGAAGGCCAAACCTCATGGCTCCCTAGCTACCCCAACATGGGCAACAAGCTATAGTGGAAAACTTGACCTGAACTGAGTTTTTATTTTAACCTGAGTTCAGACTTAGAGAAAAGTTGCAAGAATTGATCTAGGGGATCATGTCATTGCTGCTCAGGAGTCAGGGCCCCGGGGAAAGGGGCTATTTACCTTCACCCAGCTTCTCCTAACATGAACATTTTACCATGTTTGATTTATTATTCTCACTCAAGTTCTCTCTACTCCCCACCACACATATACTTTTTTTTTCTCTGAAATGTTGAGAATTATAGTGAATAAGCCCTGCCCCAAGTTTGCCTCTGTGGCCCCACCAACTTTGCACCCATCTTCATTCATGTGGCCTTTTATCCCTAAATACTTCAGTGTTTCCTAAAATCAATGACATTCTCTTACATAATCACATTACAATCCTCAAAGTTAGGAAATTAACATTAATACAATACTATTATCCAGTGTATAGAATTTATTCAAATTTTGCCATTTGTCCTGACTCATACAGCAAAAGGGCAAAAGGAAATCTTGGCTCACATGTTGCATCCAGTTGTCTTATGTTCCAGAGTTCTTCGTGTCTTTCATTATATTGACATTGTTTAAGATTACAGGCCTGATAATTTGTAGGAGGTCCCTCAGTTTGGGTTTACCTAATATTTCCTCCTGATTAGATTGAGATTGTGCGGTTTTGGCAGGAATACTGTGATGCTCTTCTCAGTGTACCGTGTCAGGAGGTGCACGTGATGTTGATTTATCCTATTACCAGTCTTATTAACTCTGAACGCTTGGTTAAGGTAGTCTGTCAGGTTTCTCCACTATGCAAGTACAGGTTTTCTCTTTGTAATTAGTGTCTTTAGGGAAGATACTTTGAGGCTATATCAATGTGTAAGTACTCATTATTTTTTACCCTCTAATTTTAGCATCCATCCATGATCCTTGCCTGAATCAATTATCTCTATGATTGTCAAATGATTTTGTAATTCCTTCTGCATTTATTAAGGAAGAATTTTCCCTTCTCTCCCATTATTTAATATTTCTGTGGATTCTTATTAATTGATTGTAGCTCATTATCTTACTGAGTGGATTATAATCTGATACTCAACTGTCCTAGATTTTTCAGGGTGTCCCCCTAATCTGGGTTTTAATTCAAGCTGTGATTTAGGGCAAGTGTTTTTGGCTTTAATTTCCTCATCTGTATGATAAGTTTAAGCACCTTGGGTTATAGGGACGATTGAATGAAATGCACCCAGGTCCCCAAATCTCCTTGGCCAGGATGGGGTGATGTCAGGAGTGGCTGAATCCTGAGAGGCCCCGTGTTTTACAGTGGTTTTGTCCTTCTTCTCTAGGCATCCAGGGAATTGTGGATGCCTACCGCCAGGCCCTGCCCCAAGTTCGCCTGTACGGCCCCACCAATTTTGCACCCATCATCAACCATGTGGCCAGGTTTGCAGCCCAGGCTGCACATCAGAGGACTGCCTCGGTGAGGTCATGGGACGTAGTGGTGGTGGGGGGTGGTCTCGGTCAGGGGCTCCCTTGAGGGTTATCTACCAAGGGACTTGTTAGTGTGGGAATGTGTGGCTGGGCTGTGTAGAGGGTCTGCCTCAGTACACGAATGGGTTCGCCCCCAGCAATACTTCGTGCTGTTGCTGCTGACCGACGGTGCTGTGACAGATGTGGAGGCCACACGTGAGGCTGTGGTTCGTGCCTCCCACCTGCCCATGTCACTGATCATCGTGGGTGTGGGCGGTGCTGACTTCGATGCCATGGAGCAGCTGGACGCTGATGGTGGACCCCTGTGTACACGCTCCGGGGAGGGAGCTGCCCGTGACATAGTGCAGTTTGTGCCCTACCGCCGCTTCCAGAATGTGAGTGGGGGCACGCGTGGGGGCGTTTACTCTTCCACCTCTCCTGATGTGGGTGGGGATACTCACCCTTTCATCTAAGTCTGGGGCAGGGTTGGGTGTTGGGTTTTACATCGCTTCTTGGGTATAAAATATAGGCCTCGGCTGGCTGGTGTGCCCCCACTGACCTTGACCCTGTTCTCCTGGCAGGCTCCTCGGGAGGTATTGGCACAGACGGTGCTCGCAGAAATACCCATGCAACTGGTCTCCTACTTCAAGGCCCAAGGTTGGGCCCCATTGAAACCGCTTCCAGTCCCAGCCAAGGGCCCTGCACAGGGTCCGCAGGCCTAGATTCCCCTGGAAGGTCCTCTGCCCTGTGTCCCCAAGGTCTGCACGCACAGCGCCCACCCCTGCACACACACCCCAGTGCTCGCACTTTATATTTTATACTTTTTGCTGGCATTTTATATTTTATACTTTTATACTTGCTCCTGCTGTTGCTGCTCTTGATCCCACCTGCTTGCCCCTGGAGCCCCTCATTCAATAAAGACCAGTGATGACCACTGCTTTGCCACCCAGCACTCTGTGTGTTTTGGGGTGGGAATCTGTTAGACATGTTTACTTCGCTCTGAGCCTATGTGTTAACCTTAGGGGTTGCTGAGTGAAAGATACTCCTGCAGAATAGCTGCACTCAAAGATATTGGGTATTCCTGGCCATATATCTGGAAACACAGACTCTTATTTTTCGAAAATACAAAGATTGAATGTAAGTCAGACACCCAGCCTGCCCTGAGCTGAGCTGGGAACTCAGGACAAGGTAGAAAGTGCTAGGGGAAGGATGAATTTTAAGATATAGCAAGGGCTATGCTAGACTTCCTGGGGAGGGAGCAGTGGTAGTTCTAGTCTTAAAAATAGGCAACAAGCTTGAATTGTTTAACAGCTTTTTTTTTTTTTACTAGAAAATTAATATGTACATCCATTGTAAAACAAAATACTGGAAAAATATCACCTAAACTCCCATGTCCCAATAAAACATTTGGTGCATATTTTTTAGTCCTTTATCCGTAGTATTTATAGTTTATACGTGTTTTTTATTTTATAAAAATGGGCTCATGTTATACATACTATTTTAGCATGCTTTAAAATAGATAATGGAACAGGTGATGGCCCGTCTTTCCTAAGTCTGGCAAAAATTATTTTTCTAAATAGGATATTATACATACTGTTTGTATCTTGTTTTTAAATATATTAAATATATATATATATATATTTTGGGTGTCATTAGAACGTAATTGCTGATCTCATTCTTTTTAATATCTATATATTATTCTGTGTATGAGTGTACCGTACCTTATTTAGCCAATCCCTTACTTACTGAGGTACGGGTCCCTTCCAGTTTTGTTCTGTTCAAACAGTGCTGTAATGAATATCCTTGCACATTTATCTGTGCATTTACAGGAATGTTTCTGAAGGATTAGTTCCTTGAAATACTAGATCGAAGGGTATAAATACTTAAAATTTTAATAGATATTGTGACTTGCCCTCCATAACAGTTTTTTACCCCTTTTGTTAATCTGACTGGCAATAAAAGAAAAAAAGAAAATCTCATTTTTAGTTTGAATTTATTTAATTATGAAAGATAGTTATCATTTCATATATTTGTGAATTTTATTTCTTAAGAATAGCCTATTTGTAAGTTTTTATTTTTATAACGTTTATTCTGTTCCTCCCAGGGCATTGTCTTTTCATGTACAGTATCTTTTGGTCTATCTCTTTTCATATAAAAGTTTTAATTTTTTATGTATACCAGTCTAGCTTGCTTTAAAAAAAATTATCCAGGGCCGGCCCAGTGTCTCAGGCGGTTGAAGCTCCATGCTCCTAACGCCGGAGGCTGCCAGTTCGATTCCCACATGGGCCAGTGAGCTCTCAACCACAAGGTTGCAGGTTCGATCCCTTGACTCCCGCAAGGGATAGTGGGCGGCACTCCCTGCAACTAACAATGGCAACTGGAACTGGAGCTGAGCTGAGCCCTGCATAACTAAGATTGAAAGGACAACAACTTGACTTGGAAATAAGGCCTGGAAGCACACACTGTTCTCCAATAAAGTCCTTGTTCCCCTTCCCCAATAAAATCTTAAAAAAATAAATTATCCATATATCATTAATTACTTTCCATGACATTAAACATTCCCTTATACTACCATTTCTATTGTCTGAATATTATTTTTGGACCATGATTTACCTTCTTAGATACTATTTCCAGTTTTTTCTTTATAAAAACTGTGATGAATATTCTTAAAAGTATTATCTTTGATTACGTCTGTATCCTTTGGATCCAGTCTTAGAAATGGAATTGCTGTGACTTTTAAAAAGAGTATAAAATTTTTTAAGGCTTTTGGTTTTTATTGTGAAACGGCCCTTCAGAAAAGTTGTATTTTCATATTACTAACTTCAAGCTTTGAGACCACTCGAGAATCTTTTTCCTTTGTCTTCAAATTACAAAAGTAATATCACCCCAATGTAAACAGATGGAAACGTGTTCCATCCCCACACACACTCAGCATTCCACTTCCTAGTGTGTATGTTATTCCAAAACATGAACACACTGGGAAGGATCTTAACAGCCAAGATGTTGTATGTTTCTTTGTTCATGCTGGTCCCCTTTTTCTACTCTCTGCTAGAGTTCTACCCCAGGTAGAACTACTTCATTTTTTGATGACTGTCTCTTCCATCTGTTTTCCTCCATTTCTACTTTTGAGTGAAGAATTCTTGAACCAGCAAATGGTCTTGTTTCCTAGAGCAT
The DNA here is from genome assembly GCF_964194185.1 of Rhinolophus hipposideros. NCBI lineage: Eukaryota > Metazoa > Chordata > Mammalia > Chiroptera > Rhinolophidae > Rhinolophus > Rhinolophus hipposideros. Next base: position 19,760,080 of record NC_138068.1, read on the forward strand.
CCTCTGTCCTACCGTATTAGGCTCTTTGAGGGCATGATGAAAACTAGAACCATCTGTACCATGCCTCATATAGAGTTGGGCACTCAGGTCTCAGTAAAAGCCACCTGAGTAGGGGCTCCATCAACTGACCCAGATGCTTCCTAGAGGTTCTCAAAGTCTCCTTAGTTTTTAAGGGTTTACCTGAGGGAAAGTGGTAGTTCCCCCTCCACCTGCACCTGCAGGAGTCAAGGGACTTTCCCAGAGGTTGGGGGTAGGAATTGAGGGGCACAAGTATGGATTCAGGCTGACTGCAGATAAGGGTGGCCTGTGGAGGAAGGTGGGTGTGGGTCCTGCTGTGACACTATTTCCTAACTGTGTCACTTGGAGCAAATTTCCTGATCTGAGTGGTTTCGTCCCCTCTGGTTGTGAGAATTAGTTAAGGAATGTGTATAATGTCCAGAGCACATGGAACGACTCTAATGAGTTGCTACTATACTGATCTGGACTTTTCTAAGAAAAGAGCATACATTGGGAGGTAGACTCCCCCCATCATACATACCAAAGACGACCAGAGCCCCCCAACAGACACCTCTCCAGCAATGATCCAGCTTCTTCCAGCACAGACCACTCTACTCCAACAATCAGCATTTTAATGGAGTCCCCCTGTGGCACTGTCCCCTGCCCCCTCTGAGGTTCGCATGCCATGGGCTCGGACTCGATACAAGCACGTGAAACGGGGATGGCCCCAGTTGCTTAGAATCTGGATCTTCACCTTGGGAAAGGCACTTGGGGGGTCATTCTGGGGAGACAAATGGATCATGCCAAGGTCTGCTCTCCCAAGGGCTGCCTTCCTTCCCAATCTTCCCTCATTGTCCCACACCCTTAGCACTCTCACCCCTAGAGACAAACACACCTGTAGGTGGAAAGTCTGAATCTCAGATTTCTCCACATCAAAGGTGAATTTCCCCAAGAAAACTTCAGTCTTATCATCAACCTGGAGGCCCTGGTAGGTGAAGAGTGAATGGAGGGACAGTGAGGCACAGGTGAAGGAGGAAGAAAGCTTTGTTGAGGACCCACTATATGTTCAATAGCTATATGCATGCTCTCTCATTTATTTTTTGGTGTTAGAATAGTGTGGAATGTGGGCTAGAAGAAACCAGGCTGTGAATTTTAGTCTAGCCAATTGTTAGTTATGTGACATTGGGCAAGTAAGGTCCCCTTTCTGAGCATTACTTTCCTCATCTGTGAAGGGGAGATAATAAGTATGTCATAGGTTGTGTGGATGCAAGGAGATAAAAAACCATATGCTCAATAAGCCATAAGTAATATTTGGATATGGTTATAATTATGAGATCTGACAATTAAGTTCGCGAACTTGCCACCGTGCACTTCCATTGGCAGCACTGTACAGACAGTTTGTTAAGGTTTCATAACCTTTGTATATCAGTGTCTCGTAGTTGTGTTTGTGTCGAAATGTGGCGGTGTCTTGCTGAGTGGAGTTCATTATTGTTGTTGCCTGTTTTTGTGTGCCATTGCAAGAATGTCTGAGCTTGAATTAGAGCAACAAACAAACATTAAATTTCTTGTTAAACTTGGCAAGAGTGGAAGTGAAATCAGGGACATGTTAGTCCAAGTTTATGGGGATAATGCCATGAAGAAAACGGCAGTGTACAAATAGATTAAACATTTTTCTGAGGGGAGAGAACGTGTCACTGATGAAGAGAGGTCAGGGTGGCCAGTAACAAGCAGAACTGACAAAAACATTGCAAAAATTTGCCGAATTGTGTGTCAAATTCATCAGCTGACTGTGAAAGGATAGCAGACCAAGTAAACATCGATAAACAGGAAAATCTTAACTAAAAATCCTGGCATGAAAAAGGTGTGTGCAGAAATGGTTCCAAAGGAGCTCACTGACAAAAGCAAAGGAGAGTCGAAGTTTGCCAAGACCTTTTGAATAGGTAAGACGATGTTTTGGGCCATGTTATCACTGGTGATGAAATGTGGGTGTACCAATAAGACGCTGAAACAAAGCATCAAAGTGCACAATGGAAGTCAGCCAATTCTCCATGACCAAAAATGTTCTGTCAGTCCAAACATAGAGTCAAAATGATGTTGCTAACCTTTTTTGATATCAGAGGGATTATTCGTTATGAATTTGTACCAACTGGACAGACAGTTAACCAAGTTTACTATTTGGAAGTGCTGAAAAGGCTGAGTGAAAAATTTAGACGACCTGAACTTTTCGCCAACAATTCATGGCTCTTGCATCACAATGCACCAGCTCACACGGCACCGTCTGTGAGGGTTTTTAGCCGGTAAACAACTATTGGAACACCCTACTCACCTGCTCTGGCCCCCAGTGAATTCTTTACCCGAAGAGAAAGGAAATATTGAAAGGAAGACATTTTGATGACATATTCAGAACATCAAGGGTAATATGAGGACAGCTCTGATGGCCATTCCAGAAAGAATTCCAAAATTGCTTTGAAGGGTGGACTAGGCGCTGGCATCAGTGCATAGCTTTCCAAGGGGAGTACTTCGAAGGTGACCATAGTGATATTCAGCAATGAGGTATGTAGCACTTTTTCTAGGATGAGTTCCCGAACTTAATTGTCAGACCTCATATAACCTACAGCAGCATTGAGGCAAATGGTAGTATCTCCATTTTATAGATAAGCAAGTGAAGACTCAGATGGTAGCATCAGTTTTCATGACTGCCTGGTGCTTTCTAGGCAAAATCTCCCACCTCCTAGGCCTCCGTCCCACTCACATAGACTGCGAAATCGCGGGGGGCACTGTTGGCTCCCCCAGTGTGTGCCACACTGGCTGGTGGATGCTGCAGGGTGATGTCGCTCAGCTGCACACGACCCGGCAGCCGAATCACCACCTGGCCCTGGTCGCCTTCAAAAGCCCAGCAATTCCCAGGGAACACATCTGGCTGCAGGGGGAAAGTTGGACCATCAGAACCCATGAACCGACAGAGACTAGCCCTTCCCCGCCTTGTGCATTGATTCAGGTAGGCCCCGCCCTCGGCTGGACCTCATCACCGCCACACTCAGTCCTTCACCCCAGCCAGAGTCCCTACCCAGCCAGATCCTACCTGGGGCCCCAATCCCTAGCCCTGCCAGCTTTCCCCTTCAGCTCAATGCTGTCCTAGGCCTCGCCCAGCGCTTCACCAGCCAAGCCAGACCCCGTCTCCAAACGGACTCATTCTCCACCCAGCAGGGACCGCCTAGCGCCACATCCTCAGCTCAGCCAGGTCCTACTTCCAAGGAGCTGTTGGGTCCTTTCCCCAGCGTCCCTCCCCTGGTCCCATTCTGGGATCCAGGTTCCAGGCCCACCTCCAGGATAACCGTGGGCGGCCGCGCATAGTTCCAGAAGCTGAAGCGATTCCAGAAGTAGGCAGTGTTTGCATCCTGGTAGTCGTGGGATGTCTTCTCTAGGTCGATGGAGGCTCCTGGAGCAGGGAGAAGCAACCACTCAGGGGGCTCTCAGGCCTGACTGCCAGCTGGAGCAGGGTCTGTCTGAGGTCGGACTCCTTGGGCTGGTCACGTGCATAGGTCTATATCCGTGTCAATGTCTCCTCAGTCTCTTTCCCTTCTCTGAGTCTGTCTCTCAGTGTCTCTGGGTCTTACCTACAGAGCTCAGCGCATAATCAGGTTTCCGCACAAAGTCCTCATTCAACCTCTGGAATACAAGCTTGGCCACTCTCTGAAAAGAGGGAGGGTGGGACTTGCTGGCCGGATTTCTACGGGGGTAGAGTTCTCTGGAACTAGGTTATCTGGGATGGACTTTGTGGGTCCCGAGAGACATCCCGAAGTTGGAGCTTTGGGGCAGGGCTTTCAGGCTCAGGACCCAGGGAGCAGGGCTCTGCAAAGGGTTTCCAAGCTGGGCCAGGACTGCAGCAGGCAGGGCTCCTGGACACCCCTGGGGAACGGATGTGAGAGCAGGAGGCCCCTGCAGGGCTCACCTCGCTGTTGGCTATGCGAACGCTGGACACCTCCCTGTGCAGTTTGTTCAGCTCAGCCTGGAGCTGCTGCAGCTGCTGCCCCTGGGAGCGCACACGCTCGTGGTACTCGCTGCAGGCAGGAGGTTGGCACGGTGTGGTTGGCCCCCTGTCCCTGGGACATTTCCCGTAAGGCCCCCCACAGAAACACCTTTGAGCCCAATTCCCCACCCCATCTTTCACCTTAGAGTCAGCATCTCCTTAGGTTCCTATTGGAGGGAGGGAGGTACAAGATATAAAGATTGCTCATCACCCACCCAGCCCCTTGCCTACTTCAGTCTGGAAGCAGCCAGACTCAAAGGGCTTTCTTTTTGAGGACTGCCCCACCTTCCCTGACCTTCCAGGACCCCTCAGAGACCCTTGAGCACCTCTGGACACAGTCTCTCAGAAATTCCCTGTTTAGGTCCAGCCCTTCCAGCAGCCCAGGGGATCCCCCACAATCTCTAGGCTCATAGGCTTCCTGCCACCCACCCACCCAGGACACAGTCTCCCTTACTTACATTCTCCAAAGGAGGAACCAGACACAGGAGGCCCCAAAAGAGTGCTGGAGAAAGAGGAAGGTGGTTTCAGGGGAAGGGAAGGGAGAGAGTTTCCCTGGCATAAAGGGACATTGAGGGAGAAGAGGCTTGAGGGTCTTGAGTCTGGACCGGGATTACTGGGCTCTGAAGGGGACAGTGGGGAGCCTGAAGGGCAGAGTGGGCTGAGGGATACAGGGAAAATATACCCAGTTTGGCTCCAAAGCCTCCAGGGCTGTGGCCCCAGGGTATTCACCACGTCCTTCCTTACCTGTCAGGAAGAGACTCAGCAGTGAAACAGCCGTGAGCAGGAAGCGGATGGAACAGACCTCCCTGAAGAACCGGAGGATAGCTGAGGCCCCAGGACCCTAGGGAACCCCGCAGCCCCCACCCCAGGCTCCTAGACCCAGCTCCTGTGAACACGACTTAACCAGGGCTGAATCGGCTCAGCTGGGTACTGCCCTGCTCCCCACCTCCTCCAAAGAGCAGCCCCTGGGCTCCCCCTTTCCTGCCTCTGACCTGTATACAATGACAAGCACGTCTCCTAGCCGGGATAACAACGCGCTCAACACTTGAAAAAGTAGGCCTGAAGAGAAGAGAGGGAGCTCAGAGACGGGCCTACGACTTAGAAAGGGGGAGATGCAGAGGGGTGGGCTAGGAGAATTAGACGGGGGCAAGGAGCATGAGTTGAGGCTCAGAGACGGTGGCTCGGGCTCAGGGAAGGGGCTGGAGACGCAAGCATGGGCCGGGGGTTGAGAACGGAGAACAGTCTCAGAGATGAGAACTGGAATTCGGGGAGGGAAGCCGGAGGGTCAGAGGGGATCTGGGCTGGCCTGGCCATACTTAGGAAGCTCTTGGACACTCGCAGGGGAGGCATCTCCTGCCTCAGGTCCAGGGCCGAGAGAAGGTCGAACGGCTCCTCAGAGACAACGGGAGAGCCAGCCGGTTCTGCAGGAGCCCAAGGGCTCCATTGGGGCCTTGCGTAACGCAAGCCCACTCTTTCCCCGGGGCCCGGCCTCAGGTTCCGCAGCCCGGAAGCGGGGCAGCCTCTCACAGGCTTTGATCCCGCGGCATCCTAAACCTGGTCGCTCAGCACTCTGAGGCCCCGCCCCTCAGGGATGCTCGCTCAAGATTAGTCCCACCTCCAAACGGAGGCTCCGCCCCCAGCCTAAGGTCTCGGTGCGGCCCCAAGTCCCAGGTAGCCACTCATGCTAAGATCGAGGCCGCGCCTCCTCAGTGGTGCTCAATAGTAGGATTTTTCCCTCCCCAGGATTGTCCATCACACAGAGGCCCCGCCCCTAAGAGGATCTTATTTGGTGCCGCCCCTGTTCACCCGATAGGGCCCGCCCCTCGGGAGATGCCCATGTGTAGCTCCATCCCGGTTCCGTGCCCCGCCCCGCCCTTATGCCCCGCCCCCTCCCTCGGCTTACCCGGGTTCGACCCCGCCCGCACCCGAGGCCCCGCCCCTCACGGTTGCCGCTCCACAGGCGGTCCGCCCATTGTGGCTCCGAGGCGCCGGCTTCTGCCGAGAGCTTCCAGCCCGTGCGGTTCCTCCGGGCACTCCTGAGCTCAAGGCGGGCTCACCGCAGCTCGAGCCCTGGGCTCTTCCGCCCTCGGGCTCCCCGGGCCCCGGCCCAGCTGACCGGTGGCCGCTACTGTCCCCCGATGTGACGCTCCCTGAGCTGTTGCTGTTGCCGCTGTAGAAGTTGGGCGTGTGCTTGTGTGGGGACGCGACTGAGGCTGGGCGGGGACTCCGCCGCATCCTGAGTCCCGGCGGGCCACTCTCGGACGCCAAAGTCGCCGCCGCAGCCGCCAAGGCCCTCGGCCCTCCCTCAGCCGATGCGCGCCGCCGCGACCACACAAAGCCTGCGTGCAGCCGGCGGGCCCCGCGGCCGGACCCAGCCCTCTCCCCCGTTTCTGGGCCCGGCTGCAGACGTCATAGAGGAGACCACGGTCTCCGCGGAACGCCCTGACCGGGTGTCACAGAGCTGTCGTGACATCATTGGGAGGCGTGGAGGTCTCTCTTACTCTTTCTCAGGTTAAAGCAAGCAATGACATCACAGCACTTCCCAGAACACCCTATCTAAAACTGCACTCGGCTTAAAAGAATTTCCATCCCCCTCCTGCTTTGTTTTTCTCCTCCGCACTTATCACTAACATGCTTTACGTTTTATTTATTTCTTCATTGCCTGTCACTCCCACCAGCACGTAAACTTTATGAAGACAGGGATTTTTGTTTTGTTCACTGCTGTATCCTTCCGCAGCTAGACAGGCTTAGCATGTAATAGATTCTTAAATATTTGTGAATGAATGAATGTTAAGAAGGGGCAGGGGATCACCCAGGGCACTTCTAAATAAACATTTAGTCTCTTTTGCTCTGCAAACCCTTCAGGCCCCTCTTCTCATCCCAGTCATCAAGCCGGAGAACTCTGACCTCGGGATGTGTGGGGCCCCTCTCTCAGACCCATATTCACCAAGAGTCTGTGGGCTGAGAATTTAGTACTCACCAATCACCACCCACACTCACACCAACCATGTGAGACACTGAGAACAGAATGAAGAATCACAGATGGTCACAGCCAAGAGACCAGAGGTCCACAGACTCCCAACTGATAGAAATCAGGCATACCTTGAGATTCTAGTCCAGCATTTCTGGAGCGGGTGCAGGGTGTGCATTTTTGACAACCATCAGTGTGATCCTGATTAAGGACCACACTTTGAAAGGCAATGCAGAACATTCTGTGCACATTGCACAGCTAGGCAAACAGGTGCACAGAGGGGAAAGGACGATTCTAAAACCATACAGTGTGTGATAGAGATTAGAATTCCAAAATCCTGCCCTTGAGATCAGTACTCTTTCTGCCACATCACATCTTCTTTGGAATGTTAGGAAGTGGAAGTGGCAGTTCTTAGAGGTATTGAGGCCCAGAGAGAACCTTCCAGGCTGTGTTCCAGCCCAGAGAGGAGGTGCCAGCGTTAGGTTCCAGGTGGGTGGCATCAATACTTTGCTTGATTAGATGCCACAGAGCTCAGGGTAGGAAGAGAGGGAAAGGCCAAGGCACTGCAAGCTAAGAATTCTGGTTCCCCCTCTGCCTTCCTTTGTCCCTGTCTATCAACATCTGGGGGCCTTGAGGTCTAACCTGGACCTTGCTTAGAAACAGAACAACCCATGCCTCTTGTCTGATGTTGTATAGACCCCCCAAAACACAGTTGAGTGCGAAATACCTGGGTTTTGTAACCCCGGTATTGACATGGAGAAGCTGAATCACCATGTGATTTAGAAGAAGGCACCATGTCTGGCTCAAGGCCACACAGCAAGGCCCAGCTCTTCTGATGGTCTAATCTTATCTGCTGCTGCCCGATACGTTTCTTGCACGCAGGCCAAATTTCACAAATCAGTTTCCAGAACACGCCCTGCATTCTTCCCCAGTCCCTGGATATCTATCTCTGCTCAGCGCCTTTCCTCAAAGCCCATTTTAAACACTCCCTCCTCAGGGAAGCCCCTCTAGCGTCCCTCCTCTGAGCAACCCAGCCTGACCCTTTCCTGTTCTGATGGGGACTGCAATCCTTCCAGGCTTCATTTGATGTTGTAGTCCATGAACCTACCGGAAGACAGAGAACATTTCTGATTCATATCTGTGGCTGCACTCCCTTCCTCCCAGAGAGCTTAGCACAAGGCCTGCACATAGGAAGTGTCATTAAATAGAATGATGAAGTGGATGGTCGTGAAATACACTCAACGTAGTTACTGTCACCCATGGGTTCAGACTGCGAGATATGTTCATTCCTTCATACATTCAGTAAAAGCACATCTGTTTAAGGGTAATTAACCTAAGCTAGGAGTTTTATGTCAAGAAAAATGCACAGGTGCTCAGTATTTTACAGAGAATTTCAAGGGTTTGCTGACTCCTTGGAGCCCAGCGATAGTCCCATTAGTAAACCCCAAGTTAAGGACCTCTGGATTCTGGTTAAGAAGTGTTTTGAACACCTGTTATGTACGAACTAGGGACAAACATTCAGTCACTCGCTAATTCAATAAATGTGTCGAATGCTTATACCACTAATGCTGGGAATTCATTTATTAACCCATCCATTTATTCAGCCAGTGTTTTGAGGGTCTACAGTGTAGCCACACCCTGAGCTGGGCATGAAGACAGAGAGATGAATAAGGAACAACATGAGGCCCCATAAGCTAGCTGGACCAGACTAGGGTGCTGTCCTCTCCCTTCGCCTCCATCCCCACACTGTCCCAATCTCCCCCCCACCCCCACCAGGATGCAGGACGGAGGCTGAAGCTGGTGCAGGCAAGGGGGACTGAGCTGACCACAGGGATCTTACCCCACCTCTCAGTCCTTGGGCTTCTTTCCCTCCTATGACCCCCACCAGACCTGCTCTCTGTGTGTTTGACTAAAGGGCAAGGATTGCTGAACCTGCTGGGTGAGTCCAGTGAGTCAGAGGCGATTCAGGTGTTCAGAAAGGTGGTCAGGAGGGCAGGCGGGCAGAAGCAGAGTCAGTGGCCCTGGGACAATGGCTCTGACTGTGCGTGTACGGCGACTAACAGGGCTGCCAGGCACCCATGACCGACAAGTGAGGCTCAGCTTTCGAGGTGAGGCTTTAAGGATTTTTGGAATTGAGGGGGGGGTCCAGTTTATCCATTCGCAAGCCCTCAACCCCATCCCTAGGCATCTCTACAGCGTGTCCCCTTTGTCTCCCTGCTCCAGTATCTCCAACTCTCTGCCTCCTCTCCCCATCTTCTACTTTGCTTTAAGAGTGAGTCCAGGAGGACTGGACTCTGGGCTAAGGATTTGGGGGGGTGGGGATATTTTGGGGGAGGGAGTGATAAATGACTAGATTCAATTCTGAGCAGGATTTACCCAGAAAACGAGGAGAATTCATTGTGGTCAAGAAGCAGATATCGGTGAGGTCAGTGGGGTTGGGTCCTGGATGGGGAGAAGCTGATCTGTGCCTCATCTAAGCCCATGCTGGGGATAAGGGGCTTATTCCTGGGATTTGAGAGGTATAGTCTTAGGAGGTGGGGTCAGTCTTAGGCTTGAGAGGTCAGACCCAGTTTGGGACAAGTCAAAATGAAGATAGGGGACTGATTCTTAACTGGTAGTTATCCCAGATCAGCCCTAGTATGGAGTCAACCCAGTGTTGGGGGGGTTGGTTCCAGGTTTGGAAAATCAGCCACAGAATTAGCTCCAAGTCTGGAGGGTTCGCTCTTGTTTCAGGGTTGGGAAGAGGCTCTGGACTGGGGCTCAGGGTTAGCCCAGCGTTGGGTGTCACAAAGTTCTTCCTGTCCCCAGCTGTTCCGTTGGCCACACTATGGGGCTGCGCTGGCTGGGGAGTGTCTTTCTGTGCAGGTGGTCAACTGCAGCCGTGTGTTCAGCCCCAGGTGAGTAGGCCTGGGGGAGCTAAGGATGCAGGTGGGGCGAGGGGTGGCTTAGGGCATTCCTCTGGGTCATTCTGCTATTCCATGCCACACTTCCAGGTCTCTGGGGACTCTGGTGATATCCCTGCAGCAGCTACAAAGCGCTGGGCATTTGGTGCTGCGGGAGGCCCTAGTGGATGAGAATCTGAGAGCATCTCCAGTGAGTCCCTCCAGCCCCCCACCTGCCACCCCCAAGCCGGAGAGTCCCTCTAAGTAAAGGGTTCTATTTCTCAGAGGAGAAATCCCAGCCCCACATAGGAGTCACAACAAGGCCCCCTGGCCAAGGCACCTATCTATCATTGCAGCCTCTGCTGAAGTCCCACAGAGGCCAAGAACCAGGTTCAGTCCTAAGGGTCAGGGATGTGGCAATGGGGGCAGGTAAGGAGTTCTGTGCTACACCCCGACCCTGTACAAAGCTCAATTCTCATGGGAGACAAAGGTAAACCTGGCTGGATTTTCCTGGTGTTTATGGAGGGTCAGTATAGCCTGGTAGAAACGGACTTGGGTTCAAACCTCAGATCCACCATTTCCCAGATGAGAACTTGGACAAGTTATTTAGTCTCTCTATCTAGGCTGTTTCCTCATTTGCATTGTGTGGAGTCATACAAAATGAGCTTTCCATTCAGTCTGTCATAACTTGTTGAGCTCTCATTATAAGCCAAGTGCTGTGTTGATCAATGAGGATGGAGTGGTGAGCAAAGCCAGATAAGGGTTTGCCCTCTTAGAGCTCCATATCTAAAGAGAGACGCAAACATTAAACAAATATTTATACAAATAAATGTAAAATTGCCACTGATGAGTCTTACAAAAGAGTTGGTAGGGGGATGGGAGAGTGTATAACAGAGGAATGTGATCTATTTGGGGGTCAGAAAAGGTTCCCTGAGGAAGTAGTGCATGAGTTTGGGATTGAAGAATGATAGGAGTTAGGAGTTAACTAAGTAGAATGTTCCAGGCAGAAGAACCAGCATAGGCAAAAGCACATTGTCCTGAGAGAGCATAACTGGGGTGCAGGACAGAAGCAGAGCCCATAAGAAATGGGGCTGGAAAGGTTGGTAGGGGCCAGACTATGCAGAGCTATGAAGGCCACTGTAATGGATTTCTAAGAGCTATGAGAGAATTTTGGAGTCCTGTTTGGCCTCTTCAAGAAGCAACCCACACATGGTAAGTTCTTAATAGATTGTGGGTAATCAATATCTCTAATGATCAGAGAAGAACCACAAGTCACCATAGATGCAGGGCAGGAGGGTCTCTGTTTATAGGTGGAGTAAAAGGCAGTATCCCTGGGCTTCTCTTAGGCCCAGGGAGTTTGAGTGGCCCATGGGCACACTGCGTACGAGTACCTTGTTTCAGATCCAAGTGGAGCTTGACCTGAAGTACCAGCCCCCAGAGGGTGCAACTGGAGCCTGGGCAGAGGAGGACTTTGGGGCACCTATCCGGGACAGGTAACCACCCCCCAGCCTAAGCAAGGCCTGGTGGTCCCAACCCAGACATGCACTGAAAAGGGAGAAGTGGTACCCAGTTCCACTTGGACCCATGCTGCCCAACTTGCAACTTTGTAGTCAGGCCTGGCCTTCTCATTCCTTTCATTTTTCTTCCTCCCAGCTCAGAGCTGATCATTCCCAATGTGGGCTTCCAGGAGCTGGAGTAAGTATGTGGGGATGACCTGGGGTTACCAGGTCAGTCTTTAGATTAAGAGCCCGTGATGTGGGGTCAGTCCCAGGGCTTGGAATCAGTCAGTACTGGATCAATGCCAGGGTTAGAAGTCAGTCCTGGAATCAGGGGTCAATTCTGAAAATTGAGGGGTCCCAGGTGAGGGGTCAGTTCTGGGATTAGTGAGGTCAGTCCAAGGGTCAGAGAAGTCAAGGGGTACCCAGAGATGGGTGATGGGTCCCAGACATGTCCTTTGAAGGCCTTTCCTAGCAGGCCTAGGGAGGGCCAGTTGGAACGACGGGCAGTGGCATTGGGCCGCAGGCTAGCTCAAGGCCTAGCTCAGCAGGATGATGAGGATAACGAGCTGGAGCTGGAGCTGGAGATGGAGGACGAGCCTGATGTGGACCTTTCCGGTGTTGTGTTCAGCCCCCTCAAGAGGTAACTAATACCCACTGTACAGCTACTCCCACACCCCACCAGTGTGTCAACCTCACTCACTCATACACGCAGGCCCTGTGCCCATCCACTCTCACAAGCACATGGTCCCGGGTATGGGTGAGGATTGGATATCCTGGGGTCAAGGGTCATTCACTCCTAGGCATAGACACTGCCATGTTGACACAGTTACACTGGCTCACACATAGTTTTTGGAACCCATGTAGGTGATGAAAACTTGATGAGGGCAAGGAATTTTGTCTCTTTTTTTCACTGCCGTTTCCCAGTGCCTAGAACAGTGCTGGCACATACTAGGTGCTCAATAAATCTTTGTTGAATGAAAGAATTAATGAATAATTTTAGGGCTCCAGGAATAAGTCAAATTCTGGGTGTAGGGTTGAGATGGAGGCAAGACAAAATCAGAAGGACTCAGAATCAAAATATTCAGGGGGAGAGATCTTATCCCCAGCACCAAGCAAGAGTGTGTGTGGTAAGGGGAAAAAATAAAGTGAGAGCTGACCTTAACGCTCTCCGACAGCCGAGCTCGGGGTCTGGTCCGCAGGGATCCCTTCCAGGTATCCAGAGCTCAGGACTTCCAGGTACCGTTCCCCCTCCAGGCCCTAACCCTTGGGAATACCACTTGCCCTCCACCACGTCAGGTTCTGCCCTCCCTACCTTGGCAGGCTTGGCTTCCTTTTCTCCTTCTTCTACACCCTTCAGGTGGGGGTCACAGTTCTGGAGGCCCAGAAGTTGGTGGGAGTCAACATTAACCCCTATGTGGCCGTCCGAGTAGGGGAGCAGCGCCGAGTGACTGCCACGCAGCGCGGGACTAATTGCCCCTTCTACAATGAGGTTCGTGTGACCAAGATGGAGCGAGATCCAGGGTAACAACTGTCCGCGTGGGGGCATGGCCTCAGTGGACAAAGAGGCGCCATGGAGGAGGGGTGAAGCAGAAGGGCATTTTCTGTATATGCGAAACCTTCACGTATAATCTTCTCTCAACCTTCCTTGTTTGCCCACTTCAACCCAGTACTTCTTGTTCGAATTTCATGAGACCCGGCTTCACCTCCAAGATTTACTGCTGGAGATCACGGTGAGTGGGGTTGGGGGAGAGAAGTTTCTGTCAGAGAAGGGAGGATGCCTAAACTCCAGGACCAACTCCACCTTTCCCAGGCTTTCCATTCTCAGACTCTCCCCTTTATGGCCACCCGGATCGGCACCTTCAGGATGGACCTGGGCATTATCTGTGACCAGCCAGGTACCGAACCTGCCCCACACTGAGACTCATCTGCACAGACGAGGGCAACTGACTCTCTGGGCACTGATACCTATGTGGTAACTTGTGAGACGTCGGTCTCTTCCGAAGGCTGAGCTCCACGCACTCCGGCCTCCCCTATGGAGCAGGATATGCACCCCGGCCATCGTCCACCGCTCGGATTGTCGCCCCACGACCGCCCCGTGCATCCCTCGGGTCTCTCCTGACCGCTGGTCTGCCCCTCTGCCCCCAGATGGCCACTTCTACCAGAAATGGGCTCCGCTGCACGACCCCCGGGACACACGCGCCGGGACCAAAGGCTTCATCAAGGTCACTTTGTCTGTGAGGGCGCGCGGAGATCTACCCCCTCCACTGCCACCCCCGAGCCCGGGGCACAGTTCGGACATTGAGAAGTGAGCTGGGGGGAGGTCGGGAGAGGGAGTAGGACCCGGAGTGGGCTCCCGGACGCAAAAGGGGGGAGGGGCCGAGAGCCGGGCTTCTCGGGCCTCAGCGTCTCCCCACCCACCCCAGGCACCTGCTCCTGCCGCGCAGCGTGCCGGCTCGGAGGCCGTGGGCGCGGCTGCGCGTGCGCCTGTACCGCGCCGAGGGGCTTCCCGCGCTGCGCCTCGGGTTGCTGGGCAGTCTGGCCCGCGCCCTGCACGACCAGCGCGTCCTCGTGGACCCCTATGTGCGGGTGTCTTTCCTGGGGCAGCAGGTAAGTCCTTTCCATCGTCACGTGGCGGAGGCTTAGGCCCTGATCCCGCGCTGACCCCCTCTCCGCCTGTCCTCGCCGCCGCGTTCAGGGAGAGACGTCGGTGCGTGGAGAGGCGGTGGCGCCGGAGTGGAACGAGCAACTGAGCTTCGTGGAGCTCTTCCCGCCGCTCACGCGCGGCCTTCGTCTGCAGTTGCGGGACGAGGCGCCCCTGGTCGACGTGGCCCTCGCCACGCACGTGCTGGACCTGAGGCAGATCTCACACCCGGGCCGCGCGGGTGAGCGCGTCTGCTGTGCAGCCTTCGCTTGGGCCCTGTCGGCCCTGGGTCCCGCCCCCGACGGCAAACCCCATCTCGTGACCCAGCTCCGCTTAGAAAATCAGCCCCACCCCACAGGACAAACTGTGCTCCAAGCCGACCCCTCCCTTCGTAGCCTCACCCCCAGACTACAAACCCCACCCTCGGTTTGGCTCCGTTGACAGAATCCTCACTACAGCTGTACATCCAGTAGCCACTCCAGCCCTGTGCTCCCTCCAGATTTACACGTACATCCACAAGCCCACTGCACGTTACCCATTCACCCCAGCCCCTAACAGGATCCCCTGTAGCTCCGCTCCAACCCTGACTCCTCCTCCCAGGCGCTGGCTCCGCCCCTAGCGCCCTGACTCCAACTGTCCGCAGCGCCTTTGGAGCTGAGCTGGTTCCGAAATGCTTCCAGCTCCCCATTCACAGCTGTAAAAAGACTTCCCAGAGCAGCGAAGGCCCACTCGGACACCCCACCTCTCAAACTTGCAGGAAATGAGGGTGTAGTGCATAGACTGACCTAGCACTCACCTGCTCCATGTTCCCCTCCAATACACTGTTCTGGTCCCCACAGCGGGGTTTAACCCCACCTTCGGCCCGGCCTGGGTGTCTCTCTATGGCTCGCCCCCCAGTGGGGGACTCCGGGATGGTCTTCAAAGTCTCAACGAAGGCCCTGGCCAGGGCATTTGGTACCGTGGCCGCCTGCTGGTGGCTGTATCCATGGAGGTGTTGGAAGGGAGAGCTGAACGTGAGCCTCTCCAGGCCTCACAGGAGTCCAGGTTGTCCCGGCTCAAGGGAAAGAAGAAGAAACCCAGGCGGGGCAAGACCCCACCGGGGATTCAGCAGCATCTAGACGCCAGCTCCAGCGCTGATGGGCCTGAGATTCCTAGTGCGATGGACGTGGAGGTGGAGACGTTACTGCCGCTGCCAGAGGTGGGGGCTGGGGTTTAGCAAAGGGGCAGGATTGCTCTCAGCTCTGGAGTGTGTGACGGGCTCCCAGGCATTAAACACACGAGTGAGGGTGTGTGTGTCTCAGTTTAGGGGCCTAGGTGAAAACTGCAGTGCGTGTCCGCATGTGCTCTTGTGCATGTGGGGGGAAGGGGACTGACGAATCGGAGGTGGGCCAGAGAGGACTAACTCCAGCCCAAGTCTAGTGGGTTGGTGCTGCCAGTGACAGAAAGGGAGGAAAGATACCTGCAGTGACTCTTCCAGGCTTCGGTTGCAGTGTCTTTCTGTGGGCATTGTGGCCTAGCATAGTGTGGGCTATAGCCTGGGAGGGTGGGGGCTGACTCCAGCCTGACCCACCTTCCCCAGAGCACCCTGGCACCCTGCGAAGACTTCCTGCTTTTTGGTGTGCTCTTCGAGGCTACCATGATTGACCCCACCGTGGCCTCCCAGCCCATCAGCTTCGAGATCTCCATTGGTGTGTGGCCTAGCGGAATCCCTGAGGGTCATGGGTTTGAGGGTGGCCCCTGGAACGGACAGTTGACTTTCAGTAAGGGGTTGGCTCAGATTTCGTTTGAAGCAGAGGAGGTTGAGGGAGGGGTCAGCCCCTAAGCCTGGTGCCGGCTGACTTGCTCCTCTGGGCAGGTCGCGCAGGCCGCCAGGAGGAGCAATTGGGCCGAGGGTCCAGGGCTGGGGAGGGAACCGAGGGCGCCGCGGGGGAGGCACAGCCTCTGCTGGAGTCGGATGTGGGAGTTGGGCGGCAGGAGGAAGAAGAGAGGAAGGTGGGAACCCCTCCTCAGCGGCCTGAGCCCATGGACGGCAGCGGGTGAGTGTTCCTGGTGGATGGAAGGAGGGCTTTGGGAGATCCCAGCGGCCCAGGACTGCCCCTCGCAGCCTCTGCTCCTCTCCGCCTGGCCCAGGTCATACCTCTGTCTGCCACTGCGTCACCGAAAGCCATGCGTGCACGTGTGGAGCCGCTGGGAGAATCACACGTGGCGCCTGCAGAGCAGTAACTGCGTGCGGAAAGTGGCCGAGAGGCTGGTGAGAGAAAGGCGGGCGCCCACAGGGAGAGGCCAGGACGCTGGGGCATCCGGGAGACCGCAGCCTTTGATGGGAGCTATGTAGCAGGACTAACGGGTAGAACACCAGAGAACCAGCACCTGATTGGTGCAAGGCCAGAGAGCCAAAGAGCACAGCTCATGGGCGCACTGAGGAGGCCAGAATTGTGCGAGGATGGAGATCCAACATTGTTGGACCCAGGAAGGGGCCGGAGAAGGACATGGGTAGAGCTACTGGGAACCGGAATCCAGAGGAATGGAGGCAGTGAGGTTCTAGAAAATCGGGTCCACCAACCATTTGGAGCCAAAGACGGGCGGGACCAAGAGGTGCTGTCGTGAGTGGGGGAGCCCTGGGTGAGAGTGTGGTTTAAAAGAGGTCGGATTCTGGTCCTCTCATGACTCTGACCCTCTCCCTCCGTTGTGCAGGACCAGGGGCTCCAGGAGGTTGAGACTCTGCAGCGCAGGCCGGGGCTTGACGCCTGCACACGGATGAAACAGGCGCTGGAAGAGCTGGTGGCTGGGAGCAGGTGAGCTGAGAACCTGTCTCTGGGCCATCTCCACTCGTGGTGGTGGTTTGGATTCAAGGGCGGTTGGGAGCTTCATTCACCTTAGCTTTACCCAAGAATGAGAAGGAGATGATTGTCCAGATGGAGGGAGCTCGACGGGAATTTGGGGGGGTTAGGCCAGTCCCCTCCAATAAACTCCCTTTCCCCATGCTCCTAGAATCTTATGCCTTTTCACCTCTCCTCAAATCTTCCTTGTTCCTTTCCTCCAGATTTGTTTCAGCTAATGATCTCCTCTCTTACTTCATGGAGAAAATAGAAGCCTCATCTTTCTCCATCCATTCTACCACCTTTGCCAATTTGCATCCATCTACTCTCCCTGCTGCCATAGGCACAGCTGCGGTCTTGATTTCATCTCCTCTCACCTACTGAAGGAATTAGCTCTGCAATTATCCACTTTCTCTCCTGCAATATCAACTGGTCTCTACTTACCAGGTCATTATATAACCATATAAACTTGTTCTAGTCACTTCTGTCTTTGTCCTTCACTGAGCTGAATTCCATAACCTGCTCCACTTAGTTCAGTGTTTTTCTGATCCTCTTCTCAAAAGAATTATTAATCCATTTATTCAGTAAATATTTATGACACTTACTATGCTAGACATTGTTTTAGGCATAGGTATAGCAGTGAAAAAGCATTCTTGCCCATAAAAATTCCTGAAACTTACATTCTGGTGGTAGAGGCTGGATGGGGACACAGATTAAAAACAGGTATACAAAAAGGTAGAAGTTTAAGAAGTATGATAAGGATAAATGTTAAAGAGAGAGAATAAAGTAAGGAAATAGGAAAGAGAGAGGAAATTAGAAAGGGTGGCAAGGGGAGGCCACTGTGAAGTTGACATGGAGAGGAAGGAGCAAGCCCTGCCTGTAAGAGTGTTCCGAGCAACAGGGACAGCATGTGCAATGGCCGTGAGGTGAAGCATGCTTTGTGTGTTTGAGGAAGAGCAAGGGAAACAGTGTGACTACAGCAGAGTGAGCAGAGTAGATGAGGCTGGAGGGTGAGGAGAAAGGATGATGATGATGGGAGAGGCATGTGGGAACCTTGTCGTAATGGCCTTGGCTTCTTCTCTGCTTGAGATGAGGAGTCACTGAAGGTTTTGAAAAGAGCAGGGATGTGCTCTAAGTTATCCTTTAAAAGGATCAGTGTTGGGGGGTGGTGGTGATGAAATAAGAGAGGAAACAGAGAGATTACTAAGGAAGGCATTGTAATAATCCAGGTGATCAATGGTGATGAACTGAATCTAGGGTGGTTGCAGTGGACATAGAGTGACATGAATGGATGAGCAATTTTGGACTTTGGAGGTGACACCTCAGGACTTGCTAATGGATAGGTACAGGGGAATGAGGAAAACATGGTAAGAAGAATCATGGGGGAGGGAGATGAGGGTAAGGGTGATCAAATATATGGTGATGGAGGGAGAACTGACTCTGGGTGGTGAACACACAGTGGGATTTATAGATGATGTAATACAGAATTGTACACCTGAAATCTATGTAATTTCACTAACAATTGTCACCCCAATAAATTAAAAAAAAAAAGAATCATGAGTGACTCCCAAGCTATTGGCTTGCACAGCTGTAGAGATTGTGCTATTTACTGAGCTATGGAAAATAAGAGAAGGTCTGATCAGAGTGAAAGAAATATCAGAAGCTCATTTTTGGATGTGTTAACTTTGAGATAAATGTCTGTTAGACTTATAAGTAGACACATCTGCTAGGCAGTTATCTGTATGAGTTGAGTTCTGAGGAGAGTTCTAGGCTGGAAATGAAAACTTGGGAGCTGTCAATACATAGATGGAACTGGATAAGATCATCTAGGGAGCAGATAAAAGAGAAATCTGAGGACCTGGAGAGCTCCAGCATTTAGAGGCAGTGTGGGGGACTCAGCCAAGGAGCTGGTCGTATGTGATCCCTTTTCTGCCCTCATGTCAGTCAATCTTCCAGTGTCAGAGGACACTGCACCCCCCACCCTCCTTCTTGAAAAGCTCTGCTATTGACTTCCAGGCCCTTGGTTTTCCTTCTGCTTCCCTGGCCATTTCTTTTCATCAGTTTTGCTGGCTTCCTCTCTTCTTCTTGACCTCTAAATGTTCCAAATGTCCGTGTATATATGTCCCAGAGCATCATTGTAAGGCTCTCTGTCTATGTTCTCTGTGTCTCCTAAAGAGCAACCACCTTTAATCCAATTTAATTCCTTGCTTGATTTCCTATATTTTACAATCAAACTATTTACACTTTCACTTACTGAACTTATTTTATTACTGAAATTATTCTTTGGCAGGGAAATGTCAATAAAAGTTTTGCCCATATCATATTTCACTATTTATAGCTTTGGCCAATGTGGTTTTCTTTTGTGGCTATTATTTCTACCAGATCCAGTTTCCCTGAATCTAGTCAAGATTGGATTCTCCTGTCAATTTTCAATCAATAGCAAATGTTCCTAGGTTCCTCTTTGTTCTTGGAGCAAAGAGCATTAATCAGCTAAAAGTATAACCTCTGGGAGCAGTATCAGGTGGAAAATCCTTGGAGTCATTTATTTTATATATTTTGAAAATTCCCATGACAGAAACTTAAGAAATCGTTGGGGGTCAAAACGGGCCTACAATATCATGTCTCAAAAATCATTTTACTTTATCCAACAATTTATTTTGAGCCTCTAGTAGATGCCGGCCCTGAGGATACAGTGGTAATCAACAGGAAGTCCCTGCTCTGATTTACTTTCTATTTAGAGAGACAGATAAAGCAGGATGTGAGGACAGAGAGAGCGGCAGGTGCTGTTTAGACCCGATGACCAGGGAGGGCCTGTAAGGAGGTAACATTTGAGCAGAGACCTGAATGAAGAAGGAGAGTGAACCATACGAAGATCTAGGGGTAGAATATTCTAGCAGAGGGAGTGGCTAATCCAAAGGCCCTAAGATAGTAATGGGCTTGGTGTATTCACGGAGAAGCAAAAAAGTCTAGTGTGTCTGTAGGGCTGTGCATGAGAGGAGAGTAATGTTTGGTGAGGACAAGCAGATAAGGGGAGTCAGATCACGTAGGGCCTTTCAGGCTGTTTTGAAAGCTTTGTTTTGTATTCTGAGATGAGAAACCTCTGGAGAGGAGAGAAATGGTCAGGAAAGCATTGAAAAGATGACTGTGGTTGTTGTATTGAGAATATTCTGTAGGAGAGAGAGTAAGAGTGGAAATAGGTAGAGCAGCGAGGAGGCTGTTACAAGAATCCTAGGTGAGAAATGATGGACTACGGTGGTCCTGGAAAAGGAGAAAAGTGGTCAGATTTCAGAAATATTTTGAAGGCAGAGCCTAAATAACATGCTGACGGATTGATGTGGAATGTGAGAGAAAGAAAAAGCAGTAAAGGGTGACTATGAGGTTTTGGAGTAAGCCAGGGTTTTTTTTTCGGGGGGTGGGTCGGTGGGGGTGGTGGGGAGTCATTGGAAATCATGCGTTTGATTTGGGCAGCTAATGTTTCAGCTATATTTAGTCAATGTGTTGGAAAGGTCAAGCACAGCCCATCAGAGCCTTTAGTGTGCATATGAGTCCCCCAGGGTGTAAACATTCTGATTCTGACAACAGGTCTGGGGTGGGGCTGAAAGTCTGCATTTCTAACTGGGTGATGCCATGTTGTTGGTCCTGGGCCACACTTTGAGTAGCCACGGTAGCAGATAGTTCAATACTAATGAGTTCTGGGGCTCAAAGGTGAGGCAGGCCTCAATGAATGGGGAGTGGTCTAAACACAGAAGCCATCCTTGGTTGAAGAAGAGCGCTCTTTGAGAACAAGACTGAGAGGGGTTATGTGGGAGTCTGGGTGTGGGAGACCTGCTCTGGGGGAGGTAGCACTAAGGGTCAGTGTTCCCTCCTTTGACTCCCACCTGCCTTTGATGCTGCAGACAGTTTTGCCATGGTGCTGAGTGCAGAACAATGACCCGACCCAACGCCCTGGATCGATGCCGAGGGAAACTGCTGGTGCATAGCCTGGTACGGGCCACCAGGGAGGGACGGGGGATCAAGGGCAGCTAACAGGGCCCCTCCACTCATGTTCTTTCCATGCCCTTTCAGAACCTATTGGCAAAGCAAGGACTGCGCCTTTTACGGGGACTGAGACGGGGCAATGTACAAGAGAAGGTGGCACTGGCCAAGAAGCTCCTGGCAAAACTGCACTTCCTGGCCCTGGAGGTAATGCCTCACCCACTGATTTCCCCACTCTGAATACCTTTTCCCCTAAGCTTTTCAGAGGCCTCTGGGCAGGGGTGACCTAATATTTGTCCTGTGGATTGAAGCTAGGCCATGGGACCACTTGCTCTGGGCATAGGACCAAGTTCCATTTGGAGCAGCTGAGCATAAACAGTGTTCTAGGGCCCAGCAGGAATGCAGGGAACATGAAGGATCTCTTTTGATGAAGATAGGAGAGTCCATTTCCTTGGCATGACTTCCCTGGTCTAAAGCTCTGAACACTAAGTGTGTGAAGGGTGAAGGGAGTTCACATTTTTGAAATGCTTCCTCTGCTAAGCATTTGCATATGTCATCTTGTGTGATCGTTCCAACAACCTTGGAAAGACATTACCCCTTTTGATAGGTGCAGAAACTGAGGCTTAGAGAGCAAAAATGACTGGTTCACCATGTAGCTGGTTAAGTAGCAGAGCTGGAGTTTAAAGCCAGTTCTGCCTCACTTTGAAGCACAGTGCTTCCAAAGGCACAAGAAGTTTTGACCCCTGGGTCTACTTCTAATGATTATTTCTTCTTTTGACCATGGGTCAGGTTTTTTTATTTTTTGTTTTCCTATGCCTTGTAATTTTTTATTATGTGCCTAGATTTTTGTATAAAAATAGTAGAGGCTCAAATAAATAACATATTTCCAGAAAGTTTTGATGAAGTCTAAGTTATCTAATATTTCTCTTATGTTTGTTTATTGCTTTCTGTTACCTGTATAAGAAAACTTTGCTACCTCTAAGCCACAAAGATCTAGTGGGAAAAGCACACAGAATTAAAAGATGGGTAACTTCAGCTGGAGATGGATATTTGGTCCATCCATCCAGTGGAAGCTGTGGAAGCAGGTGGTCTCAGCTCCAAATCCACCTCAGTGATCCAGTTCTCTGCTTGCAGCCCCAGCCTCCCCTCCCAGACGTGCTGGTTTGGATGCTCAGTGGGCAGCGCCGTGTAGCCTGGGCCCGCATCCCAGCCCAGGATGTGCTGTTCTCTGTGGTCGAAGAAGAACGAGGTCAGGACTGTGGGAAGATCCAGACTTTGCTCCTCACAGTGAGTGAGGCCTGGCATGAGGGGGCTGGGATCTGAAGTGGGGGGCAGGTGCTCATGAGGTAAAGGCCTGTGGCTCCCAACCGAGAGGTCCCCAAACTCTTTTGCTTTAATTTAAAACTATTTAAAAAATTTTAATTAACATTTTTCAATTCAAAAAATTAAATTAAAAAATTTTAATTTAAGAAATATGTACAATCTTTAATTACTTTAGTTATTATTCTTAATGTGTACCCAAACTCTTTTCAATTATCCAAATGCCAAAAGGAGATTGTGCCTTTACCCAGATCCGTTTTTTTTTTTTTTTTTTTTTTTTTTTTTGATTGCCCACTGGCCCATGTGGGAATCGAACCGGCAGCCTTCGGAGTTAGGAGCATGGAGCTCTAACTGCCTGAGCCACCGGGCCAGCCCCCCCAGATCCGTTTTGACATGAGATAAACACCAAATTTTGTCAGCTCTGGCCCTGGACTGGCCCTTTTGCTGTCTAGGCTCTGACAGACGGGCAGGGTAATGAAAGTGGGCAAATGATTGATTAGTTCCTTATAAGTACAACTGATTTGGGGGCAAAATATTTCTGAATGAGGTGTCCTTGGAAAAGACACCAACAGGGATCCCTAGTGGTGAGAAGCCAGGATCATTGGGATAAGGGACAGGGAATCTAAATGTGTTGAGGATGAGCCTGGGTAGAGTGTGGGGTATAGGAGTGCAGAGCTCAGGGTATAGTTTGGGGGTATGGGTTTTGGAGTATAGGAAGTATCAGTGTTAGGCCGGGCATATACATAATAGGAGCATCAGGGCAATCGGTATTGGATGGAGAGCATGAAGTGGGGTACAAGGGTGAGGTACAGGGAATGCTCTTTGGATTAGGGATCTGGGGTGTAGTCTGGCAGTACATAAAATAGGGGTACACCCCAGAGGACCAGGGCTGTTGGTCTAGCTGGGGTAATAAGAGGTGGGCCCTAACATTGCCTCTTTCCCACAATAGGCACCTGGGGCAGCCCCTGGTGAGGTCTCTGCCAAGCTGGAGCTCTTCCTGTGGCTGGGGCTGGGCAAGCAAGCGAAGGCCTGTACCTCAGAGCTCCCTCTGGACCTGCTGCCTGAGCCCTCTGTGGGGCTGCCGCACAGCCTGCACCGGGATGGTGAGTATGGGGGTGGGGCCAATGCGCCCAGGCTGGGGTCTGGGTAAGGCACTCCAGTGGTCCCCTGAGCAAACATGCCCCTTCCTTCCCCCTCCCAGACTTCAGCTACTTCCAGCTCCGGGCTCACTTGTACCAGGCCCGAGGTGTGTTGGCAGCAGATGACAGTGGGCTCTCGGATCCCTTTGCTCGAGTCATCATCTCTACCCAGTGCCAGATGACACGGGTGAGGGCTGGGCTGAGGTGTGGGCAGAGGGGTGCTAGGAGACAAGGTGGGGTGGGTGCCGTGCTTTTTTCCACAAGCCCCATGTCTCTCTTCCTGCCCTGGATTTTCAGGATAGGAGATTGAATCGGACTGCCCTGATTTAGGGGGTAGTGTAGATCTGGAGGGTCTTTAGGGGTGAAGAGTTGTTTTCTGGGGTTGACTTTAAGACTAGCTCTGAGGTTGGCAGATTACAGGAAGGAGAGACCGGGGCTGGGAGGGCAGGCTCCAACACCAATCTGAAGGGTGCTGTCATCTTCACCACATTCTTGCGCCTTTTGTGATAACCAGTTATTTGAAGCATTACTTTAGGGCAGTGCTGCTCACCTGGGCTGTGTGTTGGGAGCTTTCTTCAGAGGCCTGCCATTGCCTCTTTCCCTGCATGACCCCCAAGGTCCTGGAGCAGACACTGAGCCCCCTGTGGGATGAGCTCCTGGTGTTCGATCAGTTGATTGTGGACGGGAGAAGGGAGCACCTGCAGCAGGAGCCTCCATTAGTGGTCGTCAATGTCTTTGACCACAATAAGTTTGTGAGTGTGGCTTGGACCCTACCTGGTCCCTGTTCCAGTGCGCCCCCATTCCTTGTCTTGATGCCCCCTCCCTTGGCTCCTGATCCTCTTCCACTTTTGTCTTCACTGTCTTGCTCCCTGTAGGGCCCCCCTGTGTTTCTAGGCAGGGCATTGGCTGCTCCGAAAGTCAAGCTGATGGAGGACCCTTATCGATGCCCTGAGCTGCAGTTCTTCCCCCTGAGGAAGGGGCCCCGGGCAGCTGGAGAGCTCATCGCCACCTTTGAACTCATTGAACTGGACTACAGTGGCCGGCTGGAGGTCAGAGGGCCGTAACCTAGCTGGGACAGAGTATTAATTCCTGCTGTTATTCAATCAGGTCATCCAACCCCAGAGACTATGGAACATGGGCATGTTCCAGGGTTATCCCTCCGAGTCCCTGACCCCCAAAGAATGCAGGCTGCAATTCTGTCCTGGGGTCACCTCATTGGACCTCCTGATTCCAGAGAACACTAGAGGTAGACATTCGCTGGGTTCACCTTGCCAGGCCTCCAACCCTAGAGAACTCAGGCTGTAGGTTGATCCTCATGCCTCCGATACCCACCCACCCTTCCTGTACATGGTTGTTTCCTAGACACCCCCCTCCTGCCAATCCAGCCTTGCCCGGGCCCATTGGAGTTATAGTTCACCAGCAGCTCTTCATTTTTCTTCCCTGAGCCCAGGATTTCCCTCCTTTGGTCTGCTTCCTCTTTGATCTCTGACCTCTTGCCCCTGCAGCCCTCAGTGCCCAGTGATGTGGAGCCTCAGGACCTGACACCCCTGGTTGAGCCCCTCTCCGGACGCCTGTCCCTGCCACTCAATGTGCGCCCAGTGCTCAGGGAGTTCCGTGTTGAGGTAGCACCAGGCACTCACATCCCGTACCTTCCCCCACTTCTGGGGGCCCCTCTGTTGGGTGCAAGCCCCTGAATATCCCACTTCCTGACCCTAGGTGCTGTTCTGGGGTTTGAGGGGCCTCGGCCGCGTGCATCTGTTTGAGGTAGAGCAGCCCCAGGTTGTGCTGGAGGTGGCAGGGCAACGTGTGGAGTCCGAGATCCTGGCCAGTTACCGTGAGAACCCCAATTTCACCGAGCTCGTCAGGCATCTGAAGGTGGTGAGGACATGAACTGGGGGCAAGAAATGTTGGGCTGAGAAGTGAAAGAGGACAGTGGGATAGTGAATTCCAGGCTGGATATCTTAGATCCAGGAGTCACCACACTTTTTATAAAGGGCCAGATGGTAAATATTTTAGGCTCTGTGAGCCATACAGTTTCAGTTGCAATTACTTAACTCTGTCATTGTAGCGTGTAAACATTGATAGACAACAAGTAAATGAATGAATATGACTCTGTTCCAATAAAACTTTATTTACAAAAACTGGCAGTGAGCCGGATTTGGCTTACAGGTTGTAGTTTGCTGATCCCTGGATGAATCCATGAGCTGGTAGTGCTCTCTTGGCTCTACTGAGTTAGTGGATTCGCCAAGCGTCATGAAGTGTGAGTCTGAAGGAATGTACCTAGTCTCAGAGACACCAGGGGATGAGAAGTAAAATACATTCTTTGTAATTTTTGTAGTATGGACCAATTCTGGCATTGTCACTCAGGAGCTTGTCAAATCACTTGTCTAATTTAAGCTTCAAGTTTTTTTTTTTTTAATTTATAAAAGGGAATAACAAGTACAAAAGGAAAAACGTTGAAGGAAATACACCAAATGCCTCCTTTGAGGGAGAACTACGAGAAGCCAATGACAGAAAGAATCTTAGCGAAAGGGTTTTGTAAGGGGGTGATGAGGACAAAACACTGGTACCAGATTGCAAGGGGGCAAACAACAACAATCAGCAGCGATAAGCCCAACACGATTTCATGATTCTGTTCCACACGTAGCAGTTCTCAGTTTGAAAATTTCATTGTGCTTTAAGATGATGAAACTGAAAGCAGTTTGCTCATTGAACATTCATGGAGCATTTCCCCTCATTTCCCATTTTATAGTTCAAATTGGGGAACATGCATCCCTTTTTCCATTGTGTACTTGAAAAAAAAATGTGCTGTTTTCTATAGATGTCAGTGAGGTCAAGATGGTTGACAGTGTTATTCAGCCTTTTTGATGATATTCTATTTGTTCTATCCATTATTGAGACTATGGTACTGAAGTCTCCATTGTTGTTGAATGATTTGTTTCTCCCTTTATTTTTGTCACTTTTTAGTTCTTGTATTTTGAGGTTCTATTATTAGGTACATACATGTTTATAATTGTTGTAGCTTCCTGATGAATTGACCTATTTATAAAATGTCCCTCTTTAGTAAACTTTTTTTGTCTTAATTTCTATTTTGTCTAATAGGATAGACAACTACTTTAGTTCTCTATGGCTATTATTTGCATGATGTATCTTTCCCCATCCTTTTACTTTCAACTTCTATGTGTCTTTCTAAAGAGTGTCTCTTGAACAGCATGGAGTTGCATCTTGTTTTTTAAATCCAGTAGATAATCTCTGCCTTTCAATTGAAGTGTTTAATATGGGTCACATTTGATGTTATTTTTTTAATTTATTTTTTAAATTGGGGAATATTGGGGAACAGTGTGTTTTTCCAGGGCCCATCATCTACAACATTGTCCTTTAGTCTAGTTGTGGAGGGCGCGGCTCAGCTCCAGGTCCAGTCACCGTTTTCAATCTTAGTTGCAGGAGGCACAGCCCTCCATCCCATGTGGGAATTGAACCGGCAGCCTTGTTGTTAAGAGCTTGTGCTCTAACCAGTTGAGCCATCCTGCTGCCCCTCCGGCAGCTCAGTGGCAGCTCATTGTCTTCAATCTAGTTGTGGAGGGTGCAGCTCACTGGCCCATGTGGGAATTGAACCAGCAACCCTGTTGTTAAGAGCTCGCGCTGTAACCACCTGAGTCATCCAGCTGCCCTGATGTTATTTGTTTTATATTGTTGGATTTACATCTGCCATTTTGCTATATGTTTTCTATATGATTCATATTTTTGTTCCTCCTTTGTCACCTTCTTTTGTATTAAATAGATATTTATTAGTGTACTCTTTAATTCCTTTGTTGATCTTTACTTAGTTGTGGTTCTGGGGATTACAATATGCATACTGATTTTTCACAATATACTTCAGATTAATACTAATTTAGTTCCAGTAAAATCATAGAAACTCCATTCTAGCTCCATTCCTTTCTGTGTCCTTTGTGCTATAATTGTCACATATATGTAAAATAAGCCCAGCAATACAGTATTACGATTATTGTTCCCCCTTAGGATCCATTGATAGAAATGGAATTCCTGGGTTAAAGGGCATCCATAAATTTGTATTAACACATTGAGCGTTGGTCCTTTCCATAATAACAATAACAACAACCACTTCACGTTTCTGATAGGGCTTTGAAGGTGCCAGAGTACTTTTGTATCTATTATATCATTTGATACTTACAGCAGTTTTTCAAATCCAGGATTGTGTCTCTTTTTTAGCTGGGAAACAGACTGCGAAGGCAATGGCTAATCAGGGATGGCACAATGAGTTGGTGACAAACCTGGGCTGAGAATGCAAATTTAAATGTATGGTTTTCCATCTGTCTTTGCTGGGGCCTCTCCCGCCTCCCCAGTTCTTCAGAGACACAGGTGCTCTCTGCTCCCCTAGGATTTGCCAGAGCAGCCTTATCTGCAGCCCCCACTCAGCATCCTGGTGATTGAGCGCCGGGCCTTTGGGCGTACAGTGCTCGTGGGTTCCCACATTGTCCCCCACATGCTACGATTCACACTCCGGGGTCATGAGGACCCCCTCGAGGAGGAAAGAGAAGAGGAGACAGGACACCTGGTGCCCAAGGGACTTCAAGGTGAGGGCATTTCTCTGGATTCTGGCCGAGATGCCTCCAGGGGACCCGCAAGTGGGGCATGGAGTCTGACTTCTACTCACCTGACCTCCTCCTGTTCTCATTTCCCCTCTCTCAGGACAGAAGGCCCTGGATCCCTTATTGGCTGAAGCAGGGATGCCCAGGCGGCTCCTGAAGGTGATGGCGTGATGGCGTATGGGAGATGCATGGCTGGCACGGCTGGAGGTGGTGCTGGGTCACGGGTGCTTAGTTCATTCTCCCGCAGGCTCCTCTGCAGAAGCTGCCCCTGAGAGGCCTTCTGGATCAAGGCCCAGAGCTGGAGGAGGACATCCCAGATCCTGAAGAGCTCGACTGGTGGTCCAAATACTATGCATCGCTGCAGGAGCTCCAGGGGCAGGTGGGGGAGAGGAGGGTCTCAGGGTGAGGGCTGGAGGCAGAGCAGGCTAAATGGCAAGAAGGATCTCTTCAAATGTGGAGCTCTACAGTTTTTCAGAG